>NC_090265.1:676248788-676856600 GCF_040414725.1 Anabrus simplex
TGGAAAATAGCGTCCCGTTGGGTTTCACATCAACTCACCGACGTACAGAAATGGCACCGGTAGGCACTGGCTGGCATCCACCTGGACAGATACTCCAACGAAAGAAACGCATTTCTGCAGCGTATTGTCGCCACTGATGAGACGTGGGCACGAAACTACGAGCCTGAATTAAAGCGTCAATCGAATGAATGGCGTCACCCAGGCTCGCCACGTACGGTACACAGAAATTTCGACAGGAAGCCAGACGGGTGAAGCTTATGCTGATTGTGGCATACGACGACGAGGGTGTTATTCTTACGCATGCTGTGTCTGAAGGACAAACCATCAACCTTGACAACTATTGCCGATCTGTGGAGCGACATCTGCGTCCGGCTATGCGGCGCAAACATCCGCGTTTATTGCGAGACGATCACCCTATCGTGTTGCATGACAACGCAGTTGTCATGTCGATAACAGTGTCAAGCTCTTAATGCCACGGTGGCATTGGGAGGTCTTGGAACACCCTCCGTACTCACCAGACATGAGTCCTTGTGACTTCGACCTGTTTCTGAAAAAAGAATTCCTCCGAGGCCACCGATTTCCTGGCATGGCATCTGTACTTCACGCAGTAGAGTGCTCCGTCGCTGTCATCAACCAACGATTTCGAACCACTTTCTGACATGTGGCAAAATGATGCAATAGGCTTTGCGGGTGACTGCAATTAAGGAATGCAATGGAATTGTACTTGTTAGTTTATTACATACTAGCTGATGTACCCGTGCTTCGCTACGGGATTTTCAGAAAGACTGACTTGGTGGTTTTCCTAACTGAATTCAACATAGGTCATTACAAAAACGTCAGTAGGAATGTAGCGATTGAAAGCAATGTTATCATACAAAATACTCGATCAAATAAAAAACCGCACACTTTCTCACTTTCAACGAACAGTACTACGGTGCCGATCTTAACAGTCCAAAGTTCCAGAGCTGGAACAACCAGGTCGCAGACTGCCATGAACACTCCTCTGTCATTATTCCATTAAATATGCACACTACTCATTCCAATCAGTGCCTCAGAGTAGTGATTGAATAGCTCGAATGCTATGATGAACCAGTGTGTTACGTACCTGGAGTATCAGAAAATGTATGAACCAGAGGAGTGGCATGCTAAAGAAGAAAGTTTTCCAACTCCCTAGCTATTTCCGCCAATGTTCAGTCAGGCTGTTATACTCGGTACGCAGTAGTAATCCCATCTATCGGAGTTGAGCGGCACGAAGAACATCACAACATACAATGGTCAATGTAAAGTTATTGTTGATCAGTGTTATGAGCTTTGGATATTGTAGGCCTTCTGAAATACCACTCTTTTCATAGTCGGTACAGTAAAACTGAATGAAACATAAATGATCGGAAAGTGTACTGTCTATAACTTTTGTTATGTAGTACCGTACTTGTCAATAGCACCAATAACATAGGTACCGGTATTTAAAAATTAAATTTCAGGCGCCTTCCCCTAAACTACCATTTCATCTCGGGAAAATAAAAAATTATTTACAACTTAGACTGTAGTTTCTTATTCCCCGACTCTATATAGCGGTTTTAATTAAATTCTGTTAACCCATTTTCTCGTGGCTCGGCGTTGATATGGACTTAGCAACAAAAATACAAATTCATTAATATCTGTGTTATCAGAGCCGGTACGGTAAAAATGTATAAGACATAAATGATTGGAAATTGAATTCTATATAACTTTAGTTATATAGTATTTATCGATAGGACTGCTAATAATATAAATATTCGATAATTAAATTTAAGGCCTTCCCCTAAACTACCATTTCTCTCAGCGTGAATAAAATTATTTATAGCCTAGATTGTAGCGGCTCATCCCCCGACTTTACATACCGATTTTCATTAAATTCTCTTCAGCCGTTTTCTCGTGATGCGTGTACATACATACATACATACATACATACAGACAGACAGACATTACGGAAAAGTAAAAAGTACATTTTCTTGTTACTATGGACATGACCGATACAGAAATAAAATTCTTTTCAAATTCTGAGCAATGTACAGACAAAACTCTTATTTTATATTGTGCCCTTTTGAAGGCAGACGTTGCGGTATTCTTCTTGCTTGATTGATGCGCCGGCTGCTCCTGTAAATAAAGACATCAAATAATACCTACCGCTCACATAGACTCTTATCTTCTTGGGTGTGGTTACGTCCTTCATCTTCCCTCGGAGTTGTCGGGCTACACATGATCAGGGTTGAGGGAGTGAAAGACGGAGGGTCAACTAACTACCAAATAACAGTATCCACAAGACTGAATTAAATTGAAATATGCAAAATAATTTATTAACAAATCGGCAAAAATAAGTAAATAAAAATGAAATGTATAAATGACGAGAAGTTAAATAAAACTGAAATACAATTATTGGAAATAAAACAATTCGAGTCTTCTTAACAAAAAATCAAACACCTGCCTTAGTGAACCTGATTTAAGACCAACAAAAATTAAATAATGATCATCACCATCGAGCTAGTGTCTTCAATGTCCATGACACAACAACAGACCAGAGATCAACCAAGATTCAGCATTACTGAATAACACCTCTTGAATTACATTTAAACCGTCATGTTAATCAAACTGGACTTGCATAAATTATTAATTAATTGATTAATTAATTACACTGATTTCATTTATGGGTATCCCAATTTTCTTTTGATTCCAAGTACTTGTTAATTTTACAACTACCCACTTTTAAAACCATAATTATGTAAAATAAACATGGATAACATTAAAGAA
The DNA here is from genome assembly GCF_040414725.1 of Anabrus simplex. NCBI lineage: Eukaryota > Metazoa > Arthropoda > Insecta > Orthoptera > Tettigoniidae > Anabrus > Anabrus simplex. The sequence goes on from NC_090265.1 coordinate 676,251,576, forward strand.
ATTCCATGAACACGGTATCTCATTATTATTTGTATAACTTCGCCATCACATAACTAACTGGTGGCTGAACAAAGAAAATTTACCAAACCAAACATTGATTATGAACACTCAGTTATTTTGACAATTTATTCATTATTAGCTGTGATAGTCTGGACACTTAAATAAATAAATTAGGCCAAGTGCCTCAGTTTTACTTTTATCAAATAAACTCGACCCTTTTACAACATTAATTTTACCTTGCTTGCCGCTATCTGCATTTGAATTGAGAATAACCAAAATTGCATGATATCATTGTTGATGGAAGCAGATTCCATCTTATTTACTCAGTTTGCGGCATTTATCACATAACTTCTTGTTAAAGGTCGGTTCATTTCCCTAATTAAATTGTAGTGGGGTCCAAAAGCTTAGTGATTACGATGCCTTTGAGCATAAATATATAAATTTTGATTCTAACTGATGACTAATCCGTGGTCTTACTAACCTATCACTTGAAATTAGTATTTACAAAATATACACGGCATTGGAGAAGCAACTGTGCTCCAAAAGAAATAAATTGAAAGATGACCTAACTACACCTATATTATTAAAATCATGTAACCACAAACAAAATTCACGTACCTTCGGTTACACTATTAAAAAAAACATGGTGACAAAAATATCCCAAGAAGAAAAAAAAGAAACAGGGAAGAAAATCTCAAAATAAAAGTGATCACCGCCTATCATCAATTACATGAAACACGCGAAATCAAAAATGCAGAACATCGCTATTGAACTGAGATTCAAGTAACGACTGAGGTGGATTTGGCGGCAATCTCCTGACAACAGGCGTAAATGTCTGGACATGATATTTCCTAACTTTAAGGAATAACGACTAAGAAAATTACACATCATCATGATCACAAATGACCTTCAAAATTACACATTGCTGGCTCGCTCTGTTCCATGTCTCAACTCGGCCTCTGATTTGCATATTTCCGAGTATTACGTCGTCCCTGAAAAATATTTGAATATATAAGCCTTCCGCCTACAATTATCACGTATGTCGTCGTATATTTAACTCTATTAGTTAAGTGATTATCTTTCAATTCTCATATTCACCTCATTACTCTCAACGTAGCATTTACTTGTCAACATAGACTCGCCCATTTCCACACGGGCTAATAGTTTATTCATTCATTGGGTCGTTCACGTATTCATAAATTCGACACCGTTATACGACATGGTCCTCTAGCCTCTATTCTCCATTTCTTTGAATATTATCATCAGGGACATTACTACCTCTTTGTTCACATACTTGGATCTTTCATCTCACATTCACATGCTGCCATGAATTATCAGAGCTGACCGGCAATGTTTCCCTCTTTAGTTATGACGGTAACAGCAAGATTGCCTGTCAAATACACGACTACTGAAAACACGATTTCGCGTACTCCCAAGAAAATAAAATCGCGTATTAAACGCTACACCACCAAAAATAAGGATATGAAATCCAAAGAAAACGTTCATCTAAATGTGATCACACAAATGAATAAATAAAATTTGATGTGCCGTAATCGAGTCTAGTTAAAATTTAAAATAACTCGATAACATCCACGAGAATAAAAATATCACCATAACACTTATTATTATTACATTAAAATCTGAAATTGCACTGGACATGAAATATCTACAGAAAAATAGGACTCATATTACGTCAAAAACAAACGAACTCATGCCAAAATGATTCAGATAAATATGCGAGAAAAACTCCGGAGAAAATACGACTGTTAACTGATTATTATTATTATTATTATTATTATTATTATTATTATTATTATTATTATTATGTTGACACCATGACATTTACATCCCGAGTCGTCAGATGTAATTGTCCTGGTCTCTCTCCTAACTCTGCAAATGACGGCTAATAAAACATAACTACACCATCCAGTACGTGAAAATTTTATATACAAGGATGCATGAATTTACTGACCTAAAATTGACCACGAATTTTTCATGTCGTCCTCAATTACATAGTACAAAATTATAACATGCTCATTACCTTAGTGCTGGAAGGCAGGCTGGATCCTCCTTAGACCCCGTTACATGGATCTACCCCAACTTCCACATGTTGTTGAGAATATTTAACACTTCGTGCACACGATCAGGATCCATGTTTAATATTTGCGTAGCACACGTAAGATTTATCGCAACACACGCACTCTTAGCAATTATAATAAAAATATAAATTACACAGCATACGAATTAACACCCGTTGAGTTGTTGATCTTAGTCAGGAACAAAACTACCTGGCCTGGTGTTCTTCACGATGTGTCTCCCAAGCTCGCCCCTTACAGTTTATGCAGTTTATACAGTTATACAGTTTGTTTATACAAGGGATTTACCAGTCATTCACCTCGCTAGGCCGTGGAATGTGGACGTGCAGTCCTTGTTCCGTTATATCCCAATAGTAAACAAGTTTCTCCCTGTAACTAGCACAACCAATTGCTCGCTCCCAATGTCTCCAATGAAACAGTAATTTTCATAGACTGCGGAAATTTGATTGCAATGCTCCCATGTAGTTACAGAGAAATTTTATGAAAATATAGTCCTCCACGAAATAATAATTTCTCCACCCAAATTCTAGTGCGTAAGCTACGTGTGAGCTAAGGAAATGTTGTACAACTATATGTTCTGAAAGGTCCCATTGTTCACCTGCGTTCTCCGTCGTGCTCACCACGTTAAGTGTTCATTTAGGAAGTATTTTATAGAAATAAACATAATCGTCATTTCTACTGTAATAAGTGTTTGAATGTTTCCTATGACCTGATGTTATTATAAAAGTTCTCCCCAACTGTTCATTGTCTGATCAAAGACTTTACTCACTCAAAGCTACGGCCGTCACTTAGCGCTGCACCTTCCGATGAGTCGCCTGTATACACAGAAATTTCAACTAAGACTGGAGTATCGGCACACTGTCGCTGCCGGTTTTGTAAATTCACACACCCCCGCCTCAAAGTAGTCCCACTGGAGGGGATGTGGCGTAGTGATATTGCACCTTGGACTTGTCCGTAGGTTAAATGTTCAGAAAATGCACTCCAGATATTCCAAAATTTGGTTTGATTCATATGTTGCACTGCGCTATCAGAAATGATCGTAGATTATTTTATGAATTGAAATGCGTCATAGGGCCTATTTACACTCGCAGCACGGCACTTTCCCGCCATGACACTTAGCTTCCCGGGCGAAACCACTCTTCCACACAATGTTGAAAACTTATTATTAATGGAATTTCTAATCACGTATTCGCGTAAATAATTCCTCAAATATTATTTGCAGATCAGGACACAGTATTTCTCTACTTCTTCCGACACCAAATCACGAAATACTGGATAAATATTCCCGCTGGTGTAGGGCAGTTTAATTTCGGAATTTCTGATTGGCTAGAATTTTGCCGCCGAACATTGGCGTGGGCAAGACCATTTTTGCCAAGGGGTTGCAGGCATTATTTCTGTCTCTGTCACTCGAACTGGGAGTGGTGCATTCCAACGTGTCCTCTCCCGTGAGAATATTTCTGTAGAAAGTTTCGCATAAGGCGGTGTCATAAACTATATTAGAGGAAGCTCTTAGCCAAACCTATTTCCTGTACGTGACTTTAAGTGGTTTCAGGGGATGTATTTCTCAGCCAGTGTGGTCCCTACGTAGTGCTTTGTGAAACTGCCAGCTCTTCCCTGCTTTCTGCAGTATTCACATATATGAATTTCAATAATTTAATTAATGCGTCCATAATGTCAATGAGCTTATGGGTGCAATATATATATAGATTGCGTTCTATCACTATTGTCACTGTTTTATTTACAGCCCTCGTAGAATCTTATATAGTTGCTGTGTAAACTAAATTCAGTAAGAAGACAATTAGAGTTGTTATACTTGGTCCCATGAGAGTTGGAGTCTGAGACTTGCAGCGACGAAAGCAGCAACTACGACGCGTGCTGAGTTGCCATAGTTACCTTCATCTGCGACATATCATCATTTAATATAGGGTCAGTGTGTAATAAAACATGTTGGCTTAATACTATTCAATAAACATTAACCCGTACCTAAGCTCATGCTAATAATTCCAACAGAGCATGTCTTTGTCAATAAATATATGATCTCATAATCAACTGTTGATAACAACATGAACAAGTGTATAACATATAAAAGGACTGCATTCGGAGCAGAACTTACATTCATCAGTCAGTCATAAGATGGTTGTTATAATACAAAATATAAAACTTCCCACATTGATATTTATATTTTTAATGACGAATGTGGTAACGTGCACTTTAAGGAATAAAACTAAGGAAATTGTACAAGTAGCCACTGATAAACTAACAAAAATAAAATAATAATAAATATAATGTTCGTAAAGCAAACACGTAAAGCAATAGCAACACCGCTAATACAGTACCACTGTAAATATTGACACAAAAGTGACTGAGAGAAAGGCAAGCCACGTAGCTATTGTAACTCTAAAAATGTGGCATCGCTTGGACAATCACCATGGCAACAGACCATTTTCGAGCAGCGTTAGTCATTTTTTCTCGCTACTAGCTCTAAACGGCAGACTCCAACTCCCGTGAATACTAATATAGGATTTATTAAAGTGGTTAGAATACCATTGTGAGAATGAACATTGCAACAGTTTCTCAGACCAAGGCCATATCGGAGGATTTAGCAGGGAGAGTGAGTAATATTCAAGGACAGGATGTATTAGAAAATCCAAGAAGTACAAATTACAATGAAAATAAAGATACAAGTAGGACAGGAAGCAATGGAAAAAATGGAAAGGAAAACCCAAGAATTGATGCGGCGGAAACGAAGTTGCACGAAGGCAATGAAAAAGAAGATCCATGAAGTGCAAAATATTAAAGAAATTTTCTTAGACGTTTACGGCCATTAGAGACCACAATGAGCAACAATTACAAACTTTTAGAAGCTTTCTTTGCAGGTCAGCATCGGTGCATTCTCTGTCTCTGGTAGCCTGTCTCCTTTCTGCTGTCCACCCGCTGTTCTGCTGTTCTTAGGCAATCAATACTGATCTGCATTTAGGCAGTGTTGCCAACTTAGCGGATTTTCCGCTAAATCTGGCGGAATTAGAAGGCTATCGGCGGGGAAATATATAATTTAGCGGACAGCGGATTTGTTGGCGGAATTCTAGATTTATTATAGCGGAATTTAGTGTTTTATCCATTTTACGTTTTTTTTAAATATGTACTCCAGTCTGTCTCCGAGCTATTCTGTATTTCTTGTCAGGAGCTAGCCACCACATGAGGAAAACATGTTATTTGGATTGGATGTTATGAGATCATGGTATAAAATTGTAATGCGTGGGGAAAGATTAATTATCTCTTAGTTGACGAATGACGACAGATAATGAACTGTGAGAGAGTAGCATTTATATTAATGCTATGAAGGAAGACCGTTTAATGAACTGGCCTGTTCTGTGTTTGGCCCTTGAGGTAGGGGTTTCACCTAGTTTTCACCCGGCAGTAAAAAGCCTACAAGTTTTAGCTCGCCGGCTCGCAGGCAGGGGGGTTAATCCACGTGAAACTCACATATCAGGTGAGTGCAGACATTTATTATTATTATTATTATTATTATTATTATTATTATTATTATTATTATTATTATTATTATTATTGCTCGTTTTTATTGCTCACTATTTGAGATCGGATTTCTTGGCGGAATTTTAGCGGATTTTAGTAGTATTTAGCGGATCTTGGAAATATAAGTTGGCAACACTGCATTTAGGGCAGCCGCCCAGGTGCCAGATGCCCTGTCTGTTGTTTTCCTAGCCTTTTCTTAAATGAATTCAAAGAAATTGGAAATTTATTGAACATCTCCCTTGGTAAGTTATTCCAATCCCTAACTCCCCTTCCATTAAATTATTTTCCCCAATTTGTCCTCTTGAATTCCAACCTTATCTTCATATTGTGATCATTCATGCTTTTAAAGACACCACTCAAACTTATTCGTCCACTAATGTCATTCCACGCCATCTCTCCACTGACAGCTCGGAACATACCACTTAGTCGAGCAGCTCGTCTTCTTTCTCCCAAATCTTCCCAGCCCAAACATTGCAACATTTTTGTAACGCTACTGTTTTGTCGGAAATCACCCAGAACAAATCGAGTTGCTTTTCTTTGGATTTTCTCCAGTTCTTCAATCAAGTAATCCTGGTGAGGGCCCCATACACTCTAGTTGGGGTCATACCAGAGACATATGCCCTCTCCTTTACATCCTTACTACAACTCATAAACACCCTCATAACCACGTGCTGAAATCTGTACCCTTTATTTACAATCCCATTTATGTGATTACCCCAATGAATATCTTTCCTTATATTAACACCTACAGTAGGTACTTACAGTGATCCCCATAAGGAACGCAGTAATTAAAACTAAGAGGACTTTTCCTATTCGTGAAACTCACAACCTGACTTTTTAACCCCGTTTATCATCATACCATTGCCTATTGTCCATCTCACAACATTATCGAGTTAATTTTGCAGTTGCTCACAATCTTGTAACTTATTCATTACTCTATACAGAATAACATCGTCCGCAAAAAGCCTTATCTCTGATTCCACGTCTTTACTCATATCATTTATATATATAAGAAAACATAAAGGTCCAATAAAACAGCCTTGAGGAATTCACCCTCATAATTATTACAGGGTCAGATAAAGCTTCGCCTCCTCTAATTCTCTGAGATCTATTTTCTAGAAATATAGCAACTCATTCAGTCACTCTTTTGTCTAGTCCAATTGCACTCATTTTTGCTAGTAGTCTCCCATGATCACAATATCAAATACTTCAGTCAGGTCAATCGCGATACAAACCATTTGACATTCTGAATCCAAGGTATCTGCTGTATCTTGCTGGAATCTTACAAGTTGACCTTCAATGGAATAACCTTTCCTAACCCCGAACTGCTTCCTATCGAACCAGTTATTCATTTCGCAAATATGTCTAATATAATCAGAAAGAATGCCTCCTCAAAGGTTACATGCAATGCATGTCAAACTTACTGGCCTCTAATTTTCAGCTTTATGTCTGTCACCCTTTCCTTTATACACAGGGGCTACTAAAGCAACTCTTCATCCATTTGGTGCATCTCCTTCACGCAAAAAATAATCAAATATGTACTTCAGATATGGTACTGGATCCCAACCCATTGTATTTAGTATATCCCCAGAAATCTTATCAAATCCAGCTGAATTCTAGTTTTCAACTTGTGTATCTTATTGTGAATGTCATTGTTATCACATGCAAATTTTAATGCTTATTTAGCATTAATCACCTCCTCCATCTGGACATTATCCTTTTAACAGTGGCGGTTACTGACATAGCGCAATGGAGCAATGAACCTCCAGTTTATATCAAATTGTACTCAACTATATAATTTTCATAACTCCCTTGTCAATCTCAAAGCTCTTGTTAAGTCCATTTATCCGTAATATACTCGTAATGGCTTTCAATTCATGTTAGCTGCGCAAGGTCCGTGGCTGGATACTCGTCTGGAATGAGCCCCCTTGCAAGGCGATCTCTCCGTATGTACATAGGTGAAGGGAGCGGCGAGGTGCGGGGGGGAATCGGCCAGCATTAAAGCAAGACCAGAATATCGCAGAAACGGATATCTGTGCTTTACGCATGCGCAATATGCCACTCTCTCAAGTCTCTCGCAAGTCGTGTTGTTGGGGTATGTGCCTGCCATTTGTTGCCTTTACAGGAATTTAACTAAGCAGAAGAGAATAGTGCACGTAAGTAACGCTAGTGTTTAAAAGCATCATTACTACCAAAAATCACATTAAACTGCCAAATTCCAATTGATATCTTGTCCCAAATATACCAATACCTACTAAACATTTATTCATTTGCCTTCTTTGGAATAATTACTTTTGGAGAGAAACTTAAAAATCATTGAGGCAAAGAATAGTGGCAAGGTAATACCAAAGAAAACTTTCAGATATAGTTATTGCTATTCCCATGACGACATCGGAAGCAGAAAGGTGCTTCTCAACCCTGGAGAGAATAAAGACTTTCTTGCGCAGCACAATGACCGAGGATAGACTTAATGCTCTTGCTATGTTGTCAATTGAAAGGCACTTGGTTCGATACTCTGCGGACTTCAATGAAGCAGTTATAGATAAGTTAGCCTCCTCCAAGGAGCGCAGGAGGTTTTGTTTTGTATAAGCTGTCTGCATAGGGTAAGTTGATGGTGAAACATTATTTTCTTATTTTGCATGTGGTAAATGTCGGCATGTATTGTCTGCTTCGTCGTATTTTATCACATTTTTAAAACTTATGCCACCTTATTTTAGAAGGTTACGGCCCACGACGGAAGAGGTGATGGGAGAGAGGGGGAGAGGAGAGGTTGGGGTGGGGGGCAACTTTTTTTTTCATCTGTTGAACCCCCAATGATGAAAGTCATGCGCCGCCACGGCCTTGTAACCACGCTCTTCCAACCTCGGAATTCGATCTACGCTGTTTTTACTACGGCTAGGGAACACTACATCTCTACCTTCGTACCCTAGCCTTGCCAATAAAACATAATCAGGCCAGGCACCAAACTGGAAGTCGGCCTCCCCTACAATGCCTAACTGTATACTACCAGGCGTAGATCTCTCCTTCACTGACGCAGCCTTATTCACATATCTCAAGAACGAAGGAGTTCCAGTGACAAATCTAAGCAGAATCCAGGTGAACTTCGCACCCACCGACCGAGTCCTCATCCAGCTCGCCACAGAACGTGCCGTCCAAACGGCCATAAGATTTGGCATCTATATTAATGGCAAACCACACTTCGCAGAGCCATGTCCACCCTATATGGAAAATGATTTCGGACTGGACCCGGGAACCAAGCCACCCCGCCAGCCACCACGAACAGCAAACCCGGTCACCGATTGAAGAAGAAGAAGCCCACAACATCACCATGGAAACAGGAAGACCGACATCACTGCCACCAGCTCCCGAGTCCGAGTCCGAGCCCAACAGAACAACCCCGCCGCCACCAGCACCAGAGCCCAACACCAGCTGCGTCATCCGAGGCGTAAATCCAGCTATCCCGCCAGAACTCATAATCCAGGAAATACGACGAACGGGACTCCAGCCGAAAAAAGCAACAATGATCCATAACGCAGCCGGGCCAACCTATATGGTACGGCTCCAAATCCAGCTTCCCGAAGAAACCCATCGTCTCATACAACACGGGATCCAGCTCTTCGGGAAGCAACACCGGGTGGAAATATCACGCTCTCCCTCACAACAACCCACCCGCCCTAAACCTAACCCTTCTCAGAATAATCCTCGTCTCTCCACCCCACCTAACACACACAACAACTCCCAGCTCCTTCTACTGCTACTCACTTCCCTAGCCAATATCACCTCCTTCTACCAGCAAATCATCCTTCTATTCCTTCCAAACAACCGTGCCTCACAATAGACTACAATTCATGTAACTTGTAACCAATCAATGTATCTATGATAATTCATGTAACTTGTAACCAATCAATGTATCTAGGAAAACCATTGTAAAATCCATGTAAAAAAAACCAATAAAAAGCACAAGAGCAGAACTACACCACTTAGCCAAGAGGCCCCATCTCCAAATCCCCAAATCAAATCTCCTCCTTTTTATCCTTCCAACAATGCAAATCCCAAAACCCCGCCAAATCTCCTGGCCAGAGAGAAGGCGTAACCTTCTAGGTGGCCCGCCCCTTCCCTTCGGGAAGGGGAATGAAAACATTCCCCTTGGTCCTTGGTCCTTGGTCCTTGGTCCTTGTAACCAACAATGTTTACATACTGCTGACTGAATACTTCTGCCTTTGGAAGATCCTCGCATACACACTCCCCTTGCTCATTAATGATTCATGGAATCCTTCTTGGAACCTGTTTCTGCCTTAAAGTACCTATACGTACTCTTCCATTTTTCACTAAAATTTGTATGACTGCCAATTATGCTTACCATCATATTATTCTTAGCTGACTTCTTTGCTAGATTCAATTTCCTAGTAAGTTCCTTCAATTTCTCCTTACTTTTACAGCCATTTATAACTTTATTTCTTTCCATTCTGCACCTCCTTCTTAGTCTCTTTATTTCTCTATTATAATAAGGTTGGTGTTTACCATTTCTTACCACTTGTAAAGGTAAATGAAATGTCGTATGGCTTTTAGTGCCGGGATATCCCAGGACGGGTTCGGCTCGCCAGGTGCAGGTCTTTCTATTTGACACCCGTAGGTGACCTACGCGTCGTGAAGAGGATGAAATGATGATGAAGACAACACATACATCCAGCCCCCGTGCCATTGGAATTAACCAATTAAGGTTAAAATCCCCGACCCGGCCGGGAATCGAACCCGGGACCCTCTGAACCGAAGGCCAGTACGCTGACCGTTCAGCCAACGAGTCGGACACTTTTAAAGGTAAAAACCTATTTTAAAACCCCTCAACAATCGCTTTAAACCCATCCCAGAGTCTGTTTACGGTTTTATTTACCGTTTTCCACCGATCATAGTTACTTTTTTAAACTCCCTCATGCCTGCTTTATCAGCCATATGGTACTGCGTAATATACCTAATTTTAAGACCTTCCTTTCTATCACAATTTATTTTTAACTATGACTAAAACAGCATCGTGATCACTATTACCATATATTACTTCAGTTTCTCTATAGAGCTCATCTGGTTTTATCAGCACCACGTCCAGGATATTTTTCCCTCTAGTTGGTTCCATCACTTTCTGAATCAGCTGTCCTTCCCATATTAACTTATTTGCCATTTGTTGGTCATGTTTCCTGCCGTTCGCATCACCTTCCCAATTGACATTTGGTAAATTGAGATCTCCCGCTACAATCACATTCCTTTCCATGTCGTTTCCCACATACCTGATTATCTTATCAAACAATTCTGAATCAGCGTCAGCGCTACCCTTTCCCGATCTGTACACTCCAAAGACATCAAATCGCCTAATATCTTTAGAAATGAGCCCTACCCCTATAATTTTGATGTTTGTCATCTTTAACTTTATCGTAGCTTACAAATTTTTCTTTCACCAGAATGAATACTCCCCCTCCCAACATTCCTATCCTATCTCTACGATACACACTCCAGTTCCGTGAGAAATTTTCTGCGTCCATTATATCATTTCTCAGCCATGATTCAACTCCTATTACAATATCTGGTAAGTATATATCTATTAAATTAATTAATTCTATTACTTAATTGCATTCCTTTCTTTACAATACTTCTACAGTTCAACACTTACATTATTGTGTCATCTCTACTTGACTGCCAGATCCCTGTTCCCTTATCACCGCTCCCTAGACCAGCTCGTTTCCCCGAATGTACGTCCCTATTACCCTTCCAAACAAATTTCCTAACTTGTACGCACCACTGCGGTTTAAGTGAAGGCGATCTGAGCTCAAATCCCTACCTCCCACCCACCCATTAGGATCTAGAAATCTCACTCCCAGTTTCCCACATACCCACTCCATAGTCTCATTTAAATCCCCAATCACCCTCCAGTCAGTATCCCTCCAGATAGTATTCCACTGATAGCAATCTCCGCTTTGTTCATGAAAGCCCTTGAAGTTATTGATCTGGTGTCGGTACTTGGTTCTTTTAACAATGTCTTCACGATTTAGTCCAATTATTTTCAGACCCTTCCTGACCTCCCTGAACCACTTATCACATGTGTTAGGTCTACTATTGAGTATGGTAAAAAAAAATCTCCGTCAACTGCTTGTCTTCAATTCTGTATAAGAAATTTAATCGTCGCTCTTGATGGATTCCATCAGTCGTTCGGTTGTCTGATATAATTCCTCCCGTTCTCACAACCTGTATTTTCCAGCCACGATCTTTGGGCCCATTATCTTTCGAAGAATATTCCTCTCAAACTTCTCAGCTTCTCTCAGACCAGCCTTTCCAGTAACACGGCGGCATTCATTTCCATGGAGACATTCGGGTTTAATCACCGTGTTATAATGTCTGAATTTGGCTTGTATTCCAATTGCCTTTTTCTTGTACAGGTCGTGTGTTCTGCGAAAAGCTGCGGCCATCCTATCTCGCCTACTGTTGTTAGCTTCTCCTTCACAGGATCCCATCTGCACAATCTCACCGAGATATTTGAATCTGTTAACTCTTTCAGTCTTACCATACCTTGCATGTAGTTGTTAATAATAATAATGCAATTTGCTTTACGTCCCACTAACTTCATTTTTACGCTTCCGAGGTGCCGGAATTTTGTCCCGCAGAAGTTCTTTTACGTTCCAGTAAATCTACCGACACAAGGCTGACGTATTTGAGCACCTTCAAATACCACCGTACTGAGCCAGGATCGAACCTGCCAATTCGGGGTCAGAAGGCCAGCCCCTCAACCCTCTGAGCCACTCAGCCTGGCACCTTCAGTTGTTGGGAAGCTGTAGGGATATTAGAGAAGTACTTTGTTTTTTCAAAGGATATCCTAAGTGCAACCTTTTCAGCTTATTGTTTCAAAAGATTTATCGGTTCTACAGCTGTATTTGTGTTTCTAGGAAAGATCGTTAAAACATAAGCAAAAGCTAGACAGTTGATCTTGACACCGTTCTTTGAACCTTGTGCCGCACCTCACTGCCTTCATATCTTACTTTACTGACATCGCATTCCATACGATGTCATGATAGATCAGTCAGTTTTGACTGGTGAGCGGTGAGTATTCTCTCTATGTCTAACTTGACGTGTAGTTCATCCCGATTAGACAGATGGCACCTCATGTGAGCGAGCATTGCCTCAAAACAATTACTTTGCCACTTAGAGCCTTCTTTATTTGAAGTCTTCATTAATTAGGCCTAATTAATTAATTAATTAATGTTGTAGTGCAAACAGATTTCTATTCAGCTAGTGTAATCGGATTATTATTATTATTATTATTATTATTATTATTATTATTATTATTATTATTATTAATGTCCGATTCGTTGGCTGAACGGTCAGCGTACTGGCCTTCGGTTCAGAGGGTCCCGGGTTCGATTCCCGGCCGGGTCAGGGATTTTAACCTTAATTGGTTAATTCCAATGGCACGGGGGCTGGGTGTATGTGTTGTCTTCATCATCATTTCATCCTCATCACGACGCGCAGGTCGCCTACGGGAGTCAACTCGAAAGACCTGCACCTGGCGAGCCGAACATGTCTTCGGACACTCCCGGCACTAAAAGCCATACGCCATTTCATTTCATTTCATTATTATTAATGTGTTGTTGTTGTTACGGAGATTCCGTGGTGGACAGAGGTGAAAGAAGGTCTATCTAACTACGATCAAAATATTAATTAAAAGTTGTAAAATTAGATTTATATTTCTTTTGGGTTGTTTTCTTTCAGAAGCTAAATTTTAAACAAAACACGTCGCTTGGCGGCAGAACAATATTTCCGGTACAATAGTTTAAATACAAAATAGGAGAAATCAGAAAATCAACAAAATTGTCAAATTATTATTATTATTATTATTTTTGCTAGTTGTTTTACGTCGCACCGACACAGATAGGTTTAACGGCGACGATGGAACAGGAAAGGGCTAGGAGTGGGAAGAATTCGGCCGTGGCCTTAATTAAGGTACAGCCCCAGCATTTGCCTGGTGTGAAAATGGGAAACTACGGAAAACCATTTTCAGGGCTGCCGACAGTGGGGTTCGAACCTACTATCTCCCGAATACTGGATACTGGCCGCACTTAAGCGACTGCAGCTATCGAGCTCGGTAAATTGTCAATTAATCATCTGAGCTTAAAGTTCCCATACAACCGAACGCGCAGGCCTTCTCCTGACAGCTGTGACGTCACAGTATGGGTGATTTGAAATGCGGAATTTTGGCTAAGGGTGCATGACGTTATAACCTAACGTGTGTCCATTCCATGTCTCGTTTATTTACGGTGTTGTGTTTGTGGTGAGATGAATCTGTTAAGATGGATTTTTTATAACCGGATGACCTTCCTGAGGTCAACCTCATCAGAGCAGATAATAATATGAAATAAATGACATGAGATGTTAAAACTTGGTAGTGACACAGCCTTTTACTGTCGAATAGCATCAAGAGGTCTGCTCAAGGCTTTACTTCTCCATCCGACGGACAAATAATCATCACTCCATATGAGCACTGCGGAGGGGATTGGAATTTAATCAAGGCTGTTTGGGCACACAATCTAGTAATTAGAAATTGTATACCAGCACCTACCTTACCCTGCCAGGCTGAATGGTTCAGACGGTTAAGACGCCGGCCTCCCGCCGCAAACTTTGCAGGTTCACCTCACCTCATACACAACACAGAAGAGAAACCGGACAAGGGTTGGACCTGTGAAGATCTATTTTTATAACCGGATGCCCTTCCTGACGTCAACAACATAAGGGAAGATAATAATATGAAATAAATGACATGATACATGATAGTAGGAAGGGAGAGGGTAAAACTCGGTAGTGACACATAGTCTTCTCCTGTCGAATAGCATCGAGAGGTGTGCACAAGGCCTTACGTCTCCATCCGACGGACAAATAACTATCAATACTCCTCCTAAAACGCATCTCTACTTAGTTGAGCATCTGCACCCGAGTTGACTCCGTTTCAGGCCTTGTACCACTTTTCAAATTTCGTACCAGATCTGCGAATGAAACACTTTGTACATACTTTATGTGTAGTTCTATAATAGCGGGACTGAGCATGTGCCATACTAATGTCATACTGTTTTAACGTGCAGCGATCACGTCGACATTGTTATGCATGTTTAGACTTGTTCGTTATCAATGTCACTCTCTAGTAAACTCAAGCCTTTATAAATGTATAAGTGAGAATATTTTCGATAGGGCCGAGAAGGCAAAGGGAACACAATAGGAAAAACATTTTAATGTTAATGAAATATTTAGTGTGTAATTATTTACAAAATCAAACAAACTACTACCTGTTAAACTACAGTATGTTTTATGCTGCCACAAAGTTGCTGTACTCTTTATCATCTTACTGTGAAGAGGTAGTATGCTTCCAAAATTGTAATGCCCCCTGTAACATTCAACTTATACAAAATATTTATTGTTAATGAATTTTTTTCAAAATATATTGTACTATGCATGCTATGCTTCACAAAGAAGTTGATGCAGTTCTTACCTTGATGCATCCATGTATTTAGTTCCTTTATGAATCATTATCAGGTACTGTAAAGAAGAGAAACAGTTCATCCATACACTGTCTACAATTAAGAATCTTCGGATTAGGTCCATCGCAATCGCATTCGATGTGGTTTTCACTTCGATGCTTGTAATGTCGTCGACAGCGTCTGCATGAAGCTACATCGATTGACATCTTATTGTGGAGTGGTAGGATATCCCAAAAAGCCTGTACGAAAGGAGCAGCGTTGTAGATAAAAATCCTGGTGGTAAACACTGAATCAGATGTTTTGACATCTGTTATAAGGTTCTATGTTTATAGAATATCTTAATGGCGTCACTTACTTTAGTGAGGTAAATACGATGTGGCGTATTAGTTTCACGGATAGGCGTGCAGGATGCATATTCACAGTTTTGTTTGTTATCAAGACGATAGTATGTAACCGTGTAGCTTTTTTTCTTCTTTCTGATCTATAGTGTACGATGTAGAAACACACAATAATGATAATGATGAAGAGCTATCCTTATTTATTGTCTTGTAACAATATTCGTTAGTGGATGGTAAGTGACACCACTCATATGAATAATAGGAGAATAGACTGTTAAGTTAGGAATATTGTCAGATGTTTCAAATTCTAAGCGGATATCGACAGGAGATTCATTTATATATTCTTCATGATAAAAGCAGTTTATAACTACAATCGGTGTTTTATTTTTAAATTCTTCGGGCGGAAATAGCGGACGATCATCTTTTTGATAGTACGATGATTGGAATTAACAAAACATGTCATAGAGCAACCCAAATGTATGTTTCTCTAAAAGAATGTCCATGTTTTCGTAGGGATATGTAATTCCGTTGAGGAAAAGTCTAATATTTCTTAATTTACAGTGATCAGACTGTGAACTACCTTCTTCATGGTAGAATTTACGATCGGTTTGAAATCCACAACCAATATACAATGACTTTTCAGTAAAATCTGACGTTTTAATAGCCCAGCTATGCTTTTTTGAAGGTGGTAACACAGGATACACATGCAGCTCCCTACTTCGAAAACGTACGGGTAATGGTGTTTTTCTATTATCTTGAGCAATCGAAGTTTTTCTCGATCAGATAATGTTACATATGGAATTCTCCACAATATACGATGAAGAGCAATTTTCGTGTCTACTGGTGATTCTGCTGCTTTAAGAGAATTGTAATCATTTCGATCACGGATTAGAATTAGCTTTTGTTTTGTGTTGATTATAATACGTCTAAAATCATCAGCAAAGCCGAGAATATGTTTCAGTGGTAACATACCAGAAAAAGTACCGTCCTGATTAATCATCCAGTTGTTATTAGCTTTCGGAAACCATCCTGCCACCCGTAAAATATTACTTTCTTCATCACTATAAGAACGGTGGAGTTTCATTGCACTTGTAATACCAACATTCTTCGATCTATCTATTTCCACATTATTTACTTCATAACGCGCTTCAGAAAAGAGAAAATCTAGATCATGATTGTTTAGTTGAGAGATGCTTGGTCCACTTCCATCTGTCTTATCTAGGCGTCCTTCAATATAGAGGTGGTTTTCGTGTGGTAGGGTGTATACATCTTGCTGATTAATGATAAAGCTAATTTCATCATTGTTGTTGAGTCCAAACGTAAAAGGTTGATAAGAATGAAGCTCACTTCGTACTACACCTTCATGAGTTTCTACTGTGTTCATAACGTCTAGCATTTCTTCCATTTTGTTGTAGTTGTATATAAACTAAATCTAGGAAAATCCTATTATGGTAATCTGTTATCTCGTTGAGTCTTCGCAGACATGTAGTATGTCTTCTGAATGTACACCGTGTTTTATAGATTTTTCATACTGGTTTAAGATGAAGTTTGTAAGCTATGTACGTGTGCCGATCTAAATTAATGAGCTGATTTTTATTAACAAGCCTAAGAGTGATGTTACTAATGGGTTTTACAGACACAGAATGATAAAGAACTACTGATGTTTTCTCACGAATAGTATAACCACTTTCCTCTGTAATAATAAAGTCGTGTAGAACGTGTGAAGGTTGTTGATTACTATACAAGTCTGTAATAATATCACAAGTGTTGTTTACATGATGATTATCGAAGAGTCTTATAGGTTGATCATACTCATATCGCACGTTTAGTGTGAGATCTCTTGGTGAAAATCCGAGCAATGGTCAAATCGAGTCAGGTTGTGATTTGAAGTCAATCTTGAATGAAGACTCAATAGCACATTTATGTGTGATGTTTCTCGCAGTAATTGAGAACTTGTAATTATTATTATTACTCTCAACATAATATTGTTCAGTTAACACAGTTTCAATATAGTCATGAAAATCGTCTACTGAATAACTGCCTGAGGGTAGCGTTAGCACATACTCATCGTAATATAATTTGTTTACGCCATCACGCTCATTCTAGATTTTATTGTAGCTTTCAAACTACGCAAGTCCAAGACTATATGGCTGACGACCGAGTTTGATCGGTGTATTAAAGTGGACGGTTGTTTCAGGTCCTTCTCCACGTACAGCGAACGGTTCTTACACCGCTGGTCACCACGTGCACACTGATGCTCCTTGTTTACTATCTGGGTTTGATATAAGAACATAAGACATAATCGTCCGCACATGCGTGTATTGAATTTTTGCGCACGGCCTTTATTGTAAACAATGTCTGCACTGCTTCCGAAATAAAGTATGACCTCAAATGGAGGAGTTATCTCCATAGCTATCGAAATACCATACTTTTGATTTACGATTTACGTAGGCAACGTAATGAGTTCCAAGTCCGCGACTATTGTCTAAGTTAATTACAGCACTCTCACGTTCACATGGTTATGATAGTAGTTGATCGCGCATATACATACCGCGAAAATAAGACAAATCTTTTACTCACACTCATTACCACTTTGAATTGCATACGCTTCGAGAATAAGTACGTTTTCGCAAAGTCACTCTATCAACCACTATATACGATTCTACAAATTGGAATGCGCGATCTGGTTAAAGATGCTTTGAAATATTTCCAGTTTAATGCACATGATGAGCAAGTACCATCACCGAATGATGTGCTTCCCAATTATCTTATGAACTTTGACGATGTCGCTACGGAACAGCAACACGTTATTCATGCATACTTTAGTATGGGACGACATAAATATGTGGGTTGCATCTATTTATGTCAAAACCATTCTCGTGTGCCTAAGCAGTTGATACGCGACAACGCAAATATTATTGTGCTTTTTCGGCAAGATGAGCGCAACATATGTGTATGATGATCGTGCCAACACTGATATGACATTCAATGACTTTAAACGTATGTGTGCTACATGATGGTCATCACATCGTTGCGGCTTTTTAATTATTGATAAAGAAAGTGATGTTCATTATGAACGGTAGCGCATGGGGTTGTCGTTTTATATGCATCAACGCAGAGTTACAGACTCCACTTGATCAGAAACCGCCATCATGTCAACATCCAGCCAAGAGATTACACAATATATAATCCGTGCTCGAAACAATATTCGACGAAAATTTAAACAGCTTAAATGTATTCAAGCAGACACCGATTTATTTTTGTCAACCCAGCTAGGTACAACACTGAAATAAATTTCATTCTGCTTCATTGTCCAAGTCAACTACAAGTTCTGTTTCTATGCAAACACCACATGATAAGGAGAAGCAAGAACAAGAAAAGCCTTCTTTGTCTGAGGTTATGATCACACCAGAGTATCGTAATCACTTTAAGACTTTTATTCAAAATACCTATGGATCTCTCTTTGCTCTTTATATAGAAAAACTCTTTACAGGACAAACTGACAACCTACGGTATTCGCTATAAAGACCACTGTTTCTGGATAGGTAATGCAAATGTTAAGATTAATACCAACACACTCATCGTAAAATGTGTTACCTATAAACCTACTAAAGGTCTCTTAGAACTTCTTTTCTCACGAATACCTGACAAGGATATAATTTTACAAGATGATCTTAAAATATAAAGCAATACTTGTTGCTACTGGCGCAACACGACGTAATTACAAGAGCACAGAAGCTGTAAATGCAAATAAGGGTCACAAGTATCGAGAGTTTCTTTCTAAGCTGTTTCCGTCATATCAATCGACTGCACGTGGTGTTAATGTTATCCACAAGCGTTTGTTGCAGTATGTAGACATAAGATACTTGACTGACCCTAACTTACTCGTAGATGGATTACAACTTATAAGAGCTTCACAAGATGCTGGTAACACAGGTCAGGAATCAGAAATTTTAGAAATAGAGAATTACGTTATGCTGCTATTATTCAGCAATGGCTCGTCAAGATCAGACCTCACCCGTAAAGATAAGCATTGCACAAGTGTTACATAAACCAGCTTGCCGCACCTCCTATCGCAGACGCGTTATTACACCCGGAAAAAATGATCTCTGGCAAGCAGACTTAGTAGAAATGATTCCATATGCCTCTAGCACTAAGGGGTATAATTATCTACTTACTGTCATCGATGTGTACTCTAAGTTTGCTTTTGCAAAACCTGTGCATTCTAAGACAGCAGCTTAAGAAAAAGACGCGTTCAAACATATTGTTGAACAATCAAAACGCTGCCCAAGACTTCTTCAAACTGACAAAGGTAAAGAAATCAACAACAAGGATTTTTCGTCTTACCTCAAGTTACTTGACATTCATTACTACTCTACGTACAGCAATCTCACGGCAAGTGTTGTAGAACGTTTTAATCGTACACTCAAGACAATGATGTGGCGAAAATTAAGAGCAAAAGATTCTCATCGTTGGATTGAACTGCTACCTAGACTCGTGTCTACCTACAACGATATACCTCATCGCACTATCGGCACAAAGCCACATCTTGTTACTAAGAATACCATAAAGCTTAGATGCTATTCATCTTGTAATCAAAACGGCCGATCCGCGCCGCGATCGCTTTAAAAAAAGATTTCGTTCACATCAGCAAACACAAGTCTATCTTTGCAAACGGATACACACCTAACTGGAGCACAGACATTTTTTTCATATCAGGAGTGTTAAGTTTACTAATCCAGTTACGTATTTACTTCGCGATCTTTCAGAACAGCCTATTAAACGAGGATTCTACATCAAAGAACTGCTGAAAATAAAGTATCCTGATCACTATTTAATCGAACGTATTATTCATCGTTGTGGAAATAAACTGTATGGCAAATGGCTTGGTTTTAATAACAACTTCAATTCATGGATTAATAAAGAGGATGTACTTTAAAACTTGATTTTCTAAATTCTGGAAACTCTACCTCTCATTTCTTCTACTGCATAAAAAAGTTTAAACTTGCAAGTCAACATTATTAGTTAATTTAAGACATGGTGTAGTGTAGAATTAATATCTAAAAAGTCAAACAACACCTGCATTATGTTTCACAAATCGTATTTATTTTAGTATATATACATTTTTTCTTACCTCAAGTAAATCTGTTCTGTCCTTTCTTATATAGAATATTTTGTACTGTCTTCGCTGTTTATTGCCACCACCCAGTAACAGTTTTCACTTCATTGCACTGGCAACGACAAGTACTGCTATCTTCTCTGCAACCGTAGCATTAGGTGACGTCACACGCTGCATAGTTTTAAGAAGCAGATTTTCATCAGCTACACGTCTTAGATCAGGTTTGTTTTGACGATAAGCAATGTCATGCTCGTTGCAGGCAGCATCTAACATATTAATACCAGGATCACCACGTGCCAAGCGGACGTCAAGTCGAGTTTCTGGGCCACAGTACTGGTAACTAGGAAGTTGAAGCTGAAAAGGAAGAAGATCAATCACCTTATTGATGAGTCCATGACCTGCATGTTCCTCACATTTCTCCAAGCACGTTTCTTCACCTTATTCTGCGACAGCTTGCTTACTCTTTTCGCAACCATGACAAGTGTTTATAAGCGAAGACAATTCTTCAGCTTTAGGCCCGTGATAAAGTTCAATGAGTTGACATGTACGGCACTGTCTCACTGAAGGTTTCTTAGCTAAGCTCACTTGTTCATGGTGTAAACTGCACGTTTGAAGCTGACAAAACAGGATCTTGAGTCCACTCACGAGGCGTCTTATCCCAGAACTTCTTTACTGCATTCGCAGTAACAATGACCACAAATGCCTTTGATAATGCATTCAACTCTTCTTCAGTAAAATAGTTTAGTTTTTGCAAGCGTAAAACTTTACGATTGCCTTTTCAACTGCGTTAAACTTAGTATCAGATAGAAATGACATGGTGCCTTTACAAATGTTTCTTTCACACTGTCGTCATTTCGACACTGCAATTTACATATGTTGTTCTTCTCCCGACATGCACTGTGACACAATCAATGAAACAGCATGCACACATGGCGTGAATATTGTTTAACTTTTTCTCCACTATGCTCCTTGAGAAGGGTTTTAAATGATGGACATCCTAATTCATGTATGTCCATAACTTCACACGTTAATGGCAGATACTCACGCAACCATTCCTTCTTTTCACAACCCTTTAAAAAAACAAGATCTGCTCTTGAAAAATGAGCGTTCATGATCATAGCTAGAAAGCGATAAGGTATTTCTTTTTCTTCCCACTGTAGTCCTATTTTTTTCCATTCATTGTGTCTGGTTTTTCTTCATCTGTTTGCAAACAGTAAGAGAAAGGTGGGCTAAATACTAAACTGACGAGTTTTGGCGCTCACAACGCAGTGCAATCCAACACAGCCACCTCTTTGAATACAAATTTGTTGCCGTCCACTTTAAAGCCTTGTACATCAAATATGAATGTTCTTGTCATGATGAAATAAAGCGCTCTACTCTCTACTACATTACCTTAGTGACTAAATATTCTCACTTACAGCATCTATAAAAGCTTGAGTTTACTAGAGAGTGACCTTAATAACGAACAAGTCTAAACATGCATAACCACGCCGACGTGATCGCTGCATGTTAAAACAGTATGACATTAGTATGGCATATGCTCAGTCCCGCTATTATACAACTACACATACAGTATGTACAAAGTGTTTGATTCGCAGCTCTGGTACGAAATTTGTAAAATGGTACACGGCCTGAAACGGAGTCATCTCTGGTACAGGTGCTCGACTAAGTAGGGATGCGTTTTAGGAGGAGGAAGAGGAGTGTTGATAGTTATTTGTCCGTCAGATGGAGACGTAACGCCTTGAGCAGACCTCTCGATGCTATTCGACAGGAGAAGACTGTGTGCCCATACCGGGATTTGCCCTCTCCCTTCCTACTATCATGTATCATGTCATTTATTTCATGTTATGACCTTCCCTGATGAGGTTGACGTCAGGAAGGTCATCCGGTTATAAAAATCCATATTAACAGATTCATCTCACCACAAATCCAACACCGTAGAGAATCGGGATAAGGATTGGACACACGTTATGCTATAACGTCGTGCACCCTTAGCCAGCAGTCCGCATTTCAAATCACCCACGCTTTGACGTCACAGCTCGGTCAGGAGAAGGCATGCGCATTCGGTTATATAAAGATAAGCATGCATTTTAAATCGGCCGCGCTTATTACGTCACAGATCTGTCACTACTCCAATCAATCAATCAATCAACACTGATCTGCATTTAGGGCAGTCGCCCAGGTAGCAGATTCCCTATCTGTTGCTTTCCTAGCCTTTTCCTAAACGATTTCAAAGAAATTGGAAATTTATTGAACGTCTCCTTTGGTAAGTTATTCCAATCCCTAACTCCCCTTCCTATAAAGCAATATTTGCCCCAGTTTATCCTTTTAAATTCCAACTTTATCTTCATATTGTGATCTTTCCTACTTTTATAAACGCCATTCAAACTTATTCGTCTACTAATGTCATTCCACGCCATCTCTCCGCTGACAGCTCGGAACATACCACTTAGTGGAGCAGCTCTTCTTCTGTCTCTCAATTCTTCCCAACCCAAACTTTGCAACATTTTTGTAACGCTACTCTTTTGTCGGAAATCACCCAGAACAAATCGAGCTGCTTTTCTTTGGATTTTTCCAGTTCTTGAATCAGGTAATCCTGGTGAGGGTCCCATACACTGGATCCATACTCTAGTTGGGGTCTTACAAGAGACTTATATGCCCTCTCCTTTACATCCTTATTAAACCCCTAAACACTCATAACCATGTGCAGAGATCTGTACCCTTTATTTACAATCATATTTATGTGATTACCCCAATGAAGATCTTTCCTTATATTAACACCTAGATACTTACAATGATCCCCGAAAGGAACTTTCACCCCATCAACGCAGTAATTAAAACTGAGAGGACTTTTCCTATTTGTGAAACTCACAACCTGACTTTTAACCCCGTTTTCGAGGTCACGTTGCAGTTGCTCACAATCTTGTAACTTATTTATCACTCTATAGAGAAGAACATCATCCGCAAAAAGCCTTACCTCCGATTCCACTCCTTTACTCATATCATTTATATATATAAGAAAACATAAAGGTCCGATAATACTGCCTTGAGGAATTCCCCTCTTAATTATTATAGGGTCAGATAAAGCTTCACCTACTCTAATTCTCTGAGATCTATTTTCTAGAAATATAGCAACCCATTCAGTCACTCTTTTGTCTAGTCCAATTGCACTCATTTTTGCCAGTAGTCTCCCATGATCCACCCTATCAAATGCTTTAGACAGGTCAATCGCGATACAGTCCATCTGACCTCCAGAATCCAAGATATCTGCTATATCTTGCTGGAATCCTACAAGTTGAGCTTCAGTAGGAATAACCTTTCCTAAAACCGAATTGGCTTCTATCGAACCAGTTATTAATTTCACAAACATGTCTAATATAATCAGAATGAATGCCTTCCCAAAGCTTACATACAATGCATGTCAAACTTATTGGCCTGTAATTTTCAGCTTTATGTCTATCACCCTTTCCTTTATACACAGTGGCTACTATAGCAACTCTCCATTCATCTGGTATAGCTCCTCCGACCAAACAATAGTCTAAGTGGGAAGAGACGACAAAGAATCTGTGTGAGGTTAGGTTACCGTTCGTGGCCAAGGTTAGGTTAACGCACGTGTTAAATACACCTACAGGTCAGCTCACTTGTTCGGCTCCTACGAGGGGAACCCGTCTGGTGTTAGGTTAGCGTTCCTCGTAACGATGATAATTTAAGACTTCATAACCTCAACTAACGATTGGACTCCTCCAAGGGGAGCCTGTGTGTGAGATTAGGTTAGCGTTCGTGCGCAAGGTTATGTTAACACGTCATAAGGACGTCTTATCATCAATTGTAGGTCACCTAACCGATTTGTGGCGTCTGATCGATTCAGCTCCCCGAAAGCGGTTCGTGAAGTTAGCATTGGCCTCGTACGTAAGGGGTCGGTGACCTTTCCGACTCGGCTCCTCAAGGGGGCCCATCCGATAAGGCTTGTCCAAAGTCGCCCATAAGGTTAGCATTACCCTCGTATGTAAGGGGTCCGTGACCTTTTCGACTCGGCTCCTCCAAATTGGCCCGTGAGGTTAGCATTGCCCTCGTACGTAAGGATATGTCGTCATAACATCACCTAGCGACAAAAACATTCCAAGCTGGCCAGTGAAGTTAGCATTGCCCTCGTACGTATACGTATGACGTCATAACTTCACCTAGGTGGTCAAAAAACACCCCAGATTATTCCCTGACTTATTAGGTCCCTCCAATGGAGTCTGTGAGGTTAGGTATGCCTTCGTACACAAGGTTCCGCGTTCAATTGTTTAGAACCTGCATTGCCTTACTACTCAACTAGGGGTCAATGACCTTGTTGCAGGATCTGCATAGCCTTTCTAATCAACTAGGGGTCAATGACTCGTGGGAAATGCTGACTCAGCACCCATTCTTTTAGAAAATATCCCGCCATACTACTTTAGATGTCTACAGGAATACATTATTTCCCCCTCTTTTAAAATGTTTCTTTTAATTCACAATCCCCCTTAAAAAAGTTATAGATTCAAGCAGCCTGTGTGACATATCGTTCCGAAATATGCCCATTTTTCTTTTACCCCTTTATTTTACCCCTTAGGGATTTAATTTTCCAAAATAATTACTTGGCTTTTATTTATGTCCTAAGGGTACCCACTCTGCAAAATGCCAATCTCATTGGTTTAATGAGGTGTCTTAAGATTGACCAGGCGCGTTGGCCGTGCGGTTATAATCGCGCGGCTGAGAGCTTGCCTCTGGGAGATATTGGGTTCGAACTCCACTGCCGGCAGCTCTGAAGATGGTTTTCTGTGGTTTCCCATTTTCACACCACGCAAATGCTTGGGCTTTAGATTATTTAAGGCCACGGCCTCTTCCTTCCAACCCCTAGGCCGTTCCTATCCCATTGTCGCCATAAGACCTGTCTGTGTCGGTGCGACGTAAAGCCACTAGCAAAAAAAAAAAAAAAAAAAACATTAAAGGTACAAACTGCATGGGTGTATAAGCCTAATGGGAAATTTTGCGACGTAAAACAAATTCTACAAAACCAGGCCTTTCCCAGGTATGACGTAATCACATTTTCAATCGTTAAAACGTTGTTTATGCTTCATTCAAGCTACCAGGCTCCACAATAGATGTCATCAGGTGTGCGTGTTCAAGGCGTGAGAGTATTTTTTTCTTGGTTGAGGCGTATAATACTTCGCAATAACACGTCGCACCGACACAGATAGGTCTTATGGTAACGATGGGACAGGAAAGGGCTATGAGTAGGGTGGAAGTGACCGTGGTGTACAACTCCAGCATTTGCCCAGCGTGAAAAAGGGAAACCACTAAAAATCATCTTCAGGGCTGCCGACAGTGTGGTTTGAACCCACTATCTCCCGAATGCAAACTCGAGAAAATCTCGTATCAAGCGAACCCCGTTCTACTCCTCAGTCTAGAATTAAAATCCTATAACTGGCCGGGAAATTAATCCAGGGCCTTGGAATAAGAGACAGACACGCTACCTCTACAACACACGGTTGGCTAATAATAATAATAATAATAATAATAATAATAATAATAATAATAATAATAATAATAATAATAATGAATGATGTTGCAGAACTTTCAAAGAAGAAATATCAAATTACCAGGCACCTAGTCTTTGTTTCATACGCCCGAATGGAACTCTAGAAACAAAAAAATCTGGAAAATTGCAAACTGTTAGCAAACCATTTTCAGAAAATTTTAAACTGTGAATCTCCTGGAGAACAACTCACCTTTGAGAAACCCACATCAAGTCCGGATTCATAAGCACCTACATTAGAAGAAGTCAAACAAATTATTAGTGAACTGAAAAGTAACAAAGCTCCAGGTGAGGACGGTATAATTGACGATATGTGGAAAATTGGTGGCGAAAGTCTTGCCTCGAAACGTCATGCTATTCTCAGCGATATCTTGATCATGGACAAGATTCCTGACGACTGGAAATGTGCACTAATTCACCCACTGCACAAAAAAGTGATAAAACTGACATCAAACAACTATCGAGGTGTCTACTTGGTAGTATCAGTTACCTACAAAATTGTCTCCGAAGTTCTACTGAGAAGACTTGAAAGACAAATAGATCACCTCATTGAAGAATATCAGGCAGGTTTCAGAAAGGACAGATCATACACAGAACAAATACTCAATCCCAAAACTATCTTACAAATGCTCAGAATTCGACAAACAGTGCTCATCTTCGTATACTTCAGAAAAGCATATGACTCCATTGACCAACAGACACTTTTCAAAGTACTCGAAGAATGTAAAGTAGACAAAATAACGAAGAGAATTGATCAGACAAACATTGACTGATACTACTTCTAAAGTTAAATTCTTAGGAGAAATATCTGAGCCTTTTGATGTCAACAATGGGGCTCGACAAGGAAATGGACTGTCACCTCTCTTGTTCAGTCTTATTCTAGAAAAACTAATCAGAACCTGGGAAAAAGAAGTTAAAGGAATAGGCCCTGACTCTTGGTAGACAACTGTAAAGCAGAATTCACGTGCCGTGTCTAGCTTTCGCAGACGACATGGGATTTATTTATTTATTTATTATTATTATTATTATTATTATTATTATTATTATTATTATTATTATTATTATTTTGCTAGTTGCTTTGCGTCGCACCGACACAGAGAGGTCTTATGGCGACGATGGGACAGGGAAGGGCAAGGAGTGGGAAGGAAGCGGCCGTGGCCTTAATTAAGGCCTGGTGTGAAAATGGGAAACCACGGAAAACCATTTTCAGGGTTGCCGACAGTGGGGTTCGAACCTACTATCTCCCGAATACTGGATACTGGCCGCACTTAAGCGACTGCAGCTATCGAGCTCGGTGGAATTCTTTCTAATAATAGACAAGAAGCAATCCACTCCCTCGAAAACCTACATGAAATTGCAGCCAAAAATTCCCAGTACATGGAAGGAGCCTCTCGGTTTCTAGATGGGCAAGCTACGATGACTAAATTTGAACAAATTTCCCAGGTAACTAAATTCAAATACCTCGGAAAAATCACTCAACCTTCTGGATTAAATCGTGTAGCAAATAAGGAGAGGTCCGCCTCTGTGGTGTAGTGGTTAGTGTGATTAGCTACCACACCCGAAGGCCCGGGTTCGATTCCCGGCTCTGCCACGAAATTTGAAAAGTGGTACGAAGGCTGGAACGGGGTCCACTCAGCCTCGGGAGGTCAACTGAGTAGAGGTGGGTTCGATTCCCACCTCAGCCATCCTGGAAGTGGTTTTCCGTGGTTTCCCACTTCTCCTAACTTAAGGCCACGGCCGCTTCCTTCCCACTTCCTTGTCTACCCCTTCCAATCTTCCCATCCCCTCACAAGGCCCCCTGTTCAGCATAGCAGGTGAGGACGCCTGGGCGAGGTATTGGTCATCCTACCCAGTTGTATCCCCCCGACCCAGAGTCTGAAGCTCCAAGACACTGCCCTAGAGGCGGTAGAGGTCGGTCCAAGGGAAAAACCGACCCTGGAGGGTAAGCAGATTACGATACGAAATAAGGAGAGAATTACTCAATTACTAAATTAGAGAAAGCATATCGAATCACTTGAAACACATATAACAAGAAATCATTATCTCGGAAAACAAAATTAAGACGTCATAATACAGTTATAAAACCTGAAGCATTATACGCATCTGAAACCTTAATCATTGGCGGTAGATCACTCATAAAAGATATAGGAAAACAAGAAAGATAAATATTACGGAAAATGTTCGGCCCAATCTGCACTGAGGGAGTATGGATGAAAAGGAAATCTCATGAAATTTATTGCCAAAAAATGAAAAAAATCTCAGACACTATCAGGAAAAGGAGATCACAGTCTCAGAATCGACAATGATAGACTGACCAAACGAATTTTAAATCTTTCCCTCACACTGAAATTCAAGAACAACTGGCTGAATGAAATAGAATCAAATCTTCAGGAAATCAACATCAATCAGGAAACTGTGAAAAAAACTATCTTCTTTCAGAACACTGATTAATAATCATTGTTTCACGCAGCCAAAAGCTGGAATTAATAAAACATGGGCAGAAGAACGAAAGAAGAATGTCGGTGAGAGGATGAAGAGATTCTGGGAAGAGAAGAAAGCAAAATCATCAGCTAAAGAAGTTCAAGCGTGCTCCTCAGTTGGGCTTAACGGTGTAATAATAATAATTATATATTTACGAGCTCAAGAATGTTTTTCGTTTCCTTAAAATTTATGAGCCTTTCCATTATTTTGCCGTAGCCGTGTTGAAACACCGGATCCCGTGAGATCTTCGAAGTTAAGTAACATTCGGCGTGGTCAAGATTTGGATGGGTTGTCATGCGCTGTTGGTGGGGGATAAGGGAATGAGAAGCGGAAAGGAACTGGCCACCCTACCGTACGTAAACTCCAGCTCAGGCACACCTCTACGAAGGTTCGGACCTACCTTCGGACAGAATACACCCTATGCATTCTTTTGTGGACACGCTCATTTTCTTCCGCATTATCGGTAATTTTATCAAGGAATGGAAGGGTGCATTATCTGTAACCCCTGCGTGTCGTTAAGAAGCTACTGAGAGGGGAGCAACCAAAGAATCTGTAGGCTACTCGCTCTCTCTCATCTTCAAAGTCCAAAAACATATCAATGGTTCAGTGGTTCTTCAATGCTTTTCCGTGTAGCGGAGAATTTTTGTTTAGCCTATTTCATGTTCTATAAAACCTTTAATTTTCTCCTCCAGCGTAAGTATCTGGTGTTTAGAAGACATTTTTACTCCAACGCAAAAATACAGTACCGGTACGTAACTGAATTAAATGATCACTACGGTTCACCATTTTATTTCCTTCGTATAACAAACACTTCTTGCCTGTCTGCACAAAAATGAGAATTAACGCTAACTACCCTGCAACGCACATTGCAAGAGGGGTGGAAGTATTAACGGTAAATAATTTACTGCCCTGTAAGCTCAGGAACTTGTCGGAATCTTCTGCTGCACGAAAGAGAAACTTCTCTGTTAAGAATAACATAGACCCATCAAGAAGCCTTGCAAAAGGCAGTAAACGAGGGTGCGTTTAATGGTTCCTAGAAGTCCGAGTACACTCGGTCTTAAAAATAATGGCTTGCTTACAACAAAATTGAAAATGAATCGATGGAGTTTAGTAGAATAGAATATAATACTCCCATCTCCTAGTTCCGGATCAACTTATCTATTTATTTATTTATTTATTTATTTATTTATTTATTTATTTATTTATTTATTTATTTATTTATTTATCGTTTGGCTTTACATGCCGGGAATGTTTGAGGTCGTGTTCTTCTCGCCTGGTGTAGGTCTTTCTGTTTTGCGCCCATGGGAGACCTACGCGTGTGAATGTGGGATGATGACGTTAATGAGGTAGGGAGAGGATGACACCCGGTGTCGGCACGTAGCCTAGTCTTGTGGAGTAACACCAAGCGATCTGTTCAAGGCTTTGCGTCTCCATCCGACGGATGAATCACCATTGACAGGATCATGTGAACATTGCGTAGAAGTTTGGAATTGAATCCAGGCTTTTGGCACGCAATCTAAAAGGTGAACATACAGAACCGTTTAGACAGGAAAGGAATTTCCTATGATCTGCAGTGCATTAAAGCTGAACGACTGGCACCAATACCACAGCACATTCGTGATAAAGAAGATTCGTGAGGCGTGTAATGAGTACCGAGATGACAGGGCCGCAGCGGAGTCGGAACGACACGTATTAAGATTACCTCCATATCATTGCGCTTTAGTCCGGCTCTATGGCTAAATTGTTAGCGTGCTTGGTCACAGGTATCCCGGGTTCGATTCCCGGTAGGGACGGGAATTTTAACCATCATTAGTTAATTTCGCTGGCACTGGGGCTGGGTGTAGGTGTCGTCTTCATCATCATTTCATCATAATCACGACGCGCAGGTTGCCTACGGGGGTCGACTCAAAAGACCTGCACCTGGCGAGCCGAACATATCCTCGGACACTCCCGGTACTAAAATCCATTCGCCATTTAATTTCATTTCATTTGCTTGCTCCTTAAACCCAATAGAGCTTCCTTCTCTCTTCCTTGTCTATCCCTTCCAATCTTCCCATCCCCCACCAAGGCCCCTGTTCAGCATAGCAGGTGAAGCCGCCTGGGCGAGGTACTGGTCATCCTCCCCAGTTGTATCCCACGACCCAGTCTGAAGCTCCAGGACACTGCCCTTGAGGCGGTAGAGGTGGGATCCCTCGCTGAGTCAGAGGGAAAAACCAACCCTGGAGGGTAAACAGATAAAGAAGAAGTAAGGAGGGATACGGTAATAATAGTTTTTGAGATTTTGGTTCAATAGTATACAATAAAACGTTTACAAAAGGAACAATATTACACATGTTTTACAATTAAAGTATTAAACATAAGTACGGCGTGATTATACAATCAAAAATCATTTAGTATTTGATCAGTCGAAAATTGTAAATACAAATGTAAACAGCCTATGGGTTGGGTGTAAAACAGTTGTTGAGGAGTGTGAAAACAGGTGTGTACATTTCAAGATCGTAATGATCTTAAGAACGAGGTGCAGGGTGGAAAGAAATAGGAATGGTTGTGGAAGTAAGGAGAGATTGAAGGAAATTACTTCTTCTGGCATTTGCCTGGGGGAGAATTGGGAAACCACGGAAAACCACTTCCAGGATGGCTGAAGTGGTAATCAAACCCACCTCTACTCAGTTTACCTCCCGAGGCTGAGTGAACCCCGCTCCAGCTCTCGTACCACTTTTCAAATTTCGTGGCAGAACCGGGAATCGAACCCGGGCCTCCGGGGCTGGCAGCTAATCACACTAACCACTACACCACAAAGGCGGACGAAGGAACTTAGTACGAAATTGTATTTAGCAAAAAATTCAGCTGAAGATAACATGTTGGCAAACATAATTGACAGTCATGAATGTTAGGAAAAATGGATGGGTATGTATACGTACTTTAAGGCAGAAACAGGTTCCAGGAAGGACATTCCAGGAATCATTAATGAACAAGGGGAGTGTGTATGTGGCAACTGTCCGGCTCCATGGCTAAATGGTTAGCGCGCTGGCGTTTGGGTACAGTGTCCCGGCTTCGATTCCCGGCAGGGTCGGGAATTTTAACCATAATATTGGTTCATTTTCCTGCCACGGGGACTGGGTGTATGTGCCATCTTCATCATCATTTCATCCTCATCACGACGCGCAGATCGCCTACGGGAGACAACTCAAAAGACCTGCACCAGGCGTCTCCGGAGGCCACACGCCATTATTATTATTATTACCGTATTATTATTATTATTATTATTATTATTATTATTATTATTATTATTATTATTATTATTATTATTATTATTATTATTGGAAATGCGTATTATCCAAGTTGAGGAGGCGAAAGACATTTACAAAAAGATACAAAAGTTGAAAGCTAGAAAAGCAGTTTCGATTCGCAAGATTTCTGACAATATACTAAATAGAATAGCTATAGTAGCTATTATCTTACCTTATATTTTATTATGTATATACAGTACACAGAAAATGATGATTAACATCCGATAACTTACAGGACAGTTTGCTTGACATAGTTTGCGAAATTACTAACTGGTTTGATAGAAGAAGGGAGTTATCCCAGTGACGCTTTTGATAGGGTATTTCACGGGAGACCACTGCAGAAAATGAGGGTTATTGAAGTAAACTATACCGGGATTGAAAAGTGGCTAAATTTATAGAAACTAGAACTCGGAGAACGTAGAGGAAGTATTATCTAAGGAAGCATTATCTGATTTTGTAATGATTAAGAGGGAATCCCGCAAGGCAGTATTATTGGACCTTTATATTTTATTGCCAACGGCCGTAGGCTTGTTGAAACACCGGATCACGTGAGATCTCCGAAGTTACGCAACACTGGGCGTGGTCAAGATTTGGATGGGTTGCCACGCGCTGTTCGTGAGGGTAAGGGAATGGAGGAGCGGAAAGGAACTGGCCACTCTACCGCGCGTAAACTCCGGCTCAGGCACACCTCTGCGGAGGTTCGGACGTGCCTTTGGGCAGAATACACCCTTACCTTACCTCACCTTACCTTATATTTTATTATGTATATTATTATGTTGGTAAGGCTTTTTGCGGATGATGTTATACGGTATAGAGTAAATAAGTTACGGGATTGTGAGCGACTACAGAAATGCCTCGACAATGTAGAGATGGACAACAGGCAATGGTAAAATGGTAAACGGTTAGGTTGTAAGTTTCACCAAGAGGATACGTCCTTCCAGTTTTAATTACTGTGTTGATGGAGTGAAGGTACATCACGGTGATTATTGTAAGTACGTTAGTGTTTTAATATAAGGAACGATTTTGTTGGAGTAATTACATTAACTAGGTTGTAAATAAAGTTTACATATCTCTTCGCATGGTTACGTGAGTATTTAGGGGCTGTAATAAAGATGTAAAGGAGAGGGGTATAAGTCTCTGGTAAGACCCCAACTGGAGTATGGTTCCAATGTATGGGACCCTCACCAGGATTACTTCATACGGGAACTGGAAAAGATCCAAAGGAAAGCAGCACGATTTCTTCTGGGTGATTTGCAACAAAGGGTAGAGTGACGAAATTGTTGCAGACTTTGGACTTGGAAGACTTGGAGTAAGAAGACGAGATGCGCGACTAAGCTGTATGATCCAAGCTATCAGCGGAAACCTGGCGTGGAATGACATTATACGAATAAGCTTCACTGGAGCTTTTCAAGGTGAGAAGTATAATATAAAGATAAAGTACCGGGTGAGTTGGCCATGCGGTTAGGGGCATGCAGCTGTGAGCTCGCATCTGGGAGATAGTGGGTTCGAATCCCACTGTCGGCAGCTCTGAAGATGGTTTTCCGTGGTTTCCCATTTTCACACCAGGCAAATGCTGGGGTTGTACCTTAATTAAGGCCACGGCCGCTTCCTTCCCATTCCTACTCCTTCCCTGTCCCATCGTCGCCGTAAGACATAAAGCAAATAGCAAAAAAAAAAAAAAAAAAAAAAGAAGTTGAATTCAAGAGGACAAATTAGGGCAAATATTCATTTATAGGAAGAGAAATTACGGATTGGAAATAATTAATCAAGGGAGATGTTCGATACATTTTTAAGTTCTTCGAAATAATTTAAGAAAAAAAAGTAAGTAAACAATAAATATAGAATAAATAAACAATAAATATAGAATCAATAAATATAGAATCTGCCACTTGGGTGACAGCCCTAAATGCCGATTGATTGATTGATTGATTGATTGATTGATTGATTGATTGATTGATTGATTGATTGATTGATTGATTGATTGATTGATTGATTGATTGATTGATTGATTGATTGATTGATTGATTGATTGATTGATTGATTGATTGATTGATTATCACTACTGAAGACAAAGTATAAAGTTGGTGAAATGAGAGCGATTTGATAAAATCTGACCAGAAGAAGATTGATAGAATACAATTATATTGCGACATTCAGGACTTGTTCATTTGGTATTGGTGAAGTGTAGGGTAGAAGAATGATAAAAGCGAAGACATGGGGACGATAAATACATTAGTGTAGATACCATAGGATATAGTAGTTATATATACATTTCTAAAGGTTGGCACAGTGTAGGGTGGTATGGAGGGCTGCATCAACTATATCCATCACCTGGTGATCCAAACAATATGGTAAGTTTATTGCGTTCTATGGAGACTCTCCCCTATTGGCGACCCTACAATTAAACCCTCCATCTCAGCCCTTTGTTTAATTTTTGTAGTTAACTGTACTTCTCTGTTGCTGCGTGCAACGAAAGATGTACCAGTCCACAGTGCGTCAGATATACCTAATTTGCTGACAGATCTCTCAGCATAGTGCCTCTTGAAATATGAAACTTCCGTGCTTACGGAGGAGAACGAGGAGTTCAACCTCTTAGCTTCCAAGGTCAGCATCGAAAAGCGCGTGTAGGAAGATGTAAGGATTCAAGGAAAATAGCTAAAAAGTAAATAACTGGATAAAGATCAAAATAATCAGGAATAAAGGGATATACTATGTTGAAAATACGAATGTTTCGTTTTGAACAAAGAACTAAAGATAAATCACGAACAATATTATTAACAATAATCATTTTTAACACGTTAGTGGTGGTGATTATTGTTTTAAGAGGAAGTACAACTAGGTAATCATCCACTATTAACACTAATCAGAGAGAGGAAACTAAAGGATTGCGACACTTCGAAAAATGAACGTATCGGGCAAAGAAATACAAGGGTCACAAAGGGCGTGAAAATGAAAGACTCCCTAGCTTCGACACCTAATACCGTCGGGGTGGGAAAAGAACAAGTGTAGACCAAGGGAGATGGGTTAAGATAAATGAAAGTGAGGAGCCTAGCGCAAGTAAGGGGAAGCAATGGCAGCACTCTGCTAAGGGTCCCGTGATCGCCAACCCACGCTCCCAAGTTAAGAGCCCCTGGGGATTTTATCAGGTTAATATTAAATATCCTACCATTTATTACGTGTCAACTTTTGTTATCGCATTACTTTAGTAGTTTAAGGAATTCTAATATAATCATTGAACACTGGTTAGGTGATCAAACATAGGCATGACATTTTAATGACACTAAACCAAACTCATATGATATTTTTGCAGTAACAATGGCATGATAAGACAAGCCTAACTTTCTCCAATATTTATCTCACTGAGAAGTATTACGAACCTTGTAAGTTATTTCGAGCTGAATCGGTCGTTGTTATAAGACAAAAAGTCATTTTTTCTATACTGAGATAATTAAAAAACTTTTCTAGCTTAATTGTAAATATTTCTTACTGTCCTATGTAAGAATTATTCTTTCTTTCTTTCTTTCTTTCTTTCTTTCTTTTTTTATTTCTTTCCGTCCTTCTTTCTTTCTTAATCTGTTTACCATCCAGGCTTGGTTTTTCCCTCGGACTCAGCGAGGGATTCCAACTCTACCGCCTTTAGGGCGGTGTCCTGGAGCGTGGAACTTTGGGTCGGGAGATACAACAGAGGGAGAAGACCAATACCTCTCCCAGGCAGCCTCACCTGCTATACTGGTGGAGGAGGGGGGGGGTATCGGCAGAGGGAAGGAAGCGGTCGTGGCCTTATCGTAGGTATCATCCCGGTATTTGCCTGGAGGAGAAGCGGGAAACCACGGAAAACCACTTCGAGGATGGCTGAGGAGGGAATCGAACCCCCCTCTACTCAGTTGACCTCCCGAGGCTGAGTATACCCCGTTCCAGCCCTCGTACCACTTTTCGAATTTCGTGGCAATGCCTGGAATCGAACCCGGGCCTCCAGGAATGGCAGCTAATCACACTAACCACTACACGACAGAGGCGGACGTAAGCATTACTCAATATGATAATACAACTATAGAACGATGTATTTGCTTGGTTTGATCTTTCGTGAAACTGAAAACATTGGAAACTTCTTAGTTATTTTTCTAACAATAAACAACAAGTAGAATTTGTTTTAATAACAGCTGTATATATTTATAGTTGCCATTAATATACGCTTCTTGTTGTTGTTGTTGTTGTTGTTGTTGTTGTTGTTGTTGTTGTTTGAGTCATCAGTCCATATCTCGCTGAGAAATATTACGAACCTTGTGACACTATATCCTGTGCTAACCTTTTCCTTTCTAGATAACTGCTGCATTCTACAACTGCTCTAATCTACTTGTCATATTCATACCTTGGTCTACCCCTACCGTTCTTACCACCTGCACTTCCCTCAAAAACTAAATGCACAAGTCCTGGGTGTCTTAAGACGTGTCCTATCATTCTCTCTCTTCTTTTCGTCAAATTTATCCACAACGATCTCCTCTCACCAATTCGATTCAGTATATCTTCATTCGTGATTCAATCTATCTATCTCACCTTCAGCATTCTTCTGTAACACCACATTTCAAAAGCTTCTATTCCCTTTCTTTCTGAGCGAGTTATAGTCTATGTTTCACTTCCATACAATGCCACGCTCCAAACGCAAGTCTTCAGAAACATTATCCTAATTCCTACATCGATATTCGAAGTGAGCAATTTTTTGTTGTTTAGCCTGTATTTTATGTCCTCCTTACGTCTGCCATCGTTAGTTATTTTACTACCTAAGTAACAATATTCACCCACTTCCTTAAGAGTTCATTTCCTAACCTAATATTTCCTGCATCACCTGACTACATTCGACTGCACTCCATTACTTTTGTTTTGGGCTTATTTATTTTCATCTTGTACTCCTCACCCAAAACTTCGTCCATACCATTCAGTAACTTCTCCAGATCTTCTGCAGTCTCAGATAAAATACGGTATATTGCCGTATTTTAAACGCAAGGGCATACAACAAGACAATTTAGAGTGCTCCGTTCACCCGAAAGGACGTGGGTTCGATTCCCCGTCAGGAAGTCGTAAAATTTAAGAAACGAGATTTCCAGTTCCAGAGGTACATGCGGCTCAGGTTCACTCAGCCTATATAAAAATGAGTACCAGGTTAATTCCCGGGATCAAAGGCGGCCGGGTGTAGAGCTAACCACTCTACCTCATCAAGTGTCGAGGTTATGGATAGTGGAAAATTTTATCTTCCACCTCTACAAGGACCTTCATGGCCTGTACGGTGATGACTTTGCGTGCTTTTTGCTTGCCCAGCATTTTCCTGGTGTGAAAATGGGAAACCATATTCAGGGCTGCCGAAAGTGGGGTTCGAACCCATTATTTCCCGAATGCAAGCTGGTAGCTAAGCGACCGAAACCGCGAGACCACTTGCTCGGTTTAGCATGATTTAAATAATCTTCTATCGCTTGTTATGGACCTTAGAATCTGAAAATCGGTTATAAACCAAAAAGTGTGTGTTGATACGACTTTTTAATAATAATAAATTAAAGGAAAAAGGAGAATTGACTTATGTGGCCACATCCTAAGAATTTACCCGAAAAGGATAACTACAAGAATCTTCGACTATTTCCGCAATGAGAAAAACAAGCCGAACTGGTTTAAGGAAACTGAAGGACCTACGAGAGTTCCAAATTACAGAAAAGATGCTTGTAGATGGATTCGCGAATAAAATAACCAAAGATAAAATAAAGATGTTGCAGGACAGGGTGAAGCCCAAACGACTATACAGAATTTCTGAAGAAGAGAGGAAGGCAAGATCTGAAAGGATGAAATAGTACTGGAAGAACAGGAAAACACGACTCATAAACCATTGATTGTTCTATCGTACCCCAAAGTGTGTGAAACGGACAAAAAGAAACGAAATGGATGAGTTTTGTTTCATGTTTAATTTTAATGTGTAAATTAATTCATCTTTCTCAGGTTCGCCAGTTCTGGAACTGTATAGGCTAGCAGTTATTTATCTTATGTAGCGAGATGGTTTCAGATACTTCCGCTAGGATACAGAACGAGGTGGAGAGGGGCAAATGAATACGTATATAGGAGACGGCATTCCACACATGCTACCATTGTACGATTACGTACTGTGTAAGCTATTATAGTGCTCAAGCGGAGAAAAATGAACTACAGTAACGAGAAAAAATTGGACATGCTTCTTATTTATGGCGGATGTAAAAGAAATGCGACGTCAGTGGCAGCGTTATACGCGAAGAAGTATCCGTTGCGACAGCGTCCATCATGAACTACCCTTCGGAGATTGTGCAGGAAATTGTTATCTGACGGAATCTAGATGCCTCGGGAGAGGAACAAAATCAAACCAGCAACAGTTGAGACGACAACAGACGTTCTTGCGGCAGTTGCTCACAGTTCACAGAGGAGCACAACGGACATTTTGAGAGGCACAGGAATAAGCCAACCAAGTGTCGTTCCTATTTTGCTGAGACACAAGTACCATCCGTACCACATATCACTTCACCAGCAACTGCATGATGGTGATTATGAAAGGAGGGTGGAATTCTGTCGGTCTTTTCTTGTACGATACAATAGACTATTCCTCCAGCGAGTTCGTTTCACCGACGAAGTCACGTTCAGCAATCAGGGCAACGTAAACCTGAGGCACATGCACTACTGGGCTACGGAGAATCCGCGCTGGCTGAAGTTGGTGGAACACTAGAGGCAGTGGAGTTTTAAAGTGTGGTGTGGAATACTGGGGGACTTTGTGATCATTCCATACTTCATGGAAAGTACCTTCACAGGATACATTGCGGGGTACTACCTGTTCACCTACAAG
The DNA here is from genome assembly GCF_040414725.1 of Anabrus simplex. Taxonomy (NCBI): domain Eukaryota; kingdom Metazoa; phylum Arthropoda; class Insecta; order Orthoptera; family Tettigoniidae; genus Anabrus; species Anabrus simplex. Next base: position 676,290,347 of record NC_090265.1, read on the forward strand.
ATGTTCCACTCGGCGTACGTACGCGAATGTGGCTCCAACATGATGGGAGCAATGCTCACTACGCCCTCGTTGTTAGGAAAGCCCTTGACAGGTCTTTTCCCGACCGGTGGATTGAGCGTTGAGACACAATTAGGTGGCCGGCACGTTCGTCCTGAGCTGACTCTTTTCGATATTTCTCTGGAGCTCATCAAGGACAAAGTCTACCCGCAAACCTAGTCGACTCCAGATGACCTAAAGCGCCGCATCATTGCAGCATGTCGTAAGATATCGAGGGAAACACTTCAGTCTGTGCGCGCATCTCTCGCCAGAAGATTGCAGATGTGCATCACGGTTGATAGTAACGTGTTCGAGCACATGTTAAAATAGTGACTTCAACGCGAATCGCCTGTAAAGCTAACGGATACGTGCAAAATTAGCATCACCATCCCTTTTCCAGGAGCAACAGTTCTACGCGTACACATTTCTGGAACCTTTGCTATTTACTACCGCTCAAAACGAACGTGTTCACTGTAAGTATTCAAAATTCACCTGCAGCCAGTGGTCAAATTGGGCTGGTATGGCTTGCCGGTATAACAAACAGATAGGATTTTAGGACGTCAAAAAGCATATCGACAATAGACGTTTAAAATAAAACTTGTCAATGAAGTTGCGTGTCTTATTTCAGAAATAATTTACCCTCCACAGCCCACAAATTGTAAACATGGGTTGCCTAGAGAGTCCTCCGTTCCTCTGCTCGCATGGTCTTTCTCATTCTTATCGATATTTTTAGTTTTCAAGGGGCCCAACTCTTCATAAGTTCGACGTTCCACCCTAAATTAACAACCACAAGCACCATCACCAGAAGGAATTTGCACAGTCTCTCAAAAATTATTGAATGCATAATATTTTCTCTCTTTCAGCGTATCTGCGCTTGTGTTAAACCACATCACTCGGTGTATTCAACAACTTGTTTAGAGAATACAACAAGATATTAACCAATCCTGATCTCCATGAAGATGCTAACGTCAAATTCAGCCGCCTCAAATCAAGATCACCTATTCAAACAGACAGGAACTTGTTAGGAGGGATTTCAATCCAAAAACTGATTGGCAACAAGACTGGAACAGCGTAGCTCCGACTCAATGGCGGACATTGTTCAATTATAAGAATCTTCCAGCAGCCTTTGATTTGCCTTTGATTTGAATTTTCTATGGGAAATCCAGCCAGTGTTTTCCGTTATGATGATTATTGTTTTAAATTTACGTTTAAGAATTTGAGGGAAGGTCACGAACTAATAATAATAATTCGATGTTGAGATTGGCGGTGATTATAAAGGAGATTAAATTGCCGGGATGTAAATTTAATATTCAAATGTCAACAGTGCTAAACCTTAAAACTGAAATGGATATTATGCTAAAATAAACGGGAATCGTTAATGATAGATTAACTCTTCTAATCGGATTTAAAACAGGGTGTTAGTTAAAATTTGTGAAATAATGATTATGAATGCTAATACCTGTGATAATAAACCCTAAATACTAGTTATACATATTGTTTAGATTACATTTCTAATATATTATAAATAAACGTCTGATGTTTAATGTGCAAGTATTGGCAGGACCACGTAGGCCTAATAATTACGTATTCACGATTGTCAAATTTAGGCGAATAGAAAGTCATGCCCTCGTGATTATTTGTGGAAAATGACTTCAGAAATAGATCAAATGGGAAGAGAGACGTTGCGAAAATCAGGCAGTCAGGAGATAAATATATTGTACTACGTCACTGATGAGATATAAGTCAGTCGAAAACTCAGAGATTAATAATTGAATAAATTTACGTTGAGAGATAAGGAAGGATAAAAATACGTATGCGAACACTTACTGTATAATGAAGCTGTGTTGAAAGATAATGTGATACGAAGAAACGTATGAAAATAATGATAGACACAGAGAATATTAGTGTACGAATACGAGAAATGTAAGCAGAGTAAAAAAAAAAAAAGAAAAAAGAATTACGTAAGAGTGCAGGTTTCGCACCCGTGATAGTACGTTCGAGATAGATGGACTGCACACGTAGTTATTTGCAAGACTACGGACCCAAAGATTAAAGAGATGAGATTCCACATTAATGATCGTAAGGTGTGATGATTAAAAATCACAGTGATGGTAATCATGAGAATCATAATAATAATAATAATAATAATAATAATAATAATAATAATAATAATAATAATAATAATAATAATAATAATAATAATAATTACAGATCTAAATTTGACCGTATTAAGGCCACGGCCGCTTCCTTCCCATTCCTAGGCCTTTCCCATCCCATCGTCGCCATAAGACATATCTGTGTCGGTGCGACGTAAAGCAAATAGCAAAAAAAAAAAAAAAAAATTGACCGTATGATAAATATGTTAAAGAGAAATATAACCAATGGTTTAAAACCAATAATAATAATAATAATAATAATAATAATAATATCATGATAATAATAGTAATAACATTTAAATATTGCATCCAATAAGAATAAGAATAATAATAATTATTATTATATTGCAGTTTCGGCATCCGTAAATAATAATAATAATAATAATAATAATAATAATAATAATAATAATAAATTAACGACGACATCCCTAAGCTCAAAACTTGGAGAAAAGATAATAATCATATGGTGACTCGTAACAAGACGACTTGTCGTGTGTCAAGTTACTGTAAGACCCGGTTTGTTTATTTTGCTTGAGGGATGTGAGGAGAGTAGAGTTAGGTAGTTCCCGTTAAACCTCTTGTTATGTAAGTGAGGCATTGACCTTCCCGGACCAAGCGGCCGAGCCTGGCAATTATAAACGTACCGAGTCAATATTTGTAGTGACGAGTTCAGTCTGGCATGGCATCAGCTGGATCAATTGAAGGGGTCGGGGCAAAAGAGTGCCAAGCAACATTTTGGACACACCTGAGCTGTCGGTGCCATTTGTTGAGGATTACTATAAGCTATCAGTAAACACTGGAAACTTGCATAGAAACACATTCAGGTGGCACTGAATGTGACTTTCATCTTGTTGCCCCGAACAGTTCTTAGAAACACTCGGAGCAAAACAGTGTCAAGCAAGAAGAAGACCCAGATTACCATGGATTGTAGGAGGAAGCTTGTGTTTTCGAGTGATTCTGAAGAATATCTCAGTGATCCTGATGTAGACCCTGACTATCTTCCTCACATAGCATGTGAAATTTCCTCTCAAAGTGGAAGTGAGGTAAGTGTTGCTTGGCATTATTTTGACCATAACTAAAGTTTCCGCCATTGTTGCTTGGGTTATGTAACTTATTAAGTCATTATGTTATGTTTTAGGAACCGTTTTAACACACTCTTGGATATATAATAAGTGGCTTTTTCAGTTCAAAGTTTGCTCTGGTTAGTTTAAGGCCTTTGTTGACCAACATTCGCAAATATGCATTGTGTGGCTTGGCACTATATTCTTCCAATTTTAACTCTGTTGCTGTCAGTCATCATTTTTCTCAAGAAAGGTTACGTTGTCACTTGAGACCAGAGGTTTATACAAGTTAACAGAAAAACTAGTGCACAATTTTGCAGCACTCTTGTTAAAGTAATCGTTATTAGTTACATAACAGAGGATACAATATGGGTATTTCTCGTACTAAGACTTGGTGTTTTGCACTGTTTAGTATATCCTGGATCATTCAAAGACACCGTTACATTCGCCTGAGAAAGGCCCGAATTCTAGGAAGAGAAACAGACGTATTAAAAAGATACAGATGAATAAGAAGAGGCGAAACGAAGGAAGAGAATATGTAGCGCGTAAGACCGGAAAAGTTGTTCCAGGAACAAAAGTTGGAGAGCTATGTCGCTGTCTCCTGAGATGTTTTGAAGTTGAAGAACAACAGATATTGTCAATATTTAATGGGTTTTGGGATCTCGATGATTTTGATAAGCAAAATGCTTATTTATTTGGATGTATTGAAGCTATTCCTGTAACACGGAGATACAGGACACCTGAAGGAGAGCCAAGCTACGAAAATTGTGGACATACAATGTAGGCATTCATGACTGTGGTAAAGACTTAGGGTGCATGTTTTTGTGGGATGAGAATATTGCAGGAAGAGGCAGTAACGAAATAGGTAGTGCAATTTTGAAGTATCTGAAAACAAACGACGTCGATGCTAAAAAGCTTGCGATTTTTTTTGATAACTGCGGGGGTCAGAATAAAAACTGCAATATAATGGCACTCTGGCCTTATTTAATTCATATTAAACGATTTAATGAGATCGAACCCTGGTTTTTAACATCTGGCCACACATTCTTTCCATCAGGTAGAGTCCTTGCCAAAATTGAGAAGTACCAACGAAATCAACCGCATGTGTACGACGCTACCGACTAGAAACGTATCATTCAAGAATGTGGGAGAAAGAAGAAGTTCAGTGTAACATACATGAAACAAGACGGCTTTTATGACCTGGCAGCACTAAAAGTTGGACTCCTGAACACCAGTAAAGAAAACATGTGTAAGTGGCATTGAATTTAATTTTACAGACGTAATTTGATCAAATTTGAAGCAAGTAATCCATGATTTATCAAACTAAAAACAAGAGTGAATATTGATTTTGAAGACTGTAGCGTGCGAAAAAGAGACAACACCACAACGTTGACCTTGAAACGAAAGTACACTACTGTGCAAAAAATTAAGAAAAAACCCTGCAAGATGTGTTGAAACTCCTGGACTATGTCCCTCCTGTCCATCCCCAGTTTTATCTCCTGATTCTGAAGACACTAATGAAGTTGAAGAAGTGTAGGAAAGGAGCAGCTGATCTGTCAGTTTTAATGTTATGCATGTGCGGTTATAATTTCCAAAATTCCATATTTTGAAAATAACAACATAGTTAAAAGATACAAACAGACCTTTTTCCGTGACGGATTTATGTTGATTTATTTAAATTTCTTTTCAGTTGGCAGTTCTACCCCGATTTCCACTGCTACTAATTTAAATATTATTGGTGTAAATGTTATTTTAATTGAAGATTGGTGTTAGTTTTCATTTCTGATTAAAATAGTTGAAATATCAGACATTGTTTCATTATCATAAAATAATATTCCTGAGATAAGTCTCACTCCCACTGGGACAATAAAGTGCCAAGCCACAGTATTCTGTGACGTGGTATTAAAAGTATTGACTTTTGACCCTACAAATAGCAGCCCAAAAGAAATTATGCCTGTAAATCACATACAATGAATATTACTGAATCTTTCAAAGCTATTAATACATCATTCCCGTGAATGGTACGATTTCACGATTTGAACAAACTTTCTAACTGCTCTCCCTTAAAATTAAGAAAATGTTGCTTGGCACTCTTTTGCCTCGACCCCTTCAATTATAGGGTCCGTGACCATGGGCGCCCGCAAGGGGGGGGGGCACTTCCCCCCCTGGAATTCTAAAAATGTTGATGTTCAGTTGTTTAATATCATACCAGATTATTTCATAAACTGAACTTACTGACAGTCATCTAGCATCCGTTATAACTGGAAATTTCTGTAAACAATTTAATGTCGCTGACGTTATATTGGTTTTATATTCAAGAAAATTGTTAATGTCCCCCCCCCCTGTAAAAGATCCCGCGGGCGCCCATGGGTCCGTCCGTGAAATACACCCCACCTAATCACAGTAGCATTACCCAAACCGAGACGCCGACTTGGGGGAATGTATATATATGTCGGAGGTACTTATCTAATCGGATCGGGAAGCCGACAATAAACTTTATTTATTCTCGGGCTCTCGAGGCAGAAAAGGGTCGTCCTTCTGGATTAACTAATCATACGAGCGCTGGGTCGATCCCAACGGGATCAGATGGTGGAACCAGCTCCATAAATGCACCCACTTAACATGGGTCACACCCCAAAATTGTGTTTTTCTTACAGGATGGACATTATGGGTGTATCCTCACCACTTGCGGTGAAGCAAGAATTATGTAATTTAATTTGTTGTCAATCAATGTGGTTATAAATTGTATTTAAATTCAGGGCGCCGAATGGTGCAATAAACTGCTCCTTATGACATTTATTTTAAAAGGAACCCATTCTCAAAATCTTTTTATTGTAGTTAGCTATGATGTCCATGAAAATTCTAAGTGACACTTCCTAGTCCTATCATGGAGTCCTTAAATTCATGTTATGACTGCGCTTTCCCCACTTTATGTTTGCATGCCCCGTTCATCCCTGTGTTCACTGTGCCTCTATATTTATGCTGAGATTGTTGGTGATGACTTAAAAATGAACCGACACCCCTGAGATTAATGCTAGTCTGGGACTCAGAGGGTGAGCGGGTGCAATAATGTGGTTGACTTAATACTTATCTTTATCCTGATGCATCCGTGAAGCAGGATATCTGAATAATAAATTGTATCCTCATTCTACATAAGTAAATAACTAAAAAAATATATAATTACAAAAAGAAAAGTAATTGATGCTTAAATGTATTATTTTCCAAAAAGATTTGTAAATATTTTGAGGAACTTTAATTGAAGTCAGGGACATTTTCTTTCACACAGATAACTAATGATACAAAGATAACGATGTGATTTCATTTCCATGATTTGAGCCTTACAGAATGATTCCAATTTTCTATTGTACATAATTATTATTTCAACTTAATCAAAGACCTTTGATACAACGATAGAAGTTAATTAATACGAATTTTTAATTAAGATAATAATTCTTTTCAACAATATTTCATTCTTTTCCTAAATTTTCTAGATTTTCAATAAATAGATGTAATAAAAAAATATTGGCGTTTATTTTCATACTTTAGCGTAAGCATCGTAGTCATATAGTCATCCTTAATTTAAAATATTTTCGGAATTATTTTGACGTACCTGATAGTTGGTGCGGTGGAGACGTCCATCAGCATTGGCGATAGATGAAAAATCCGTAGGTCAGTATACCCTTCGCAATTTCTCCGAATCCACGAGAAGATGATAAACTTTGATTGGAAATTGGACCTGAACGAGCTAGTCTGAATTTCGCCACGGCCCGCCCTGGATGCAGGAAAGGAACAATAGTTTCAGATTACATTTCATTCATACTTTGCACTAGAATTTTGAATATCGGGTGAATTGGCCGTGCGGTTAGGGGCGCGCAGCTGTGAGCTTGTATCCGGAAGATAGTAGGTTCTAACCCCACTGTCAGCAGCCCTGAAAATGGTTTTCCGTGGTTTCCCACTTTCACACCAGGCTGTACTTTAATTAAGGTCACGGCCGATTCCTTCCCACTCCTATCCCACCGTCGCCATAAGACCAATCTGTGTCGTAAAACAAATAGTTAAAAAATAATTCTAAATAAAAATTCAGCGAGAGAAAAGTATTTTGAGTAAATAAATTCTAAACTGTTCACTGCACTGCTACCGTCATAACAGTAATGGTTCCTACTTGTCAGTGTTTAAATGGTAAAGTTCAGATTATCTTGGATAAAAATGTGTTGTGTTGCTGTCATATGGCAAATAGGACTCCGCCTAAAGGATTATTCTTCTCTTCTTCTTTATATGCTTACCCTCCAGGGTCGGTTTTTTCCTCGGACTCAGCGAGGGATTCCACCTCCTGGAGCTTCAGACTCTGGGTCGGTGGATACAACTGGGGAGGATGACCAGTACCTCGCCCAGGCGACCTCTCCTGCTATGCTGAACAAGGGCCTTGCGGGAAGATGGGAATATTGGAAGGGATAGACGAGGAAGAGGGAAGGAAGCGGCCGTGGCCTTAAATTAGGTACCATCCCGGCATTTGCCTGGAGGAGAAATGGGAAACCACGAAAAAACACTTCCAGGATGGCTGAGGTGAGAATCGAACCCACCTCTACTCAGTTGACCTCCTGAGGCTGAGTGGACCCCGTTCCATCCCTCGTACCACTTTTCAAATTTCATGGCAGAGCCGAGAATCGAACCCGGGCCTCAGGGGATGGCAGCTAATCACACTAACCTCTACACCACAGAGGCGGACAAAGGATTATTCAATGAAAGAATATTTAGGTGCGTGATTAGCTGCCACCCCAGGAGGCCCGGGTTCGATTCCCGGCTATGCCACGAAATTTGAAAAGTGGCACGATGGCTGGAAACGGGGTACTCTCAGTCGTGGGAGGTTAAACTGAGCAGAGGGGGGATAGGTTCCCACCTCAGCCATCCTCGAAATAGTTTTTCATAATTTCCCACTTCTCCTCCAGGTAAGTGCGGGGATGGTACCTAACTTAAGGCCGCGGCCGCTTCCATCCCTCTTTCCTGTTCAGCATAGAAGTTGCGGCCACCTGGGCAAGGTACTGGAGCTCCAGTTGTTTCCCGCGAACCGAAGTCTCACGCTCCAGGACGCTGTCCTTGAGGTGGTAGAGCTGGGATCCCTCGCTGAGTCCGAGCGAAAATTCAACCCTGGAGGTTAAGTAAGGAAGAAAGAAAACAAATAGCCGAAATAGAAACGGAAAACTAAGATGAAAGTGCTAACTGCTTTGAGCCACGCCGTAGTTTTGTTTCGGTCTACAGAGAATTCGTGAAATTATAGTGTCCCTTTGCTCTTTTTTTCCTGTTCGAAGTACTAAAAGGCACACAGCAATACATATTCGAATATTCCCAAACACAATTAAAGTAAAGCAAATCATTACATAGTTTAACAAAAAAAAAGAATTAGCGCATAAATTAAAATTCCTGTTTCGGTCGAAGTTGTGGTGATAAATCACTTTGAGCCACTCATTACATTTGTTCTTGGTTGCAGAAAATTTCTGTTCGAAGTACAAAAAGGCGCATAGTAATATAACATATTCCAAGATTTGTAAACACAATTTAAAAAATCAAATCACCACACTACATAATAAAAAGTGAACTGATTAGCGCATAACTATCATCTCTCAATATCAAGCCAACAAACACCTCATTGGGGCACATTGCCAATATTTACGATAACAAAACAATATAAATAAAACTGGAAATGCGGTAATTTGTGGTATACAGCTTCCTGTCAGTGACTTAGGAGGCCAGCGCTCCAGCGGCATTATGGTGAAACTATCCAATTACATCTTTGTACTGGCCTTCACAAGCGATTGTCAAGGCCGGTATAAGGAGCGCAGCTAGGGATCCAGTCGGCCGTGAAAATCGACAACACTGAAGGCACCACCCAATTCTTGTTAGAATCGAATTTGAAACTTTTGACATATACATGTCTTATGGCTTGGGGTCATCTGAAACTATACGTCACGTAATTACCTATACAAGTTGTGTAACGTGATGTCACCTATCAACCGTGCAGGCTCTGATGTGAAGTATTGATGGATGGCTATGGCTAAGAGACGTATTATCAAACAGGTGAAGATGGTCGTTATGATCTTACCGCTGTGATGTGAAGTATTTGTTGATTGTGTTGAATTGTTAAGAATGATACAGTACTATTCGTACTTTTCCATACCTTCACATAACGCAGAGAATATTTTGTTCTTCTAAATTTTGAGTGGGCGCACGAGCGAAATAAACTTACTGTTGAAAGTAATGTAAAATTGTTATCAATCAATCAATCAATCAATCAATCAATCAATCAATCAATCAATCAATCAATCAATCAATCAATCAATCAATCAATAATGATCTGCATTTAGAGCAGTCGCCCAGGTGGCAGATTCCCTATCTGTTGCTTTCCTAGCCTTTTCCTAAACGATTTCAAAGAAATTTGAAATTTATTGAATGTCTCCCTTGGTAAGTTATTCCAATCCCTAACTCCCCTTCCTATAAATGAATATTTGCCCCAGTTTGTCCTCTTGAATTCCAACTTTATCTTCAGATTGTGAGCTTTCCTACTTTTATAAACGCCACTCAAACTTATTCGTCTACTAATGTCATTCCACGCCATCTCTCCGCTGACAGCTCGGAACATATCACTTAGTCGAGCAGCTCTTCTTCTTTCTCTCAGTTCTTCCCAACCCAAACTTTGCAACATTTTTGTAACGCTACTCTTTTGTCGGATATCACCCAGAACAAATCGAGCTGCTTTTCTTTGGATTTTCTCCAGTTCTTGAATCAGGTAATCCTGGTGAGGGTCCCATACACTGGAACCATACTCTAGTTGGGGTCTTACCAGAGACTTATATGCCCTCTCTTTTACATCCTTACTACAACCCCTAAACACCCTCATAACCATGTGCAGAGATCTGTACCCTTTATTTACAATCCCATTTATGCGATTACCCCAATGAAGATCTTTCCTTATATTAACACCTAGATACTTACAATGATCCCCAAAAGGAACTTTCACCCCATCAACGCAGTAATTAAAACTGAGAGGACTTTTCCCTATTTGTGAATCTCACAACCTGACTTTTAACCCCGTTTATCAACATACTATTGCCTGCTGTCCATCTCACAACATTTTCGAGGTCACGTTGCAGTTGCTCACAATCTTGTAACTTATTTATCACTCTATAGAGAATAAATATAAATAAATATTAATATGAAATATTAATATGAACACCGTAATATGTGTACAATACTATGACAGCATTGTCTCTAAAACGTATTTTCTAAAAATGCCCAAGCCAGTGAAAAATATGTGAAATAAACCACTGGATATGTTTTTCCCCAGTTTTTAAACCTTACAGTATGGTATTGCCCCGGTTTTTCGTTCTCAAACATAGTAACCCGCATGCCATGGGGGCAAGTGTTCAGCGTGCCGACTGCATTATGTTGTAGGCGGCAGTTGCGAACTTACCATTCCATTTAGGAAAATGCGTCGACTGTGCTGGTATTTTGTGGAATTTTGAATACCGTTGCACTACACTTTGAGGTATGAACTGTGTAATGACAGTTCCAATAAAATCAAAATAGGAGTGGCTTATCAATCATCATGTAGTTACTCACCTGGATAACATGATGTGCATTTCCGTAAAATTTATTTTGTGCGCACGCGTGCATGTGCATGTGCGTGTGAGAGAGTGAGTGAGTGTGAGATAGAGGGCGGGGGGGAGAAAGAGAGAGTGACGGACTGCGAGAAATAAAAGAAGGCGGAGGGGAATAGGTGTCAGGCTTGTATATTTTACCAGTTGTATATTTAAGCCGAACTTTCCGTCCTTGAAAATCATAGTAGACCAAAGCAGTTCTCATCGTATCGCAACTGGATTTAAATGCCTATGTACTGCGCATCATATTTGAAATAAACAAGAATAAGCGAGTGTAAGGAACACTACGAACTTATAAAATGAAACAAAAGTACTCTTAATATGAAGTTATTTGGATGAATGAAATACCTATATTAAAGAAGGAAAATGTGTAAGGAAAAATATCGACACGTTTTACTGGTCATTTTTCATTCCTTCATTTTGATATGTTTTCAGTTGCAACATTGGCAGCGCTGTTCCGCTGTAATCTTCCATACAACGCAGTTCCCTTTTGCACTCTGCTCTGGAGAACCACAACACAAGAGCGAGCAAGGCATGATGAGTCAGCTCAAGGATCATGCAAGACCAACTACAACCTATCAGACCTTAATGCAGAATCCAACATGGCGGAAACATTGGGCTCACTGTCTGCTGAGGGAAGCAGCAGGGCATTAATTCCCAACTAATATAATTATCGCCGATAACGTTCATAATAATCGTAAAGAAGAATTAGTGCATGAAATATAAATCATCTTGCCATAGTTAGAAAACACGAAACAGTTTAAAATAATATACCAAAAGTATTCAACCAACTTACATAACCCTACAATGTAAGTACCGTAATTAATATTTGTTGGTAAAACACAACAGCGCACACGCAACACATTACAAGAAAAAAAAACTCATAGCACTGAAACAGCGTACCGTACTCAGTAAATAAGAAAGTCTACTTTAAATACGCACACGACTCACTAACACAACCCTACAGCCAGTACACTTGAAAATGACAGAATTAAAGCAACATTTGTTGGTAAAACACATCAATACACAACACGTACATATGTTAAGGACTCAGCCTGGAGGCTGGTTTGATCCTCAACAGTTCCACCATCAGCTATCAGAGGTGGCCTAGGTGTCACTGAAGAGGCATATTAGGGAAATGAGAAGTGAAGTAGTTCCCCGTTGCTTTCCTCGCTGAGCCAAAAGTTGCTATTATATATCAGTCTGCCAAGCCCACTAAAATGAACGCACCGACTAACCCTATGGGCAATATTTTCACACCGTCCATCACAGAGACTGGCTGCATAAGGAATGGCATTACTCATACCTCGGTCACTTTCATGTTAATACCAATATTGTTGGTCCGTTATTGGACATTATAAATTTTGCAGCTAACTCATTCCTGGTTGCCAACGTTTCGCCCCCGTGTGCTCACCACTTGGTAAATAGCACACCTACCAAGACGCATGGCTAGTGCATACCGTGGAGGTCACTGCGAAGGATAGTGCCAATGCACTATGAGAGACTTTATCTCATTTTCAAAAATTGATGCCTGCCAGGCCATCATGTTCCCCATGGAAATCAACATCTATATCACTTTCATTGTCAAAGCCAAGGATGAGACTGAGACAGGTTAATGAAAGTAACAAAATTGCTCTAGCCCATACCAGAAGACATAGTGCACTGAGAACACTAGGTCCTGCCAGCAAAGGCATATTACATGAAAAATACAAATTACCCAGGACAATGAAATAACATGCTCTACAAATACACATTCACCAGCTACATTGTACTTTAAATATGCAATTAAAGGTGTATTTATAAGAACATCAGGTTATTTTCAATGACACTAATCGAGATTAGAGACAAACTTAACTGACACATTTAAAAAAGCTTTTCAATCTGTCGAGCACACAAGTTAAATATAGGCTGAATATTACACTATAAGATACCCGTAAAAAAACTATTAAACAAAAAATGACGTGCTTCCTTCATAAAAGAACATCAGATTCTATCAAGTCACATTCAATATTTTTAAATATTTGTTTACTTTGTCCAAATACCTATGAATTTGAAATTTGGAACTTACGTTAATAAAGTCGTGCCTTCTCCAACTCCACCATACATTGTGAGGCGTTTGCAAAACTGTTACTTCTTTAATGGCTCGAAGAGGGCTGATTAGGAAATATAGTGGGGTATGCATCAGGAGTCAGTTTTGAGATGTTTCTGGGGTCACCGTTGAGCACGGGAAAAAGATCTTCACTTATAATAAACTTAAGGTCAAAAAGTTTAAGCATACCGAAGTATTATAAGTAACCTCAAACTGGTCACGATGAATATTCCTAACCCATTTGTCTCGTAAAACTTTGTCCTCAGGAAACCTAAAAGTTGTAGTATTGGAAGATCCATAATTTGATCGACAACCAGGCACAGAACATTTACGACCCATTGTACTTATCTAACACATTTATGCACTCCACCAGACCAAACTCACCGAAGCAGCAGCAAACAATTTACGGCACTAATAACCTCTAAAATACTAAAACTAATTCCACTCGACCAGACCAAGCTCACTGAATCACCAACACATTACATAACCTCTGAATACAACTAGAAACATCACTAGCACTTTAAATATAACTAGATAACAAATAAAAGGACACTGAAACATTACTTAACACACAAACATATTCGGTGGATAATTAACTTGCGAATCCCAGTAGCAACGAACTAGACACGTGCTGAGCTTACACCAAACCAAGGATCATATGAATGTAAACATGGCCCTACATGCCGGATACGCGTAGCCCAATGCGGCGGCCATTTTGTGACGTATCGATATGTGCCTTCAGGTCTGATAATATTGTAGTTGGTCTTGGATCATGTAAGCTCTTACAGCGAATGGCATCCGCTCCTCAGTTGCCGACTAAAGAATTCTGTATAAGCTGTTGACCTCCGAACAGTAGCAAACTACTGCTTTGTTATTGGACAGTGGATAAAATAAGGTGAGTTGTGTATCATATAGGCTAAGTTTTAAACTCTGAAAACTTTTCGTTATAGATGGTATTTTTTGTTTTTTAAAATCATGAACATTACCGGTACTTAAAATGTGGGCCTTTAAAAAAAAAAGTTTTCTTGACATTTTGTTGAGTGAATTGTCCTTAAAACCTTGGAATAACGAAAAATTTCGTACTAGCCTATTGTATTCATACCTTAATTTGTCTACCGGTACTGCTGTTTTCACAGTTTAATTACATGCTATGTCCTTTCATGACATATGCATTTTTTTGCATTCTGAAGGACTGTACTAAGAAAGGTTATTTTTAGAAAGTCAGGATTTATATTGTCTTGCTAACTTCTTTCAGTAGTTCTGAATTATATTTCATTATTTCATTTAGGTACGTACTACTATAGATAGACGAGAATGTTTAAAAGTAATAATGTAAGTTCCAGAGAATTCTTCCTACATTAATAGCATGAACATTGTAGAATAAGAAAAGAAAATAGGACCAAATGTGACTCATTGGGTTCTATTTGCTGCTGGGTAGCAGTTTCATTATCGTCTTTTCCAAACCTGACGAGTAGGTAACGGAAAGAGGTTAAGTATATCGGATGAGTACCGACAAAGAACACGAAAATGACACAATCTTATTGTTCAGGTAATCTCTTTATTGTCGGTTAATTGCTCAACATTGTAGTATTCAAACGAAGACCGCTTAACAACCGTTTTTATCTCGATAATAATTATAATGTTATTGCTTTTACGTCCCACTAACTACTTATTGACGGTTTTCGGAGACACCGAGGTGCCAGAATTTTGTCCCACAGGAGTTCTTTTACGTGTTAGTAAATCTACCGACACGAGGCTGACGTATTTGAGCACTTTCAAATACCACCGGAATCGAGCCTGCGAAGTTGGGGTCTGAGCCACTAAGCCCGGCCGTTGTTATCTTATTCGGTTAAAAGATACTAAGCCATCTTCTCTTTCCGTACTCGAGGATCCCAGGTTCAAATACGGTAGTTTGTGTTAAGAGTTTTTAAGGGCGGAGAAAAAGTCAATTCGGCAGTGCATGTCGTACGGCGTCGGCATGCAAAATATATCTTTTGTTTCGGGCTGAGTAGCCCAAGACCCCACACCGCTGGCTGCGCAGATGATGTCCTTGCGCGTACCGCCATGTTGTGGGCGCTCAGCTTGACGAGATCGTAGTGTGGAATCCATGCATTAACGTACACTTCGCACACACGGAAACACCCGTCCTAGTAAATTATGATAGCCTACACCGACTACCGTGTACACACGCAATAAATATACATAATGTCAAGACTGTGGTAATATCAAAATATAAAATATAAAAACTAAAATATAAAACTATAAAATATAAAACTAAAATATAAAAACTGAACACAATCTATACAAATCCTTTGGATGGCCATAAAAAAAGTACTTTAGTAGACTGAATAAGAAGACTGAAAAATACACTACCAACAAAAATAATATGTAAATAAACACATTTGAAATTCAGTCCCCGAAAACAGAAGAAAGCAGTATATAGGCCTAGCGGTACCTCAAAAATGAACATTCGGAACAGATACATGTAATTGAAACCTAGGATCTTACACTTTAGCTTTATTTGAACATACGAAGACATGTTCAAAGGACAGCAGTCTACAACTTAAGTGTGATTACAGATTGTGAGAAAAAAGTATCTGTCAGCGGACTGGAGAGCACAATAATTAATTACATATTTACAAACACCTGTACCGATAGCAAGAATTTTCACTATCAACAAAGAGAAGACCTGTGAAATAAAATCTTCATGTGACTTATCATTCCTCCCTGATAAGTAATTACCGGGCGAGTTGGCCGTGCGGTTAGAGGCGCCCGGCTGTGAGCTTACATCTGGGGGATAGTGGGTTCGAATCCCACTGCCGGCAGCCCTGAAGATGCTTTTCCATGGGTTCCCATTTTCACACCAGGTAAATGCTGGGGCTGTACCTTAATTAAGGCCAACTCCTAGGCCTTTCCTATCCCATCGTCGCCATAAGACCTATCTGTGCCGGTGCGACATAAAGCCACTAGCATACTACAGAAATTTTTCCAAAAAGATTAGATATATTTTTTATCATTTTTTGGATATGAAATGCCGGTGTAGGGGTAGCGTGCCTGCTTTTTACCCGGAGGCCCCGGGTTCAGTCCCCAGCCAGGTGAGAAATCTTTACCTGGATCTGAGGGCTGGCTCGAGGTCTACTCACCCTTATGTGATTACAATTGCGGAGCTATCTGACTCACGTGATCCGGTGTTTCAACACGGCTACGGCCGTTGGCAAATACCGTAATTGGATGAGTAGAACTTAAATGATCATGTCTGTGCTGCCTGACATTCGTTACACTGGTGATAGCCTGCCTCTATTGTGTATTTCTTAAAATGAAATTAATGTCTAGGGTTAGTTCGATTTTCTCTGAGTGGTCTAGGCTTAAGTGAGAATGTTATAATTGAAGATGCAAAAAACCCCTCCTCATATTACCTAGTATCTACTGCTTTTACAAACTCGAACGGAATTGGCATTATCTGAGCACAAATAAAAATTGAAAGTGCGTTCTAATCTTTTCTCTGATATGAGCACTGTGATTTACACTAGAAAGAAAATAAATGCTTTTTTTTTACGTCGCACCGACACAGACAGGTCTTATGGCGACTATGGGACGGGGAAGGGCTAGGAGTGGGAAGGAAGCGGCCGTGGCCTTAATTAAGGTACAGCCCCAGCATTTGCCTGGTGTGAAAATGGGAAACCACGGAAAACCATCTTCAGGGCTGCCGACAGTGGGGTTCGAACCTACTATCTCCCGAATACTGGATATTGGCCGCACTTAAGCGACTGCAGCTATCGAGGTCGGTAGAAAATAAATGAAGTTGAATGTAAAGCAAATGCAAAAAGATCAATATCATAGTTAAACAGTTATTTTGATCAGCATGTTCTAGGATTGACAAGATTGTAATGAGCTTTATTTATTTTATATTGTCAGTTTTTTTCTGGAATAGCGTATTAACAGTTGTATTATGTTATTAGAAAGAAAGTGTGAAAAAAATTGGGTAACATAAGACACACGTTACCAATAAATCGTTTTTCCATATGAAAATTAAAACCTACAACCTGTTTTCCAGTCAGTGACCGGGCCAGGGATGGAATTAATGAAGCCCCCATCTTGCGGCGAGGATAGGAATTCTGCCGGCTGCCGAATTCTCTCGCACTCCTGTGGGGCAATGATTAATGACTGACAGGTGAAATGGAATGATAGTAGAGGGTGTTGCTGGAATGAAAGATGACAGGGGAAAACCGGAGTACCCGAAGAAAAACCTGTCCCGCCTCCGCTTTGTCCAGCATGAATCTCACATGGAGTGACCGGAATTTGAACCACGGAACCCAGCGGTGAGAGACCGACGCGCTGCCACTTGAGCCACGGAGGCTTTTCAATTTTCCAGATAATTGATAATAACTTGAAGCAATACTTTGCCCTAATATTAAGAGTTTTGTCAAGCTTTATCAATATCTTACGGATTCTAGGCCCGGGTTTATCAAATGTGTAATACCGGTTCACAGTCTGTATGAAAAAGATGTTTTTTAGAACAGCTGTTTAGTTCTAGTTGGAAAATGACAAAGAAGAAGAAGCGTAAGCATTCTAAATTTCATATCCATATGTTGTCTGAATCAGCCACCCTATAACCTGTCTAGTTCTCGAGTATGGTGATTGAAAGTCATTTTATAACAGTTCAATTTCTACTCACACGTGAAAAGAAATACCAGATCTCTTCCGGTAGCGATCTGTACAAGTAAAGGCTGCACACGAATTCACAGTCTTGAATATATTTCCATTCCAAACGTAAGTCCAAACTTACTTCTCTTTAATATTGCCGTTCAAATTATCTACCGTAATGTTTAAGCTCCCACATTCCTTGAAAATACAAATCAAATCCAAATCCCATCGCGCAACAGCCCCGACGGGCCATGACCTACCAAGCGACCGCTGCTCAACCTTGGAGGCCTGCAGATTACGAGGTGTCGTGTGGTGAACACGACGAACCCTTTTGGCCGTTATTCTTGGCTTTCTAGACCGGGGCCGCAATCTCATCGTCATATAGCTCCTCAATTGTAATCACGTAGGTAGAATGGACCTCGAACCAGCCCTCAGATCCGGGTAAAAATCCCTGATTTGGACGGGAATCGAACCCGGGGCCTCCGGGTAAGAGACAGACGCGCTTCCTCTACAGCGTGGGGCAATAAATTATCAGTCCGTCACATATAGTACTACAACAGGTCCACTAACAGGCATGATTTAATTCGAAAACATGCAAGGAACTGTAAACATTACCACGTGCTAGCCATGCATTCGAATCTGAAGCACCCACAACATGGCGATGCGCAAGTGTGTTCAATATTTCTCATAGCATCACCGCGCTCTGTGAGTCTAGATGTGTTGTTTGAGTCATCAGTCCATAGACTGGTTTGATGCAGCTCTCCATGCCACCCTATCCTGTGCTAACCTTTTCATTTCTACGTAGCTATTGCATCCTACATCTGCTCTAATCTGCTTGTCATATTCATACCTTGGTCTACCCCTACCGTTCTTACCACCAACACTTCCTTCAAAAACCAACTGAACAAGTCCTAGGTGTCTTAAGATGTGTCCTATCATTCTGTCTCTTCTTCTCGTCAAATTTAGCCAAATCGATCTCCTCTCAACAATTCGATTCAGTATCTCTTCATTCGTGATTCGATCTATCCATCTCACCTTCAGCATTCTTCTGTAACACCACATTTCAAAAGCTTCTATTCTCTTTCTTTCTGAGTTAGTTATCGTCCATGTTTCACTTCCATACAATGCCACGCTCCACACGAAAGTCTTCAAAAACATCTTTCTAATTCCGATATCAATGTTTGAAGTGAGCACATTTCTTTTCTTAAGAAAGCTCTTCCTTGCTTGTGCTAGTCTGCATTTTATGTCCTCCTTACTTCTGCCATCGTTAGTTATTTTACTACCCAAGTAACAATATTCATCTACTTCCTTTAAGACTTCATTTCCTAATCTAATATTTCCTACATCACCTGCCTTCGATCGACTGCACTCCATTACTTTTGTTTTGGACTTATTTATTTTCATCTTGTACTCCTTACCCAAGACTTCATTCATACCATTCAGCAACTTCTCGAGATCTTCTGCAGTCTCAGATAAAATAACAATATCATCGGCAAATCTCAAGGTTTTGATTTCCTCTCCTTGGACTGTGATTCCCTTTCCAAATTTCTCTTTGATTTCCTTTACTGCCTGTTCTATGTAAACATTGAAAAGGAGAGGGGACAAACTGCAGCCTTGCCTCACTCCTTTCTGGATTGCTGCTTCTTTTTCAAAGCCCTTGATTCTTATCACTGCAGACTGATATTTATACAGATTGTAGATAATTCTTCGTTCTCGGTATCTGATCCCTATCATCTTGAGAATCATAAATAGCTTGGTCCAATCAACATGATCGAATGCCTTTTCTAGATCTACGAGTGCCATGTACGTGGGCTTGTCCTTCTTGATTCGATCCTCTAAGATCAGACGTAAAGTCAGGATTGCTTCACGTGTTCCTACATTTCTTCTGAAGCCAAATTGATCTTCTCCCAACTCAGCTTCAACTTGTTTTTCCATTCTTCTGTAAATAATACGTGTTAAAATTTTGCAGGCATGAGATACTAAACTAATGGTGCGGTAGTTTTCACACCTGTCAGCACCGGCTTTCTTGGGAATAGGTATAACAACATTCTTCCGAAAATCGGATGGGACTTCTCCTGTCTCATACATCTTGCACACTAAATGAAATAACCTTGCCATGCTGGTTTCTCCTAAGACAGTCAGTAATTCAGAGGGAATGTCATCAATTCCAGGTGCCTTGTTGCTATTGAGGTCACTCACAGCTCTGTCAAACTCTGACCTCAAAATTGGATCTCCCATTTCATCAATATCAACAGCCTCTTCATGTTCCAGAACCGAATTATCTACATCTTTACCTTGATACAACTGTTTGATATGCTCTTGCCATCTTTCTGCTTTGTTTTCTTTCCCTAGAAGTGGCTTTCCATCTGAGCTCTTAATATTCATACACCTAGATTTCCTTTCTCCAAAGGTTTCCTTGATTTTCCTGTATGCAGCATGTACCTTTCCCAGGACCATACAGCCTTCGACATCCTTGCACTTCTCCTTCAGCCATTCTTCCTTAGCTACCTTGCACTTTCTATCCACTTGATTCTTCAATCGCCTGTATTCTTTTCTGCCCTCTTCATTTCTAGCATTCTTGTATTTTCGTCGTTCATCAATCAGGTCTAGTATCTCCTGAGTTATCCACTGATTCTTAGGTGATCTTTTCTTCCTTCCTAACATTTCTTCAGCAGCCCTACTGACTTCATTTTTCATGATTCTCCACTCTTCCTCTATAGTGTTTCCTTCAGCCTTTTCATTTAGTCCTTGTGCAACATGTTCCTTGAAACAATCCCTCACACTCTTTTCTTTCAACTTGTTTAGATCCCATCTTTTTGCATTCTTTCCTTTCTTCAATTTTTTCAACTTCAGATGACATTTCATGACCGACAAGTTGTGGTCAGAGTCCACGTCTGCTCCTGGGAAAGTTTTGCAATCCAACACCTGGTTTCTGAATCTCTGCCTAATCATAATGAAGTCTATTTGATACCTTCCAGTGTCTCCAGGTCTCGTCCACGTATACAGCCGTCGTTTGTGGTGTTTGAACCAAGTATTGGCAAGGACTAAATTATGATCAGTGCAGAATTCAACCAGCCAACTTCCTCTTTCGTTCCTTTGTCCCAATCCAAATTCTCCTACCGCACTACCTTCTCTTCCTTGGCCTACCACTGCAATCCAGTCTCCCATCACAATTAGATTCTCGCCACCTTTTACATATTGTATTAAATCTTCTATCTCCTCGTATATTCTTTCGATTTCGTCATCATCCGCTGAACTAGTAGGCATCTAGACCTGCACTATTGTGGTGGGCATTGGTTTGGTGTCTATCTTGACGACAATAATTCTTTCACTATGCTGGTCGTAGTAGCTTACCCGCTGCCCTATTTTCTTATTCATTAGTAAACCAACTCCTGCATTTCCCCTGTTTGATTTTGTGTTGATAATTCGGTAGTCGCCTGACCAAAAATCTTGTTCTTCCTGCCAACGTACTTCACTTATACCAACTACATCTAACTTTAGCCTATCCATCTCCCTTTTCAGATTCTCTAACCTACCACAACGATTCAAACTTCTAACATTCCACGCTCCGACTCGCAGAATGTCAGTATCCATCTTTCTGATGATCTCCCCCTCTCGTGTAGTCCCCACCCGGAGATCCGAATGGGGGACTAGTTTACCTCCGGAATATTTTACCCGGGAGGAAGCCATCATCAGTACATCATTCATACAGAGAGAGCTGCATGTCCTCGGGAGTTAGTTACGGCTGTAGTTTCCCGTTGCTTTCAGCCGTGTAGCAGTATCAACACAGCTAAGCCATGTTGAGTATTATTACAAGGCCGTATCAGTCAATCATCTAGACTGCCGCCCTTGCAACTACCGAAAGGCTGCTACCCCCCTTTCGATGAACCATTCGTTATTCTGGTCTCTCAACGGATACCCATCCGATATGGTTGCACCTGCGGCTCGGCTATCTGCATCATTGGGACACGCAAGCCTCCCCACCGCGGCAAGGTCACATGGTTCGCAGAGGAGGTGAGTCTAGATAAGTAATATTAAAGTCTTCGGAGTAGCCCAAGCGGTAGAGCGCTGGCCTTCTGAGACTAACTACGCAGGTTCGATCCCGGCTCAGTCCGATGGTATTTGAAGGTGCTGAAATACATCAGCCTCGTGACGATACGTAAAAGAACTGCGGGACAAATTTCAGGTATCTCGGCGTCTCTGAAAACAATAACAATGTACTGTATAGGCTTTTCGGCTTATGGCGTTCCAAGAAAATAAGGTGAAATTATTTACATTTCGCATGATTTCATGTTCCAAGATGCTCGAGCTCTTACCCACACTAGACACTACAGGTCCAGGATTATACGGGAAGCTGTGGAAATACGTAGAAATCCTAACAATTTCAACAGGGACACTGGCTATCAATTAAGTAATACCTAGTTGCCAGCCATTAAGGATTTACCTAGGTAGTTCCCTTCCCTGTCCCTTCACTATTCTTATTTCATCTCAGTGTTTTCCAAATTCGTACGTTCCTCATCGCCAGATGTTTCATTCCAGGCTTGTGTCAATGTCATACACCTGTCAGTGTCATATGTTACGTACACATGTTATCTGGACCTCTTAGACTGATTCTAATGATTCGGTCAGCTTCTGCTTCGAACGCTAGCGCTGTGCCACGTCCGGAGAGCCATCTGGTGGCGAATGAACGTACCATTTCCACTTCTCTTATAACGTCTAAATTTAAAAAGTCGTCTAAGAAGCCTTTCTCGTGGACAGTCGAGATTTTCTTCTCATGACGCAGAGCACAGTTCTCTGCGAAACGCAAAGAATTTCTAAACTCTCAGCTTCCGTTACCAACCCCCAGGCCAATCTCTTGTCATGAGAACAGTTGGCCGCGGCGTATACTGCCCGAACGACAAAAATTTAGTATACTCCTTGCCATGTAAGCTTATACACTAAGGGTACAACCTTACTCTGTCTGTCCTGTTAACACTGAAGGTATAGTTGGGCCCACGAGAGATGAAGTCTTGACTCACCCGGGTGAAAGGCTAATGGGGCTTATGGTTCCAATCTGTAGCTAGCTTCAGGTAGTTTTAGTCTCCCATTTTAGATGGCGCTGGAGGTCATTCATAATGTGTAGATAGTTATATACAGGTTCTGTAGATGGCACGCAAGTAAGCATGAAATGAGCGATTAATAATTAAAGGCAGTTTGTTTCGAAGTGAAGTATTTCAAGTCTAACCTCAATCAGTGGGCCCTTCTAACAAATTAATTAGTCGTATAATGCCAAGCATTGTGGAGATAATATTGCTGGATTGCATCGAATTCGACTTTACCCAATCGATTAACCTTGTTCGAACTTATATCGATTTTAAGCGATAGTTCCCATGATGCTACAGTATTTGTGTTGTTTGGATTCCAAGTGCTCGTGTGCTTATGCTGTAAATCTTTGTTCCTTGTGCTTGTTTATTTGAAATATATTTTCGCCAGTCCTCCTGAAATCCTGTATTTCCTGTTTGAGGATACATCAGGGGCTGAAAGCTGAATGGTTCTATTAATGTAGTTCTATATATTTCCTGTCTCAGTGCATTTAATTGTTATTTTTATTTCCATGTGGTACTTGGATATTGATGTGATACCGCATTCTCTTGCATATGGTGTGCTCTTCTGTCTTGCTTTCGAAGGGATTTCTTATTTGTTAAAATATCAGCTTTGTGTTAATGTGTCAATCATTCATTTGAAGTTGAAGCTGCTTTGAGGTGTGTGGTAATGTTCTCAGTAACATAGTATGCCATAAGAACTAGGGGTATGAGATCATTATTTACAACATAGAAAGTACTTGGAAATAAAAATATATGAATTACAATGTATTGGGCTTGGAAGTAGTAGAACTGTATTATTATCGTCGGGCGGGGGGGGGGGGGGGCGAGGGGCAGGGGAAAGGAGGGGGAGGAGCTGTAAGCATACCCGGATATGCGTCACTGCGCCGGATGTCGCTTCTGTTGATAATAGCAGTGAGATAGTGCACAAAATGCGCACTGTGGCGCTATCTCTGATGGGAGACAAACTACTAGCGCCGAGTGGTTTGGTACCGAAATTTATCATTGAGTTTCATCTCTATTCTATTCTATCCTCTTTGGTCGACTAAGTAATCGCAGCGACTTGAGCGATACGGCATTTTAAAGAGGATAACATAAATGTCTCCTCAAGAAAATCCGTCGAGGGATTCGCGAGATAATAAACTTCAAAGAGAGCACGTTATCTGATGACGTAGGAGCCCTAAACTGAATATAAGCTGAGCACACTTGACACTGATCAGACAGTCATAGCTGGGTGTCCAGCCTGACTCTCCACGCTGCAGTGTTCGTCGAAGTGCTTGAATGATTCAAAGTCTTGGGACTTAACAGTCGTGTTGAACTTATAAATTGTGCGCGTGTGAACTACAAACGTAACAAAGTCTTTATGATGGACATTGAGTCTATTAGTTGAAGTTGAACACAGAATTTTGGCGTGTGTTAAAGTTCTAATTATTCAAAATCTTTTTTTTTTAGAAGACTTGGATTATATCCCTCAAGTTGAACTCATCATTTGTGCGCGTGTTTGAACTCTGATTATAACAAGTCGTGTATTAGACTGAGGTAAGAACAGTCAAGTCGAACTTATATTCTGTGCACATCTAGAAACTTCTCGATATAACTTACTTTCGTTCTTGTGGAACTGAGTTTATTGCCACGTTACCTGTGTGAAACTTAGCTTCTGAACAAACATTACTAATTACAATGTGACACTACTGCGATATACTAGGAACTGTGATATTTCTTTTTAAATCTCAGTCAGCAAAACTTAATCTCTGAACACATATCATTAATTTCAGTGTGACACTACTACGTTACACTTTTAACTGTGATAATATCGAAGAATGATACCATCAGTTTCAATAAATTGCATCTTGAATTCTTCTGAAAGTGCATACAACTTCTCATTCTTACCCCTTGGCATGATTTTCTGTTGTGAAAAAATAGTTATCGTCCGGACTGGTAAACACTAACACGGCCAACAAGAGAATACACAGTAGATCGAGGATCATATAAGAGAAACAGATCTGTCACTCTGTATAATAAAGTTCACTGAGAAAACAGGTCATGGAAGCTTAGTAGCCCCTTTTTCTCCGCCAATATAAGGAAATAAATACCATGATAGTACCTCGTAATAAATTTGATAATGACAGTTGTTATTTTGTTAAAATTTTAATTGTGATAGAGACAGTGATTACTTTCGGTAGGAAAGTTGTATCACAAGCTTCTCTCGTGTCTTTTACTTGAAAAATAAATTACAATTACCGTATTTGTATGTTGGCAATCCTGTTATTACGTTAGCTTGTATCGTTGTTTCACCATTAGCATTTTAATGTAAATTTACATCTATTAAATAATAAATGCAACATTGACTACTAAAAATGTTAATGCAATTCATATAAAGCCCCAAAACGCCCATAGTTACCTAAATCATGATCTAACATACCCTCATTCTTTCGCTCGTTCGTTCGTTGAACCCTCCCCACGACTTTTATGTATGGGAATGGAAAACAGGAGAAGGAAAGGAAGAAGTAAAACACAGCATAATGCACACAGTTTATACTTTGAATTTATTTATTCCAAACAACAGGTAAGAAGCACACACACACGCTTACTCGCAACAGCTAGGTAGTTCAGTGTGAAGTAAGTTCATGATCATAATACTATTACTTCACACTAAGAACGCGTATAATTCTAATTTCACTCCATACTCTCAAAAAAATGGATCAAAAATCTTGTTCAATGCGAAAAAATCTCAACAAATTTTCGTCTAACAAGCACTATTACTTGCCGTACGACCAAGTTCCCTTCGCGCGCAACGATAACGGTGTTGTGTTATGAATTTGCTGTGCCCAGTGGGGTGACACTTCATAGGGAGCGTCCGAAGCAGTTCTGAGATGGGCCAATGGATCTCCGCCAACTAATGAAAACTAAAATTCTCTTTTAGAGGGTTAATTTAGAAGGCAGAGGTTGGCATTACACATTCAGTTGCGTGGTACAGCAAATTCAAAACACAACACCGTTATCGTTGCGCGCGAAGGGACCTTGGTCGTACGGTATGTAATAGTGCTCGTTAGACGAAAATTTGTTGAGATTCTTTCGCATTGGGCGAGATTTTTGATCCAGTTTTTTGAGAGTATGGTGTGAAATTATAATTATGCGCGATCTTAGTGTGAAGAAACAGTATTATGATCATGAACGTACTTCACATTGAACTACCTAGCTGTTGCGAGTAAACGTCTGTGTGATTGTACTTCTTACCTGCTGTTTGGAATAAATACATTCAAAATATAAACTGTGTGCATTATGCTGTGTTTTACTTTCATCCTTTCCTTCTCGTGTTTTCCATTCCCATACATAAAAGTCGTGGGAAGGGTTCAACGAACGAACGAAAGAATGAGGTTATGTTAGATCGTGATTTAGGCAAGTATGGGCGTTTTGGAGTTTTATATGAATTGCATTAACATTTTCAGTAATCAGTGTTGCATTTATCACTTAATAGATGTAAATTTACATTAAAATGCGAACGGTGAAACAACGATACAAGCTAGCGTTATAACAGTATTGCCAACATACAAATACGGTAATTGCAATTTACTTTTCAAGTAAAAGACACGAGAGAAGCTTTAGTATAACTTTCCTACCGAAATACAATCATTATCTCTATCACAATTAAAATTTTAACAAAGTAACAACCATCATCATCGTGTTTACTACAAGGTACTATCGTGGGATTTATTTCCTTATGTTGGCAAAGAGAAAGTGGCCACTGTAGCTTCCATGACCTGTTTCCTCAGCCAACTTTATTATACAGGAGTGACGGATTTATTTCTCTTAAATGATCCTTGGCTGTGCCGCGCAACTGCATGTGTAATACCAACCACTGCCTTCTAAATTAACCCTCCAGAAGGGAATTTTAGTTTTCACGTTGGCGGAGATTGAGCGACCCATCTCGGAACTCCTTGGGACGCTCTCTATGAAGTGTCACCCCCCTGCAGTAGATTAGGTGGAACCGTTAAATTCATGCCAGTACTAACTGAACTTAGTTTAAATTGTTGCAGCATCATTGTTTAAATATGAATTTGATTTCTCAGCTTCAATCAATCAATCAATCAATCAATCAATCAATACTGATCTGCATTTAGGGCAGTCGCCCAGGTGGCAGATTCCCTATCTGTTGCTTTCCTAGCCTTTTCCTAAATGATTTCAAAGAAATTGGAAATTTATTGAACATCTCCCTTGGTAAGTTATTCCAATCCCTAACTCCCCATCTCCCTTGGTAAGTTATTCCAATCCCTAACTCCCCTTCCTATAAATGAATATTTGCCCCAGTTTGTCCTCTTGAATTCCAACTTTATCTTCATATTGTGATTTTTCCTACTTTTATAAACGCCATTCAAACCTATTTGTCTACTAATGTCATTCCACGCCAACTCTCCGCTGACAGCTCGGAACATACCACTTAGTCGAGCAGCTCTTCTTCTTTCTCTCAATTCTTCCCAACCCAAACATTGCAACATTTTTGTAACGCTACTCTTTTGTCGGAAATCACCCAGAACAAATCGAGCTGCTTTTCTTTGGATTCTTTTCCAGTACTTGAATCAGGTAATCCTGGTGAGGGTCCCATACACTGGAACCATACTCTAGTTGGGGTCTTACCAGAGACTTATATGCCCTCTCCTTTACATCCTAACTTGGTCATTCTTGCTGGGATATGAATTGATGGTGGTTTCCATAAATTGTATTTTAATATTTATCTATTGTCTTCTGATTAAACAAAATTTTAAAAATCTGTTCAAGAAGAGAAAAACGATGCTGTGTAATCTTTTAAAAACTCAGATAAAAGTGAGGGGGGAAAGTTGTTGAAGCATGAAATATAAGGGGAAAGGTGGCAAAATGTATTAATCTCACAAAAAGGTGCAACACATTCCGTTTATTTCGCTTCATTTCATGTCCCCAAATATATAGCCTATGTTGACCTATCTGTTTGTATAAAAATAACTAATCACGTCCTCCTTTTGTTTAAATTGCTTATAAACTCAGATTATTTCACAGGAAAGCATCTATGTTAATGGGACCGCAATAAATGATCTGCGATATGCAGGCGATACTGCTGTTCTGCTAGCAACAAGTGTTGAAGATCTGCAGACATTATTGCTAAACTGTGTAGTCGAACACAGTGCTGCAGCAGGTCTGCGTCTAAACACGAAATGTACCGGACGAGCTGGCTGTGAGCTTGCATCCAGGAAAATGTGGGTTCGAGCCCCACAGTCGACAGTCGTGAAGAAGTTTTTCTGTGCTTTCCCATTTTCACACCAGGCAAATGCTGGGGCTGTACCTTAATTAATGCCACGGCTGCTTCCTTCCAATTCCTAGGCCTTTCCTATCCCACCGTCGCCATAAGACCTATCTGTGTCGGTGTGACGTAAAGCAAATTATATTTAAAAAAATAAAAAAACATGTAAAAATACCAAAGTAATGGCAATAAGCAAACATGCTATTCAACCTGTTAACTTGAAAGTAGCTGGCACATCACTAGAGCAAGTCCAATGCTTTACGCATCTCGGCAGCGTACTTGATCACAGCTGTTGAAATTAGGTTCCGAATTGAACAGGCAAGGGTTGCATGCAAGAGAATGAGCAAACTTCTCTGTAACAGGGACTTTTTTTGCTTTACGTCGCACCGACACAGATAGGTCTTTTGGCGACGATGGGACAGGAAAGGGCTAGGAGTGGGAAGGAAGCGGCCGTGGCCTTAATTAAGGTACAGCCCCAGCATTTGCCTGGTGTGAAAATGGGAAACCACGGAAAACCATTTTCAGGGCTGCCGACAGTGGGATTCGAACCTACTATCTCCCGAATACTGGATACTGGCCGCACTTAAGCGACTGCAGCTATCGAGCTCGGTAACAGGGACTTTAAGATCAATCTCAGTCTCCGTTTACTTCGGTGTTATCTGTTATGTATTTTCTGTTTTTATGGTGCCGAGACTTGGACCCTAACAGAGAACACCACCAAAACACTTCGATCCTTTGAGATGTGGTGCTACCGACGCCTGCTGAGAATATAACGGGTTGACAGTACGTAACATTGAAGTACTCCAACGCCTGAACGGATAGTTAGAGGTCATGCTCATCATTAAAAGAAAGAAACTAGGGTATTTCGGCCATATCATTCGAAATGATAAATATAGACTCCTTCAGCTTGCAAGGTGAAATTCAAGGAAGGAGAAATAGGGGAGTAAGGAGATATTTTGGCTATGGAATCTACGTGAATGGTATGGGTTCAGTACCCGCCTTAATTAAGGTGGACCCCCAGTACTGGCCTGGTATGAAAATGTGAAACCACGGAAAACCTTCAGGGCTGCCGACAGCAGGGTTCGAACCCACTATCTCTCGGATGCAAGCTCGCAGCTGCGCGCACCTAACCGCCCGGTCCACTCTTTTCCGAGTTGCTGAGAACAAGAACCAGATCACCCTGATGGCAGCAGACATCCAATGAGGATATGGTACAAAAAGAAGATAATTTAGTGTTTATAACCAATACTTGTGCCTTTGCTGGCGGGACCTAGTGTTTACAGTGCACTATGTCTTCTGGCATGGGCTAGAGCAATTTTGTTACTTTCATTGATCTGTCTCAGCTTTATCCTTGGCTTTGACAAAATGAAAGTGACTGAGGTATGAGCGATGCTAGTAATGCCATTCCTTCTGCAGCCAGTCCCTGCTATGAATGATGTGAAAATATTGCTCATAGGGTCGGTTGGTGCATGCATTTCAGTGGGCTTGGCAGACTGATATGTAATAGCAACCTCTGGCTCGGTGAGGAAGCAACGGGAAACTACCTCACTCCTCATTTCCCTAGTACGCCTCTTCAGTGATGCCTAGGCCATCTATGACAGCTGACGGCGGAGCTGTTGAGGATCCAACCAGCCTTCGGGCTGAGGACTAAACATACAACCAATACCTCGTGCCCATAAACAAAATGACCGGTACTAAAATTTAAAGTAGTGGACGTATAACATGTTAGGGAAAACGTAGACACATTTCGGTGGCTTTGTGGGTACAACTTGTGCGGTTCGTCTGCGTCCCAGTGTGCGTTCGGCCTAATTGTGTTCTGTGCAGAATGCTCAATAAAAAGGTCGTCAAAATGTAATCATGCACATATTAATTAATTGTCCCTTCATCGGCGGGTACAACAACAAATAACCATAATAATCTATTTTCCGCTCATCCTAGGTATTTCTAGGGTTGCTTGAGTCACCTTGCACATTTTGGGTTTTGGCCGGGGATTAATGCCCGCATGCCCTTCCTGACATTTGAAAATTCCTAGTCGGGATTGACTGGGAGTCGATCCTCGGTCGTGCGGTTGTAAGGCCTGCAGCCGAGACATTGCTCTAATTACACCCGACATTGCTCTAATCACACCCTCAATAATAATAATAATAATAATAATAATAATAATAATAATAATAATAATAATAATAATAATAATAATAATAATAATGTCATGGCATATTACAGGAAAAAAAACAGGTCTCTTGTAATGGACATTGTAGACTTTAAGAAGGCATACGCAGACCTTCAGTATTGAGAATATTCAGGAATTAGTTTAAATTGTAACCATTAGTTTAACCTCACCGAGAAGTACATTCTCAATATTATCTGAAAGTAGTTGCACGTCGTGCCTTTCATGTGACTAGCAAGATTTCTTTCCAGGAAATTGGCAGCGCATACCATAAAACAGACCTTAATCCCTCTGACCATTCATTACCTTTCACTTCCTGTCCCCAGTCTCAAACTTCACTCTCTACCACCCCAACAACCTGCCTGCTTATTGTCAGACCAACGCTACAACGCATTACTAAAGCCATTCTTGACTCGGCTATAAATAAACACAAGAATGGCCTTCATATACGCCACTTAAATTTCCGAGTTGGATATAGCAAACTCGAGTAGATGAATTTACGGCGATATCACCCTACTTCTTCCACTGTGACTACTCATAGACTCCCTCTTTTATGTCGTTCATACCAATTTTATTATTATCTATAAAATAAAGTTGTAGGGGGTCCTCTCTCTGTAATGTCGTTTGTCAAGCCAATTTTTCAGATATTTATCCGTTTTAGGTCAACTCAAGACCGAATCTGTGGTTTTATTTTTCGTGTTTGTTTGTCCATCACGGCGAAACGGCTGGATAGATTTCGACCAAACGTCACATTTAGAGTATACTCATCCCGAGTAAGGTTTTGATATGCATATGCCGGGCTGAGTGGCTCAGACGGTTAAGGCGCTGGCCTTGTGACCCCAACTTGGCAGGTTCGATCCTGGCTCAGTCTGGTGGTATTTGAAGGTGCTCAAATACGTCAGCCTCGTGTCGGTAGATTTACTGGCACGTAAAAGAACTCCTGCGGGACTAAATTCCGGCACCTCGGCGTCTCCAAAAACCGTAAAAGAGTATTTAGTGGGACGTAAAACAAATAACATTAGATATGCATATGATTGAAAAATATTTAAATAGACTGGGGGTTTATAGGAAAACTAGAAGTTTTCCCCCATTTTCTCTTATACTATTGATTTTTAAAATCTGTGGACTGCATGTTAAACGTCTGTTCATTATAAACGACTTTTGTTAAGGTCATAATTTAGCTTACTCTTCAAATGACGGAGAAAATTACTATTTTCTGCGGGTATCATGCTCTGCATTGAGTGACCGACAACGAACCTACAGGTTACCATGGCAACGTCTCTGATTGCTTGCCAGCAGGGAAGTAACGTATTCCCATTTTCGTCATCATTCCTGTAAACTCGTGGTTCTTTGCGTAGAAAGTGAGAGAGACGTCAATCGGCTATTCTGCGGGATATTGGCGGAATATCGTTAGAGGTTAATAATAGCACCATAAGTCATCTTATCTGTTTACCTAAGAATCCCTGCGCCTAAATGTCTCCTCTGTTACCGCTTTCTTATATCCATAACTCATACCTTCATCATTTATTGAGGGACATTTGATATTCCAATACATCCACTTGGTATTTACATATTTGCTCTATCCGGCTGTCCTCAGATATAATCCTATTTTCTATTAATTTCAACTTTCTTAACTGTATTACTTTCTTCCTTAATTACTCCGTATGTATGCGAGTGCTAATCCTGAAATCTGGAAACTCTTTTCCTTGAGGGAAAATTCCAAGCTATACAAATATATAATTTTCGGCCCCGAAAAATATCGAAACACGGATGCAATTTTAATTACGGTGCAGATCTTCGTTTCGGGATAATTGGTGGCTAAATGGTAAGTCCTATTACAAAACAGATACAGTCCCCACTCCATTTGGAGAGATCAACCGACTTGAGAGTCCTGTCTCCATTGTTGATACGTTAGATAGCTCTTCAGTGGGGTTCGAACCCACAATCTCCCGAATGGAAACTAATAAGCTACGTGACGCAAACCGCGCAGCCGCTTGCTCGGTACCAATTTATTCATTTGTTACGGAATTGTTTTTTTATTCTTGAATTGTTAGTACCGGTAATGAATAAGACGATTAGGATTGTAGAGTCATCCCAATTAGGTTATTATTTATTAGTCCCATTTCTTCATACGGGTTCGGGGATTGAGATGAATTTATATGGCGTGTCCGCCTCTGTGGTGTAGTGGTAAGTGTGATTAGCTGCCACCCCCGGAGGTCCGGGCTCGATTCCCAGCTCTGCCACGATATTTGAAAAGTGGTACGAGGGCTGGAACGGGGTCCACTCAGCCTCGGGAGGTCAACTGAGTAGACTTGGGTTCGATTCCCACCTCAGCCATCCTGGAAGTGGTTTTCCGTGGTTCCCCACTTCTTCTCCAGGCAAATGCCGGGATGGTACCTAACTTAAGGCCATGGCCGCTTCCTTCCCACTTCCTTGTCTATCCCCTCCAGACTTCCCATCTCCCCACAAGGCCCCTGTTCAGCATAGCAGGTGAGGCCGCCCGGGCGAGGTACTGGTCATTATCCCCAGTTGTATTCCCCTACCCAGAGTCTGAAGCTTCAGGACACTGCCCTTGAGGCGGTAGAGGTGGATCCCTCACTGAGTCTGAGGGAAAAAAAAAACCGACTCTGGAGGGTAAACAGACAAAGAAGAAGAAGAAGAATGTATATGGTATGTTTTACTGCCGGATTCCCTTCCTGACGCCAACCTCAGTTGAGGAGCTAATATGAATGATGGTGAATGAAATTGTATAAGGAGGTGGGAGGAATCGGCTGTGGCCTATGAATAGAAACTGTTCTGGCATTTTCCTGGAAGTGAAAATGCGAAACCACTGAAAACTATTCTCAAGACAGCCGACGGTGGAGTTCGAACCCACTCGTCTCCCGAATGCAGTGCTTGGCTCCGTAGCCGTAGCGCGTTAACACGTGCAGCCACTCCGGTCAGTACATATTATTATTATTATTATTATTATTATTATTATTATTATTATTATTATTATTATTATTATTATTATTCCTTCCTTCCTTCCTTCCTTCCTTCCTTTCTTTCTTTCTTTCTTTCTTAATCTGTTTACCCTCCAGGGTGGGTTTTTCCCTCGGACTCAGCGAGGGATCCCACCTCTACCGCCTCAAGGACAGTGGCCTGGAGCATGAGACTTTGTGTCGGGGATACAACTGGGGAGGAGGACCATAACTTCGCCCAGGCGGCCTCACCTGCTATGCTGAACAGGGGCCTTGTGGAGGGATGGGAAGATTGGAAGGGAATGAAGTGGCCGTGGTCTTTGTGGAATAAGCACGCAAGCAACTCTCGCACACGAGTATAAATTATTTGTTATTCATTAGACCCCATCTGCTATAAGACTCGAGTCAGCCTCCTCCTCAAGGCGGATCCGTTTTCTGTTATGGACCAAGTCGACATCCTTCTCAAAGAGGAAGTAAATAAGTTGAATATATTTATTATTTGAATTATGTGCTGATCATGATCCAATAGCACCATGATAATATAAACACGAATCGATATAATTGCTTAGCTTAATGACCATAGCGGTCCACCAGATTGATATGTAATAATAAACAGGCCACTAGGTCAGGCCAGAGGCCACACACACAAAATTGTGAGAATATGTAAATATCAATGTAATCTGTATGTGACCGGGCGGGTTGGCCGTGCAGGTAGGGGCGCGCAGCTGTGAGTTTGCATCCGGGAGATAGTGGGTTCGAACCCCACTGTCGGCAGCCCTGAAGATGGTTTTCCGTGGTTTCCCATTTTCACACCAGGCAAATGCTGGGGCTGTACTTTAATTAAGGCCACGACCGCTTCCTTCCCAGTCCTAGCCCTTTCCTATCCCACCGTCGCAATAAGACTTGTCTTTGTCGATGCAACGTAAAGCAAATAGCAAAAGAAAGAAAAGAAACTGTAGGCCTATGTGACCGTTTAGTGTACGAGCAGATCTACTGTAGTGTGTATGCTGAGAGGACTTCACTTCGTTTTCTAATAAATCATCTGTACCTTTCATCTTCAATAAGTCTTATTATTCAGAAGTTATCATAGTACCATAACAGTTGCGAATACATTAGGTATCACGTACTTGGAACTTTGAATAATACTATCATCATTCTTCGACTTGTGATTAGACATCTTCTATTGGACTCGAGTTACGACTCAGGTCCGAACCCAACATACCTTCATTCGAGACATAATTCAGAATTGATTATCGTCGCACCTTCGGCTACGCGACACCTTGAGTTAGGTACCATCCCGGCATTTGTCTGGAGGAGAAGTGGGAAACCACGGAAAACCACTTTGAGGATGGCTGAGGTGGGAATCGACCCCCCCCCTTCTCCTCCCTTCTACTCATTTGACCTACCGAGGTTGAGTCGACCCCGTTCCAGCCCTCTTACGGCTTTTCGAATTTCGTGGCAGAGCTGGGAATCGAACCCGGGCCTCCGGGGGTGGCAGCTAATCACACTAACCCCTGCACCAAAAAGGCGACATTATTATTATTATTATTATTATTATTATTATTATTATTATTATTATTGTTGTTATTGTTGTTGTTGTTGTTGTTGTTGAAATGAAAACCTACAACCTGTTTTCCAGTCAGTGAGAGGGTCAGGGATGGAATGAATGAAGCCCCCCATCTTGCGGCGAGGATAGGAATTGTGCCGGCTGCCGAGGCTTGTCGCACTACTCTGGGACAATGATTAATGACTGACAGATGAAATGAAATGATATTGGAGAGTGTTGCTGGAATGAAAGATGGCAGGGAAAGGAGTACCCGGAGGAAAACCTGTCCCACCTCCGCTTTGTCCAGCACAAACCTAATACGGAGTGGCCGGGATTGAACCACGGAACCCAGCGATGAGAGGTCGACGCGTTAGTGATGGGACATTTGATCCATTTTACTGAATCGATTCGTTTGATTCCGTTCACGTTACTGAATCGATACAGTGATCCGATTCACGGCACATTAGTCACCGCTCCTACTGCATCTGTGTAGTATGTACTGGTAAGACAGCAGCAACTAGCGCTGTGAAGAGGAGGCGGACCTCCTGTTGATTGAATCGGATAATACGATTACAGCGCTCCTCCGGAGACCTCCGGTAGTCCTCCGATTGAATTCACTGGCGGAAAATTCAAATGCTTAGATGTGGGCAATGTTGCAACGGTGATCTTAGGAGGAATTACAATTTAGATTTTAGTACTAATTCCACAGATGCATGTGTTCCCCTACGTTTGTCATTCAAATGATGTAGTCGTTTCAAGATCGCCGCATTATTTGTTACGTTATGAATAACAGATTTTGATCTGCTGACGTTCAGTTTGCAATAGGTGCAGGTGGATAGAATACTGTAGATTGAATATTGGCATATATTATACTGTTGCAAATGCGTTAACAATATTATTAATACTGGTAGTAAAATAGTTTAAGTGGTAATTATATTCCATTGCATGTAAACATGTATTATATACGACGTTCTTACATTAATTATACTCGTAGCTCATTTATTACGGAACAGTACATCCGGCTCTATGGCTAAATGGTTAACGTGCTGGCCTTTGGTCACAGGGGTCCCGAGTTCGATTCCCGGCAGGTTCGGGAATTTTGACCTTAATTGGCTAATTTCGCTGGCGCTGGAACTGGGTGTATGTGTCGTCTTTATCATCATTTCATCCACATCACAACGCGCAGATCGCCTAAAGACGTCAAATCAAAGGACCTGCATCTAGTGAGCCGAACTTGTCCTCAGACACTCTCGGCACTAAAAGTCATACGCCATTTCAGTTTTTACTGCAAAGTACGAACTGATTGAAACTGGTTATATGCTGTACCGGGCTGAGTAGTTCAGACGGTAAAGCGCTGGCCTTCTGAGCTCAAGCTTGCGGTTTCAATTCCGACTTTGCTCGGCGGTACCTGAAGGTGGTCAGGTGTACCGGCAGTAGCGGCGATTGGGAATTAGAAGTAGGGGGGAAAATGTAAAGACAACAAAGTACCCTAGTTTGTGGGATATAGCGGGGGGAGGGGGTATATACGTTATACATTAAAACTTTAAAAAAAAGCTACTAAATGGAATTTCGACAGAGAGGTAAAGATTCTCAGCCTACCAACTTACCTGTGTTGATAATATTTATTTGAGATTTTGATTCAATACTATACAATCAAACTTTCACGAGAGGAACAATATTACACATGTATTACAATTAAATAGACGTACGGCGTGATTATATAATTAAAATCATTTAGTATTTGACTACAAACTAAAAAAAAACTGACACTAAATAGACTGCCAGACTAACGAATGCACGCGTACCCTTCCTCACAGCACATACAAAGTCTCCACTACAGTACTCGCTGTGGCGCTATAAAAAAATCGGTTAACCGCATGAACGACTTTGTTGCGTATTTCCGCTAATAATTTCGTTATTAATTAAAGCAAATAATTAGCTGATAAGACAACAGGGCTTGTACAAATTGCTTGTTTTAATAATTCCTATAATACCTTATTTCATCCAGCTAAAATGGAATACAAATGCAAAGTTTTCTCCACAAAGTAGGGGGGCGATTGTCCCCTCTCGCCCCCCCTAATCGCCACTACTGTACCGGCACATGAAAGAACTCCTGTGGGACAAAGTGTCGGCACCTTAACGTCACAGAAAACCACAGAAGTGGTTATGGGAGTACAATAATAATGATAATAATAATAATAATAATAATAATAATAATAATAATAATAATAATAATAATAATCCTTCCATCAATTTACCCTCCCGGGTTGGGTGTTCCTTCGGACCTATACCGCCTCAAGGACAGTGTCCTGGAGCGTGAGACTTTGGGTTTTGTTTTATGTCGCACCGACACAGATAAGTCTTATGGAGACGATGGGATAGGGAAGGTTTGGGAGTGGGAACGAAGCGGCCGTGGCCTTCAGTTAGGTACCATCCCGGCATTTTCCTGGAGGGGAAGTGGGAAACCACGGAAAACCATCTTCAAGGCTGCCGACAGTGGGATTCGATCCCACTATCTTCCGGGTGAAAATGGGTTCGAACCCCACTGTCGGCAGCTCTGAAGATGGTTTTACGTCGTTTTCCATTTTCACGCCTAGAAATTACTCTCCTTAGCCGTTCCTATCACATCGTCGTCATAAGACGGCATGACGTAAAGCAAATTTTTACAAAAGTAATCGACAAATGAAACACGAACGATAAATGAGAATGTATATATTTCCTATATTCTCCTTCGTCATACTTATAAAGCAGTATTTACTATGTCGCTAGCACATCCGTTGCGCACCACGGATGGAACGGCAAGCGAGGCACACATTCAGTACTGTTGCTCCGTCCTCCGCTCGCCCTCCGCTCGCGTGCCGAAGCACCGATTGGTTTCCCAGCAACAGTTTACTACCGGAGAATACCGGAGGGAGCGCTCACTCGCACTACCGATTGCAATCATAGGAGCAACTGCTCCGTTCCCAGCTCTATTCGCAACAGTAGCTCCGAGTGTAAGGACTTAGTGGGCTGTAATTTCAAACTTACGTCCATGAATGTAGGCACCCTATAAAAATCGTTACCTACATAAACAAAAATTGATCTATATCACCGATATTTCATACAATACCCCTTAACAAAGAACGTATAGTCATTCAGAATAATTAATGCATCCTCTCATTTGTTATCAAGAAAATGCAATTATATCGACATATAATACATACCCCATATACCTGTAGGTATAAACCCTGTAGATACAACAAACAATATATCTTAATAGGTTGAGTTGTTCCTCAGAAAAGTACAGGCCCCACCTGTGCAGAACTTACACAGTGGTTCGTTCATTATTATTATTATGGAAATATGGAAGAATTTAATAAAAATTGGTGTGTAAAGTCTGAAAATGAGGTATTGCAGTCTAGGCTATAACGCTAGAATACAGTAATTTCAAGTTAAATTTGAATTCGTTTTTAATTTCTGGACATATGTAAAACACGTGAAAGACGTCGCAGAAGTAAGGGATGATTATTTACAAGCGGAGGGAGGAGTTCAAGTGGTTCAAATCTGTAAATGCTGCTGTGTAAAACATGGCACAAACGACTGCTAACCATTGGTCTTGCGGTGTAGGTGGCAACGCGTCCGCCTGTCACCCGGCGGCCCCGGGTTCGATTCCCGGCCAGGTTAGTTTTTTTAATTGTAAATTATTAATATCCCTGGCCTGGGGACTGGGTGTTTGTGTCATCCTTAACGTTCCTTTCCTCGCATTCAACACTTTACCCTACCGCCATTTACATAATACACGCAGGTTTCCTCATATATGGTGCAAATAGGGGCAAAGGATCTTCATAGGTCGACGCCCCGAACAAATAGCATTAAAAAAAAGTTAAAGAAGGAGTGTAGTTTCGCGCAAAAACAGCGACGTCATGAATTCCTGTGAAAATGCTCGTTCATTCCTCCCGTATGAAGTTCACACTACGCGCTTGTCATTCAATGTTTTTTTCTTTGCTGGTTGTTTTACGTCGCACCGACACAGATAGGTCTTATGCGACGATGGGATAGGAAAGGTCTAGGAAGTGGAAGGAAGCGGCCGTGGCTTTAATTAAGGTACAGTCGCGGCATTTGCCTGGTGCGAAAATGGGAAACCACGGAGAACCATTGTCAGGGCTGCCGACAGTGGGGCTCGAACCCATCATCTCCCGAATACCATCTTCAGGGTTGCAGGCAGTGGGGTTCGAATTCACTATCTCCCGGATGCAATCTCACAGCTGCGCGCCGCTAACCACACGGCCAACTCGCTTGGTCGTACCGACTATAACAGCCTGCCTGTATATTGGTGGGAAGTAGCTGGGGTGTAAGATAACTTTCTTCTTTAGCATGCCATTCCTCTGGTTCATACATTTTCTGATATATCTGGTACGTAACACACTGGTTCATCATTGTATTCGAGCTATAAAATCCCTACTCTGAGCCACTGATTGGAATGAGTAGTGTGCATATTTAACGAAATAATGACAGAGGAGTGGTCACGGCAGTCTGCGACCTGGTTATTCCAGTTCTGGAACTTTGGACTCTTAGATCGGCACCGTAGTACTGTTCGTTGAAAGTGAGAAAGTTTGCGGTTTTTCATTTGATCGAGTTTTTTATATGATAACATTGCTTTCAATCGCTACATTCCTACTGACGTTTTTGTAATGACCTATGTTGAATTCAGTTAGGAAAACCACCAAGTCAGTCTTTCTGAGAATCCCGTAGCGAAGCACGGGTACAGCAGCTAATAATAATAATAATAATAATAATAATAATAATAATAATAATAATAATATTGGCTTTACGTCCCACTAACTACTTATAAGGTTTTCGGGGACGCCGTGATGCCAGAATTTGGTTACGCAGGAGTTCTTTTACGTGTAATTAAATCTACCAACACGAGGCAGACGAATTTGAGCATCTTCAAATATCACCGGACTGAGCCAGAATCGAACCTGCGAAGTTGGGGTCAGAAAGCCAATGCCTCAAACGTCCGAGCCACTCAGCCCGGCATCCAATGATAATAGTATTACTTCATAACGAAGTAATTCACAGTCACGGACAAGGCCTAAATTATAACATGTTTATATTTAAGAAAATACATAATTATCATTGTACGTAAGAATGCTATGTGTAATATCGATAAATAGTTAAGGTATTAACTGAGGGGCCTAGTTTCGCACAATAGTAGCGACAAGTTTTAAATTCCTGAGAAAATGCTCTTCCATTTCTCCCGTACCAAGTTCACACTACGCGCTTGTCATTCAATCGGAGGTTCTGTTACACAATTATTATGTCTGTACGTAAGAATGCTAGGCCTATTTGTAATATCGCCAAATAACTGAAGTATTAACGGAGGGGCGTAGTTTTTCACATTAATAGCGACAAGTTATAAATTCCTGTACAAATGCTCGTTCATTTCTCCCGTGCCAAGTTCAAACTACGCGCTTGCAATTCAATCGGAGGTTCTCCGGAGGCAAACGATTGAAAGCGCCCGGAGCCTCCGCTCCGTAAACAACCGCTCCGTTAACAGCGCTAGCAGCAACAGCATTCAGTGCTCGCAGCTGCCATCTGGTCTTCATACTATGAACTCCTTTCTTAGAAAAAAATGCTAGTCACTCTAATACATCGGAGGTTGTCGGCGATGCAGGATGGGAAAGGTCTAGGATGGGGAAACTACGGAAAACCATCTTAATGGCTACCGACGGTGGGATTCGAACCCACCATCCCCCGAATGCAAGCGCATAGCTACGCGATACTAACCGCACGTCCAACTCGCTCGGTCATTTTTGAAAATATGTATTTTTCTCTCAGCTGAGGATTTTTTGAAATCGTCGTATTTTGTATAGGCTACCGGAGATGTACAGTAGCCCGCTGGTTTTCTGATTCAACATACTGTTGGTTAAGTTATTGCGTCAGTCGGCTCACTTACTGTCCACATGTGATTGAAGTCTTGTGTAACGATGTGACATGAACTGAGAGAATACTGAGCCGTTCTTCCCAATATAAAACAGGTACTTTTGAGTGGTCATGAGCATGACTCATAGTCATAGGGCAGGCTAGAGTCGAGTTTAATTGTCAAATGTCAACTAAGTTATAATACTAAGATTCATTAAACTACTAAATAGTATACCGTAACCTAATAGCCTACCTACTTACTAGCTACTTCAGAATTATATTTTGACTACCTTTTTAACCCTGCAAATAAATCCATCTATTATTTAAACCTTCCTGAAAGAAGAGGACAGTGAATGCGAGTGGGTATTATTTTCAAATGAGCTTAGCTCGAGAGTCTATTATAGCACACGATTCTTTCAGTGTACTATGGCTCACTGTATGTATCGCTACAGCGGAAGATCGGCTCTCCGCCAGTGTCCAGTGTGCGGATAAGGAGCCGTGTGTATCTTGTGTCTCACTGAGCCGTGCTCGCTGATCTCTATACATGGATGGCTGGTGGCTTAGGTAGCAGTAAGCCGAATAGAAGATGATTGGCGTAGTAAGATGGCAGCGAGCGCACGGTGCAGTAGACCCATTGAATAGACCACGAGGAGCGGGCTTGCTTTGTTTATGCTTAGTTCAGTGACGCCAACCCCCTTGATTGTAGTTCTACGGGTGTTCTGTGCTGTGTTATTTCATGCCGAATAGAAGATGATTGGCGTAGTAAGATGGCAGCGAGCGCACGGTGCAGTAGACCCATTGAATAGACCACGAGGAGCGGGCTTGCTTTGTTTATGCTTAGTTCAGTGACGCCAACCCCCTTGATTGTAGTTCTACGGGTGTTCTGTGCTGTGTTATTTCAAAAGAAGTTTAGTGTATTTTATGAATTTAGGTTTGTTCTCTTCTAGTATGCTTGTAAATTCGTTTGTTCGTAATCTGTTTATCCTCCAGGGTTGGTTTTTCCCTCGGACTCAGCGAGGGATCCCACCTCTACCGCCTCAAGGGCAGTGTCCTGGAGATTCAGACTTTCGGTCGGGGATACAACTGGGGAGCATGGCCAGTACCTCGCACAGGCGGCTTCACCTGCTATGCTGAACAGGGGCTTTGTTGGGGATGGGAAGTTTGGAAGGGATAGAGACAAGGAAGAGGGAAGGAAGCGGCCTTGGCCTTAAGTTAGGTACCATCCCGTCATTTGCCTGGAGGAGAAGTGGGAAAGCACGGAAAACCACTTCCAGGATGGCTGAGGAGGGAATCGAACCCCCCTCTACTCAGTTGACCTCCCGAGGCTGAGTGGACCCCGTTCCAGCCCTCATACCACTTTTCAAATTTCATGGCAGAGCCGGGAATCGAACCCCGGCCTCTGGGGGTGGCAGCTAATCACACTAACCACTACACCACAGAGGCGGACACTGCTTGTAAATTACAAAATTAAATTTAAATGTGCATGTATTTATGTGAAATCCGAATGAAGAAACATCCTACCGGGTATTAGACCTAACATACCGCAGGGTTCAGCTTATGGATGTACAAACAGAAACGATCAGCAGAAGGAGAAATCATTTCATCGGTGAGTTTTATACTGTACATAATAATCTTCCTAGGGTAGTGTTTTGAGTTTTAGGTTTATTATATCTTATTTCGCATATTCTGGGAGCAAAATGGCAATTTTTCTAGGTTTCCTTTCTCGAAACCCGAACATCTAAGATCATGGATTAGGAGTATCAGGCGGGAGACTTGGGAGCCTTCTAAAACAGCTGTTCTCTGCTCCCATCACGTTGAGGAAGACTGTTTAGATAAAAATGGACAAACTGCACGCCTTAGAAGTGATGTATAGCCAACTGTTTTCAATTTTACTGAACATTAACTGCAAGTAAAGATTTACTTATATTTTTATTTATTTGTCGTAATTAAACTGACGGTTTTGATGAAATAATTGACGTGACCTTATAACAATCTTAGAAAATGAAGTCTGGAGGAATTCTAGACCTTATTTACATCAGTAATAATTATAGGTTTCAGACACTGGAGTGGTGGGAGAAGGCAAAGTGTGGTGGGTGTTTTAGGCTATCCCATTATACTAGTTGTGGTATTTGGGGCTCATTTAACGGGTGTTACATGTTTCTGATGATTACCATCAATATTGCTTTGGTAGCTGAATTTAATTAAAGAGGTCTGTAGTAGTAAATTAAGCTGCAGGTAATGTGATATATTGACAAGTTTTGAATATTTGCTGGTTTTATGAATGTGTACATTTGCTTCAATTATATTTTAATTTGATACACTGCGCGTTATTTCATAGAAACAGGAAACAGGAATTCATTATCAAGCACCGATTATGGTATGTCGAATCTAGGCCTGTATAGTGAGCTACGTTTATAGGTACATCATTTTAAGAATGCATAATTTCGTGACATATATGTATACAATTTACAGCAATGTTTCCAGAAACTGTTTTTCACTCGTATTGTGTTACCGATCGCTAATTGCATGTATTCAGCACCTAAGTAAATATTAGTCGGCCTTTATTATACACTCATTTTTATTGCTATCCCGGAGATTTACTGACCTCGGAACGACGTGTCAGTGATCCCAATGTCCTTATGCTTTGAGTGAACATGTCGCTATATTTTTAATTATTCCAACGCGCCATTAATTGCGATTTAAAATTGACTATATTATCATTGCTTCCCCATAAGGAGAGCTCTAGGATGGGTACGCCAACATGGCGAACCGCGCGCTCAACTTGGCGTACTTTCTCCTGCAGCGGAGATCAGCGATCCATGTATAGAGATCAGTGGCCGTGCTCGTTCACGATTCTTTCGGTGTGCCATAGCTCACTGTATGTCTCGCTGAAGCGGAAGCTCGGCTCTCCGCCAGTGTCCAGTGTGCCGATAAGGAGCCGTGTGTATCTTGTGTCTCACTGAGCAGTGCTCGTTCACGATTCTTTCGATGTGCCATGATTCACTGTCTCGCTGCAGCGGAAGCTCGGCTCCCCGTCAACGTCCAGTGAGTGCGCAACTCAGCACCGTCCGCTGGGAGTAAGCTGAATCGTGTGCCGTGAGCTCGCCGTTTCTGTGAATCGATTCACTCGGACGCTTGAATGAATCGATACACTGCTTCGAATCATGCATGCAGTAGCCAACACTACGACGCGCTGCCGCCTGAGCCACGGAGGCTTACTATTA
The DNA here is from genome assembly GCF_040414725.1 of Anabrus simplex. Classification (NCBI taxonomy): domain Eukaryota; kingdom Metazoa; phylum Arthropoda; class Insecta; order Orthoptera; family Tettigoniidae; genus Anabrus; species Anabrus simplex. The sequence goes on from NC_090265.1 coordinate 676,334,139, forward strand.
TTATTATTATTATTATTATTATTATTATTATTATTATTATTATTATTAAAATATGTTACCATTATCACCATTACCTCACGTTTTCATCACCACCTAGCTCAGTGGTCCGCAAAGGGGTGAGCGCGCTCCCTAGTGGTCGCGAGGGGTTCTAAGATCGGAAGTTTATATGACGATACAAGCTTCATCTCATTTTCTCATATTCTCAGTACAGTAAGCCAGACAAGAAGCTCTTCCACTGTTATTCAAAACATGTTGTTCTTTTTTGTTGCTATTTGCTTTACGTCGCACCGACGCGGAGAGATATTGTGGCGACGATGGGATAGGAAAGGCTTAGGAATGGGAAGGAAGCGGCCGTGGCCTTAATTAAGGTACGGCCCCAGCATTTGCCTGGTGTTGAAATGCGAAACCACGGAAAACTATCTTGAGGGCTGCCGACAGTGGGGTTCGAACCCACTATCTCCCGGATGCAAGCTCACAGCTGCGCGACCGTAACCGCACGGCCAACTCGCCCGATCAAAACTTGTACTTTCACGGAAATCTTACTTACAATTTCATTTCATAGTGTTTTAATTTGAATCCACGTGTGCAGTTATTCCTTTTAATATTCATAATTAGGTTACTACTGTATTAGTTTGTTCATTGTCAGTAGTAGTTGAAGGTTACTTTTAGGTTAGGTTAGACAGAGATAGAATAAGACCGTGTGTGTTTTCACCTTTGGATTTAGTGTGAATAGTGTATTACTAAACATGTATGAATCTTTAGAGAATACATCATGACTTCCAAAACAACGAATCCGTGAGAGGGGCGTGGCAGTGGGTATTCTTGGCCACATTTTATAGTGGTGTTTGTTTCCTGTAGTTCAGCGTAGCGATGGGAACATCGAATGTTTTAAACTATCGGTAGACTACCGACAAGACCAACTGCAATACCTCAGACCTTAACCGACCTATCGAAACTGCCCACAATGGTGGCAGTTGGAGTGCTAGCATGTGTTTATTTTCATTTGTGCAAGTCGTGTTGTTACCAAATATTTACGGAAATTTGAATATTAGGCCATTAATCGAAAATTATACCTATTTATAACATTAAAAATGCTATAGGGCCTCTTTCAATGCAGTAAGAAGCAGTTTGTTCATAAAAAGCGTGTGTATTCGAACAATTCCGGTGATTGTCCTCATGTTTTTCTCGGAACTTGTTTTCTTTATATTTTCTCTTACCTGTGGGTATGTTTATAGTTTAATTAGATGGATCGTATGTGCTGTGTGCCTAGATGTAAGTTCAATTGTGGAGGCAGAGCAAAAGCTTCAGTGTTCAGATTTCCAAAAGACCTAGCACTAAGGTAAGTTGGTTAGGTGCATTAATAGGAAAAACTTCGAAGCAAGTGATAGTAGTGTTGTGTGCATTAATCATTAGATATCAAATGTATTGTTAGGGAAGATATTATACCCGTAATAGATGTTTATCCAGTTCGGGTGCCACGCAAACTTCTGAGGTTACCTAATGATGCCTATCTACTATCTCTCACTCGCCGCCATATGACATCAATTATCAGAATGCGACTTGGACATGCATCTTACCGCAGTCATCTGTTCAGACTCAGTCATAGACTCCTCAAATTGTCCCTCTGACCCCACTCAAGAAGCAGACCTCAACCATACAATTTTAGGATGCACTAGATACAAACCACAAGTGACCAATTTATATCAAACGCTTATACAACTGAAAGTTCCACTTCCCACCTCCGTTTCGTCGTTGTTCAGCAGCTATGACATCCGTATATATCAAGCAATAGCCAAATTTTTAAGTGAAGCCAATTTAACACTGTGATACGTTTGTTCTGTACTCTGTAGTTAAACTGTTCTCATCCAACCAAAGTTCCCGTACCGTGGCTTTCCATCACCAATTAGTCACAATGACATGAACGGTCCCATGTTGTAAAGACTTGTTGTTGACTTTCCTGTTTTCTAAATGTACAGAGCTGGCAGCATGGTCTTACGGACCAAATGCCAAAATGTAAATAAAAAAAATAAAAAAAATGATGCCTATCTTAGCATTTTCCCCAATCAGCCAATGTACGTAAACTATGAAATGAAATCCAAATCCCATGGCACTACAGCCCTTGAAGAGCCTTGGCCTACCAGGCGACCGCTGCTCAGCTCGAAGGCCTGCAGGTTACGAGGTGTCGTGTGGTCAGCACTTCGTGGCACTCCTGGATTAAATGATAAGAGATATATTAGTGTTTCGCACAGATCGTCTAAGAGGAATGGTAGCTTTGTGCAAGAAGTTACTGGAACGGTCACCACTTGAATGCAAACAGACTAAAGGAATTAGTAGTATAAGTCAGGGGTTCTGCGGCCTCCACCTCCACAGGCTCTCGGGAGAGGCTTCCACCTCAGACTTATCTGTGTCGGTGCGACGTAAAGCAAATAGCATAGTGCATTTGGTTAACATTATCATTTCGGGTGTACTTGGGCTGAGTGACTCAAACGGTTAAGGCGCTGACCTTGACCCCAAGTTGGCAGATTCGATCCTGGCTCAGTCCGGTGGTATTTGAAGATGCTCAAATTCGTCAGGCTCGTGTCGGTAGATTTACTGGCATGTAAAAGAACTACTGCAGGACTAAGTTTCGGCACTTCGACGTCTCCGAAAACCGTAACAAATGTAGTTAGTGGGACGTAAAGCTAATAACATTATTATTTCGGGTGTAATTCCTATTCGTTGGGTGACAATAACATTATTATTTCGGGTGTAATTCCTATTCGTTGGGTGCTGAATTTAAGAAAGTGTCCTCTACTTCAAAACTAAGGCAACAAATTGTATTTCACAGTTCTCATGAGCGCGAATAAATCGAGGAATTTTGTACCTTAATTTATTTTGAAACATTTATAATGATGTTAGAAGTGAAATCTAAGAAAAAGCGTTATTTGACGAATTGAAATTTCTAAATAATCAGCTTGTTGGTCTCTTCTCTAGCAGTATGTATGTGATTCTTGTTGGCGAAGCGTTTTCATACGTGTAAAAGTGATTTTCTCTATGATGTTACATTTATCATGTTAATTTACCGCCGTTTATATAATATGTAGGCTACGTGATATTTTCGTGTTAGCCAATACCAGCAATCCGGCTACTTCGGACGCCATGTTTTTTTTAATATTACGGTCTGAGGATTGGAGTCGGTCTTGGTCAAATCTTTCACAGCTCACTGAAATGAATACGGTGAACGCAAATTGTAATTGAGGGAATTTTCAGATGCAAACACTATAAGATATGCCTACGTTAAAACGTAAAAGAGACACTAATATTTAGTTGAAGTTGTAGCTCTTACAATGTGTTGTGCATACGGTTGCATGAATCGGAAATATATATATTCCTGGAATAACATTTCACAGGTAAGATTCTAAGTATGGCTTGTGCTATGTAGTACAATATATTAAATTACCTCCATTGTTATTGTGCTAGTATTTCGGAGCACCGTCCACATTTCGTAAGAATTTTTAGGTTAGACTTGTTTATCGTCAATTTTTCCCCAAGTTTCCTGTTCATGAAAGGAGAACAGAGTGGATTAAGGCAATTAGAAGAGAAAATTGGATAACTTCTCCTTACACCAGAATATGTTCAGCACATTTCAAACCGGAATTGTTTGATCGGTCCATGAAGAAAGTTGTTTTGAAGGAGAATGCAGTGCCAACTTTTTTTAAGCATTCTCTTCTTACCTACAGAATTAGAGCACTCGAGGCCTAGGGAGTTTTTAATTTTCACGCCCTTCGTGGCCCTTGTCTTCCTTTGGCCGATACCTTCATTTTTCGAAGTTTCGGATCCATTCCATTTTTCCTCTTAATTATTGTTAATAGAGGTTGGTTGTCCAGTTGTACTTCCTCTTAAAACAATAATCACTACCACCACCTCTAAAATATGTATCCCACTATAGATGAGGATGGTAGAATAAGGCCCACGGTATCCCCTGCCTGTCGTAAAAGTCCCTGAGGAGGAGGGGTGGTAGAACAACACCCACGGTATCCCCTGCTTTTCGTAAGAGGCGACTAAAAAGGGCCCGAGGAACTCTCAGTTTGGGAGGATGGGTTGGCAACCACGGGGCCCTTAGCTGAGTCCTGGCATTCCTTCCACTTACTTGTGCCAGGCTAATTTTAATCTATCATGTCCGACCTCCGATGGTCAACTCTTGTTCTTTTCCGACCCCGAGGCTATAAGACGATTCGAGGGCTAGGGAGTTATTCATTTTCTCCCCATTCATGGCCCTTGTCTTTCTTTGGCCGATATCTCCATTTCTCTCTGATTAGTGTTAATAGAGGATGGTTGCCTGGTTGTAAACCCTCTTAAAACAATTATCACCACCACGTGTCGTAACTTTTACAAATTGCTTTACGTCGTACCGACACAGATAGGTATGGCGACGATGGGAAAGGAAAGCCCTAGAAATGGAAAGGAATCGGCTGTGGCCTTAATTATGGTACAGCCCCAGCATTTGCCTGGTGTGAAAATGGGAAAGCACAGAAAACCATCTTCAGGGCTGCCGACAGTGGGGCTCGATCTCCCGGATGCAAGCTCACAGCCGTGCGCCTCTAACCGCACGGCCAACTTGTCCGGTCCATGTGTCGTAAAAGGCGACTAAGAGGGCCTAAGTTGGTGGTGGTGATTATTGTTTTAAGAGGAAGTACAACTGGGCAACCATTCTCTATATAACACTAATCAGAGAGAAAAAAAATGGAAGGGGTCCGACACTTCGAAAAATGAAGGTATCGGCCAAAGGAATACAAGGGCCACGAAGGGCGTGAAAATGAAAGACTCCCTAGGCCTCCATACGTAATACCGTCGGGGTCGGAAAAGAACAAGAGTTGACCAAGAGAGGTCGTATAGGATAGATGAAAATGAGGAGCCTGGCAAAAGAAACTGGAAGCAATGTCAGGACTCAGCTAAGGGCCCCATGGTCGCCAACCCACGCTCCAAAGTTCAGATTCCCTGCGGCCCCTTTTAATAGCCTCTTTCGACAGGCAGGAGATACCGTGGGTGTTATTCTACTGCCTCCACCCACAGGGGGAGAGGGCCTTAGGGGTTCGTACCATTGGAGTGTGGTTTGCCGTCCAGTCCAAGTGGCCTAAGGTCATCTTAACTTCGGAGTGTGGATTGGCGTCCAAAGGGCCCTTAGCTGAGTCCTGCATTGTTTCCACCTGTGTCAGATGATGGTTTACTTGATGGTTGTACTTCCTACTAAAACAATATTCACCACCACCCCCACCACTCCAAAATGCGTAGTAAGCAGTGTTGCTGAGCCCAGTTTGGTGATTTATTGCGCATTACCCTCAAGCATTCAGATTGCGGTATGCCCTTATTAAAAGCTTACTCCTTATCTTTACTGATATCTGGTGAAGATTTGCATCTCCTGTTTTTAAGATACTCTATAGTACCGATAGTCAACTAGAGAGAGAGTAGATTTAAGTCTGCTGGTCATGAGAAACACTTTTCCTTGTATGTATGTTCAGTCTTCAGCCCTAAGGCTGGTTGGATCTTCAACAGCTCTGCTATCAGCTGTCATAGATGGTCTAGGCATCACTGAAGAGGCAGAAGTTGCTGTTACATATCAGTCTGCCAAGCCCACTGAAATGCATACACCAACCGACCCAATGAGCAACATTTTCACACCATCCATAGCAGGGACTGGCTGCAGAAGGAATGGCATTACTAGCATCGCTCATACCTCAGTCACTTTCATATTGTCAAAGCCAAGGATAAGACAGAGACAGATCAATGAAAGTAACAAAATTGCTCTAGCCCATACCAGAAGACATAGTGCACTGTAAACACTAGGCCCTGCCAGCAAAGGCATAACTCTTCCTTAGAGCTTAGTAAAAAATCATTAATAGGTCTGTATGCCAGAAAATGTCATTATAGTTAATCGCCGTGTTATTTTGAAAACGATTGTACATAGTTGAGCGATTCGAAGTTTCCCTACTCCCGAGAAAATGTCTTAGTTTATATATATCCACAACGTAAGAATTGCCATGTTTTGCTAACCATGGGGTTCGTGGCCGTTTGCTTCAAGGATAGCCACAGAGAATAGTGTAGCGGGCAGCTCCCTGTATTATTTACTCCCTGGGAGAAACGTGAAGCACTGCAAGTAGAATATTCTTTGAAAAAATAAGACAAAGGCCCCTTTATTGCTGAAAGAATTAGAAGATTAGAAGAAAAGAAGCCGAGGGTGATGGAAGAAGAAATGCCTTCGCTGAAGCAGTAATGGTAATATTTTTTTAAAAATCTTTAAAGTGAATTTAATTAGACTTCATTTAACCTCCAAGTTTTGAAATTTAATATGCACATTAATTGCTAATTTATTTTTTGCATGTTAAGTTTTCAAAATGTATTTTAATATTACTTCTTTTATAATTTTTATGTTTTTGTCGTGTGTCAGGGAAAAACATGTTTTTTATATCTGGAAAACAGGGAAATGTCGGGGAATTTCAGAATCTGGATTTGGTGGGCACCCTGTAGTAATATACGTTTTGTACTGCGGTAGTACTAGTAACTAGTAATAAGTCATTTGCTAGTAACTACCGAAATGTGAAGTGTTGTATTACTGTATACTACCGATTCTTGTTTCTTTTGTTGGTAGTGATATAAGTGGAAATATTGAGACTGAAATGCGCTGGTCTATAAAATAAGATGAAATGTCCCGATTAAAGTAATAGTGGTAATTATGTTTCGTTTCAGATAAAACGCATTTTTGTGTCCCTAACCACAAGTTAACAAGTTAATGAATGTAAGATCGTCTGCTCATAAAATAACAAATGTTAGGTAATTTTAGGCGAAGATTAGGTTTACACCTTATTGTAATGACACCACATATTAAAGTAATTTGAATACAACAAACTAAACTATATAAATGAAAATACAACATATTTTCCTAGGACCAGTTAATAGTAAAAGCAAAGCAACGTCACCTCCGTACAGGCCATGACGGCCCTTGGAGGAGTGGAAGGTAAAGGCTTCCACCATTGTTAACCCCGGCATGTGATGGGGTAGAGTGTTTTGTTCTACGCCCGGCCGCCTTTACCCCCAGGAATTAACCTGGTACTCATTTTTGGTGTAGGCTGAATGAACCTCAGGGCCATATGCACCTCCGGAAGTGAAAATCTCCTTTCTTAAATTTTACGACTTCCTGACGGGGATTCGAACCCTCGTCCTTCCGGGTGAACCTAGCACGCCTTTACCGCCTCGGCCAGGCAGCCCCTACCAGGTAATAGTGCATTTATTCATTTAAAAAAAATCCATTCATTTAAGATTAATGTTCAGTCATTAGAGGTTCATGGTTAGTATATGGAAAGTATTTATAAAAACTTTTTTTTTTTTTGCTAGGGGCTTTACGTCGCACCGACACAGATAGGTCTTATGGCGACGATGGGATAGGAAAGGGCTAGGAGTTGGAAGGAAGCGGCCGTGGCCTTAATTAAGGTACAGCCCCAGCATCTGCCTGGTGTGAAAATGGGAAACCACGGAAAACCATTTTCAGGGCTGCCGATAGTGGGATTCGAACCTACTATCTCCCGGATGCAAGCTCACAGCCGCGCGCCTCTACGCGCACGGCCAACTCGCTCGGTTTTATAAAAACTAGCATGATTGTTGATATAGTGTACAATAATGAAATTGCATTCATCATTATACAACTTTTAATCAGATAGGCCTACCTATTCATTTATAATAAACTAGCTGATGTACCCGTGCTTCGCTACGGAATTCTAGTGTACATGTTGTTAGCAAGATTGTATTATAATAATTTATTTAACGCACAATGTGCAAAGATTGTATTAAATTGCATAGCTCTTAACGTTACTCTAGAAACGCGATGGGGAAGTCACCAAACATCTTTTCTCATATGAAGACTGAGTTAGGGAGTTTTCACTGTAATGTAGACCCGCTTGCATACCATCAGTCACAATCAGGTTGAAGAGTTTTCATTATAATGGTAGATACTATCTCTCCACCTGCCGTTTTACATCCTCAGAAATACTGTCTTAGTGGTTTTCCCAACTGAAATTAACATACATTACAATGACGTCAGTAGGAATGGCGCGATTAAAAACACTGCTTTCATATGAAATACTCGATAAAATAAAACACCACACACTTTCTCACTTTTAACGAACAGGATTACACTGCTGATCTAACAGTCCAAAATTCCAGAGCTGGAATGACCAGGCCGCAGACAGCCGTGATTCGTGAACACTCTTCGTCTTTTTTTCGGTGGGGGGGGGGAGGAGGATGAGGGTCGAATAGTGGAGATTCCCAGGGCAAAAACTATACCCTTTTACTAATCTGTTTCCTAGGAGTACCCGATGAGTCGGAAAATATCAATTCACTACACTGGCGGCGGAAAAATCTATCTGACTTGGAGGCAAATTTTTCCTCCAAGCCAGAGGAGAAAGCCCCTCTTCACTGATAATTTGGAATAAATGAATGCAGAATTTAATAAAAGTGAAGAGGAAGAAGCTTTCCTTAAGAAACGGCTCTTTTCAGGGTTGAATTTTGAGTTATTTAGTGAATTGCGGTGCTATAGTTTGGAATAGGCCTAAATTGTTATTCTAGACCAGGCCCTACTACTACTACTACTACTACTACTACTACTACTACTAAGTCAGCTTCTGCCTTAAGTATGCACATTGCTCATTCAAAACAGAGCGTCAGAGTATGGATCGAATAACTGGAATACTATGAAGAACCAGTGTGTTACGTACCAGCTGTATCAGAAAATGTATGAACTGGAGGAATGACATGCTAAAGAAGAAAAGTTTTCTAACTCCCCGGCTATTTCCCGCCAATATTCAGTCAGACTATTATACTCGGTACGCAGCAGTAATCCCATCTATCGGAGTTGAGAGGCAGTATAAGAGACAAATATCACAAACAATGGTCAATGTAATGTTATTGTTGATCAATGTTATGCGCTTTCGATATTGTAGGCCTTCACATTTAGTGTTCTCCCGACTCTGAAATACCACTCATCATAGTCGGTACGGTAAAACCGAATAAAACATAAATGATCGGAAAATGTATTCTTTGTAACGTTTGTTATGTAGTACTTTTCGATAGGACCAAAAACATAGGTATTTAAACATTTAATTTTAGGCGCCTTCCCCTAAACTACAATTTCATCCAGGGTGAATCAAATTGTTTATAGCGTAGACTATAGTTTCTCATTCCCCGACTCTATATACCGATTTTCATTAAATTATGTTCACCCATTTTCTCGTGGCTCGGAGTCGATATGTACTTAGCAACAAAAATACAAATTCATGTATATTTATGTGTTATCATAGCCGGTACGGTAAAACTGTATAAGACGTAAATGGTCGGAAATATAATTCTATATAACTTTGGTTATGTAGTATTTATCGATACAACCACTAATATTATAAATATTTGAGAATTACATTTTAGGCCTTCCCCTAAACTACCATTTCATTCAGCGAGAATAAAATGATTTATAGCTTAGATTGTAGTGGCTCATTCTCTGACTTTGTATACCAGTTTTCAATGAGATAGGACCACTAATGACGTAAATATTTCAGAATTATTTTTTAGGCCTTCCCCTAAACTACCATTTCTTCAGCGTGAATAAAATTATTTATGGCTTAGATTGTAGCGACCGAGCTCGATAGCTGCAGTCGCTTAAGTGCGGTCAGTATCCAGTATTCGTGAGATAGTGGGTTCGAACCCCACTGTCTGCAGCCCTGAAGATGGTTTTCCGTGGTTTCCCATTTTTACACCAGGCAAATGCTGGGGCTGTACCTTAATTAAGGCCACGGCCGCTTCCTTTCAACTCCTAGCCCTTTCCCGTCCCATTGTCGCCATAAGACCTATCTGTGTCGGTGCAACGTAAAGCAATTAGCAAGCAAGCTTCCTTCCCACTCCTAGCCCTTTCCTGCCCCATCGTCGCCATAAGACGTATCTGTGTCGTTGCGACGTAGAGCAACTTGCAAGAAAAGATTGTAGCGACTTATTCCCCGACTTTGCATACCGATTTTCATTAAATTCTCTTCAGCCGTTTTCTAGTGATGCGTTACATACAGACAGACAGACAGGCAGACAGGCAGACAGACAGACAGACAGACAGACAGAAATTACGGAAAAGTAAGAAGTGCATTTGCTTGTTACTGTGGACATGACCGATAGAGAAATACCATTCATTTCAAATTCTGAGCAATGTACAGACAAAACTCTTATTTTATATATATAAATATATAAAATAACTCAATAACGAAAGAGGAGGCCGATTTCAGCGCTGACTGGTGGAAACAATTGGAATTCGCGGTCCGAATGCAAATGGAAACAATCGATTGTAACGGTAGTTGACGACTATCGAATAATTCGATAGTTTTCATTCGATAGTCCCATCACTAGTTCAGCGCTTTGCTAGTCAACTGGCAGGCTCCAACTCTGGGAAAAAGTATTTTAGGCATATTCACATCGCGGTAGTTATTTGTAACGTATGCCAAGTATACACGTATATATTCCTATAGAAACAGGAATTAGGGATTGGAATGAGCTATCAAGGGAGATGATTGATAGATTTCCAACTTTTTTGGGGCGACAGCCTTAAATGTAAATGAGTATTTATTTATTTATTTATTTATTTATTTATTTATTTATTTATTTATTTATTTATTTATTTAGTAGCCAACGTGGCTCAGGTGGCAGCGCGCTGGCCTCTCACCTCTGGGTTCCATGGTTCAGATTTCGGTCACTCCATGTGAGATTTGTGCTGAACAAAGCGGAAGCAGGGTAGTTTTTTTCATGTTCTATATACACAGGTCTGGTCACGCTCCCAGAATTCTTTGCGACAACGGCCAATTTTGGGGCCAAAGATCTCCATTGCGTGTTATCCAGTGCAGTGAGTTTAAGTTGTCATAGATTATTGTGTCACTCCAAATTGTAAAATGTCACTCATGTAAAGGTTATTTAGATTCCCGAAATATAAAAATAGGAGGGAAAAATGGGTACAGAATTGCCGATATGATAAGTGGCAGCCCACAGAGCATTTGCAGCTGTGTGAAGTTAGTCTTTTTCTTCTTCTCAATCTGTATATCCTCCAGGTTCGGTTTTTCCCTCGGACTAAGCGAGGGACACCACCTCTACCGCTTCAAGGGCAGTGTCCTGGAGTTCCCGACTTTGGGTCGGGAGATACAACTGGGGAGAATGACCAGTACCTCGCCCAGGCGGCCTCACCTGCTATGCTGAACAGGGGCCTTGTGGAGGGATGGGGCGATTGGATGGGACAGGCAAGGAAGAGGGAAGGAAGCGGCCGTGGCCTTATTTTAGGTACCATCCTGGCATTTACCTGGAGGAGAAGTGGGAAACCACGGAAAACCACTTCCAGGATGGCTGAGGTGGGAATCGAACCCACCTCTACTCACTTGACCTCCCGAGGCTGAGTGGACCCCGTTCCAGCCCTCGTACCACTTTTCAAATTTCGTGGCAGAGCCGGGAATCGAACCCGGACCTCCGGGGGTGGCAGCTAATCACGCTTACCACTACACCACAGAGGCGGACTAGTCTAACTTTTGCTAGATAAAAATAAATATTCAACAAGTTATTATATTTGCTTTTGTAAAAAGCTTGTCTTTCAAACTATCATTACTGACCATATCTTGATTATAATCTTTTCCTGCAATTTCATTTTGAGGAATATCAGTTTGAAGTAAAGATGGAAGGAAGCTGTTAAAATGTAATGGCATCCCTATAGACCTACTCTTCCCCCCGAAATCTTTCTCGCGTGTCAGGAAGGCTCCGAAGGAAATAGTGCTGCCATCAATGCGTGTATATAAAAATTGTGTTTGTCTATAATAATAGTAATGGTAATTTATTGTAATCATTATGGTAATAATTTTAATAATTTAGTAAATTAGTTCTTGAACCTTTGGATATGGTTTTCTTTAATAATAATAATAATAATAATAATAATAATAATAATAATAATAATAATAATAATAATAATATCCTCAGGCCCGGTTTCAATTCCTGGCTCTGCTACGGAATTTGAAAAGTGCTACGAGGGCTGGAACGGGGTCCACTCACCCTCGGGAGGTCAGCTGAGTAGAGTGGGGTTGAATTCCCACCTCAGCCATCCTCGAAGTGATTTTCCGTGGTTTCCCACTTCTCCAGAAAAATGTCGGCATGATACCTAATTTAAGGCCACGGCCGCTTCCTTCCCTCTTCCTTGTCTATCCCTTCTAATCTTCCTATCTTCCTATCCCCCCCCCCCCCCTTAACAAGGTCCCTCTTCAGCATAATAGGTGAGGCCACCTAGGCAAGGTACTGGTAATCCTTCCCCAGTTGTATACCCCCGACCGACCCAACGTCTCACGCTCCATGACACTGCCCTTAAGGCGGTAGAGGTGAGATCCCACGCTCAGTCCGAGGGAAAAACCAACCCTGAAGGGTACCATACCGCCATTTGCCTGGAGGAGAAGTACACGAGTAATAATGTTGTGTTATGGTTAGTCCACACCAAACAATGTTAATGAAAACATTTCTCAACATGTTAACAAACTTCTTCAACATTGTGCCTACACCAAAATAGCTGTTTGTGAGGTTATAGTTGATAGGATTAGGAAGAAAATACAACTGCAGCTTTCATTATTTTAGTGAGTACAATTAGAGAAAAGCGCAGGCGCGAAATGTGGCTAAGAAAACTACTAGAAAGGCGAGTAGAATTAAGTCTGGAAAGAACCTTTAATTCATGATACAGCAGACTTTCAAAATTGTCTTGAGAATGCCCCCACATGACTTTCAGTTCTTGTTGACAGTAATTGGGTCTGGAATTGCAAGTAATGATACAGATTATCGGAAAGCCGACTCCACCAATGACAGACTTATATATATACACTAGCTGATGTACCCGTGCTTCTCTACGAAATTCTACATTGTATACAGAACTGTAGGTTAGGTAGAATACACGTTGCGAGCAAGACTGAATTAAATTGCATAGCTCTTAACGTTACCCTAGAAACGCGACGGAGAAATCACCAAACGTCTTTTCTCATATGAAGACTGCGTTAGGGGGAAGTTTCATTGTAATGGTAGGCCCGCTTGGTGGGCTCTGCCTTAAGAGTGCACACTGCTCATTCACAACAGCACTTCAGAGTAGGGATCGAATAGCTGGAATACTATGATGAACCAGTGAGTTACATACCAGTAGTACGCTATCAGAAAATGTATGAACCAGAGGAATGGCATGCTAAAGAAGAAAATTTTTTAACTCCCCAGCTATTTCCCGCCAATATTCAGTCAGGCTGTTATACCAAATTAATACTCTCGGTACGCAGCAGTAATCCCAACTGTCGGAGTTGAGCGGCAGCATAAGAGACAAAGAACATCACTACAAACAATGGTCAATGTAATGTCATTGTTGATCAATGTTATGCGCTTTCAATATTGTAGGCCTTCACATTTAGTTTTTTCCCGACTCTGATATACCACTCATATCATAGTCGGTACAGTAAAATTGAATAAAACATAAATGGTCGGAAATTGTATTCTCTGTATAACTTTGCCTCTTCAGTGACGCCTAGGCTATATATGACAGCTGTTGGCGGAGCTGCAGAGGATCAAACCAGCCTTCGGGCTGAATACCCAACATAAAACATACAACTTTTGTTATGTAGTACTTTTCGATAGGACCAATAACACAGGTTAAAAATTAAATTTTAGGCGCCTTCCTCTAAACTACAATTTTATATAGGACGATTAAAATTGTTTATAACTTAGACTGTAGTTTCTTATTCCAAGACTCTATATACCGACTTTAATTAAATTCTGTTAACCCATTTTCTCGTGGCTCGGCGTTGATGTGGACTTGGCAACAAAAATACAGATTCATGAATATCTGTGTTATCAAATCCGGTACGATAACAATATATGACATAAATGATCGGAAATTTAATTCTATATAACTTTAGTTATGTAGTATTTATCGATAGGACCACTAATAATATAAATATTTGAGAATTACATTTTAGGCCTTCCCCTAAACTACCATTTCACCCAGTGTGAGTAAAATGATTTGTAGCCTAGATTGTAGTGGCTCATCCCCCGACTTCACATACCGATTTTCATTAAATTTTCTTCAGCCGTTTTCACGTGATGCGTGTACATACATACATACAGGCAGACAGACAGACAGACAGACAGACAGACAGACAGACATTACGGAAAAGTAAAAAGTGCATTTCCTTGTTACTATGGGCATGACCGATACAGAAATACCATTCTTTTCAAATTCTGAGCGATGTACAGACAAAACTCTTATTTTATGTATATAGATATAGCTTTACAGATTCCTCACAACTGGTGACATTTCACTTATATACGGTACCTATTTGTCTATAATATCGAAACAAGCCATTATTATATTATGTGAGTAACGGAGTCCCACTCCCATTTGACAGGCAAGGGACTCCTTGGAACAACTTAGCGAACGAAATGGAATTCGATGGGAGCTATCAATATTAATGGGGCTTATGGGAGAAAGAAACTAGAACTGACTGAGTCAGCAAAGAGGATACACATGGATGTGCTAGGAGTAAGTGTTATTCGGTATGGTACCTAACTTAAGGCCATGGCCGCTTCCTTCCAATCTTCCCATCACCCACAAGGCCCGTGTTCAGCATAGCAGGTGAGGCCGAATGGGCGAGGTACTGGTCCTGCTCCCCTGTTTCATCCCCCGACCCAAAGTCTCATGCTCCAGGACACTGCCCTTGAGGTGGTAGAGGTGAGATCCCTCGCTGAGTTCGAGGGAAAAACCAACCCTGGGGGGGCGGGGGTAAACGGATTAAGAAAGAATGAGAGTAAGAAAGATAAAGAGTTCATAAACAGGGGCAGTTATATACATCGATGACAGGAGATATACGAATAAACTAGAATGGTAATACACCCATACCCCAGTGCGGATCACCCGGAACTGAAGAGAGAGTAATCATTTATTGCAATTCATACCGGTATTATTTTGATACTGTACATCAGGGCCTCTCAGGGTGCATGCGCTTGGTGCATGCACTGTGCACGGTGCAAAAGACGACTTCGCTTGGTTGGCCAGAGTGCAGACCCTGCTCCTCGATTAGGAGCAATAGCGCTGTCTCTCTCTTTCCCCACGCCTGTCTCGCTCGCTCCCCCTATCTCCCTCTTCCAAATCCGAGCCGAGTTGAGCCGAGCTTAGCCGAGTAGCCCAGAGACGAAGCGTTGGTCCGAGCCGTGCCGAGCGGGAGCGATGCGCAGTGCACGGGGCTCATTCGCCTCGATTTGCACGCGTGAGATTTTGGGTGTTTGAGAGGCCCTGCTGTACATGAATGCTTTTCTTGTTACATTTACATTTATCTACGGTTATGTCTCAAAATTCACGAGTTTCAAAACTCACGACTACAAACTGGTAGCTGAAGTAAACATTCTAATGAGTCTCAAGATTCACGACTCCGGACAGCAGGTGGTTGCGATGACCGCAGGAGGGATGAGATGCGCGGTGACTCACGCTTCCCTTACGACAGGCAGGGGATACTGCAGATGTTATTCTGCCTCCCCATTCCACAGGGAAAAAATAATGGCTGGTGAATGAAAGAGACCGAGGTGTATTATTATTATTATTATTATTATTATTATTATTATTATTATTATTATTATTATTATTATTATTATTAAATATTTTGCTGTTGTCTTAAAGCTAATATAATGCATTTTTTACCTTTCATATAATAATGACGTGTGGCCTTCGGGTAGGTCTGGTGCAGGTCTTTAGAGTTGACGCCATATAGGTGACTTGCACGTCTGTGAGGATGAGGCGCTACCTAAGATGAAGTTTAATGCTGAAGACGGCATGAATCCCAGTCCCCGAGCCATAGGAATTAACTAATGAAAGTTCAAATCTCCGACTCGACAGGAAATCGAACCCGGGACCCCCTGGGCCCCTTGGACCAAAGGCCAGCATGCTAACAATTTATGCATGCAGCCGGACGACATAAAATTAAAGTAGGTACATTGCCCGCTGCTAGTTTAAAAGAATCTGTCAATTGGTAGTACTGGGGCTTAGTTCCATTATGCAGCCAGAAGGTGGCATTTACTTGAATAAGGAATTTTATTTAGAGATATTAAAGATCAAGACAGTTAATTCACTCATTTGATTTCAACACTTGGAGATTATATTTTTCGTAAGAGTTCATCTATTCGCTTATTTCAATAGATTGTCTACCCGACACACTTAAACTGAAAAAAAAAAAAAAAAAAGAAACTCATGACGATATAACGGAATAATATTTGAAACTCATTCGATTATTTAAATAATTGGATGGAAGTTATTCGATTATTAAAAATATTCCATTATCCCATCAGTAATAGGGTGGACATTTGTCCATTCAAAGAAGAACTGGCCCTGCTCGTGAGTTTTGAGACTGGCCCAGGTAGAGAAACCTGTTCTTACTAATCCTCTTCCTGAAATTCGTGAGTTTTGAGACGACACGTTATCTACTACTACCTTAAAAATTGCACTTACACCTAATTAGTATTTATACCGAATCTCTAAATTGTAGGGTTTTTGAAAATATTAAGTTTTGTCCTAGACATAAAAAGTGTTTTATAGTCTAGGACAGTAGTAGCGATTAGAAACTACAAGGTTATGAAAGTGACCAATGCCATTGGGGTGATTTACCTCGAGTGCTTGAGTTGTGGCTGACTAATGAGTTCATTCACTGTATGTTTTGCTGATTAGTGAGTTCATTCTTTGTGTGCTGTTCCTGTGCTATTTCTCGTGCAGTGTTTTATTCTGTTTTGTGCATAGGTGGTATTAACGCAGGGTGAGTCTAAAACATATAATATTGTAAATCTGTTTGAAAAACCATTCACTACCTGCAGTGGCGGCTCGTGACAAAAATTTTAGGGGGTTCACAACATTTTTGTTCATGTCTCAAATCTGCAAAAAAGTAACATAGGTACATAAATCACTTCACCAAAAGTTCCTTGTATGGTTCTTTTTTCACAAATAATATGGTAGAACCCCTGTAACCGAGGATAAATTTTATACTAGACTAATCTGTTAGTGTAGAACAAAAGTAAAATTCATAATAACTTTAGTACACTGCGGATATTGAAGGATGCGAGCACTATTCTTGGTTTTTAAATAGCACGAAGTTCACCTAGGCACGACGAGAAGCATGGAAATAATGTGTGCCGCATTTACCGGTCGAATTTTTTAAAATAATTGTTTCCGAATTGACCCAATAGTCTCCACATTATCTCGGTTAATCAGGGTTCTGCTCTATCACATGTTAATTTTTTCGTCTTGGAAATTACAGACAACTCTAGCATATGGAATTCAATACTCGCGTTTTTGTGTGCATGAAACTTTTCATGTTAATTTATTTTTGCACTCAAATGAGCAAGGTCTGTGCACCCAGCTAAATTCCACACACTTCTTTCTTTGTTGAACAATAAACAGGGCAAACAAAAAGGCGCACTCCTAGACCACCATCCACAGAGCCATTTGCGTGTTTCGTACATTTCTCTCTTAAACTTACGCCTATAGTCGCGTTTGTCAGTTTTTGTAAGGTTCTCAATAATCAAATCTGGTGTGTCCGGTCCAACCTTATAATTTCTAACTTACCCTGATAGGTTAATATTTCTTTCTTAATCTGCTTACCCTCCAGGGTTGGTTTTTCCCTCGGATTCAGCGAGCGATCCCACCTCTACCGCCTTCAAGGGCAGTGTTCTGGAGCGTGAGACATTAGGTCGGGGGATACAACTGGGGAGTATGACCAGTACCTCGCCCAGGCGGCCTCACCTACTATGCTGAACAGGGGGCTTGGTCGGCGATGGGAAAATTGGAAGGGATAGACAAGGAAGACGGAAAGAAGCGGCCATGGCCTTAAGTTAGGTACCATCCCGGCATTTGCCTGGAGAAGAAGTGGAAAACCACTTTGAGGATGGCTGAGGTGGGAATCGAACCCACCTCTACTCAGTTGACCTCCAGAAGCTGAGTGGACTCAGTTCCAGCCCTCGTACCACTCTTCAAATTTCGTGGCAGAGCCGGGAATCGAACCGGGCCTCCGGCGGTAACAACTAATCACACTAACCACTAGGGCCTACACCACAGAGGCGGACGGTTAATATTTCGCTGGTTAAAATTAACTGAATTGAATTCATTTCCTCTTACACAAAGAATACCATGGTTACAAACCATACAAACAGAGAAGCAAAACACAACACTCAAATAAATTTTAATTGAAAAGATTTTCCAGTCACAAGGTAAAGCAAACTTCTTCCCGCAATTGCGAACACCTGTTCACGAGCTAGAAAATGCCTATTCAGAATTACTAGCGAAATCTGCCGGTAATGTAATGCAATAGTATCTCCTGTGGGGCTGTGGCTAACAGTAATAGGGGAGGAGGCGGACCCTTGTGGTCAACTGTAATACTGCCACTGGTTTGAGGATTGCTCAAGACGGCAAAGCTAGAGGTGGGGACGGAGCGAGTAATACCGATGAGTAATCCGGTTGTAGCGGTAGAGCGCAGCACCGATCCCCTCCGCTTACAACTGTAAGTACTCGCGGAGGACCAGAGCACAGTGTAGCGCACGACAAGTGTTTAACAAGGGCAGACCACGACGTTGAGATCACGGATCATCTTCAAATTTTGTAAACTTTTAGTAGTCTATTAGGACAAGATAATGTGCAAATAGTAAGGCGTACTATTAAAGCGTTTTCAAGAAAATAGCAAGAGAATTTTCGCGTCGAATGTGTACCGGTGCGTTGCAGTCAGGAGCACGAGGTGGCGGTGGTCGAGTGGTTAGCGTTCAAGCTCCGTAATCACTGGATCGAGTCTCGCTTTTCACTTTTTGTTTTTCAACACTGGTCATATTCTTTCATATATATTGCAGGTCAGAGCGTCCAGGTGCAAAGCAGTTCCGGGTACCTTACTCGATTTCACTGTCAGGTATGAGGGATTTCACAAATCGCGACAGGCATACCTTTTCAGGAATACTTTATGCATTGGGCCGTTTACTTGTTGATAATTATAAATGATATATTTGTTTTGTAGTCCACCTCTGTCGTGGAGTGGTTCGTGTGATTGGCTGCCACCCCCAGATGCCCGGGTTTGATTCCCGGCTCTGCCACGAAATTTGAAAAGTGGTACAAGGGCAGGAACGGGGTCCACTCAGCCCCGGGAGGTCACCTGAGTAGATGGGGGTTCGAATCCCTCCTCAGCCATCCTCGAAGTGGTTTTCCGTAGATTCCCATTTATTTCTCCTCCGGGTAAATGCCGGGATGTAGGCCCCTACCTAATGTAAGGCCACGGCCACTTCCTTCCCTCTTCCTTGCCTATCCCTTCCAATCTTCCCATCTCTCCACAAGGCTCCTGTTCAGCATAGCAGGTGAGGTCACCTGGGCGAGGTACTGGTCATCCTACCCAGTTGTATACTCGACCCAAACTCTCGCGCTCCAGGACACCGCCCTTGAGGCGGTAGAGGTGGGATTCCTCGCTGAGTCCGAGGGAAAAACCGACCCTGGAGGGTAAACAGATAAAGAAAGAAAGAAAGAAAGAAAGAAAAATGTTTTTTGTAATGATAAACATTAGTAAAGAGCCAAATAACATTGGAAATCCAATAACGTTGATGCAAATATACCTTTTTTTCAGTATATTACCTTTGAATTGTAATGTATATGAAAGAATTTGACCAGTGTTGAAAAACAAAACAACACGCGGGACTCGATCCAGCGAGCCAGCGCTTACGGAGCTTGAACGCTAACCACTCGACCACCACCGTTTCACGCAATGTTCGCAACGCACCGGTACATATTCGACGCGAAAACTTATCTTCAGATTTTCTCGAGAACGCCTTAGTAGTACACCTTACTACTTGCACATTATCTTGTCCTAATGGACTACTAAATGTGTACAAAGTTTGAAGATACTCCGTGATCCGAACGTCGTGGCCACCCCTTGTAAGAGTATTATGCCTGTATTCAGTCTGTGTTTCTTAATTTGCGTCTATATGTCCTCCGCTTGTTATGGTTTGTAGATAATACAAAGCATAGTAGATAATCATTGTGGCATTAGTTTGATATTTAATCCCATTTTGAGATGGTATTCATGTTTTAGAAAATTTAAGGAATTGCATAAATTTTTACAGAAATTTGTACCACAAATGCCACGAAAACCGTCTGATGCATGGCATTTCTTTGAAATTACTGGTGATAAAAATAAGCAAAATGCAAATTTTGCGGCCGCATTTACTTGACGGGTGGTGGCGTATCAAATTTGTGGGATTATATCAAGAGGCATCACAAGGATGAAATGCGCAGGGCGGCTTCTCCAGCAGAAAGCAACATTGCTGTATTCAGCAAAATGGTTATGTTGTGAGAAAAGGGCATTGAATTTACGTTGCCATACCAATAACGTATTTAAACGTGCCGCCACATTACATTCACTCGGTAGTTTACTCGGTACTACCGGGTAATGACGTCACAACAACTGCTCCGCTCCGCTCCGCTCCGTCCCCACCACTAGGCAAAGCACGTACCTTACCGTGCTCCTCGCTAATGGGAATATCAGTGCATAAACCATGACGTCATCTGCTTTGCGCATGCGTATAGTCTTCAGCACAATAGCGCATTACCCAGTGTGCTCGCTGCACTGTCAGTCAAAACGAACAACTGTCGGTGTAACGGAGCTTCGATATAAGTCGAATGCTTTCGATCGATTGTTGAAATCAGGTCGAAAGAAAGGAAAGTTTTAAATTATCCATGAATGCGTAAAGTTGTATTAAAACTGGGTGTTCACGTGCTCCTGTGCTCCTAAGAGCCCACCGCCACTGACTACCTGTTCGTTTGATGAACAGATTCAAATAGTTAAATCCGGGAGACCTTTCCCTTCCCTTTAAAAACAGAAAACAAGAATTGTGTTGGCACGTTCAATCTTTCAGTAAAACTGTTTGGCTTTGAGTTACTAAACAAATTATTCTGTTGACCTTGCTTATTGTTTGTTGCTGAAAAGAAACGTGGATATGCAGATCTAAACAAGCTGCACACTGCTATTGCGAGGTACGAGAACTCAGATTGTCATATCCACGCATACCCATACCTTACAACAGGGCACTGCCCTTGAGGTGGTAGAGGTGAGATCTCTCGCTGAGTTCGAGGGAAAAACCCACCCTGGAGGGTAAACGGATTAAGAAAATGTGTATTTATAGGACTTTCTCCATCCATACAGAACTACTTAATACAAAGCATCTGCACCATAATGACCGCCGAAATAAAGATCCACTTTCGGGAAGCTAAATTCGTAGAAATTATGATCGATGAGTCTTCCGATGTTTCGAACAGTTGTCTATTGTCCTCAGATACGTTCATAATGGTGATGTTGTTGAAAGATTTGTTGGTTTCTATAATATGAATTCTGATAGGACAGCGAATGCATTGGCAGAATTTCGATGAATCGGCGGTGCTTGCAGGTCAGCTGAATGGTGTGCAAGCTAAATTAAAAGAAGTGCTTCCTGAGGCTGTATTTACCCATTGCTACGCCCACAAGCTTAATTTAGTCCTCCCCAAGCCGTGTCACCCACGAAACAATGTCGTATATTTTTCGTATTTCGTATATTTTTTTGCAGTTCTTCTAAGAGCACTAACCTGCTGGACAGTATCCTAAAGAAAAGTTTTCCTATAATAGGTTAGCTCCAACAAGGTAGAACTATTCTAGCCGTTTAGTACAGACCATCCCAGAATATCGTGCTCCTTTACGAAAGTATTTTGGAGGAACCTGGGAACTGGAATAACAGTACAGTCAATAAGGCAAGCGGGTTTCTTGCGAAGTTAATGGAATTTCAGTTCAATGTTTTTCTTAATGTTTTAAATGGAATATTTTTATTGACTGGTGTTACATATAACATCTCTATTAATAATCTTGACCATAATGGCCAGTCCTCTCTCAAGCCGTGTCACGCATGAAAGAATGTATATTTTTCGCAGTGATGCGTGGCTTTGCGAGATTTTTTACCACTTCTTCTAAGAGCACTAACCTGCTAAGACCCTAGACATTGCATTTTTCATCAGAGAAGTGAATTCTTTAGAAACCAAAGTATCTACAATGTGAAACAGTGGATTTGCTAATATCTGGGACAGAACAGAAGAAAAATTTGATCCAATCCACCAAGGAAGAGAAGAAAGAAAGGAACTTCATTTTCCGTTAAAGATTAGTATAGGAGGGTTTACCTGGAAATACATGATATTATTATAGCACAGTTAAAATATTGCTTCTGTTCATTAGGAGATAGTCCGACTCGTTGGTCAGCGTACTGGCCTTCGGTTCAGAGGGTCCCGGGTTCGATTTCCGGCCGGGTCGGGGATTTTAACCTTAATTAGTTAATTCCAATGGCCCGACGGCTGGGTGTTTGTGCTGTCCCCAACATCCCTGCAACTCACACACCACACATAACACTATCCTCCACCACAAAGAACACGCAGTTACCTACAAATGGCAGATGCCGCCCACCCTCTCCGTCTGCCTTACGAGGGCTGCACTCGGCTAGAAATAGCCACATAGTCCTTCGTTGAACACATGCGTCTCCCGAATGCAGAGCTTGGCTCCATAGCCGTAGCGCGTTAACTCGCGCGGCCATTCAGCCTGCTTTCACCTGTATAAATAAAATGATAATTTGGTGTGTACGCTGGGATTAGACGTACAAAATTCCAAAACTTAACCTTAAAAATATGTTTAGATTAAAATAAGTTTAAGAAATAATTCTATGTTCATAGTGCTAAAAGCCGCATCGCTAGCGCCAGCCAGAACGGCGTTGCCTTCTTCTCAAATGTTTTGAAGCGAGTCTGTCTTGTCGCCTCGCATCAGCTTCAGCGCAGGGGGTTAAGTGACCCACGGGCGCCATGTACCCACACGGGTAACCGTACTCGGTCTTCAATTGAAGACCATGTTGCCCTTTTGGCATTAGTCAAGTTTCAGAACGTAAGACATCGTCGTAGGAAACTTTCCAAATTCAGAATCTTCTTCGTACTTTCCAGTAATCCTTGCTATTCTTCCATCCAACTCCTTATTCAGCTTTTTCCTTTTCAAATCTAAATTCAAGCCCGTCCCGAGAAACTTATGATTAGATTCCTCAACTTCAGATTTTAAGTACAGTACAGTACTTGGTTTATGATTCCATCCTTCTACTGAATTATTCGTCCTATGACCTCACTGGGAGAAGTTCCATAATTTAGGTGGCACTTCTGGTTTTTGCAGCCATTGGTTATACGAGGTAGTCAAGGAATTCGAAGAGCTTCGCTTCTTCTGGTGCTTGCCCTTGGATATATAGCCAGCCTTCAACATTTTTCAGGCTTGAGAAGAGCAAGGGCAGCACACATTCGTACACAGTCTGACATCTTCATTTTCCTTGTATAGTGTAGTCATATCGATATGCTGAACCCTCCTCCAGAGACATTGCGTAAACAAAGAAAAGAGAAAAAGAAACCCACACTCGCGGATATTAACTGTGGGAAATACTTCCGTTAAGGCTTAGATAGTCGACGTTTCAAAATCAGTATATACCGTCTCAGGCTGCCAATCAGGTAATTCTTGTAGAAGCAATCGTAGCATTCGTCAATAAGTTTCCTTCTTTATTTTAGGAAGAAGAGCAAAGACGACTGGCGCAATGTTTGTTTCATCTTCTGTGCTTCCAAGGTCGACATGTATGGAACAGATTTGATTTAACTGACTACTGCAGTTTTGAATGTTCCGACCATAAAGAAAGAATTTTCTCTTCACAGAATCTCCTTTCCTATCCTTTGTCTCCACCGAACACCAACAACTTATCTTTTACACCGTCGTCGGCCAGGATAAAAATTTTCCCCGTCAGACATTTTAAGGATTTCCTCACGAAAAGCAACCTCCTCGAAACCCCTTGGCTCTTTTTGTACTCCTTGAGCATGGCTTCTGTTTCGGTACAACGTACTCTTTAATTTGCAGAACAGCGGTGTCCTTGTAACGAATTCTTCGCACGTTGTCCTCACGGGAGCTCTTCTTTGCTCGATATATAGCTTTCTTTACGTCAAAGTTCGCCTCGTCAGGAACGCACTGATGATCGATCATTCTCGCCACTGTATCGTTTTGACATACTAGTCTTCCTTTACACTGGGATTTCTTCTGTTTTAAACATACCCATGTCACCAAACATTCCTGACTTTCAAGTTAATTTAATGAAGAGTATGCATATTGCATATCTGTTATATAAAGCACAAGGCTTGCCTCTATTCGTCTCATTGAACTCCAGGTCGTAAGTAATCACGCAGATAACAACAAAAGCTACCTCAACGATGGATGTCTACTGCTGGAATATATATATGTTGCAAACTATGGACTAATATTATCCAAAAAGAAAAGTTCGAGAAAGAGGGGACGGGTTGGGAGAATCTCTGAGCCTACACGTCTTATCACACGGTTATCTGGAGTACGCCCTAATTAGCAGCCCCCTTGCTGCATGGACTTTGGAAAACCCTGATAGGGTACTGATTATTTTACATTGATCCCAAATGGGACAGGAGCTATATCCGTAATATTTAAAGAAGCATTCTGACAGATAGGACTGGAGGGAGGAGCATGGCACGGTGTTGCCACATTCCTTTCTCCTTCCCCTCGTTTCCGGCTCACTTGTTCGTTCCGACTGCTCAGAAGCGAGATGTTTAGCACCTCCAAGCAACTCGACCCGGCCAGCAGGCTTATCTCTATGGCAACCACACCCCCTACCTTCTTCCCACCCAGGTAGGCAGTAAACGGACCTCCCTCTAAGAACTGTCAGAATGCATCTTTCGATATTACGACCATAGTCTTTCTTCGCATTCTTGTTTTCTTCTGTAAATGGAGGGATCGAAATTTTGTTGTGATCGCAAATGGGACATGACCCCTCTCACTGCACCATTGAGGCAGACTGTGTTTGAAGCGGATTACTTTGTCAGATGGAACCAATATAAACAAACGAAACATATGTCAGTCAGGCTGGACTGATAAGATATCTACATAACTCGTGAAATGCCACGTTCCTGTCAGCTGAGCCACCAAGCCCTCGTGCAGTGTTGCCAACTAATATTTTCAAGATCCGCTAAAGA
The DNA here is from genome assembly GCF_040414725.1 of Anabrus simplex. Taxonomy (NCBI): domain Eukaryota; kingdom Metazoa; phylum Arthropoda; class Insecta; order Orthoptera; family Tettigoniidae; genus Anabrus; species Anabrus simplex. The sequence goes on from NC_090265.1 coordinate 676,359,277, forward strand.
CTACTAAAAATCCGCTAAAATTCCGCCAAGAAATCCGATCTTAAATAATGAGCAATAATAATAATAATAATAATAATAATAATAATAATAATAATAATAATAATAATAATAATAATAATAATAATAATAATAATAAACGTAAATGTCTGCACTCACCTGATCTGTGAGTTTCACTGGGATAAACACCCTGCCTGCGATCCGGCGAGCTAAAACTTGTAGGCGTGTTAGTGTCGGGTGCAAACTAGGTGAATCCCCTACCTCAAGGGTCACAAGAGAACAGGCTAGGGACGGTCTTCCTTCATAGCATAAAATAAATGCTACTCTCACAGTTTCATTATCTGTCGACATTCGTCAACTAGGAGATAAGTAACCTTTCCCAACACATTACAAATTTATGATACCTTGATCTCATAACATCATATCCAAATAACGTGTTTTCCTCATGTGACTGCTAGCTCCTGACAAAAAATACGGAATAGCTCGGAGACAGACTGGAGAACAAATTTTTAAAAAACGTAAAATGGGTATAACACTAAATTCCGCTATAGTAAATCTAGAATTCCGCCAAAAAATCCGTTGTCCGCTAAATGATATATTTCTCCGCTGACAGTCTTCTAACTCCGCGAAATTTAGCGGGAAATCCGCTAAGTTGGCAATACTGCCCTCGTGTGCTACGAATGGCCTTGAGGGATTCTCTTGATCTCTGCCATTTGCTGTATGCTTTGAAAGTAGGAGAAAATGGTGTAAATGCTAATACCAATAATTCAATAGTAAACCTATTAGTAATGTAGAATATTCGTGTATTTACGACCCCACTGGTACTGTTTGAGGCAAGAGTATTGCTAGTGAATTAACACATTCAAACAATGACGAAACGTTAGGGACTGCAATGCAGACGGGCCCGGCGCTTAACGGTCCGCACAGTTAGGCTTACCCAGAAAAAGTAAATAAATAAATATATCCGAATAGGCCTACCACTCTGCGTGAGAAAGGTGATATCGTGATGTGTTTTTAAAATATACCGAAAAAGTTTGTTTTTACAGAGCGTATGTAGAGTAATTGTCGGATGCTTGCATCTGCCTGCAAATTATTGTTATAGTGTTCAGTCTAAAAGAGCTGCCTCTTGTAACCCAAGCGGCACGCTCTGTCACGTAGAGTTGGAAACTAAAATCTATATACGCCCGCTTATTCTATAATTTTTTGCACAACCCTTGCTGCATGTTGATTAATAATGTTGCGATATGGACAGTAGGCAATGGTATGATGATAAATGGGGATAAAAGTCAGGTTGTGAGTTTCACAAATAGGAAAAGTCCTCTCAGTTTTAATTACTGCGTTGATGGGGTGAAAGTTCCCTTTCGGGATCATTGTAAATACCTAGGTATAAATATAAGGAAAGATCTTCATTGGGGTAATCACATAAATATGATTGTAAATAAAGGGTACAGATCTCTACACATGGTTATGAGAGTATTTAGGGGTTGTAGTAAGGATTAAAGGAGAGAGCATATTTGTCTCTGGTGAGACCTCAACTTGAGTATGGTTCCAGTGTATGGGATCCTTACCAGGATTACTTGATTCAGGAACTGGAAAAAATCCAAAGAAAAGCAGCTCGATTTGTTCTGGGCGATTTCCGACAAAAGAGTAGCGTTACAAGAATGTTGCAAAGTTTGGGCTGGGAAGACTTGGTAGAAAGGAGACGAGCTGCTCGACTAAGTGGTATGTTCCGAGCTGTCAGTGGAGAGATGGCGTGCGAGGACATCAGTAGACGAATAAGTTTGGATGGTGTCTTTAAAAGTAGGAAAGATCACAATATGAAGATAAAGTTGGAATTCAAGAGGGCAAATTGGGGCAAATATTCGTTTATAGGAAGGGGAGTTAAGGATTGGAATAATGTACCAAGGGAGATGTTAAATAAATTTCCAATTTCTTTGCAATCATTTAAAAAAAGGCAAGGAAAACAACAGATAGGGAATTTGCCACCTGGGCGACTGCCCTAAATGCAGATCAGCAGTGATTGATTGATTGATTGATTGATTGATTGATTGATTGATTGATTGATTGATTGATTGATTGATTGGACTTGCGCTTGTGACGTCCTTCCAAACAGTGAATACTTCTATTCTTTATTTCAGTGTGATACAAAGCAGGACGTATGGAGATTGGAGAAAACTTACTGAAAGCTTCCAAAAGAAAAATCTTCCATTAGTGAAACGTGGAGGTGGGAGAACATTCTTCTTTGCAGTGGTATGTCTGGTGCTGGGGTAGACCATTTAGTATTTATTGAAAATAAAATGGATAAATAGATGCATCTGTATATACAGCCGAAACCGTTTATTGCGACATCGCTTTTAACAACAAATTGGATATGATGGCGAGAACTAACCCGTGAATTAAAATCCTATATAAACAATGTATTTAAAAACCGCTTATTACGTCATATAGTATTAAAACGGCGTATTTTTATCACATTTTCGGAGAAATTTATTGGCTATAACGTACAATGTTGATTTTTGTTTGTTACGTGTTTGTAAAGCTTATTTTCAAACTCTTCTCTTCAGTAGATTTCAAATCAGTGTATCTGTTAAATAATCAAGACTAGCATCGCTGTAAAGATGTTGCAAAAGAAAGGGAAAGTGTTTAATAATGAAGAAAAGTTGCACATAATATGGCGATTACAAAATGGGACTGCCTGCTGTCATTTCTTGATGGATACAGTACTTTTGCATCCATCTCTTGGCACAGGCCAGAGTAAAGTGTAGCTTCCACCGAAGTCCCAGTCAACATCCATGGGTGTGCCAATATGGAAGTAGGTGGGTTATGGGTGGTGGTGAGTAATAACATTCGGAGCATGACTATATAGTGCATCTGAGTGTTATGAAAGGTGCTGCTCATAGGGTCAGCCGTGCTGCAATAGTACTTTTTGACCCAGTGAGGAAAGCAATGGCAAACTACCTCACTGCTCATCTTGCCTAGTACGCCGCATGTTGGTGCTGCCATTGGTTTTTTTGTGGTTTCCTTATAACCGTATAACCTTTGGTGGTGCTATTTGAGGATCCAACCAGCCTCTGGGCTGATGACCTAACAGTCAGACAGACAAAATGGGAAAAATACGTCATCATTGCGAAGGAATAGTGTGTATCACATTCAACGATTTCTACAGTTTGGAAGAACAGAGAGAACCAAGGTTCTTGAGAGAGAACATCTCATTTATTACCCAAGACTGTGTACGGCATTATTGATCAATTTACATTGTTGCTATTTGGCCGGTATGTTATTGCTGTACATACTGTGTAAAGATTAGAAGAAAAATTCCTCTTAGTTCCACTTCACAAATATTGTATTGCAAATTATTTTACTTCAGATATGACTTTTTAGCATTTTAGCAACAACAACAAAGAACGGTTTTTGCGACTATCGCAGAAATGACTATCGATCGTTAATTGGAGACACCTTCGAAGTCGTTATAACCGGTCTGGGCTGTATTAGAGAAAAATCCCTGTTGAAAACTGGGACTAAGACATGGCAGGGTCATTCAACAAGACAACGACCGTAAACATACCGTTGCAATAGTGAAAAAATTTCTGCTTTAATATGTTCCCAAGCAATTTCATTCACTTCCCGATCCCCGACATTAACTCTGTTGACCACCTTTGGGAAGAACTCAGTAGGTGGATTAGGAAATATTCCATCAAGAAGGACGATTTTAAATTTGCCTTAAGAACGGAATGGAACAAAATTTCACCAGAAGTCACCAAAAACCCAGTGGAATCGATGCCCTTGCCTTTGGAAGCTGTGGTAGCAGCAAAAGGTTGAAACAAAATGTACTAACGTCGCTTGGAACAAGTTGTTGCATGTAACGTTTTGATGGTACTGTAGAACGGGAAAACTATCTACAGAATTTTGGAAGGCACCTTTTAACTGGTTTCTTCTTGTACAAACAACGCTCGACCAAAAATATTCTTTGCTTTACAGTGTACTTAGCCACCGCGATAATAACCTTACTAAAATAATACTTCAGCTGTCACTTATCAGGCCAAACTTGACACAAGCCATATATAGAGCCCTGCGCGGATATACAAAATAATATCCGCACCCGCATCCGCGAATTGTTATCCGCAGATATTGTAAATATTTAACTACAGTGTATTACATCCAAGGTATTGAAACTGATAGTTATGTTAACATAATACAACAGGCCTGGCACCAGAACCCCTACAGTCGCAGGTTTATGAGGGATTTTCTCTTGCGACAACTACCGACGTTGTTTCTTATTGTTCCTTCCTTCAATTAATTGCGGGCAGGAACCAGGTAGGCTCAGGTCAGATTTACGACTTTATGGTCTTAAGGCTCTTTCTATATCATCATTCCCCCAGTCGCCTAATCACCAGGAAAAACAAGAGTAAAGCTGAGTGAAAATCAAAAAACGTCATTATTTAGAAATTATCAGCAAAATTATCCGCACTGCTATACAGTTTGTATCCGCCAAGACACTAACTTCGCGGATATCAGCGGATAAATCCGTGGATATCCGCATCCGTGCAGGGCTCGAGCTATATGGCTCGCTTGGGGATTCCCGCGATCTGTGAGCAGAAGTGGGAAGTCTTTAAATTATACTCCCTGTATAATAACGTAAGCGGCTATGCAAACCTGTTCCCCAAGCACTACGCTGTAGAGTGTGTGTGTTTGCTTCGGAACACTGATCCAGCGCTATTAGCGGTCTCAATGCCTCGATACAACGCTTCACTGTTTCGAAGCAGTGAGATTAAGGTTGCCATACGTCCTGAAATAGCGCGGTTGTCCTGAATTTGAACATGTGACCCGACGTCCTGACTGAATTTGTAAAAAATCCCTAAATGTCCCGAATTTTAAAAATCACAGCAAATTATTATTTTTTAAATATCAAAGGGAATGTCACATCTGTTGCTTAAAAATCTATGCAAATAATATTGAATATTATCTAATTTTGGAATGGTCTGTAAAGTAGGTATTTTACTTAATGTATGATTTATTTTTATTTCTCTATTTGATTTTTAACATTAACATCATATAACAAGTGTGTCTTTGGTAATGGTTGGTCTAGCCTCTTGAACTTACCCAAGTACACTCGTTTGAACCATAGGCGCCAAATTTTGGTCTTGAGCACAGGGGCAAGGATGAATATATCAAATATGTTTACGAGAGCAAAAACACGATTGCGTCCCCGTACCATTCACTATATGCATGGGGGCAAGTGCTCCCATGGAGTCGGTGCCTATGTTTGGAACTTATCGATGTTAGTGTCCTGATTTTCATCCTGAACCTTATGAAATTATGGAGATTGCTTTGTGTGTCGCGTCGCGTGAACAGAAACTCCACTCGTTCCGTACATGTCAGCCACATCGATGCTTCGAAACAGCAGGGTGCTTTATTTATCCTCTACTCCGCGTGACGTTGCCCTGAAGATGAACCGACACTCGTTAATAGACGCTACATATTCCGAACCGCGAGTCAAGTTACTAAAAGAACTAAGTACTCCGCAATGTAAGGCCTTTCTTTTACACAGAAAAAGGACATTTTTTTCTCAAAGCAGGACCCGTTTGTCGAGTGCAAAACTTTCGAAAATTATGTTTCAAACTTCAATTTGAAGTAGATTTTTAAGCTGGTTTGGGTCAAGTCTGTTACTATACATATAATACGATCTTGGACTCTTCTTAGATGTAATTATTCATTTTATAATCATTCAAATTAGTTCATTTCGTTTATTAACTATCATACTATGCTTTCGTAACTAGTTTAGGTTGTTTGTCAATATACGTAAAATTCCGATTTCGGCTCTTTTAAATTTCATTTCTCATTTTATAATTATTCAAGGTAGTCCATTTACTTAAACTACTATTTTACTATATTTTTATAAATGGATTAGGTTAAGTTTGTTGTTATACTACAGAATACCTATTTTGAACTCTTCTTACATTTCGTTAATTATTTTATAATTATTCAAATTAGTTACTCTTCTAGTATGCTTTTAACTGTAAAACTGATCCCTTTTAGTATCACTGTAAGCGCGTAGGACTAGTTACTAGTACTTATTATACTAGCGGACTGCTATTTATCGTACTGTATTTTGTACATTTGCTCATTAAACGCGCCGTGTGTTGACACACTGCTGCACCACGAAACCCTGTCAAGGTGCTGTCTGCTTCTCTTGTAGTCCGAGAGGGAAGGGCGCCGTGTCTCGACACACTGCTGCACCACGAAACCCTGTCAGGATGCTGTCTGCTTCTCTTGTAGTCCGAGAGGGAAGGGCGCCGTGTGTCGACACACTGCTGCACCACGAAACCCTGTCAAGGTGCTGTCTGCTTCTCTTGTAGTCCGAGAGAGAAGTGCGCCGTGTGTCGACACACTGCTGCACCACGAAACCCTGTCAAGGTGCTGTCTGCTTCTCTTGTAGTCCGAGAGGGAAGTGCGCCGTGTGTTGACACACTGCTGAACCACGAAACCCTGTCAAGGTGCTGTCTGCTTCTCTTGTAGTCCGAGAGGGAAGTGCGTCGTGTGTCGACACACTGCTGCACCACGAAACCCTGTCAGGATGCTGTCTGCTTCTCTTGTAGTCCGAGAGAGAAGTGCGCCGTGTGTCGACACACTGCTGCACCACGAAACCCTGTCAAGGTGCTGTCTGCTTCTCTTGTAGTCCGAGAGGGAAGTGCGCCGTGTGTCGACACACTGCTGCACCACGAAACCCTGTCAGGATGCTGTCTGCTTCTCTTGTAGTCCGAGAGAGAAGTGCGCCGTGTGTCGACACACTGCTGCACCACGAAACCCTGTCAAGGTACTGTCTGCTTCTCTTGTAGTCCGAGAGGGAAGTGCGTCGTGTGTCGACACACTGCTGCAGCACGAAACCCTGTCAAGGTGCTGTCTGCTTCTCTTGTAGTCCGAGAGGGAAGTGCGCCGTGTGTCGACACACTGCTGCACCACGAAACCCTGTCAAGGTGCTGTCTGCTTCTCTTGTAGTCCGAGAGGGAAGTGCGTCGTGTGTCGACACACTGCTGCACCACGAAACCCTGTCAAGGTGCTGTCTGCTTCTCTTGTAGTCCGAGAGGGAAGTGCGCCGTGTGTCGACACACTGCTGCACCACGAAACCCTGTCAGGATGCTGTCTGCTTCTCTTGTAGTCCGAGAGAGAAGTGCGCCGTGTGTCGACACACTGCTGCACCACGAAACCCTGTCAAGGTGCTGTCTGCTTCTCTTGTAGTCCGAGAGGGAAGTGCGTCGTGTGTCGACACACTGCTGCAGCACGAAACCCTGTCAAGGTGCTGTCTGCTTCTCTTGTAGTCCGAGAGGGAAGTGCGCCGTGTGTCGACACACTGCTGCACCACGAAACCCTGTTAAGGTGCTGTCTGCTTCTCTTGTAGTCCGAGAGGGAAGTGCGTCGTGTGTCGACACACTGCTGCACCACGAAACCCTGTCAAGGTGCTGTCTGCTTCTCTTGTAGTCAGAGAGGGAAGTGCGTCGTGTGTCGACACACTGCTGAACCACGAAACCCTGTCAAGGTGCTGTCTGCTTCTCTTGTAGTCCGAGAGGGAAGTGCGCGGTGTGTCGACACACTGCTGCACCACGAAACCCTGTCAAGGTGCTGTCTGCTTCTCTTGTAGTCCGAAAGGGAAGTGCGCCGTGTGTCGACACACTGCTGCACCACGAAACCCTGTGAAGGTGCTGTCTGCTTCCCTTGCAGTCCGAGAGGGAAGTGCGCCGTGTGTCGACACACTGCTGCACCACGAAACCCTGTCAAGGTGCTGTCTGCTTCTCTTGTAGTCCGAGAGGGAAGGGCGCCGTGTGTCGACACACTGCTGCACCACGAAACCCTGTCAAGGTGCTGTCTGCTTCTCTTGTAGTCCGAGAGGGAAGTGCGTCGTGTGTCGACACACTGCTGAACCACGAAACCCTGTCAAGGTGCTGTCTGCTTCTCTTGTAGTCCGAGAGGGAAGGGCGCCGTGTGTCGACACACTGCTGCAGCACGAAACCCTGTCAGGGTGCTGTCTGCTTCTCTTGTAGTCCGAGAGAGAAGTGCGCCGTGTGTCGACACACTGTTGCAGCACGAAACCCTGTCAAGGTACTCTCTGCTTCTCTTGTAGTCCGAGAGGGAAGGGCGCCGTGTGTCGACACACTGCTGCACCACGAAACCCTGTCAAGGTGCTGTCTGCTTCTCTTGTAGTCCGAGAGGGAAGTGCGCCGTGTGTCGACACACTGCTGCACCACGAAACCCTGTCAAGGTGCTGTCTGCTTCTCTTGTAGTCCGAGAGGGAAGGGCGCCGTGTGTCGACACACTGCTGCAGCACGAAACCCTGTCAAGGTGCTGTCTGCTTCTCTTGTAGTCCGAGAGGGAAGTGCGCCGTGTGTCGACACACTGCTGCAGCACGAAACCCTGTCAAGGTACTGTCTGCTTCTCTTGTAGTCCGAGAGGGAAGTGCGCCGTGTGTCGACACACTGCTGCAGCACGAAACCCTGTCAAGGTACTGTCTGCTTCTCTTGTAGTCCGAGAGGGAAGGGCGCCGTGTGTCGACACACTGCTGCACCACGAAACCCTGTCAAGGTACTGTCTGCTTTTCTTGTAGTCCGAGAGGGAAGTGCGCCGTGTGTCGACACACTGCTGCACCACGAAACCCTGTCAAGGTGCTGTCTGCTTCTCTTGTAGTCCGAGAGGGAAGTGCGCCGTGTGTCGACACACTGCTGCACCACGAAACCCTTCAAGGTGCTGTCTGCTTCTCTTGTAGTCCGAGAGGGAAGGGCGCCGTGTGTCGACGCACTGCTGCACCACGAAACCCTGTCAAGGTACTGTCTGCTTTTCTTGTAGTCCGAGAGGGAAGTGCGCCGTGTGTCGACACACTGCTGCACCACGAAACCCTGTCAAAGTGCTGTCTGCTTCTCTTGTAGTCCGAGAGGGAAGTGCGCCGTGTGTCGACACACTGCTGCACCACGAAACCCTGTCACGGTACTGTCTGCTTCTCTTGTAGTCCGAGAGGGAAGTGCGCCGTGTGTCGACACACTGCCTTTCTGTGAAATTACTTTCTTGGAGGTTCGTGGATCGCTTGTGGCTCACAGTTATGGTCCAGCTCAAATGTAGGCCCTACAGTGTTGTCAGATTATCATTTCGTTGACTTCGCGCACATTAATAGGTTTCATGTAAGCTGATCTTAATAGTAGGTCCCTTGTCCGTAAGTAATGCAATATTATTCATGGCTCCCTGGGTTCGAACCCCACGGGCGCTTAACTGCGAGCGTGGGTTGGGAACCACGGGACCCTTAGCTGAGTCCTGGCATTGCTTCCACTTTCTTGTGTCAGGCTCCTCACGTTCATCTCTCTTATCCCTTGTTAATGCGTGTTCATTTCCGACCCGGCGGTATTAGGTTTGCGAATCCTAGAGAGTCTTTCACTTTTCCACCTTCGTGCCCTTGTATATCTTTGGCCGATACCTTCCTGCTTCGAAGTGTCAGACAATTTCCGTTCTTTCCCTCTTAGTGTTATTAGAGGATGGTTGCCCAGCTGTACTTTCTCTTAAAACAAAAATCACCACCACCTTCGTGGCTCAGGCGGCAGCGCGCTGGCCTTTCACCGCTGGGTTCCGTGGTTGAAATCCCGGTCACTCCATGTGAGGTTTGTGCTGGACAAAGCGGAGGTGGGACAGGCTTTCCTCCGGCTACTCCGGTTTTCCCTGTCATCTTTCATTCCGGCAACACTCTCCAGTATCATTTCATCTGTCGGTCATTTATCGTTGCCTCAGAGGAGTGCGACAGGTTTCGGCAGCTGGCACAATTCCTATCCTCGCCGGTAGATGGGGCTTCATTAATTTCATTCCTGATCCGGTCAAATGACTGAAAATAGGCTGTGGATTTTCATTCTCACCTTCCTGGGTTAGAACTTGTGTGTCTCATTTTCTTTTCAGTTCAGATTATTATTATTATTATTATTATTATTATTATTATTATTATTATTATTATTATTATTATTATTATTGATGTTGTTGTTTTTCATGCTGTTGGTTGATCTTACTATCACCTCTAATGTGAAGTGACGTAATTGCAATGGCAAGTCGGTTTAGTTGCATTCCATATCAAATATGTATGTCATCGCGTATTACCTCGTCATCGACAGTTGGTATTTGGGTTAATAACCGCTAAGCGTGTACCAACATACAGTGCTGTGTTGTGTTGTAGAACCTCTAAATTAAACTTTGCTTATGAGCGGAATTAGTTTCCAACAGGACTGTCCCAACACATAGGCCAAGATTACTCACGAATAGTTGCAAGCAGATGTTTTTGACTTCATTTCTGTTGTTCATTGGCCATCTGGGAATCCAGATTAGAGGCGTGCATTGAACTAGGAAGGGGTCGCATTGTGGTTGCCTCTGTAAACGAACAGAGTAACTAACAAGATTCACTAAGAAACTCTGGTAACTGTACCGTATAACACTCAAGCACCGAGCAAGTTGGCCGTGCGGTTAGGGGCTTACAGCTGTGAGCTTGCATTCGGGAGATGGTGGGTTCGAATCCCACCGTCGGGAGCCCTGAAGATGGTTTTCCGCGGTTTCCCATTTTCACACCAGACAAATGCAAAACCTTACTTAAGACCAAGACCGCTTCCATCACACATCTAGCCCTTTCCTATCCTATCGACGCCATAAGACCTATCTGTGTCGGAGCTACGTAAAGCAAATTGAAAAAAAAAATGAACGTGTTCGAGGATCTTTTGAAATTGTGCCCATCAGCGTCGAGAGGAAGAAAAACAGCTCCGCTGGTATGGCCACGTCAGAAGACACGATGAACACTATCTACTATAGGGACCGTGCGAATGGCGAGTGGTGCGCTCTTGCGGCTACCTCAGAAAACGTTTGATGGGGTAAGCTGCAGGCCAGCGCTCGAGTTAGTTTTAGACGGTGTTAACTGAAAGAATGGAGAGTCGAACGTGTAAAAGTAAACAAAACTTTCACTTATCTCCCAGCAAGGAATTGACATTAACATTTATTGAAGGGGACTTCTCCTTCAAATTAAAATGAACTAGCCTCGTTGTGTTCAACCCTGTTTTATTATGAGACATAAGGTGGATTTTACAGCATGGTAAGCCTCTCAACATTGGCCAAAAAAGAGAAAGCAATGTCTCTTCAACCCCTGAAAGCGTTTGGGACCGAATACAATGTATCTTTGTTACTGTTAGTTTTCTGCATTGAAAACTTTGAAGTACGTCAGTGAGCAAAATAAAACGATAAAAGTGCATACACGTGCCTCTCATTGTGACACTACCGGTACCCGTAACGACATATTCCGAATTAATGGCAGATAATACTGAAAATAAAACCTTTCCAGTAAGGGAATGGCAGTACACAGGAAATGCTCATGCCTTAAAATTTTCACATTGATACTTCCTTTAAGAGAATATACAAACAGTTCACATAAGTTGGTTCAAAACATACATGGATATCTGCACTTGGGTGTAGTAGACGTGGCTATCTTCAATATTAATTTCACCTTGTTGTGTCACATACAAATACGGTACATTGCTCCGTTTCTCTTGAATAATAGGCTTACCTTTACACAAAAAAGGACACTTAATTTCCAAGAGAGAAAAGCCATTGGGACGAAATACTATCCCGTCTGGACTCGAACACAGCAATGGCTGCTCTACTTTGACGCACACTCCCACCTGTTTTACAAAACAGTCATTGAGTTTGCAGTACTCAGCCACCGCTAGTTGTTCAGTGTTCCAAACGTACCTCGTCGCAGGTGTGTTAAGGGATGTGGAAATTAGAAATGACCTTGCAATCTGATCATAATCACCACTTCTCAATGTCTTAATCTGATCAGCTTGCTGGCTGGCAGATAAGCGTAATTTTCTTTGTTTGAACCATGCAGCACAGCGATATTGAAACCTTGAGTCAAATACAATTTTGTACATCTGTTCTGTTGTAACTAACATTTGCGATATAAAATAGTTGCACATCTTGAGGCAAGAAATCGAGATAATTCACGGGTTTGATTGATAATCTAACTGCGGACATTTTCGTAACAAAATAGCACCTATGGACTGCATGGGTATTCTGATTTGTACTTCGTTCAGACACTTGATCAAATCCTCAATTTCGCTACGTTCTACAGCATCATCTATAAAGTTTTGTAGAATGGAACTTGCCTCTACGTAATTTTCACTCTCACATTCGGCTTTAAGCATGTCAGTGAAGGCACACTCAATATGTTTTACTCATTGGTACAAACAAGTTTTATTGAAAGTGGATGATTCTGTTTGTTGAGCAACGTGGACGTATAGTTTCAACAGTTCTGCTATCTTCTCTCCTTTCGAATATAGATCCTTACGAGTACACTTAGGTTTATTTTTCCCATTGCTGCACTATGGTTGTTTTGGAGGAGTCCCTCTCGGAGTTAATAAAGGAACACAAAGCAGCAATGTGCTTACAGCGTTTTGACTGACCTGCTTTGCATTCACAATCACCGTCAACAACGTTCCTGTTAATGTCAATCTGAAAATAATTAAAAATACTTATAATGAGCAGTTAATTATCGCATCACCTTTAGGACTTAAATATTTTTGTTATAATCCTTGAACCATCTCATCATCATTCACAGCTTATCCCGCCTGCGCAGGGGAAGTGCACTCAAGAAGAAGTTGTCGCCATGAAGTAAGGGGCGGTTGCCCTTCCTCACTCATTATTTATAAACTGAAAATCTGTCGGGATTTGAACCACAGTCGCCGGAACTTGAAGCAAGCCGCTCGATATCTCCTTTATAATAGTAGAATAACTGAGAAAAACTGGCTTGCTTTTCCTATGTTAGCTTAGCTGCTAGCCTCTGACTTTAGTGACCGTGGTTTGAACCCCACTGTCACTGAATTGCGATTTTCAGTTGAAAGAATTGTGTTTCGGGAAAGGCATCCGACTCTAAATTCATGATTACAATTCTTACAGGACTCAGTGTATGCAATGGCCCCGTGCAATGATTCAAGAATTTATAACTAAAGTTATTGTGAATAAATAATTAATTAACAATTTTCCGAAATATGAATAAAATATAGTAAAATACCTTAATTTCAACGTTGTATGGTGGCTGATTAATACTCGTTTCCCTTAGACACTTGCCGTATATTTCTTATCCTAACCTTTCCTTCACGTCAAAGACATGGTTACTGCTATTTAAATCTTCACCTTTCTTTAGCGTGGATTCCCGGAAATAATCTGAGTGTTGCATTGTCTGAAAGCCTACATAAACTATAGCGGTCGCTGCTACAGTCGAAGCCATTATTCTCCGGCTTTACCTCTTTATTTTACAATCACAAGTCAAAGTTTACTGCCCTGGTTGTAATGAACTGCACTGTCAAGGGTCTCGTGAGTGCCCCATCAAACGACTGCAGCTGTTTCCGTTAGGGGCGCTAGCTACTAAAAAACTAGTGCGTGCACGGTCCCTATAGTACAGAAAGTTCTTGCTGTTGAAGAGCTAAAGAGAGACGGAGGCCATCCTAAGACAACATAGAAACGAACTGCTGAGGCTGCTTTAAGTAAAAGTGAAGTGCCTTTAGATCTAGTGCAAGAACGTCGGACATACAGTACTTTTCCAGAGTCAAACGAGCCGACCCTGCAGGAGTTCGGGAGTATCCCTTTTATGAGTACGTACAGGGTTATTGAACTAAGTTGTCCGTCTCAAATATCTTCTGATTCGTTATAGATATAAGTTAGATATCATGTTTTCAATTTCTTATAATTTATTAAGGGGCTCATAAAACAGTTTGCAAATCCGACAAGTACTTTTGGAGATATTAAAGGCTTTCATATGACAGATTTTTCTTACAAGTTGCTTTACGTCGCACCGACACAGATAGGTCTTATGGCGACGATAGGATAGGAAAAGGGTAGGAGTAGGAAGGGAGCGCCCGTGGCCTTCATTAAGGCACAGCTCCAGTATTTGCCTGGTGTGAAAATGGGAAAGCACGGAAAACCATCTTCAGGGCTGCCGACAGTGGGGTTCGAACCCACTATCTTCCGAATACTAGTTACCGGCCGCATTTAACCTACTGCAGCTATCGAGCTCGGTCATATCAAAGAGAATGTGTCATATGACTGAAAGCGGTGCGCCACTCGTTCTGATATAGAGGGCTTGCTGCATGACTCACGCACATACCTCAACCCCTTCTTGAGCGACTGTACATTTCCCTGCACAGTGGAAGTGGTTGAAAAGGAGGAGAAGAAACGATGCTCTTAAAAATAAAAATACCAGAACCATATTGTCTAAACAGCAATGCATTCTAGCATACCGTTGGTAATTATTTTATTCTCAACTCTAGCATTGCCTGTTCCAAGTACATCAGTTTTACATGTTGGCTGTAACGAAGGCCAAAGAGGCCGACAACAAGTATCTCCATTAATTTTTGCATCCATTTTATCCAATGACAATGTCATGAATGGGATTTTGAAGGTGTTAATTTCATTTAATGTAACTTACTGTGTTCTCATAAGGAGGACAGTAAAACACGTAAAGTATTTCACTGTGTTATCTCGACCCTTTCCAACTGAACGTCAATTCAACAAAAATTTTGTAACTTCGAAATGCTGTACAACATACCGTTGCTTCTCAGAGTCCGCCCAAGGCAAAGGCGAGCTACTATCTATTATGAGCAAGGCATGAATCAGGTAACATCGTAGCGAATGGCGCATTACTTGCCTAGTGCTAATGCCTTGCACGTACGAAACCCTTTAATATCTCCAAAAGTACTCGTCGGATTTGCAAAATATGCACATCACTGAACTTGTCGCTTGATTCTTAGGTATTCTATTGGGTGGAATTAGTATGCCCCATTAAAGAAAGTTGCTACCGGTGTTTCGGAAATTACGCAGTTTTATGGGCCCCTTAATACAATTACAGAATTTTAAAACAGAATGTCTGCATTTTTATTGGATCAGAAGATATTTAGAGGTGGACAATTTACAGTGAGTCACAATGAAACTCATACATCAGCAGTTTCGTTGATCATTTACCAGCAAATATATAATTTGTATTTCAAGCTGGTTTTAACTCTCTTATAACCAATTCATAATTTTTACTACAGTATTCAAAATTAACGTAAATATACTTCATCTACAAAGGAAATGAAAAAAAACTTTTCTCAAACATACACAAAAAGACATCACAGTGAAACTCGTACACCTTGTGTTAGGTCCTTGAAGTTCGGAATTAAACCTATAAACTCCTGTATTTTATTGAATATCCCTTGGTCGTTTAACATTTCTCGAACTGGCAGCCAAGGACCGTACCAATTTTTCACAGTATGCTGGACTTATTTTCTCCCATTCTTCACATAAAGCAGTTTTCAGGCCATCTTCCTTGGAACTTTTTATGTTTCCTTACTGCCACTTCTAAGTGATGCCACAAGTTCATTATAACATTTAAATCTTGTGTCTGAGGAGACGCTTCCAGCATCTTTGGACAGTTATACAGGAACCACATTCTTACTATGTGAGGTTTTTGCTTGGAGTCGTTATCCTGATAATACTTGTATTGGTCATGTATTCCAAGTTTTGAACACTAGCAGGCAAATTGTTTTTTCAGTATGTTCAAATACACATTTTTATCTATTATCCCGTCAAAGTTAACTTCCCTACCCCACTAGCTGCCATATACCCCCAGACATTAACACGTCCTCCACCGTATTTGACATCTGGATGCATTTTGTTCGGTTTTAGCTCTTCATTCGTTTCTCACCAGACAGTAACTTTTCCATCTGATCCATAGAGATTGAATATGCTTTCATCTACAAATATTATAGTTTTCCAGAAGTCAGAATATTTTCTCATGTGCTCCCCAACAAACTGTACCCTCTTCTTCCTGCTCAGTTTATTGAGCAATGGTTTTTTTTCCTAATTACTCTTCTGTGTCTATTACTTTCCCTGATAATGCGCCTAATTGTATCTGAATGGACTTTCTTCCGGGTATGTTCCTCAGCCATCACAGCAAGTTTTGGAGCACTAATCATTGGATTCTTCTGAACCTCTCGTGGCTTCCAACGTTCATCTGTGGAATTAAAGATTGTTTTCTGACTTACTTTGTCCTTATTTTCAATCCGGTTGATACATACAGTACTTTTATATGTAGAGGAGAGTCGTATAATATGGAATACCATTTACTTTTGGAAGTATAACTTCTTACCGAAATCAGTTATGAAATATAAATAAATATGGTTTGAAAATTCAAATAATTAGCCAAGATTCTCTATATTTTTAAACTGTAAATTGTTAATGTCTTCACGTCCAAATTATTTCTTTCAAAAAGTTGCACTGGGTGGGTAATACGGAATAGTCGGCTAATATGGAATAGTAGGGTAAATAATATGTAAATTAAAATACAGCTTCAATAAATTCTTTCAGTTATATTTAAGGAATGTTCTTACAGGTGGACGTACAGAAATTTTAAAAAATCGAAAGAATAAAATTGTTAATTAACTTAAATAATAATCTGTATACACTAATTATTCAGAGTTTTCTTTTTACAGTCACTTGTTCATTCAGTGACAAAAGTCACAGATGCAGAAACTGAGATCTATAGGTAATTAAATGTTATAATATACCAGGATTAATGCAATTAACTTTAATTCATTTTAAACGTCATTTTACTTTGAAACTAAAACAGTATTCCATATATCCCGACACACCATGCTTGAATTAAAGGATTCGTCATGCCATAAACTTTGCACAACAAGGAAGTTACACTGGTGTAGCAATATAAGCAACTCTTGTACAATATGTAATATTGGATTTCCCAGGACTAAACTCAGTTTTGGTAATTAATAAAAGCTTTAAAAGAATTACCTGCAAAAGCTTTTCAAATATGAAGAACAAATATTCTTACTCCACGCACTAACCTCACTCACGAGCATGTCGAAACTGAATACAAAGCATCATAAGAACATTTACCGTAATTCGACGAGTTTCCACCTGAGAGGAGTACCTTACATGCAAGATATCGTGGTATTCCATATTGGCCGACTATTCCATATTACCCGATTCCCCTCTATCATACACTCCACAGTTGAATGACTTCTGTTCACAGTTTTCCCAATTCTTCTTAATGATTTTCCTGTTTTATAATGAAAAATCATCAACATTACTCTCTCTTCTTTCAAAGACTGGCCGTTTTGACGGCTCATTGTTACACTACGTGTCTTGACTACGCAGTGCTTGGCGATAGACTGAACTTGCCCCCTGCGTTTCGTATTGCACTTGGCAGTCAAACGTACGGTGTTTATACCTGTCCATCAAGGTCTGTATGAGTTTCTTTGTGACCTCGAGCAGCAGCATAATTCCAAAGAATCAGAGATACTTGTACGCCGCCTGGCTTGGAAAGCCTTCATTTCCTCTCTAAATAGACAGTCATCGTCCAAATATATTTGGCGAGTAGTTGCCGGCCTATCCAACTGTCTTTTTAGTATTCCATCTACTGTACACTTCAACATGGAGGCTCTTTTACGCTTCTTTCACCAACTTACTCCGGATTTTGTAGCCCCACATTATAGTTTCTCTCTTCCTCCTAGCTCCAATAAATTTTCTTTGCTCATTAGCCCAGTTGATATCCAAGAATTAAATCTGGTCATTAATACTTCCCATACTTCGACCCCCTGGACGGGATGATATCTCGTATTCAGTACTAAAGCAACTCCTCTCCCCCCCCCCCCCACCACCCTTGGC
This sequence comes from Anabrus simplex, assembly GCF_040414725.1. Lineage (NCBI taxonomy): Eukaryota > Metazoa > Arthropoda > Insecta > Orthoptera > Tettigoniidae > Anabrus > Anabrus simplex. The sequence continues at coordinate 676,376,992 of NC_090265.1, forward strand.
TCGCCAGAAATTACTGCAGGTATTCAATCGTTGCCTCGAGTTGACTCAAGTCCCTTCCACCTGGAATGATTTTTATTTGGTCTCCGTACTGAAACCCGGGAAAAACCCTGTACTTCCCGACAGTTGTAGGGTCATATTACCTGGGGTAATGCCTTCGAAAGATTTTCCAAAAAATTCTTCTTGAACGACTAAAATGGTCTCTAGATTTTTATAATTTGCTGCCCAAATATCAATTTACCTTCCTACCGGGTCGCTCTGCCACTGATGCCATTAACCTCTTGGTAACTCACATCAACCTTGCACGCTGTCGGAAAAAAACCCGTACTGGCTATCTTTTTTTATTTACGTGGAGCTTATGATAATGTTGACCTACAAGTGCTCTTCCAAAAATTGCTCCATTATAACTTCCCGCCCCTTTTCGTTAATCTTCTCCTGAACATGTTGATGCACAGAACGCTTCAATTAAAACATTTTCCTAATATTGTATAACGTCTACGGGCCTCCCTCAGGGGGACATTCTCAGTCGTATTTTATTTACACTCTACTCAATGTCCCAAGACTAAATTATAACCCGCAGTGCTCACATGATACAATTCGCCGATGATCTAATGATATATCTTAGTCTCCCCTCACTTGAAGCTATTTACACGTCATTACATATGACGCTTTTTGATTTTGCTACTTGGCTTCACGACCATCAATTAGAAGTTGCTTATGAAAAATGTCGAGCGGTTCTTTTCTCTTGGTCCCAGCGTACTGATCACCCGCCTATACGATTTCAAGGTTTTTCGATCCCGATCGTCCAGTCGACTAAATATCTATAGGTATTTACCTCGACAGGAAATTATTATGGCACTCTCATGTTAAACATCTTGTGGGAAAGTCTCTTCTAAAAAAACTCTATTTTTTGCCCTACGACATATCTTGGGGATCGGATCCCAGTACTATGCTCCTGTTATAACGCAATATTTTTCGTTCCACCTTGGATTATGGCTCGGGTTTCATCGACACGGTGGCCAAGCAAAAACTTGCTCAACTGGATTCTCTTCAGGTACAATTTATTAAACTTTGTATTGGGGCTCTGCAATCGTCCCCCAACAATGCGACTTTGGTCAAGGCCGCAGAATTCCCCTTGCATCTGAGGAGAAAATTGCTTGCCTCCAAGTTTATTCTAAGGACTGTCTCTCTAAACTCCCACCCAATCCTCCCTAAAGTATCATTACTAGTACGTTACTATCGAGATAGAGGTACCTCACCATGGCGTTACCCAGCACTTGCCTGGTCTTATTATTCTTTTAGTTCCCTTCGCACGTCTATTATTCGTACCCCGTCCATAGCTAACTACATTATTCCCTGTCAAGCACTCTATTATGACCCTGCTCTGATTTTACCAGCATTAGGTGATTCTCAACCCTTTGGCCCGGCCCGGACACACGGGGCTAGGAAATATGTCCGTCTAGCTTTGTCCCAGGATATTCATTCTCTTTCACCAATATTCTACACTGACGGGTCCAAAACTCACACCCCTCCAGGTGTGGGGTCCGCCTTTTTCTCACCCGAGTTACACATTTCCAAACAATTTTCTCTTCCATCGGAGACAACTATTTTTACGGCGGAGGCTTTTGCAATTCGTCAAGTCTTAGTATACATTGTTGCTACTCCAACCACTACTCTTATACCTTCATATCTTCCACACAATATAAATATCATTTGTTTGAGCGCCAGTTGCTTTTTTAAGAAAAACAACAAAATTCGGTAGATCATACCCCTTATATCAATTATCTCAAAGTGTGAGGTGATAAACTCACATATCTGGCAATATACAGGGATATGGATCAGGACAATATTAAATTACTGTTGCATTTCCACAATTGAGGATTGTACATGGAGCTGAAAACACTTACTGTAATTAAAATAAAACTGAGTTTATGACTATAATGTACGTCACAATGAACAATCATTAACGTCTTTTAATTTAACAAAAAAATATATATAGTGAGATTTGCGGTACTAATAAAAGGAAAATTTAATCTAAACAAAAAAAACTATTGGCATGAACTTGAATTGAGATGTGATATCGCCGCTGATTACATTCTTCTTCATGTTATGAATGCATAACATGTCTCATGCTTTAATTACCTGATGTCTGCATACACCGCTGTCAAACTTGAAATTCTTGGGAAAACCTATGAGCTGAAGTCGGGAGCCGTCTGCTGTTATCTTCTTATATAACAAGGAGTTGGCCTACATACCATGTACGCATGTAGGGAGTTCCAATGTAATTACGTCCACTCAATATATTATAAGTAATTGACAATATTATTGAAACATCTTGTGAAGTCCATCCTCACAAGAAGATGATGTTTCTTTATCAGCATAGTACCCGTCTCTGCTCGGATACAACCACCACTTGTAGACCACCTCATTTATTACAAGACCTCTTGAAAACACAACTCTTAGCTCTGACCATCACTCTAAGACCACTTCTTCCATTTGAAACATCTGACTATTACATATGATCTGAACGATATGATCTGACTACCTCTCACCACCGTTGCTTCGACTTTTATAACCTCGCGATGACGACTCATCTCCCTACTCTCTGTTCATCCCTTCCACTTCAACATACAGTAGCTGGCGAATACTGACACTTGGTCGCAATCACGTGCCCACGCACTGATGTCATCAGTCAAGTGTTGTCTAAGCGTGCCCAAGCGGATTGCAGATGACTAAGTTTCATGCGTCACCGGGAATTCTACTTGCACACAACATTCTCAGTTAAACATAGCCTCGATTGCAAAATACTATGCAGCTCATCTAGCCAGAGTTACAAGCCATAGCATGACTATATGAAACCAACAAATCTCACTTACAGCAATACAGAATAATTACAAACAAATTTCACTTAACCTATGATTAAATACAATAATATGCGTGATGCCTAATTATTACAGTCTAAATGATGAGAAACAGAATATAAAATCTAATGAATCGGGTGAATAATAATAATAATAATAATAATAATAATAATAATAATAATAATAATAATAATAATAATAATAATAATAAATACTGAATGGAATCTGTAACCCTGTTGTACGGTTACAGAACGCCTCCCTCATGAAATAATAGATTAAATGAATCGATTGATTCATGAAATATATACATAATCACCTGAAATCGAGTACACCATAGATACATGTATAAAAATGCCCTTTACAAATTGGGTACATAGTATCATCCATCTGGATGTTCGTTGTTACACATATAAAACATTGATCAATTATCATTTTCACTTTGATTATACAGTATTATTTACTTACAGAGATTACATTACTTTCTCACTTCTATCGTTTCAAACGTTCATTTAGTGTCCAAAAGTAATTCTCAAAGACATTTCTTTATATACACTTTCTCGAAGCACTGGAGTTTATTGCACTGCCGTGCTTCACTTAATATCACAACACACGCTAATTTCACTGAAGTCCTGTTCGCAATGCCAGCTTCATAAAACATGGTGAATTAACATAATAATGAAAATTAATCAACAAACTCACATGATATATTTCTTAAGATTTCTTATATTGCATGTGCCTACGATATTTCCTTCCTTGTCTTCCAATGAATAAGCACATTTCCCAATCCGTTTCACTACGGTGAAGTATCTCCGATATAACAAGAAAAACTTAGAAAATTGACCAGCTTCTGCTGATGACGGGAGTGGCACTCTGAGTAAAACCTTGTCACCAAGCTCAAATTCATCCAATTTAGTCTTCTAAAAATTATCATGCACAATCTTACCGTGTTATCCTTCTTAGATATAATAACAAGTGGATTCAAATTAGGACTACATGATGGTTCAATTCTATTATAATCTAGCATAATGTCAATCTGCTCTTCAACAGCGCTTGCGTATTTTAACGGAATGGGATATTTCGGTCCTACAAAAGTTGAGTTATCAAGAACATTAAATTTGTGTTTGTAAAGATGTGTTCTACCAGGTCGATCACTAAAAACATCACAATGTGATATCAACAATTCACATAATTCATCCTTCTGACTCTCCGCTATATTACATTTCTCCACTGTCTCATACAATTCATCTCTAGAATCTCTCTGTATAGACACATGGCAGACATCAATATTTTTCCTAATATTAGGAATTTCACAAGGCCCTTCCGTACTAGAACACACTTTATTCGCACTAATTTCTGACAAAACATCATATGGTAACCTGACTTCCCTGCTATTCTTTCCCCAAATAAGATTGACATTACACATATCAAAATTTAATTTAGCCTTGTGACACGTTAACCAGTCGGTACCTAAAATAACGGCATAAACTAAATTAGGCACAACTAAGCATGGTTGGAAAATACATTCTCCACTTATGTTAATGGGGACAGCTATTTGTTTATTCACCCTTTGAGACTTGTTTCCAACAGCTGTTACGATGAACGTATTCCTCACTGGAATTTCCGCTACATCATAATTCTCTCTCAAAACTTCCTCATACAGCTTGGAATTTACACATGATTTCTCACTACCAGAGTCCAACAAAATCTTAACTTTTCTGCCCCATATCAGCAGTTCAATCGTCGGTGTAACAGTAACACTACTTAAATTATCCTCATTACATAATATAAGATCACTTAACAAATCTTGCCTTATATCTAAATTTAAATTACACTTATAAAATTTATTTTCTACGATTAAGTCGTCACTTAAAACATTTGAATTATTGCTACTTAGGTCACAATCATGTTCACTTACAACTATAGGCTGGTCGACATTAACATACTTACCTACCTTATACGTGAACTCACCATTTACGGACTGTCTCAGTGACCTGTTTATACAGTCCGTTGCGCGTTTAAATTACTTGGTTCGGTTACGACTTGTTGGTTACACACCTCAGTCGGCCTCCCCTGTTGCCTATTTCCTCTAACTTCATTATTATTATTATTATGGCCTGGATTCTCCCGCCTCCCAGCTTCTGGTTGATTACCATAATCACGCCTCCCAGTCCTGAAATGTTCCGAACTATTTTGATAATTTCTCTCCCTGTTAAAATAATTTTTATTAGGACTCTCCTGATATTCTCTTCTGTAGTTACGATTATTCATAGGCCTGTCCTGATTATTAGATTGGTTACCCCTTCCTTCTACATTCCTATTTAGTGTCCTACTATTATTCAACCTACTACCTAAAGCATCAAAACTTTCCAACAAAATCTCCATTTCCTTAATAGTCTCCACTTTTTGCATACAAACAGCTTCTCTTATTCTATCGGGATAGTGCTTAGCCATAAGTCTAACTATATCAGCCTCAGGTCCAATACATTCTAAATTTCTCCACACCAAAACATGAGCCAAAAATATTCTGTCATTCTAACACCCTCGTTAGAATTATACCTGCCAAACATTACTCTCTCTCTCTCTCTCTCTCTCTCTCTCTACTCTGAACACCTTCACTCCACAGTTTAGCCATGAATTTCTCCTTAAATTCAGTTAGACTAGACATCGAGCTTCTATATACCTGAAACCAAGACTTAGTCTCTCCTACGAAAGCATTAGATAAGATCTCCAATACAGTTTCCCAGCTAATAATATTGTATCTTAATTGAACAGCAAATTTCTTCTCTACTACTCTCATAAATTCCATCGGGTTAAATTCTTTCCCAGAAAACTTAGGTAAATCATGATCTCTAGTGATTAAACCATTATTTACAATTATTTCACGTACATTTCTATTGAGCCGAAGTAGGGAAAAATTTTCTTGCCATTAGTGGGCGACTACCTTTTTCCTGAATCGAACGCTTAGTCCCGCGGCGTCTTTCTCCTTTCGAGCTCTACGAGTGGGTAACAATTTTTTTTCTTGCACTGTTCTTATGGGTGACTATTTATCTAGAGCCGTGCTACAGTGCCTATACCACCTTTCGGTCCTACTCAGCAATCAAGAAAATTCAATGTTCGAACAATATCTCAGGGAATAAGTTACATCAGCATTTTTTTTTTACCGTGAATCCGACTGGGATTACCCTCTCTACCTTTCATTATATGCGAACATCGATTGGAATATTTGGTCATGAAGACTCGGTTTCAAACTCAATTTACAAGTAAATTGTATTGTATTGAACATGTGGACTTATAATATTGTAATAATACTTGAGACATTCAAACTCAATTACCATCATCAGGTAAGATATTACCTTAAATTAATCTTATAATCTATAAATAATATAAAATCACTTAAATTCTAAATTATTAATATTTATTCAAAATTATATCATATTTTCAGATGAGCTAAATGTTTTCTAAATATTTTGTATGTACATTGGTATTTCATCCAAACAAAAAAAATTTGGAACTAGTCCTTGAAGTCCATGATAATTAATCAAAAAACTGCCTCATTATTGCCTATGGTCTCATCCTACCAAATAATTCTTCTCCTAAACTTTTTCATGGATTAAGATTGTTTGATGAATTCATCCTGACTTTTCATGAATTACAATCTATCTTCATATTCTCATTCTCTTATTGAAAAAAATTATAATTGTGTAGTTCTTTATATTGACATTTAGAAATTAATTAGATTAATGAATTAGCTTGAAATTGTGTAAATGACACAACAAGAGTAAAATAAAAGTGGAACTTTCATGAATAAAGTCAAATTCTCGTGAAATATAAGATTCTACTGTTAAGCTCCAGCAGAATGTCGAGTTCTGCCATACATCCACTTTTGGTTATTGATATTTTACAAAGTTTCAAACTTAAGAATCCGAGAATATTTTTTCCTGTTTTTTTTTTAAACTTTTGGTAAGTAAGCTTAATTATCTGTCTGGGCTCTTCAACTAACTTTATCTTTCAGAAAACACACGCAGAATAAGAACTGTTTCATGATTGTAGCTCGTAATAGCTACCTACGTTAATATATATATATAAACACACACACACATATATATCATTATTCATGACTAGATGTGATCAAAATATTCCTACGAAACCTGTAAAGTCTTCAAGATAGACTCAACACATTTGCATTCAGGTTATAATATGTCGCACCGCTTAATAAATTCAATTATATGTTTGCAATAAGTCAAGGAATACCTTAGATGACAGTTCCTAAGCCATTAATAGTGATTAGCTAACATTACGATGACACTAATTTCATACCTGCCGACACTAATCTAGTGTTTCAGCTTAAATCAACTTAAATATCAAATAGGATGTGGAAATTTTCTTTGAGGTTGCCATAATAGCCTGAGTTGTAGGTTAATTGAGATTAATTTCCGATGACCATACTTCATTAACATCCTGTAAACCCATCTTCAATTTGCCAATACGTCACATATAGATTATTCGAGGTTACGTCGCTTTAAGCATTAAATAAAACCTTAATTCTACACTACGTTACATACACTCTCATTAATTACTTATACGTGAGATTCTTTCCTCAAACGACCTTCCATTTATTATCATTCCCCAAACAAATATTCAAGGATATCTATTATTTATTATTCGCACTCCCTATCTCATATTTCCATCATATCCTTACATCACCGCATACATAAACTTCATTTGATCTATTCAATGTAACGCTCGATTTAAATAATTCCATATCCCAATGAAATTACAATATTATGGATCGACAACATCTATTTCTGACAATATGCACTTGATTTGTCAAAATATATATGTATAAATATAACCCATATTTATTCACGTTTGGCAATAAGTTGGTATTAATGATGATCTAGGTAACCTACGATTCGATCTGCATTACCGGTATTTACTTACTCCAAGTACATTTGAACGGCTTGATTATGGCATAACTCTTTGAAAATCGACTGACAAGACGTTATTATAGTGCTTCATTGGCGAATGCGACATTTCCTACATATGGAAGTTCTTATCTGCTTTTGAAGATTACCAAACACCTTCATCTGAACAGCATTATCAATACGTTCGCGATGAAACTATCTTTATAAGTCATCTCTCGAAGATACATCGATCCATTCCTTACATCAACACAACCAACAAATTACTACATGATACTACACAAATATCTACTTTTGAAAAGAAAAAAAAATACAGTTTTTAAACTTATCTTATTCTACCTGTGTTTTGGGCTGGGACTGCTGTAATTTCGTCCTCTTATGTGGCGATCATCTCTGGTTTATATCTGCGGCATCTCCGAGTCTTGATCGCTGGACTTGTGTTGTCGGGCAGGGCCGGTTCGGTTCCCGTCTGTCGCCAATCCCATCTCCATTTAGCAGGCCATCACAGCGTTTTCACGTACATGCATGAAAAACATAGATAAATATAACATTAATTCCACGGTCTCCATAGTTATAAAGCCTTCTTATATTCTTTAGGATCTTATGAGGAGAATATGATGACGTAAATTCAACTATTGCAGTTTTAACAACACGAATTGCAGTGTAATTTGCCTATGACCCTATATCTTTACGAGAAATATAACATTTGGACTTCGTAGTTTTGTTAATTCTTCCGATAATGTTAGTATCTTCTCTCTAAAATCTGCTATTTCTTTATACAGTAGCTTCTTGAAATCTTCTGTGTATATTCTTCCTTTTTACGATCTTCGAATGTTCCTACTGTTGTAGTGATGGGTAGTTCGCGAACGAACTAGTTCTCGTGAACTACTTCACTCCCACGAACTGTGAAGTGTTTACTCGTCTCTCGAGAACCATTTCTCGAACTGTAGAACTTCACGAGTGTGAAGGGAATGGGAAAGAACTTGTTCGCGGACGAACTACTTCAGCGGTTGCAGATTACTCTAGCGGGAAAGTTAAACATTTTGAAGTAGTTGGTGAAGTAGTTCATGAAGTAGTTCTTTCTTGGGAGCGAGAGTAAATGAACTAGTTCCCACAGGTGAACTGCTCCTTCCCATTACTATACTGTTGGTTTATAGTGAAATTTTCTTATATCACGGCTACCTGGATTCCGTTTGCCTGTATATTTTCCCTTATGTTAGCGGCCACATGGATTCCATTAGTCTGTATTTCATTACTTCGAACTTTCTGCCGCACGATTTACGGAACTTTACCGCTATTCTCGGCAAATGACGATTTCAATGTCGCGATTCTAAATGACCAGGGCAATGAAATGGTACACTATTGTCACGCACTTCTTTCTGGAGTACTCTCTGGCAACTCAGAAATTTTTCTTCCACTGTTTCCTCAGCCTTTTCTTGAATTTTTCTTAATTCCTCCTGCAACTTTTCTTCCGATTCTCTCACCTTCTGTGATAATGATTTTTGTTCACTCTCTAGATCACCTACTTGTCCAAGTTTTCTTTCCACATATTCTACCCTACTAATACATTTCCTAGTTTCTTGCCCCACTGTATTGGTTATCTTTTCAAACCTTTCTTCTACTAACTCATTGATTTCTCCTTTATTAGACTCGATCTTGGCGCCTAATTCATCAATCTTATGCCCTTGTTTTTGCCTGTCTCATTAACTTGCTCGATTTCAGTATGGAGATTGCTCCGACCCAATTCCATCTCAGCTCTGATGTCACTACACTCCCTATTTACCTTACTTTCTAAATTATTAATTTGCTTACTTATTTCTAACACTTTAAGATCTATCTTATTACTAACATCATCGATCTTCTTATTAATACTTATATCCTGAGCTTCAATTTTCTCACTCATAATATTATTCTCAGATTCAATTTTCTCACTAATAACCGTTTCAATTTTCTCACTCATAATATTATTCTGAGATTCAATTTTCTCACTCATAATATTATTCTGAGATTCAATTTTCTCACTAGTGGCATTATTCTGCTCAGTCATTTTGGACATCAGCAAATTAAATAAACCCAGGTCAATCACCCCTTTACTTTGATCTTGCGTGACAGCGTTTTCCTCACTTTCTACTATTTTCTGACTTTCAGCATGTCCCAACTTAGTCACCAACTTCCTATTTATGTTACCACCTTGGATTTCCTTGGACACAATAACCTCAGCCTCATCACCTGACTGCATATTGCTATCCTTGGCCATCTTCGGTTTCCTACTATTTTTTCGCGATCTCAAAGCTATTTCTCCTTGCACTTCCTCTGACATTACCCCTTAAATACAAACTTCAACAAAATGACCTTCCTAACATTACTCGGCGAATTTAACATGTGCGTACTCATTAAAAGAACTGATCCATGTATATTGCCATTCAGAAACACTTTTTCTGAACCTTTCGTGTCCCACGTTGCTGGCAACACGTTGTGGCTACTCCAACCACTACTCTTATACCTTCATATCTTCCACACAATATAAATAACATTTGTTTGAGCGCCAGTTGCTTTTTTAAGAAAAACAACAAAATTCGGTAGAGCATACCTCTTATATCAATTATCTCAAAGCGTGAGGTGATAAACTCACATATCTGGCAATATACAGGGATATGGATCAGGACAATATTAAATTACTGTTGCATTTCCACAATTGAGGATTGTACATGGAGCTGGAATCACTTATTATAATTAAAATAAAACTGAGTTTATGACTATAATTTACGTCACAATGACGTCTTTTAATTTAACAAAAAAATATATATAGTGAGTTTTGCGGTACTAATAAAAGGAAAATTTAATCTAAACAAAAAAAAAAACTATTGGCATGAACTTGATGTGAGATGTGATATTGCCGCTGATTACATTCTTCTTCATGTTATGAATGCATAACATGTCTGATGCTTTAATTACCTGATGTCTGCATACACCGCTGTTGAACTTGAAATTCTTGGGAAAACCTATGAGCTGAAGTCGGGAGCCGCCTGCTGTTATCTTATTAAATAACAAGGAATTGGCCTACATACCATGTACGCGTGTAGGGAGCTCCGATGTAATTACGTCCACTCAATATATTATAAGTAATTGACAATATTATTGAAACATCTTGTGAAGTCCATCCTCACAAGAAGATGATGTTTCTTTATCAGCATAGTACCCGTCTCTGCTCGGATACAACCACCACTTGTAGACCTCCTCGATTATTACAAGACCTCTTGAAAACACAACTCTTAGCTCTGACCATCACTCTTAAGACCACTTCTTCCATTTGATACATCTTACTTACATATGATCTGAACGATATGATCTGACTACCTCTCACCACCGTTGCATCGACTTTTATAACCTCGCGATGACGACTCATCTCCCTACTCTCTGTTCATCCCTTCCACTTCAGCATACAGTAGCTGGCGAATACTGACACTTGGTCGCAATCACGTGCCCACGCACTGATGTCATCAGTCAAGTGTTTTCTAAGCGTGCCCAAGCGGATTGCAGATGACTAAGTTTCATGCGTCACCGGGAATTCTACTTGCACACAACATTCTCAGTTAAACATAGCCTCGATTGCAAAATACTATGCCAGCTCATCTAGCCAGAGTTACAAGCCATAGCATGACTATATGAAACCAACAAATCTCACTTGCAGCAATACAGAATAATTACAAACAAATTTCACTTAACCTATAATTAAATACAATAATATGCGTGATGCCTAATTATTACAGTCTAAATGATGAGAAACAGAATATAAAATCTAATGAATCGGGTTAATAATAATAATAATAATAATAATAATAATAATAATAATAATAATAAATACTGAATGGAATCTGTATCCCTGTTGTACGGTTACAACATCAAGTATTTGCATCTAGATAGTGCCTACATTGCATCCGATTTCCTGAGTGTGCTCTAAGCCTTAAATAATCCCAGTTTCCGGTCCAGTTGGTATATTCAAAATCTTCGTGAAATCTGTTTCGATCTACACCAACTAGGTAAAACGATTACCTTACTTTGGGTTCCGGGACATTCAAATATTACAGGTAATGAACAGGCGGATGCCTTAGCTCAGGCGACAGCTCAAGGTCAGGGTGGTGCGTACCGGTACCATTTGGCGTTACCCTTCACTGATTATTGGAGCGGTTGTCGATAGAAGATCAGACAGTTATGGCAGGATGAGTGGAGCCACCCATCGTGTCGTACAGGACGGAGTTTGTTTACGATCCTTCCGAACGTCCCCCGCTCTCCATGGTTTACTAAAAATTATTATACGAGACGTCACATTACTAATATTATCCGTTTGCGGCTCAATCATATGTGCATGCCTGATCAATGATTTCGTATGAAGTTGGTCGAGTCTAACCTCTGTAAATGTCGTAATTCGGTTGGTGCAGTTAATCATATTTTGTTTCAGTGTCCGTTGCTCGAAGTTAGTAGGCTAAAAAAACTGTTTTTCCGGAAATAATTCGCGTTACCCATCCAATTCTCATGTTGGATACTCAATCCCACGCCCACTACGGTCGTAGCTTTATCAAATTTTCTTTCTGACACCAACACTTTCCTTTAATTTATGTCCCTTTGTCCCTTCCCTATGTGTTGACCCGGTAATGTGCGTGTGGTAGAAAGTCGTCAAGTACAGGTCGCTCTGGCGTGAAGCTTTGTACCTTGTGTCGTGTTACTCCTGTGTGTTGTAGATTAGTAGTTGAATTATAACCCTCCTTTTTAATTTTATCTCTTGCGTTTTCGCCTCTTCCATATTTTGGGTTTTATTATAGGGTCCGTGACTGGGTAGACCGCTATTCCGCGAAGCCCATCAAATTATTAAGACAAGACAATACCGTACTTGTATTAATTTAGGAACAAGATAACTAACAAGTACTGACATAATAATACGTATAATACGTATAATACGTATAATAATACATATACACGTGATATTGCACATAAAAATATGACAAACATAATCACCGGTTCGTGCCCCACTGTCGGCAGCCCTGAAGATGGTTTTCCGTGGTTTCCCATTTTCACACCAGGCAAATGCTGGGGCTGTACCTTAATTAAGGCCACGGCCGCTTCCTTCCCACTCCTAGCCCTTCCCTGTCCCATCGTCGCCATAAGACCTATCTGTGTCGGAGCGACGTAAAGCCAATAGCAAAAAAAAAAAAAACCATAATCACCCAACTTTCTATTCATAACGAAACAAATAAATTACGATCGTGTATGAGTTTCATTGTGACTCACTATAGCTAAATAACTTTGTATAATATAGGTTATTTAAAAAAAAATTCCTACCGGTAGTCATTTTGAAAATTGTAATTTTCTAAAACCTATATTTATAATAAATATTATTCTTGACTAGCTGATGTACCCGTGCTTCGCTACGGAATTCTCAGAAAGACTGTTTTTGTAGTTTTCCCAACTGAAGTCATCATAGGTCAATGCAATGACGTCACTAGGAATGTAACGATTAAAAGCAATTTTATCATATAACATACCGTAAACTTTGTGACTGCAGGGGTTACTTTGTGACAGGTGCGCGCCATATAATAATTTCATATTTCGCGGGATATGCATCGATGGTCTGACAATGAACACTATATGTTTTCACTCCTCAATAATGCTGCTACCTGCGTGTACAAAGATAATGTCCTAAGTGTTGGATTGTTGGCAACAGAGAACCTTTTGGTGTATTGTACTGAGCACGTGATTTTGTGAATAGCGGGAAACTTTTGTCGGTGACAGAAAACATTAATGAGTTAGTGGAAATCATAATTTCATGTTCCCTGATAAAAATGCACGATTCTCATGATGCTTTGAGCTTTCTTTCAGGTATTTATGTTAAAATAAAATAAAGAGGAGAAGTTTAAGGGTTAACATTGTGACAACAATGACTCTGCCACAAAGTAACCCCAGTGTTCTAAAATTGCCTTTTTTAGTAATGTAGAGTCTGAAAACGATGTTCCACTATACTGAAGCAAGAATGTCCATCTCTTGTTAAGATCTAATTGAGAACTAGTTGAAAATGGTCTGAATAATCTACATTCTTGATGCAGGAAATGTAATATTTGCCCTCTAAGCCAGGAAGAAGTGCTGAAGCACATGTATAACAGGTCAATGGATGTAGAAGGTGATGCTGTGAAACAAGCTGTAAGTAAGTTTCATCGAGCACCTGAATCTCAAATAATGGGTGAAGAAAGGGGAGATGTATACATGTGCCACCTGGAAGAGGTATGACACCTTCAGATTTTGACACTGTAGATGAGATTCCTAGCTGTAGTGGCACCGACGGGAACTGTCCCTCAAAGAATATTAACGACACCCGAAACGAGAATTCAAGTAAAAATGACAATGATGACATCTGTACTGAGTCAAAAGACAACTCATTGCATGAAGAAGAATTTAATTCTGACTCTGAAGAACTTCCTATTTGTGAAAATCGTATCTTGGAATCCGATAATAAGATTGTTGGGACACGCGTAACTGTATTGTCCAAGAATCGTAACGAAAGTATACAAACAAGGTGCAGTTGTCAGTGGTATGGATAGCACCGTGAAGTGGGCGGGTATCAAGGTGCAGTTGTCAGTGCTATGGATAGCACCGTGAAGTGGGCGGATATCAAGGATGAAATATAGTAGGCAGATGACAAGATATGGTATAAAATTAGTCCAGCCATACAAAGGAGAAAACTTGAAATCTACGACATTCCAAAACTCACAAAACACAGCGAAAAGTAAACAGTTTGTAAACTATTCACTCTTTAATGATGCAGATATTTCAAGTGGTTATATCTCAGGGTTTAAAAAATATACAGTGTGTTGTATTATCATGGTTATAAAAGAAATTCTCCTTTTATATTTAGCCAGAGTCTTAAGTAATGACTTAATGCGGGTAAATTTGTGACATCTGCACCAAACATGGAAATACATGGTAAAAAGATTGTGTCACAAAGTAACGAGGTGACATTGTGACAAGTTCTTCTTGAAATATTAAGTGATTAAATGTAAATACACATATAAAAATTATTTGAAAACATGAATAAAGCATGGAAGCATACGACAATATAGAAAAACCTTAATACATAATGATATTATTCTTATTATCTTGAAGAAATCGTCAAAACTGTCACAAAGTAACCCCAGTTTACGGTACTCTTTCAAATGAAAAACCCCACATTTTCTCACTTTTAAAGAACAGTACTACGGTGCTGATCTAACAGTCCAAAGTTCCAGTGCTGAAATGACCAGGCCGCAGACAGCCGTGAACACTCCTCTGCCATTATTTCCGTTAAATGTGCACACTGCTCATTCCAATCAGCGCCTCAGAGTAGGAATTGAATAGCTGAAATGCTATGATGAACCAGTGTGTTAGGTACCAGTAGCATCAGAAAATTTATTAACCAGAGGAATGGCATGCTAAAGAAGAGATAGATCTAACCGCCCCCCCCCCCCCCAATCTACTTCCCGCCAATATTTAGGCAGGCTTTTATAGGCCTACTCGGTACGCAGCAGTAATCCCATCTATCAGAGATGAGTGGCAGCATAAGACACAAAGCACATCACAACAAACTGTGGCCAATGTAATTTCATCGTTAGTCAATTTCATGAGCTTTTTGTATTGACGCCTTCACATTTAGTTTTGTTTCAACTCTGTGATATTAGGGCTTCTTCTTCTTCTTTTTCTACCGCTTTTTCCCACACCTGTGGAGTCGCGGGTGCGAACTGCGTCGCACATGTGGATTTGGCTCTGTTTTACGGCCGGATGCCCTTCCTGATGCCAACCCTATATGGAGGGACGTAATCACTATTGCGTGTTTCTGTGGTGGTTGGTAGTGTGGTGTGTGGTATGAATACGAAGAGACATGCACAAATTCCTAGTCCCCGAGCCAGAGGAATTAATCATAAGCTATTAACATCCCCGACCCGGCCGGGAATCGAACCCGGGACTCTCTGAACCGAGTCGGAAAACTCTGTGATATTAGGGCGTTTTATAAAATTATTTATAGCGTGGACTGTAGTTCCTTATTCCCTGAGTTTACATACAGATTTTCACTACCCATTTTCTCGTGACTTGGCGCTGATATGGACTCAGCAACAAAAATACAAATTTGATTATCTCTGTTAACATAGCCGGTACGGTAAAGATGTATAAGGCATAAATAATCGGAAATGTAATACTATATAACTTTAGTTGTGTAGTATTTATCGATAGTACCACTAATAAAATAAATATTTGAGAATTAAATTTTAGGCCTTCCCCTAAACTACCATTTCACCCAGCGCGAATAAAATTATTTATAGCCTAGATTACAGCGACATATTCCCCGACTTTACGTACCAATTTTCATTAAATTCTCTTCAGGCGTTGTCTCGTGATGCACGCACCGGTACTACATGCATACAGACAGACAGACAGGCATAAATTACGGAAAATTAAAAAATGCATTTCCTTGTTACTGTGGACACGACTGATACAGATATGCCATTCTTTTTAAATTCTGAGCAATGTACAGACAAAACTCTTATTTCATATGTATATAGATTTAAATCCAGTAGCGAGCGCTTTTGTATAGTTCTTTTTGGAGTGTCGCTTTCGTTCCCAATATCTTTTAAACCTGGCTAATCATTTTTCCGTCGGTCCGGGTAGAGAGCTAGCCTTCTGAGCTGAATTCGGCAGGTTCGATACTGGCTTACTCCGGTGGTATTTGAAGGTGCTCAAATGCGTCAGCCTCGTGTTGGCAGATGTACTTGCTAAGGATATCTTGCTGGACTAAATTTCGGGACCACGGTATTACCAAAAACCTTAAAAATGTATTAAAAATAGTTAATGGTACCTGAATTATTATTATTATTATTATTATTATTATTATTATTATTATTGCCCACCTGCTGGCCATTATCGTTAAGGGGTGAAGTCTATATGGTCTTACACCATAGTTAGTCGGTTCGAGTCCCGTTGGCCGAAAAAACATCATCAGAATATTGGCCGGCATGGTAGGAGAGATGGTAGTATACAATTTCTAATCATTAGATTGCGTGCCAAAAGCCTGGATTAAATTCCAAACCTCTCCACAGTGTTTACATGGAGTGAGGGCATATGATGCTGTTGATGGTGATTTGTCCGTCGGATGGAGATGTAAAGCCTAGAGCAGACACCTTGGTGGAATTCAATAAGAGTAGGGTACGTGCTGCCACAGGGTTTCACCTTCTCCCTTCCTACTATCATATGTCACGACAGTCATTGATCTCATGAATTCCTCTCATGAAGTTGATGTAAGGAAGGGCATCCGGTCGTAAAAACTCGCTACGAAGATTCTTCTCACTGCATACCCAACCCGTAGAGAGACAGGGAAAGGATTGCACGCACAAGCACACACTCTCTCTCTCTCTCTCTCTCTCTCTCTCACACACACATTCACTTTATAAGCACCCAAACAGCTGACCGGAGACCACGTGCTCACATTATTGCTTGGAACACTTGGGAGGAGTGCATTCTTGGTGACGTCACAGGCTGAAGCTCGCTATGAGAGCATTTAGTGCAGGAAAGCCAATATGGAATCCCTTGGCATCCGCTTATCACATAGAACACCAGTAAGGGATGCCATTTCGTCCAACTAACACTGGTGTGGTCCTTGATATTTGCGCCTGTGTTACCATCAGTTGTGATAATACTTTTAACTTGTCAGTCGTCATCAGTGGTTCTCCAGCAAGGAAGAATGTTGCATGGTGCTGCTTGCCGTGACAGTGCAGTGTTGAAGAACAAGTCTTCTTGTGACTTATTCTGAATCCATGCCCGTCATTGTTCCAAGACTACCTCAGCCTCCTTGCATGACTCTGCAATCAGCTATCCTTGTGAATTGCACACTGAAAAGAATTAGCTGTATGCGGTTTTTCCATGAGCAACACAGCCGGTTGGTATATGCTTGGATGGCATTTACGGATTGTTTGATATGCCTTCAGTTTCTTGTCTTGTGAGACGACCAAGTAAGGTACGTCTGTGGTTTATACAACAACCTGAAATCATCCTGGATCTGCAGACTGGCCCAAAAGTGAACACGAACTCCTCCATTTATCGGAGGCTGCTCATTTCCATTGTTAGCCAGTATCCAGCGTCAGTAATTATTTGCACGGATGGTTCGAGGACAGAAGCAATAAATAGGCTGTGATTTCATCATCGATAATAGGACGTTTCTTTTTTCCTCTACCGAGAACCTGTAGCATGTACACATCGGAGCTCTATGCTATCCTTGAAGCTCTGCAGTATGCACTGTCTAGTGATGTACACATCGGAGCTCTATGCTATCCTTGAAGCTCTGCAGTATGCACTGTCTAGTGAATGTCGGCATTTTCTGCTGTGTACAGAATCCTTGAGCTCGTTACAGTCTGTTGATATGTTGCCGTCTGGTGCAGCGGATCCAGTACCTGCCGACTGGATTGAGGAAGTTTAGCACCAGAATTACGTTTCGGTGGCTCCCAAGCCATAGGGCTGCTAAGAAGGCAGTCACATTGCTTTACAAGGTTCCAGCCATTGATATTTGTTCTCAGCTGAGACATTTGGTAATCTTCCATTGGGAGCTGAAGTGGCAGGCCACTCCTCTTTCAAATAAGCTGAGAATGATTAAAGGATCTACAAAAGTATTCTTACATTGTCCCTGACTCTTAAGTATATACAGAAAATGCTTTCCTACCAGAGTTACAGCAGATTCTTCTTTATATGGGCTGGGAGCCATTTTGGAGCAGTTCCATGAAGACGTTGGTTGGTTGTCTATATGTTATGCATCAAGATCCCTGACTACTATGGAGCAACGATACACCCAAGTTGAAAACGAGGCTTTGATGTAGGCATGCAAGAGATTTCAGGCTTATTTATTGGGTTCATCCTTCGAATTAAACATGAGTCACAAGCTGCTAGTAGAGTTGTTGGGAAGCTAGCCACTATGTGATGTTCCTGCTCGGATACAGAGACTAAGAATGCGTCTGTTGAATTTTTAGTATGTTGTTAAATATATGCCAGGCAAATAAATCACTGTCCATGATTGTCTTTCCTGCAATCCCTTGCACGTGGCACACATTTCAGAAGGTGGAGGCAGTTATGAACAGATGTTTGCAGGTAGCATTGTCTAAGCATTGCCATGTTCCAACTCTAAACTCCAAGAAATAAAACGAGTGTAAGAAGAGGACGCCAAACGCAAAGAAATTGTCAGAAATATTCTACGTGAGAAATGGGAAAAATCAGTTAATATTCTGGAAACACAGATCAGAGCTGAACATTGTGGAAGGCTTGCTAATGAAAGGTATGTAGACTTTTATGCCATAAAAACTTCAACAGGAAATGCTGGAAAAATTACATTATGGACATCAGGGACTGGTTAAATGCCGAAGACGGGCCAAGGAGGTGGTGTGGTGGCCAGGATGCTCAAAGGACATCAAACGTATTGTAGCCAACGGCAGTGTGTTTGGAAAACAGGCCAGAGCCCCATGCCGAACCCCTGATGCCTGGAGAATTGCCACAGCATCCATGGCAGCAAGCCTCAGCAGACTTATTGAAACATAATACCAAATGGTACCTGATCATTCAAGATTACTACTTGCGTTTCCTGGAACTGGTGTACGTAGACTGTTTGACATCTCAGGCAGTTATAGTGCGATTGAAAAATGTGTTCGTGCGTCATGGGGTGCCTCTAGTTCTCCGTTCAGATATAGGCACCCAATTTGTGTCTGAAGAATTCAAAAGATTTTGCTGTACATATGGATTCACATGTAAAGTATTGAGCCCCAGATACCCTCCTGCAAACGGATGTGCTGAGAAAGCAGTTGATATAACAAAGAGGATACTTTCAAAATGCAGTGATGTCAACCTGAGACTTCATTAGAATCGTGTCTTTCACCTGCCGAGCTACCATATGGTAGAAAGCTGCGATGTACTTTACCATCGGCAATGACTTTCCAACAGGTATCTCAGCAGAAGTTTAACCAAGTTCTAAAGAATTACTTTAAAATAAAACAGTAGAACGAACAATATTTTGATCAAAGAAATGGGGCCCGAAATTGGCGTTTCCTCATTCGTACGTGATCCAAGCTTGAGAAGGAAACTTTGTTAGATGGAACAGCAGATTCTTGGAGGACGTGAGGCATAATCAAATGTCAACAACATTAGGTCAGAGGGAAGCTTTCAATACATTAGAGGAAGAGGAGCTTCCACCCACAATGGTGGAAGGCCAACGTAAGACACCAGAACCTGAGAAGCAGGAGGCACTAACACGAGACAAGTGCCAGAGCTTGAAGACCGCCGGTCAGGTTTCAAGACTTGATTGAACATATGTATCCTATTGTAGAGTATTGATTTTATTGATTGCATTCTACTGATTGTACTGATTATATTGTTTATATTATATATTTGTTTATTGATAAGAAAAGAGAGATGTTGTGTTATGTAACCTCGTATATTGAGATATCAAGGCACATCGGCGTATCATGGTTAAGTGTAGCAAGTTGAGTTTGGTACTGGACGGTGTGTTAGGTTGAACATGTAATAAACAAGCTATATTAAAACACAACAGTTTATTAACACATAACGCCCAACATTACAGAACTGTTGGGACAAACCCCCAGTCCCCAAGCCAGGGCAGTTAATCAGACGCAATTAAAATCCCCAATCCAGTCAGAAATCGAACCCTGGACCCTCTGAACTGAAGGCCTGAACATTGACATTCAGGCAAGAGATCGGATGCTCTGACTTAGAGTAAACCTGTAAATATTTTGGGAATACAGTGCTGGTGGTGGCCTTTTGAAAGTCTGTTTATTCTCACTTAGTCACTTAAATGTCTTTAAGCTAAGAAAAAATGGAGTAACTTGTTGTCTTCTTCCTTGAAAGCTTTGGTATCATTCCAGCCCCATGTGAAGAAGAAAGCTGGCAATTTCCTAATGACAAATAATTTGTAACTATAATTGAGTAAAATATTTCTCAGGTAACTGTAAGTCAGCCCAGTTACTTTCATGGCAGCGTACAGGCATGATATTACATAAACACAGAGCTGTTATTTCATATTGCACAAACATGACAGGACGACACTTGATTCCTACTCAGTAGTCTGCCTGGCATTGAATAATTTTGACCCACATTTGTGAATTCATAATATTTTAAAAGTTTTTACATTAAATGGAACAACAGTTTTACTGAATCAACTGACTGAAATTAATTTTAAGGACAGAAGGAACTTTTTATTTACGTCTTTGTCATTTTACATAGAACTGTTCTAACTTCATTACATTTCATTTAGCAACTTCTTCAACTGATGATGATTTGACATGTACTTTTTAATTTGTAAATACCATATATGAGGAGGAGCAACCAATCAAAATGTATAATGTCCACCTCCAGACAAAATTGAGTTTGATGCAGTTTCATGGAGTATTTTTCATTCTCTACATGTCCTCCCATATAGATTATATCCATCTGTATATTACAACATTGAAATAATATCTTGAAAGTGAGCGGTTAAAACAAACAGTATATTTTCCACGAAAGTGACTGAATCAGGACATATAATGTCCACCAATGACATATTTTTCATTTTATTTTCCTCTCATAAAATGCACAAAATATAATAAACGTAGTTTATTGTAGACAATAATATTCTGGCTACAACAAATTATTGCACTGAACCAGTTTTTTCAAAGTAATTTCAGTATGTGTTGAATTCCTTCAGGTAGATATAAATTTTATACTGCTCGAAGTAGGTAGGGCCTGCTGTAAATTTGAAGTGATTGAAAGTCTAATTTTGTCAGTTTTAATTTTCAGGTATTAAAATTAGTGTGAAATAATGATAACAAAAATATGGGTTAACTCATCAAAATGTAAATTAACTTTCTAACATCTCCAATAAATTCTTGATCTCTTGCAGCATGACATCTAATTCAGCATCCCAATAAGAAACTAACTGTGAAAACTGCATTACATTATATTGAATACTTTAGGAGCTATCAGTTTTTTGCTTCTTCTGAAAAGTTTTGTATTAATGCTCATTACAAGGTTTGATTGGTTGCTCCTCATATCATATGAGTGAAATTTATTAATGTTTAACTATTAGTATATTGGTTTTAAGTTTATTGTAAACAGCAGAAGATGGCCTAATGCACCTGAAACATGCCCTGTAATTTTAATAAAATGCTTTTACAACTTTAAATACTAATTTTGCAATTTATATAGTAAAAAAAAAAAAAAAAAGAAAAAGAAAAAAAGAAAAACATCATTTGAGACGGTTTCTTACATAGTTGTTGTGTATTAACATTCCAGCTCAGTTTTGAGTCTAAATGGAATCCTCCCCCCCTAGTTGTATTGGTTAGATGAAAGAAAATTTATTCAGTTTTGTTGCAATTTAAAAACAATTTATTCCCTTTTAACCATGTCAGTGACTCCTGAAACCTCTCCCTGTTTTGATTAACTACATTTTCGAATTATTTATCTTCTGTTATGAGAGCAATGTCACCTGCATAGAGTACAGACTTGCCTGATACATTCCCAAGAAAGTTATTAGTATACACAAGAAAAAAGAATGGGCCAACTACTGACCCTTGGACTACTCCTGTTGTTACTTGGAGTAACTCCGCGTGTTGATCGTCAGCCGTTACCTTTTGGCTTCTATTTGTGAGGAAAGATTTTAATTATGTTAGTTCAAGACCCTTAACACCATAATGCTTAGAAATTAGTACCTCATGTGATACAGTATCAAAAGCTTTGCTACGATCAATATATGTGGCACCGGTATTTGTGTGGGACTCAAAATGAATTATTTCAGAAATTACACATTCTGCAGCTTCAGTGGTTGATTTTCCTGCCCAGAAAACAAACTGGGAAGCATTTATTAAGTTGTTGCCCTCAATGTATGTTGAAAGTTGTATTTTCATACAATATTCTATTATTTTTGATAAGATTGGCACAAGTGCTACTGGTTGGTAGCTGTCTGGACTCTATCCCCTTTCTTATAAACTGGAACTATTAATGTAATCTTCAGACATACATAAATGTGATTTAGATTAGTAATATTTGCAGTTAAAGGTAACCATCTACTAAACACAGTAGAGAAAGAAAAAGTTAACTGAATTAATTGCAAAGAATGAACTTCATTACAGTTCTGTATTGACTTACAAATTCTTGATTTCAATTCTTACAAATTTTCATTTTTTTTTTTTGGTTCACCTTTCAATACTTCATAGACTAACACTCATAATTAGAGGTAATTTTAGTCCAGTTATGTTTGGTACAGGTTTCAACTTATTGTGTTCATCATCAGTCAAATACATTTAACAAAACATTGGAAAATGTCTTTCTTAATCAAAACTAAGACATTAGCAGCAGATAAGAAAATGATAATGACATTCGTGCATTTCAATTATTCATACGACTCCATAAACCGGGACACATTATTGGAAGTGCTTAAGGAATTTGCAATAGACAATAAGACAACCCTGATTCATCGAACACTAAAAAAACACACGGTCGCAGGTAAAATTTTTAGGAGAACTGTCAGAGCCCTTTGAAATCAAAACAGATTTGAGACAAGGAGATGGGTTCTCTCCAATTTTGTTCAACTGTGTTTTAGAGAAAGATCAGGGAATGGCAAAGAGAAATAAGCAAGTTCAACTTTCCAAATGGAATTAGATTAGGTCGCAAGAGAACTGGTCTTAAATTTGAATGCCTCGCATTTGCAGATGATATAGTCTTTCTTGCAGAGAATTTGCAAATTGCTACTAAGCAGATTGAAGTCCTCAAAGAATCAGCAGACAAAACAGGATTGCAAATATCTTTTGAGAAGACGGAGTACATGAACATAAATACCACTGACCCAACCTGGACAATGAGGACGAAGTACGGTGACATCAAAAGAGCTACAAAATTCAGGTACCAGGGAGAGATTTGACTCCAAACATGAATGAGAAAGCACCAATTCAAGAACATGCAAGAAAGATGGAAACTGCATTTAGATTATGTCAGAACACCTAAAAATCTAAGTCACTCTCCTACCAGGCCAAATTCAAGCACTACAGCACGATAGTCAAACCTGAATGTTTATACGCAGCTGAGATAATAGCCACTAAGGGACTCTCAGATCTGGAAAAGAAAGAAAGAAAGAAAGAAAGAAAGAAAGAAAGAAAGAAAGAAAGAAAGGAGGTTCCTTAGAAAGATTCTTGGACCCAGAAAATCATCAGATGAGTTTACATTTTGCATGAGACCAAACCAAGAACTATACCAACAATTTGAAAACATAACCACCACAATGAAAAAGAGGAGATTAACGTTCTGCGGACATATTAAAAGGATGGAATCAGAGAGACTCGCCAACAGGATCGTCACCTTCCAGGAGAACAGAAAGACACAAGTACCATGGGTAAAAGAAGTCCACCGAGGCTTAGAAAAATGTGGGATCACGGCAGAAGCTATAACAAAGAAAAATCTTCTGGCAGAGAGTTGCGGAGGTGAAGGACCTAGCCGATAAGAAGGAATACTGGTGAAAGAGGAAGGAGAAAGAACTTGAGAAAGGAATGGAAGTTGCGTAATCGCAGCCCATAGATGGCTGAAACAAAAAGAAGAAGAAAAATAAATTGATGAGTAACATGAGTTGGTGATGACACATTATTTAAAAACACAAAATATTGTGAATTTTAACAAGAACAGAAAAAGATTTTATGACAGACACTTTACCGAGTGTTTTTAAATAATGTTTCACCCACTCATGTTACCCATTATTTTATTTATTCATTCATTCACAGATTTTAAGTGGGAGGGGGGGAGTGTTAGTCTATGAAGTATTGAAAGGTGGACCTGAAAAATTTAAATTTCTAAGAATTGAAACCAAGTAGGCCTAACTTAATTAAAGAGATAGATAGGCAATCAGAAAAAAACATATTCTGTTAAGGAGCCGATTCAGGAATTTCCAAATCCCACATCTTCCAAACAAGAGATAGGAAACATTTGATAACTTAAATAATAAAATTTATAACACACTTGCACTTAACCATTGAGATGCACAATATTTCCATTATTTTGTGTTGTTATTGTCATATTCTTCTTTACGATGATACCTGCTAGGGACCACATGTCAGTTTCAGTTCATCCTGCCTTCTTGTTTCCTCTTCCATTCTTTCCAGTACTCCTTCATCATTGCACTGTGCTTTATTCTTCTCTCCTCAAACCACTTCTTCCTTGGAATCCTTCCATTCTTAAAACTTTCCTTTTCTCTCTTTCTGCAGTTTCCTCTTTTTTTTTTTCTCTCTCTCTTATTTTTGTCATTATTTTTGTTATACTTATTAGCAAGGCCGTATCCAGAGGGGAGGTTAGCGGGGTTCAAACCCCCTCCGAAATAAAAGTGAACTTGAGAAATTTAAACAGCATTTACAGGTTTTGAAACAGCCTACAATAAATTATAAATTAGAAATAATATAAAAACAATTATTTGCAAAATAAACAGTTGAATTTAACCTACATAATCTGTCATCATTAAATGTTACTCTATGGATATTGTTAACAAATTTACTGAAAATATAAATGGAAATTTTAATTTTGGTGAGATATATGGGTTTTGCACCATATAAATCAATTTCAATAAACATATAGAAATATTTTCATGTTATCGAACCGCTAGAATATTAAAAAAAAAAAGAATCAAATCTCTTAAATATTGTTAATACTTACAGTATAACATACTGTCACCTCCAGTTTTAAACAATGACAGAAATCTTTCTGTTGCACTGCACGCACGTGTTAAAGCGTGTTCTGCCCACCAGATCATTATAAATTTACCTTTCTACTTCATCCACTGAGTTGTAAAAGGTACTGCTCTAAAACTACCATATTTCAAACTTTTATTTCTATAAAATCTATTTGAATGTAAAAAAATATTTGTTACTATAGTTTTTGTTTTCAGAAGAACCCCTCAAAAAAAATTCCTGGGCACGCCTGGCTTATTATTATTGTTGTTATTATTTCATGAAAGTCTTTATTCCATTCAACTTACCCAAAGAAAATTTCCACACTTCGCCACTGCCTTTGGGAAGTTCTTTTCTTTCTTCAGTATTATGTATTATATATTCTTATTTGTTTTAGTTTTCCAAAACTTTCTTCATAATGATATATTCTTTTTGCAGTTTCTTCTTTCAACGGTGGTACACCATGATGGAATCTGAAACCGGTGTGATGGATTCAGAAATGGGCATAAAGATTGAGGCCGTATGGCACATGCCAGAGGAAGAAAACATCCTCACTTCTTCATGGGAAGCGGACAGGACGTATTTTCCAACACTGTCCACTCGCCCAGTTAAACCGCAGTGGATGTCGGCTGATACTATACCTATAACCTTTCCACTCTGGAACTTGAAATCTGAAATGTACACAGGCAACACGGAACAGAAACATATAGCCAATAAGGAAGATGGAATAGTTGACAATGAACTGCGGGAGTTTAATAGTTTTGAAACGTACGGTTCCTTACTTCTATCACAGGATGCTTGCAAAGCACAGTTGTCAGAGGAGAATGAAGATGAAAGGTGCAAATACATGCATCATGTTGTGAATGACTTTAACGCGACACAACATGAAGAAAACAGTGTGAGCACACTGGAGAATATTTATCCAAGAGAGAAGATTAAGAAACTTCCATTAAAAGAAAAGCCTTACGTTTGCCGTGAATGTAACACAGGCTACAGTTCTAAATTAAAATTCCAGAAACACATTAAGAAACATACTGGAGAAAACCTAACATGCCAAATATGTCATATTACCTTCCCCTCCAAAATTAAGCTAAAAAAACATAGCAGTCTTCATTCTGAAGAATGCGAGTACAAATGTAAAAAGTGTGATAGCAGTTTCTCCTCCAAACCGGCACTCCTTGGTCACTCCAGGACACATGCTGAGGATAAGTGTTTCAGATGCAAAATTTGTGGTCGCTGGTTTACAACAAGAACTGGTCTAAGAAACCACTCGGATATCCATTCAGCAAGAAAGTTATTTAAATGTACAAAGTGCAATAAGGAATATGGAACTCGGTCTGGACTTAAGTATCATTTATCTACTCACAACCCTGATAAATTCTTTTCATGTTTTGAATGTCACAAACGTTTCATGTCAAAACAGTCTCTCCAACACCATGTCCTATCGCACAACCGTAAGAAGAACTTTAAATGTGACGATTGTGAAAAGCGTTTCTTTACAAAGGGTCAGCTTCGACACCATGAAAAAAATCATGATTCTGGGAAGACTTTCCAGTGTAAAAAGTGTGCTAAAAGTTTTACAACGAAGCAAGGATTTGTGTATCATATGAGGACACACGTTTGGGAGCGAACTGTCCCTTGCATAGTGTGTGATAAAAGAATCAAGGAGACTAATGCGTTCCGATGCAGTTTTATATCACAAACTGAAAATGAATCCTTCAAGTGTAATTTCTGTAGAAATTGCTTCAGATCGAATATGTCTGCTGCAGAGGACAAGGAATGCAGTGACTGAAGTTTTATATATACTGTACATGTTAAGGTACTAGTATACATTAGTAATAGATTTTTGTTATTTTCATTTAGTAGTTAGGTCTATAAAAAGTAGAATGATTCCACTTTTTGCAAAACTTGTATCTCTTAATGATTGATGAATGAATATTTACATGGTTTGATTATTACTCCCACATAAAAGAACATGAGTAAAATAAATAAATAAATATGATGGCTGGATTAAAGCCACTTATATTTTATGAGACTAAACAAAGCTGAGCTTTCCGCCAAATTATGTTGGGGTTCATCAGGGCATGTGGAGATCTGCTTCTGACAGTGAGAATAGTAATTCTTCAAAGAACATGGAAGTCACGACCACAATATCTACCCCCCCCCCCCCCCTCCACTAACTGGACTGAGAGATCGTCGCGCTGTGCTTTTTTCTGTAGTCCTGTTTTGTACTATCCCTGTTAGGCTCCTTGATCTTCACAGCTTGTGATATGTCTCCTGCTGTGTAGTCTTTTTTTTTCTTCAGATCTCTTAATGCACTTGAGCGGTTATCGTACTGGCCCCTTGGTGTAGGGGTAGCGTGCCTGCCTCTTACCTGGAGGCCCTAGGTTCGATTCCTGGCCAAGTCAGGGATTTTTACCTGGATCTGAGGGCTGGTTTGAGGTCCACTCAGCCTACGTGATTAGAATTGAGGAGCTACCTGATGGTGATATAGTGGCCACGGTTTAGAAAGCCAAGACCAACAGCCGAGGGGATTCATCGTGCTGACCACCCAACACCTTGTAATCTGCAGGCCTTTGGGCTGGGCAGCGGTTGCTTGGTAGGCCAAGGCCCTTCAGGGCTGTACTGTCATGGGGTTAGTTACTTGAGCAGTTATCAGCATCTGAAATATTATTCATCCTAGTAAATAACATTTGAAGTAGAGTTGCCCTGATAAAGGCTAATGTAATTTGGCAGAAAGCTCTGCTTTGTTTACTCTCATAAAATATAATTGGCTTTAATCCAGTTATATTTATTTTAATACAGTGAGCCACAAAAACCTATGTATATTAATTATTTTTTCTTTGAGAAGATCCTCTTTTCATGTCACTACATGTGGTAGTAAAATATTTAATATTACTCCATTGGAAGAAATGTGAGAACTACACAAACACTGAAATGAATAAAATATTCACTGTCTTGAACTTCTTTTAAACCACAAAGAAAAATATATAATTTTCCTGCCATTTCTACAGTGTATTTTCATCTTTCAATTAAAAAAGAAATCATGAAGTTATCTTCAACATTGCCAGAGTTATTAACATGAATATGTTTTTGGGCTGGGGTCTATCTCGAATTAGCATCATCAGTTTAGTGTAGACAAGTTTGCGTGGACAGAAAACCGACGATGTAGTAACCAGGCAACCAGCGTTTGTCGTCTGTTTGTACCAAGCCTTCATCATCATTTTCCTCATGTTATTAGTGTGCCAGAAATCTGCCTTCTATAATGTGATATTCTCCAGGAAACCATATCTTAAGTTGTAAAATCTCATTTTTGGTTTATTTTATATTTTGATAGTAGTTAAGTTTATGTTCATTTTCATGAAAACCAAAAGTCTCTAGCTTAAAAACAGATCACTTTATGTAACATTCAGGTTGAAAGACAGAATTTATTGAATTCCGAGAAAAACTGATTGGAAAATGGGGTATTGTTCTCTGAAAAAAAATATATATACATATTTTTGCTTTACGTCGCACCGACACAGATAGGTCTTATGGCGACGATGGGACAGAAAAGGCCTAGGAATGGGAAGGAAGCGGGCATGGCCTTAATTAAGGTACAGCCCCAGCATTTGCCTGGTGTGAAAATGGGAAACCACGGAAAACCATCTTTAGGGCTGCCAACAGTGGGATTCGAACCCACTATCTCCCAGATGCGAGCTCACAGCTGCGCGCCCCTAACCGCATGGCCGACTCGCCCGGTCAAAAATATATTAAGGATTTAAGAAAATTTGGCTGTTTCACTGGATAAAGATATATCAGCTTTTCATATTAAAATAATTTTCATAAATATTTAGGAGTTTTATTCTCTGGAAATTAAATATGCAAACATGTTCAAAACTTGAAAAAATATTAAGTTCTGTGTTCAGTAGTACAAAGAAGATGAGGATACAATAATTATTATAATAGTAGTAATGCTAATGTTAATAATAATGTTCAATATTTTAAAAGATGGTTCTCAAACTACACAGTCGGTATAATCCA
This sequence comes from Anabrus simplex, assembly GCF_040414725.1. Lineage (NCBI taxonomy): Eukaryota > Metazoa > Arthropoda > Insecta > Orthoptera > Tettigoniidae > Anabrus > Anabrus simplex. The sequence goes on from NC_090265.1 coordinate 676,406,542, forward strand.
ATCAAGGATTTATGTTATTAATCTGTCTTGTATCCTGTAGTAACAAAACTGAATTATTGCTAGTTTTTCTGGAATGTTCTTAGTTACATATATCTTTTCCTTTTGCACACACAATCCATTTTGCTACTTGGCACAGGTTCAGCAGCATTAACCCTTCAACACCTGAATTTTTGTCTTGTGAAAACCATTTTTATGCTAATGTATGTGATTATCAACTACTCCTTAAGTGTGCATTTAAGGTTTCTTGTTGCTCGGTACCGCTACTTGCGAGAAACAGGTGGGTGCCATACGGCACCGCTAAGCAGTTGTATAGTATTTTTTTTCTAATTGTTTTACATTACACCGACACAGATAGGTCTTATGGCGACGATGGGACAGGAAATGCCTAGGACTGTGAAGGAAGCGGCCGTGGCCTTACTTAAGGTACAGCCTCAGCATTTGCCTGGTATGAAAATGGGAAACCACAGAAAACCATCTTCAGGGCTGCCGACAGTGGGGTTCGAACCTACTATCTTCCAGACGCAAGCTCAAAGCTGCGTGACCCTAACCGCACGGCCAACTCGCCCGGTAGTCATGTAGTCAATAGACGTAATGCTCGCTTAGTTGTCACAGTATTGGAATTACTTTGCTGGCATGCACTCAGTGTGTTATATTTATGAGTAGAAAGGGTATTATTATTATGTATGATAGTAAATTAAATAAATTTAATACAAACTGATGGATTTATTTCTCAAAGCACACACACAAAATCATTATTATCTGGAAACTTGCCAATACTATTCTAAGAAACTAATATATTATAGGGAATGGACACAGGAATATGAAATATCCTTAACAAGGCAATTTTGTTTTATTTTTTACAAGGTGTACTTAATGCGTATTTAGCTACATACTTACTTACTTACTTACTTCCTTATGTCAATGCTCATTACTGCTTCCGAATTTGGAACGTGGCAAAACATTTGACACAGAGTCCTACTTCACGCTTCATGCACTCAGTAGTGGACTGGGAACTGCATTCTTTATATGCGCATTACCATCTTGACTCGGTATTGTGCACGAAGTGATCAATTCTGTCATATCGCAACACATCTGAAATCCTAAAAGAACCCAGAGAACAGTTAGAACCGGGCATTTTGTAAATAATGTGGTACTTCCTGAGAGCTGGTGACGCTGCCTCGGACGGCAGGGGAGTGGCTGGCTCCTTCAGGGGTCACTCCGTATCTTGTTAAGTAGGTCTGCACAATCTCATGGCGAAATTGAAGCTGCAGAATGTCAATTCCTACTTTCTTCATTAGTATCCAGGTGTTACGGACAGGGGAACAACCAAGTGAAAATAGGCGACCACCATTTCTTACCCCTAATTCCAACTCTGTAATGAGCAATGTTTTGGTCCATGCGATCTGTGCCACCCATGCACGAGTTGTAAGCACCAAACATTGCAGGTTGTGGTACCAGAATAGTTCTCTTTTTTTGCAATGGAGTATCTCTGAACTTTTAAAAGAGGCTTTTCTCCGTGGCAAGATGACATCATAGTGACACTGCATTGTCAACCCACCGAGCTACTATTACTCGCTCCTTAGGACTCTTCTGGAACTCATAGGTTCCTCGATCTTTTTTCTTCAATAGGTCGGATTCTGTAAGAGGGCAATCGTTTGGTACACGATTATCCCTAATTGTACCTGTCGAACCGTACCCACGTGCTTTCAAGCCCTTTATTAGCGAAATACTAGTGAACAGGTTATCGAAGTAAAGCTTGAAGGGAAGGCCTGTCACAGCTTCCGGAAGTTCATTGAGCATCACAAGAAGAGAGGCTGTGCACTTTCCATATTGCACTTCATACTCAGCTTGGTTTTTTCCTTGATAAACTTCAGAGTTCACTAGAAAACCATCCACTGTGTCCAGACACCACACCTTATATCCAAATCTTATAGGTTTACCCCTTAAAAACTGCTTACAACCGTGCCTCCCAAAGTAAGCTATCATACTTTCATCATAAGAGAGGGCACTTCTCGGCCTTAAACATGCGAATGAACTGCACTTTCAGGAGATCCATGAAGGGGCATAACTTCCACATGCGATCTCCTGCAACCATAGCATTGTTATCTGAACAATGAATGAATTGCATAATTTGCAAGAAACGATCACGGTGCATAGAATTGTACACCGCATCATTTTTTACGTCATTTGCATTCTCCCAGTAGTGTCGTTTATTAGGCAGCTTGTTGTAGCCATACAAAATCAGTACGGCCAAAAAGATTTTCATCTCTTTCGAAACGTGTGGATCAGGCTTATTTAGGAAGAGTGCGTAGCAAGAACATTGGTTTCAAAGGAATACTATGACAGTATCATCAAGTATTTCTTCTAAGATACTCACTGGAGTGTGATCACAGAAAGAAGAATAATCCGCTTGAGGGAAGATGGTAATCTCTTCGTCCAAATATTCAGGTACCCATATTGCTGCTTCGTGACTAATTCTCCGGAATTTAGGCTTAGGTCCTTCTGTCTCTTCAACCAAAGCCTCCTCGGCTTTATCTCCACCCAGTCGCTGACTTGCAGGCAACAACTTCAGCTTTTGCTCGCAATTGCCTCTCAGACGAGTTATCTACAAGGCCACCCTCATCTTCACCTCCTGAATCTCCATCCGTAAGTACCATATCTTCAGGTGGTTCAATAAATATTCCAGTCGCATCAAAATCGTCATCTTCGAGCAGTTGAAGAACTTCTTGTACAGTTAGAGCACTGAAAATCACATGGGAAATATCTGTAACGGACTATATAACATATGATATTGTGTATGTATTGTTGGATATTAGTGAGATTATTGTTCTAGAGTTTGAAGACAATCAGAAATATTGTATAGAATAATTCATATGTCTATCAGATTATAGGTAATTATACAGAAAATAACACTAATGATTGATTGCTATGACGAACGCCTATCGTGGCTAAATGGCACCTGACAAATATTTTACGTCATAGAATCAAGGAAAGTGCAACATGTACAAATAGTGATAAAGCATATTACAGGCTGATGCTAGGAGATACAAACATATTCTCTACCATGTATAAATACAGATAGGAAACACTAATAACATGGTACTTACTTTAGTCGGTAAGCCATTGCGGCGAAGAACAACACACTGTTCAATTCATTGTCTCAACAATCGGGATTCTGTGGTATTGATGGGCAAACAGTGGCACAAATAGTTAGGCGGGAATCTCAGCCGTAAGTTGTAACCAGTGAACGAATTGTCTAATTAGCTTCTCATAGCTAATTAGGAAAAATAGTGAAGCAATACTCATCGATGCCAAACGGCACCCGTAGGCGCTCAAGGGTTAATGTCGCCTGGCCGTGGACACTACACATCCCTTGTTTCTGCTGTGCAGTACTCTTGAATGTTGTCGAACAGATATTTTGTCCTTTCTGCAGTTATGCCTTTTATTTCCAACTTCTTAGGTAGGTTCTGAGAGAGATTATCTCCCTTGAAAATCTTCACAATTACAGTTTGACCATCCAGTTTTTGTTGACACATAATGACCCCTGGCATATCCTTTTTTACAGTAAAATGACTGAAAGATGTGATGTGAGGAATGTTTTTCCCTACCCTGAGCAGTGAACATATGTTGCCAGTCATACACATTTACTAACAGATTACCGGTTTCTTTTCCGATGATGACAGCATTGTTAAGTTTTGACTGAGGTGTGCTATCTTCAATGAGCAAGACAATATCTTGTCAGGGAAGAAGTACATATCACGCGGTACTTCCTTTTCGTAAGACCAAAAGCCCAGTTACAAGAAAATTTCACATGTCCCACTGGCAGAAGAGAAATTATTTTTCATTACATTTGACATAACTGTCCACATGCTAATGTTATTTTTATTTTATGCGACGCATTTGTGAGCATGAAGAAACAACTCACAGCACTATGATGGGGCCTCTGTGCAGGTAGTCCACTTTAGTTAAAATTACCCCTTATAAAATATGCAGTCCAGTAAATGAAGTCTATAATTGTAACTACATTATATTGATGCACAAGCTGGATATTTCATATTTTGATACAAGAAGACAATGCAGGCAGGAACTTCATTGAAGAAACCACACCTTAAGTTGCAAATGTTAAATTCACATTGCTCCTTTAAGGTATGGTTTTGTTAGACTGCCCAGCATGTTTCCAAAGTTATTTTGAAGATTTTTCCATATGGTGACATCTCTGTCACTGCTTTCATCACGAAGTTCAAGGATCAGGCTAACATATGGCATTCAAATCTAAAAATCTATATTTTTCACCCTTCTCACCTTTTTCCTTCATAGCGTAAAATTTTTATTGTGCGACTTAAGGTATGGTTTCCTAGAGAGCGTCACATATACAGTAGTTACAAATGGCACTGTATCTTAAACTACTTTCTACTGTTTTTGACTGGCGTTTCATCGAGGTCGCAGCCAAGCCTCTTACACATGGTAACGTTGCCGAAGGCAGCAGAAATTTTCTCATAATACGTATCTTGTGAATATTTATGGCTATGAAATTGTGTGCTAAATCAGCCATTTCGTTGGACCATGATGCTACATACTTCTTTCGATTTATCAAAACGCATTTTTTTACCTCCCCTGTGGGTGGAATGAAAGGATTCATTATCTGTACCCCCTGGATGTCATAGAATCTACCTAGAGAGGAACAACCAAAGAATGTATTCCCTCCTCGTCTTCCAAGCCCAAAAACATATTCATAATTCTATGCTTTTCCGTGTAGTGGAGAAATGAACATTTATTTTTATTTTTGAAATCGGTTAAATATCGAGAAAATTTTGTCTGAGAAAAATGCTTTAACAATTAGGCTACCATAGTACAGCAGTTTGAAGTCTAATAAATAGCCAATTCAATTTTAGAATCCTCAATGATCAAACAAAATAAAATAAACTTTATTTTTTGAAAGAGCTGAAATTAAAATTCTTTAACATACTGTGTATTTTATATGGTTTTTTTTTTCTTTCAAAATTTTGACCAAACTCCATATGTAGCATATAGTAATACCTTTAGAAATAGTAATTAAGTACATCCCTATTGTGTAATGATTAGGCTAACTGTATATTAGTTTGTACATCACTAGAAATAAAAAGCTTATCGAGCGTGAAGACCTGAATTTAATCTACAGTGTGTCCCACTCTCAGCGGGGCTGGGGGACAACATGCTTGTTCCGAGCAGTACATTCATATCCTCTCACGTATTCTATTGACTATTACTGATAATATTACATTTATTGCTTATTTATGCACCCAACAGCCTTTGTCATGAACGGTAGCGGCGATTGGGAATGAGAAGTGGGGGGGGGGGGGGGGGGGGTTGCACAAAAATAAATAAATAAATAAATAAATAAATAAATAAATAAAAAGTATCTGGGTCTGAGGGATACAGCGGGGAGGGAGTTTACATCAAAATTGAAAAAAAAAATAGCCATAAAATGATAAGGTTTTTATGCTTTCTGAGTGAATTTCGATAGATACATACGGGTTGACAGTCTACAAACTTATGTACAGTAATAGAAGTACTATACAATCAAACTTTCACGAAAGGAACAATAATTACAGATGTATTACAATTAAATAGAAGTACGGTGTGATTATATAATTTGAAAGTCATTTAGTGTTAAACTACACAGTAAAAAAGTAACAAACACTAGACAGAACTGAACAGACATATTGACTGAGTGAAATTGATAGACTGACCAATCCATGCAGCAAGCGGGTGACTGGCAAAAATATCCCCCTGACATCCTTTGTCGCAGCACATGCTACACATTGCTCTGTGGGTCTCCACTACTTGCTGTTACGCTGTACAATTCGGTTAGCCGCGACGAACAACATTTTGCGCGTATTTCCGTTAAGTACTTTGTTAATAATTAAAGAAAATAAAGGAAAGAATTAGAAGCCTCCGTGGCTCAGGTGGCAGTGCGTCAGCCTCTTTTTTTTTTTTGCTAGGGGCTTTACGTCGCTCCGACACAGATAGGTCTTATGGCGACGATGGGATGGGAAAGGCCTAGGAGTTGGAAGGAAGCGGCCGTGGCCTTAATTAAGGTACAGCCCCAGCATTTGCCTGGTGTGAAAATGGGAGCGTCAGCCTCTCACCGCTGGGTTCCGTGGTTCAAATTCCGGTCACTCCATGTGAGATTTGTGCTGGACAAAGCGGAGGCAGGACAGGTTTTTCTCCGTGTACTGTGGTTTTCCCTGTCATCTTTCATTCCAGCAACACTCTCCAATATTATTTCATTTCATCCTGTCAGGCATTAATCATTGCCCCAGAGGAGTGCGATAGGCTTCGGCAGCCGGCACAATTCCTATCCTCGCTGCTAGATGGGAGCTTTATTAATTCCATTCCTGACCCGGTCAAAGGTAAGAATTAGGTGAAAAGACAACAGAGTGTTTGCACATTCTTTTTATAATTCCTACTTTCAGGCAGATAAAATGGAGTAAAAATGTAATCACCGCTACTGGTCATGAGTACTAGCCCTTTTCAAAAGGCGGTGTTTAAAGTGGTGTCCTTCAGCATTCAAACATTTATGGCATCTGCTAATGAAATTGTTATTCACACGCCTAAGTTCCTGTTGCGCAGTTGTCCTAATTACTGTTGTTATATTAAGTGCGGCCAGTATCCACTATTTGGGAGATAGTAGGTTCGAACCCCACTGTCGGCAGCCCTGAAGATGGTTTTCCGTTGTTTCCCATTTTCACACCAGGCAAAGGCTGTACCTTAATTAAGGCCACGGCCACTTCCTTCCCACTCCCAGCCCTTCCCTGTCCCATCGTCGCCATAAGACCTATCTGTGTCGGTGTGACGTAAAGCAACTAGCAAAAAAAAAAAAAAAAAAAAGTTGTTATAAGTTTTAAAGTTCATCTATGATGTGAGGATTATTTCTGTAATGTTTTAAGGTTCCCCGCAAATAAAAGTTGCAGATAGTAAGATTAGGGGAACCTTTTCGATATCCTATTGTCAAAAACTGCCTCTGTATCTTGCAAAGAATCATGTGCAGTATGAGCTGTGGCAGCCATATCTTATCTCATTATATGTCAACATTTGAAAAAATGGTGTGGGAATATTTGTGCGTTATCTCTCAGAATTTATGGTATCATTGAAAAATATGGGGCCTAATGTCTGTTCTACAGTTACAGCACACTTTACACCAATTGTCTGGTCATGTAAAGGAATTTCTTGAATTAATAGCAGACTTTCAGTGCTCCACTACCTATTGTTTTATGCAGAAACTAGGGCCGCCTCATGGATATGTAGTGAGTCGGCATGAGGTTATGAATACACCGCTCGGAGCGTGCATGTTCATGTCGACTGTTGGCCCAGCTGGGAGCGGGACACACTGTAGTACTGTATTTATGAAAGAAGCATATATCCTGTGGAAATTATAGTTGGAGAATAACAAAACAAGATATTTCAAGGTAGATATACATTACCTTTTATCTAATATGGGTCCTTAGCTGAATGGTTAACATAGTGGCATTTAGTTCAGAGGGCCCTAGGTTTGATACCCATTTGGTTTGGGGATTTTAACTGTGGTCTGGTTAACACTCGCTACCAGACCATGTACATGTCCCGAAAAACCAGGCAATTTCTATGTTTAGATTTATTTTGTATTGTAATTATGCTTTAAACTTCAGTGGAATTACCATTTTGAAGGTCTATTCTTCTTCAATAATACTTAAATAAATAAATAAAATTATTTCTAACAAATTCCAAATCTTATGGGTTTTTTCCAACCATGGAAATGTCATTACAAGTAATCATGTTCATATTGGTCCGTATTGATTATATATAACTTGAGAAAATATATATACGAGCGTTGTCGGAAACAATGTGAACCAAGTATATGAGTGTTAGAGCGTTGGTCATACTGATATGTAATTTGAAAAAATTACGTCGATATCTCGCACCATTGTAATTTAATCAGCTGCTGAAGTTAGCCAACGAGATCGCTTCGTGGGCAAATTCAAATGGGCTTTGCGAGGCGGTGTTACTAAATCTGCTCATGGCTTGGTCGGGCTTGAAAGCCATGCCGAGAAAGACGGCATGAGTTTCAGCCAATGCCACTGTAGCGTGCTGGCTGTGGGCTGAGCCCATCAGCAGGGAAGTCCTTGCTCAAATCCCTCCACTGGAGAAGTTTATTTCTTCTATTATAAGCCACGTGGAAATTTAGCAACACTGCCATGCAAAGCCCATCTGAAATCGCTGGCGAAGCAATCTGATTCACTAAATTCAGCAGCTCATAAAATGACAATGGCGCGAGATCTCGACGTAATTTTTTCAAATTACATATCAGTATGACCAACCCACTAATGCTCATATACCCGGTTCACACTTTTTCAGACAACCCTTGTATATAGATCAACCACCTAATCAATACACAATTTTACGATCTAAATACATTATTTATGAAACAAAAGTGGACATGTTCTGGCTCTTGGAGCCTTCATCAGCACACAAACGCTTAAATAAGTAACAGCACATAAACACATTTGAAAGCAAGATCATGAATGTAGTATTGATGATGTCACGCAAAAAAAAGTCGAACACAGGATCTCAGTTCATAATTAGAGCCCTGCACGGATATACAAAATATTATCCACATCCGGGGATGGTTATCCGTATCCACGAATGGATAACTCTAGATATTATAGATATTTAACTAGAGTATATTACACGCAAGGTATTGAAACAGATAGATCTGTTAACATAATACAATAGGCCTGATACCTAGCATCAGAACCCTACAGTCACAAGGTTATGAGGGATTTTTCTCTTGCGACATCTACCGACGTATTGACCTTTCTTCGTTCCTACCGTTAACTGCGGGCAGGAACAAGTTAGACTTAGGTCAAATTCACAGCTTTATGGTCTTTTTTTTTGCTTTGCGTCGCACTGACACAGATAGGTCTTATGGCGACGATGGGACAGGGAAGGGCTAGGGGTGGGAAGGAAGCGGCCGTGGCCTTAATTAAGGTACAGCCTGGTGTGAAAATGGGAAACCACAGAAAACCATTTTCAGGGCTGTCGACAGTGGGGTTCGAACCTTTATGGTCTTAAGGCTCTTTATATATATATCACCATTCTCCCATACCACTGTCAAGGGTCGCCTAACCACAAAAAAGTATACTTGAGTGAAAATCAATAAACTTCATTATTTAGAAATTACCAGAAAAATTATCTGCACTGCCATACACTTTGCATCCGCCAAGACACTAACGTCGTGGATATCCGCATCCGTGCAGGGTTCTGTTCATAATATTGTATCATTTCCCTTATTATCACTATGGATTGAATTTATACCATGCTGTACACAATTTTTGTTAGTTTTAGGTACATTATTGCACATATTCACATGGTTTCTTTGTGTGATAGATTTTGAAGCATAGCTGCGTACGCAGAGCAACACCGCTCAGCTCACACTAGTAGCCTGTCTCTGTATGAGATGTTCTCCTGCTTGATTTCTTACTTCTCACGCTTCAAACCTGTCATAACCTAGCAACATACATCTTTGTTGTAGAAAGTATATGTTGTATAAAATGCCGTATTATTAGCCTTCCTACAATCCTCAATACTGTATCATGCCGCGATAAACTTTGGCTGGCTTCCATTTCTTCTCACATGTGCACAGAGAAGTGGCGTGGTAGCACCATAGCCCTGTCGTGAGAAAACCGTAGCTTTGAAAATAACTCAGAGTGACATCTCTTGTTCAGGGTTGTTACCCACAGTGTAAGGATGATGATGATATTTGTTGTTTAAAGGGGCCTATAGCTAGGTCATCGGCCCCTAATGAAATGAATGGTGATAAAAAGATCATGAAACAAAAACAATCAGTGGATCTAATTCACAATACCTTAATTACTGTGATAATATGTATTATCTAAAGGGATTCAAAATCCAGGTTACCGGGCTGATGACCTTAGATGTTAGGCCCCTTTAAACAACAAGCATCAATCTAGGTTACCAGCCCCTCATAATGGTACCAATCAGCGGTAAAGCAGAACCGTGGTGTTCCTCCTATAGTGAAACTAATCACAGGTAACATAGACTCACAGTGTTTCTCGCATGGTGGTACTAATCCCAGGTAGTGTAGACCCATGGTATGTCGCACATAATGGCACCACTCACAGGTAACACAAACCCTTGGTGTTTGGTACATAAGGGCACCCCTCACAAGCAACGCAGACCCATGGTGATCCTCACATAGTGGGACAATCGCGTGCACCGGTATTCCTGTGGTGTTTCTCACGTGGTGGAATTAATCACAGGCCATGTATACTCATGGTTTCGCTCACATAATGGCACTCATCATAGGCAATGTAGACCCACAGTGTATCACACATTATGGTAATGTCCACAGGCAACACAATTCCATGGTGTTTCTCATATAATTGTACTACTCTCAGGCAACGCAGACCCATGGTTGTCCTCACATAGTAGTACTAATCAGGTGCCAGCCGACAGTACAGGCATAAGCCTGTTGAAATGCCGCTCAGGAAAATCAACATTAATTTAAATGAGGGAACCTGTATAAACTATGGACTTGGGTATTTTCAGAAAAAATGCGGGTAGAAGTACAGGCTTGGTAAGGAGAGTGTTAAATCATTAATCTCGGGGGGGGGGGGGGGGGGCAGGGTTCTTGTGTTAATCTTAACACACATCTTCATTTACATGCATCTCACTACAATAACCAGAGAAACACGCAATAGCACCACAACCCTCACATAGGGTTGTTGTTAGGAAGGGGATCCAGCTGTAAAACTGGAGCGGCCCCAGGTAATTGGGATAAGGGTAGGGAAAAGAAGGGACTTCGTTATCTTTTATTTTGAGGTAACAGCAAATGTGGTGGCTCTTTAGAAAGCCCCATTCTCTTCATTAAAATGGAGACACCAAACAAATTTTCAGTGTTCCGCATGGGCCGGTTGACATAGGATGAGGACAAACAAGAAGACACAAAAAGACAATCTCCATACTTGTTACCAGCTAGATCAGCTGGACCTATGTTCTTTAAAGAGGTGTTACTCCTCTATCATTCACCACCGAGCAGAGTGGTCCCATGTATTTAAAGCACTACGGCAGCCAAGCTGCATTTGGAAGATGCGTGGGTTTGATCCCCACTGCCAGCTCTCTTGAGAATGGTTTTCTGTGATTTCTGCTTTTGACGTGCAGGCAAATGCCAGGACAGTTCCTATTCATAAGCCACAGCAGATTCTTTCCACCTCCGTACCCAATTTCCACTCACCATCATTCATTTCATCTTCCTCTTTCAGCTGTCTCTGTGGATCAGTGGTAGTGTCGGCCTCTGGATCCCAAGATAGCGGGTTCAAACCTGGCGGATTTTTGAAGGGCAGAAGAAAGTCTATTGAACACTCCACGTCATATGATGATGGCATGAGAAAAATCTCTGGTAGTGACACGTTATTTGTTATTTCAATTTAATTGTAACAGTTGGTGTTTACCCGACAAAATCCATTAAAATTCAACCATAGATGGCCAAGAGAGATTCGGTTTACTCTGCCGTCTAGTAGGCCTAGTGTCAAACAGAACATCAAAAATGAAGACCAAGCAGCCAGATGGCATCAAATTAAAATGTCTGCAGATAGTAGCTGAGGCCATACAATTATTATTATTATTTCATCTTCATTAGCTCCCCAACTGAAGTTGGCACCTGGAAAGTCATCCAGCCGTAAATGCTTTCCATATAAATTCATCTCATCTCATCCTCTACCCCATATCAATAAAAGGGACAAAGTGGTAAACATACACTCCTCTATCACTCGCCTTTCTTTTTTTTTATTGTCCTAGTTTGTGACGGGCAGGGCACTGGCCTCACGCACCGCCTGGTAGATTGAAGAATCGATGATGATGATGATGATGATGATGATGATGATGATGATGATGATGACAAGGATTGGTTCTGTAATAGCAGCAACACTTTTGTTTGTAAGCAAGGAAATGAAATGTACATGCACCATGCGTGTGCCGTTTTGTAAAGAAGAGCATCGCCTGTAAGCTGATATTCTAAAGGTGAGTAGTCACGATGTTCTTGACAGAGGAACAGTGCAGTTGGATAAAGACTGAATGTGCCCACAGCAAAATCATCAAGGTCTTTGCAAGGCATGCGAGGAATTGGTGTTGTCTTACAAAACAGTGGCACAGTAGGTGACATCCTTTTGTTATCTTCTTAGCATTATTCCCACACAGTGGCAGGGTCTGCTTAGGTGATGTCCTTCAATAATGGACAGCAATGTAGGACCAACATTGCTTGGCAGCCTATATAGAGGATGTGCAGGTTGCTGGTGATGGATAAAAACCAGATAATTCAAGAGTTAACTGAAGGCTGTGTCCTGAAGGGCCACTTGGACATGAGGTAATGGGTTCTGCACAATTTGATGGAATTGTAGAAAAGGGAACGTACGTGGAGTGCTATGAATGTGAATGGAAGGCTTTTTCTGTGCTATAACCGAGTGAGTTAGCTGTGCGGTTTGGGTTGCATAGCACTGATCTTACATTGAGGAGATGGTAGGTTTGAATTCCAACGTTGACAGCCCTGAAGAAGGTTTTTCGTGTTTTCTCTTTTTACACTAGACAAGTACTTGTAAAGGTAAGGGTATATTCTGCCCGAAGGCAGGTCTGAACCTCTGCAGAGGTGTGCCTGAGCCGGAGTTTACATACGGTAGGGCGGCCCGTTCCTTTCCGCTCCTCCATTCCCTTGCCCCTCACAAAAAGCGTGTGGCAAACCATCCAGATTTCAACCCCGTCCAATGTTGCTTAACTTTGGAGATCTCACGGGATCCGGTGTTTCAACACGCCTACGGCCGTTGGCACAAGTGCTTGGGCTTACCTTAATTATGGCCACGGCCACTACCTTCCCCATCCTTGTGTCGCCAAAAACCTTTTTAATGTCTTGGTGCAACATAAAACCAGTAGAAAAAAAAATGTGCATATCATTATGCCGGATGAGACATGGGCCCCATTATAGAGCCAAAAATAAAATGTCAGTGGTTTGATTGTGTAATAAATGTTGCCAAAACAATACATTATGGGTCCATCTGAAACTTCTTTTTGATGTAATGGCAAGCAATTTTAACACTATCCCCAAAAAGAAGTGATGTCAATTCTGATGAACAACTGTGATAGCATCATCCTAATGCATACTGCACTCCAAGAATAGACCATGAATGCATATTATTACTGTCCAATTTTGGAACATAACCTGTGACCAGCATTATGAAAGAAGCAGTGACACTTTCTTCAAAATCCTCTCATTTTTTGCAGGACAATACTTGGGCGAGTGTGGTGCAACCGGTGGCAGATTTAGATGCTCGGTGGGGCTAAGACATACTCTACCATCCCTATATTCTCTGGACTTAAGCCCCTGTGATTTTGATTTGATTCAGTCTTAAATGAAATGCTTCTTAATTGTTCCAGATATTCTTTAGGTGGTAGACCTAAGTACACAGGCATTGGAACATGTGTACTAAGATTTCTGTTTTGCTAGTACCAGGTTCTACACAGTGCTGGTGACTACATTGAGACACTGTACAAGTTTCATGGAGGTATCTTTTTTTCAGAACTGGCAACTATTACAGGTTGTCTGCAATTATTATGGAATTCATCTCATGATTGCAGTCAAAGGGGAAGTTATTGTGTAACAGAGACATTATCACGAAAATATAATTTTCTACAGAAATGAAGGAAAGAAGAAAAATGTTCAGCCTTTCTGAGCATTGCCGCTTAACACTTCTTGTTTTAATGTTTATGGGTTGGCAAGAGTAGTTACTTGGTCCTTGCTTCTTTTTGCTACCCATAAGCGTTGTGAATGAAGGAGCTCTACTCAGCTTCTCCACTCTAAAACCTTAAAGTAATGTGGTATTTGCAGTATTAAGTGTACCCGACTAACTGTCCCTCAGAAAGAGGTTTTCAGTGTTGAGAGGAAAAATCGGACAGGATTGAGGCCTACATTATGCACATCTACAATGGAATTGCTCATAGTTTAGAAGACTAAGATATCATCACAGGGAGAAGAAAACCTACACTGAAAAGCAGCTGCTGGGTGCGAAAGAATGCTACACAGAACTGACAGGTAATGTACAAATGTTATTGTATAGTATGATATACTTTAGAATAGATTGCTGTTGGGAAGAGCAAATGGGTGTCATTGAGAAGGAAGGAGCATGCTTTGGACTTGACTTGAACATTTTCTGAGCCATGTCAGAGGTTGGCACCTCTGTCTTTTGTATCAGTTAAAAAAAAAAAAAAAGAAGAAGTTGATGGCATGTGGCTTCCTGAGAGGCCTGGTGCAGGTTTTTTGAGTTGAGGTCATGTAGGCGACCTGCATTTCTGTGAGAAAAATGAGGCCCTTCCTACGATGCATTCTAATACTGAAGATTACACACATTCCCAGTCCCCAAGCCATCGGAATTAAACAAATTTGTCCCTTAATAGAATATAAACTTCCAGATCCATCTATTCATTTCTTCATTAGACCATTCATATTCAAATGGTCATAATTAGAGTCCAGAGTTTTAGCCAGTAATAGGTTAGAATGCAAACTTCCCGAAGCTAGTAACAAGTATAGAAGTATAGTCTACCCGACAAAATAGTTATGTTATGAGTAGGGCCTGGATTCTTAAAAATACATATGCAAATACATATTTTGTACGTTAGCGCATATTTTGAATGTTAGTGCGTACATAGATGTATTTTTCTCTTATATGTGATCGATTATCTGAGATTTCTGAATGAAATAAAAAATATAATGAACTCTGTATATGTTTTACATCCCTTGGCAACACGAGAAGCCTTCCTTGATCAAGAACAGTGCTTTCAGTGTTGCAGACGGATAATGACCCTTTTCACAACAGCTATTTCCTTCTTCCTGACATTTCAATCCATAAGCAACTACATAAATAGAATCAGGCAGTCTTTGCCAAAAAAATGTTCCAAGCAATTGGTGCCAGTGTACAAGTATTGCCCAGTTACGCGTGTTGACATAGAACGATCATTTTCAGCATATAAATTAATTCTGCCCAACAACAGAAAGTCATTGACCCCTGAAAACATTGAAAAACTGTTAATAACCTACTGCCATGAATCATTTTACAAGGAATGAAACATGTTTATCAATTTTACACTGAGGTAAAATTAAATAATGCATTTGGTAAGTATATTTTGTTTTATTTTTAGTGCATATTTTCAAAATTTTTAGTGCATACATGCATGCATATTTTTGGAGTTTTTAGTGCATATGAATCCGGGCCCTAATTATGAGTATTGCATAAACATTAGGGGTATGGCACATCAGAATTTATGTTACTCTTGCTACATAATGGAAGAACGGACTAGAGTACACTTCCTAATAATCAAGTTAATTTGCAATCTAACCTATTAGTGCCTAAAAATCTGGAGTCTAGTCGTTATATAAACTAGAACAAGTTTTGGCTCATACCAAGCATCTTCAGCTAGAAAAATTCAATTACTCTTGAAATGTTTACAAATTAGTAGCCATTTAATTGGCATGTTATAGTACTGAATGCATATTAAAATATTATAAAAAGTAAAAATATATGTGAATAAATGTAATTAATTAAAAGTCTTTAAAATAATCTCTCATTATTAGATGAATATTTGTGACACTACCTGTTGATGAATTGATTTGGATTTTAAAAAGTTGGGTTTTTTTGCTAATGGCTTTACGTTGCACCAACACAGATAGGTCTTATGGCAATGATGGGATAGGAAAGGGCTAGGAGTTGGAAGGAAGTGGCCATGGCCTTAATTAAGGTACAGCCTCAGAATTTGCCTGGTGTGAAAATGGGAAACAATGGAAAACCATCTTCAGGGCTGCCGACAGCGGGATTAGAACCCACTATCTCCCGGATGCAAGCTTACAGCTGCGCGCTCCTAACCACATGACCAACTTGCCTGGTAAATGTTAAAGGTTAATGGTTGCTGGAAGCTGTCACATTGTAGAATGTTCATCTATACTGATATTAGATCTGAGAACCTTATTGTCAGTAAGGAAGCCTGTGAATTTTTTGTTGTCAGTGAAATTGGGTAGGCAGACAACAGTTTTACTTGATAACTAGAACTCGGCAACTCCAAAATGAAACCCCCCAAGAAATGCAAACACTGAACAACCCCCTCCTGCCCTTCTGTTTTCCCGGTCATGCAAAACCAATAGCTTTCTAATCTGTGGAAAAGTGTGTTTCTTCATGAACAAATCGAAGTGAAGATGGCTCAAGTGTTGAATATGCCCACAGATCAGTTTTTGCCTAGCCCTCACAGGAGACGTTTCTGTAGCCCATTGAAGTGCTGAAGCTCCGTACTTTGTCTGTCACTGCGCACGGCTTGGCTACACTGAGGCCTCGATTGCCAGTGTTGCCGGTTTTGGCACATTGAGTGTTGCACTGTTCTGAATGCGAGATATTTTGCTGATCTTTATTTAAATATATACTATTATTAAAATGTTTTCATTCATCCCCTGAAGGGAGTGGCGTGCCTCTTAGATGGTAACGTCTTCTCTCAGGCCAGGAGATTTGTTACGGTGAAGGAGATTCATGGAGAAGGTGAGAGGGTTGGCGGCCGTGGCCTATACTAGGAACTGTCCCGGCATTCGCCTTAGGGCAGGAGAACGGAAAACCATTCTCAGGACAGCCGACAGTTGGGGCCAGCCGTGAGGTCCAGCCCTGTCCAGTCTCCCGGATGCAGAGGCGTAGAACCACGGACCAGCCATGGCCACTTGAGGGCCGAGACCTACTCTGTATCTACCAACCTTGCATATATTCTATCCTATCAGAAATATATTATCTCCATTTGTTAAGTAATGGCAAGTGCTAAAAGCAAAGTTGTTCATAGTAAGGTAGAGAGATAGCAACAGCACGTTCACTGTCTACTGTCTTGTACCCGTCCTGCTCTGTCTGTCGCACCAGCTGACGGAAATAGCGCTTATATAGCTTGGATCCCAGGGTCTTACTTCAACTTCTTGTGCTATACAATGACAGGGGCTGGAAATCACAATGTGTGTGTTTTCTTTTTTCCTACACTTCACACATCAAGACTGTAGATCCGTCAAGATGGTCCCTCAGTAAGTGTTGAAGTTCACCCTCCTGATAAAGCCAAGGCCGGGCTGAGTGGCTCAGACGGTTAAGGCGCTGGCCTTCTGACCCCAACTTGGCAGGTTCGATCCTGGCTCAGTCCGGTGGTATTTGAAGGTGCTCAGATATGTCAGCCTCGTGTCGGTAGATTTACTGGCACGTAAAAGAACTCCTGCGGGACTAAATTCCGGCACCTCGGCGTCTCCGAAAACCGTAAAAGAGTAGTTAGTGGGACATAAAACAGATAACATTAAAAAAATTATTATTGATAAAGCCAAGAAGCAGAAATGAGGTCACTGGAGTCTGAGAAGAAACAGATGTGGAAGAACTGTATTTTTTAAACATTTTTTTATTCCTCCCTCTTCTCACACTGAACTGTCATTGTGTTTTTCCTGTTATTTGTTTGGGTCTTTCTATATAAAGAGGAAATCTTATCAAATAAAACAGGACCTTGAACATGTGGTCTTCTGAGGCAACAGACCTAAAAGAAATGAATTAAGAAGTGGACAGCACTCCTTTACCACAACTGGGCAATTGAAGACAAATCATGATATAAATAATATTAGAACCAGTGTATACTTCTCTTTACCAGGAAAAAGAAAGGCCCTGGAAAAGTCAAGGGGCATTGTAGTTGGTGGAGAACCAATCAAGACTATAAAATATGCAGAGATGTGACAGTATTAGCAGAATCAGTAAAAGATCTGCAAGTCATGTTGGAAAAAATTGAGAGAGTGGGCAAGGAGTTTGGAATGAAGATCAACATTGGAAAGACTAAGGTGACGAGAATAGGAAAAGAGGAGATAGCTGTTAATATAACATTAGAGGGAAAGAAATTGGAACAAGTGAAGTCATTCAGATATTTGGGAAGTTTTTTAACGTGGAATAGAAGCTGTACAGAAGAAGTAAGAAGCAGAATATCTATTGGAAAAGAAGCTTTCAGAAAGGTGAGAGGTATTTTGACATCTAAGCCAAGCCCTACTGATTTAAGAAAGAGGTTCGCAAAGTGTTTGTGGAGTGTGGTGTTATATGGAGCTAAAACATGAAAATTAAGAAAGAAACAAAGTATTTGGAAAGTTTTGAAACATGGTTGTGGAGAAAAATGGAAAAAGTTGTAACGGTTCAAATCCCGTTACAAGATAATATCTGTATTATTATTATTATTATTATTATTATTATTATTATTATTATTATTATTATTATTATTATTATTATTATTATGCCCGTATTATTATTATTATTTTATCTGTGAGATTACTATTATTTTGTTATAATTCTTATTCAATTCAATTTTGCAAAGCTTGTCGCTTGCAGGATTGTACTTAGATGTATGCATATATACGTGTGTGTAAAATAACACTCAATACATGTACAGTGAGAATTGTTATATGTCAGATGTTGGATATGGCATCGTTACATTGTGCAATAATGCTGGCGATTCTGCCAAGTCATCGCCACGTCATGGCTACGTCATCGTGCTCACGGTTTGAGGCGTTGTGGGAGTATGTCATTGTTATTTCTGGAGATTACGTAGCTGTGTCAACCAACGTCTATGAAAGGTGGATGCATATTGTAGCGTCAGTCATTATTTAAATGGAAGCTGAACAGTGAAGAAGTCTACTAGATGAAGAGGCCTCAGTCGGTCAGTCAACGAGTGTGAACGAGAGATGGAGAAGACTCAGTGAGCCATTAATCATTGGTCATTGAGAGAGTGAGGCCAAAGTTAGTTGGTCGGTTACTAAATAATAATAATAATAATCGTATGGCCTCAGCTACCGTTTGCAGACATTTCGATTTGACGCCATCTGGCTGTCTGCTCGTCAATTTCGATGTTCCGGTTTACTCTGTCTGCCATCTAGCGGACCTAGAGTAAACCGGATCTCTCTTGGGCGTCTATGGCTGAGATTTAATTAATTTTGTCGGGTAAATACCAAATGTATCACCAGAGATCTTTTACATGCCGACATCGTACGACATGGAGTGTCGAATGGACTTTTTTCCGCCCTTCAAAAATCCGACTACCTCTGCCGGGTTTGAACCCGCTATCTTGGGATCCGGAGGCCGACACTCTACCACGGCTCCACAGAGGTTACTTAGTTGAAGACATGGACGCAAGGGCTTACCATGGAGTCAGAGAGGGATACCACCTGCTATGAGGTAATACCATATTGACTTACAAAGAAGTCAGATGATATGGAGAAGAAGCAGTCACAAGGATGTATCACCAAGTTAGGCGTGACACATCTACAGTAAACACCAGATCAAAGGAATACGTCGTAATTACACTCAAAGTGTTGAAGGTACAGTCAAGTGAATCAGTGAGGGAAATCATCATCATCATCATCATCTGTTTACCCTCCAGGTTCGGTTTTTCCCTCGGACTCAGCGAGGGATCCCACCTCTACCGCCTCAAGGGCAGTGTCCTGGAGCTTCAGACTCTTAGTCGGGGATACAACTGGGGAGAATGACCAGTACCTCGCCCGGGCGGCCTCACCTGCTAAGCTGAACAGGGGCCTTGTGGAGGGATGGGAAGATTGGAAGGGATAGGCAAGGAGGAGGGAAGGAAGCGGCCGTGGCCTTTGGTTGGGTACCATCCCGGCATTCGCCTGGAGGAGAAGTGGGAAACCACGGAAAACCACTTCGAGGATGGCTGAGGTGGGAATCGAACCCACCTCTACTCAGTTGACCTCACGAGGCTGAGTGGACCCCGTTCCAGCCCTCGTACCACTTTTCAAATTTCGTGGCAGAGCCGGGAATCGAACCCGGACCTCCGGGGGTGGCAGCTAATCACGCTAACCACTACACCACTGAGGCGGACAGTGAGGGAAATATTTCGTATAAATTGTTAAATGTCCGGTCAAGAAGAATTCAAATTCATGCCTAGTTTCTTTCATAATTTCATATTCTCATCTGTTTTATCGCAACAAGACTCACTATTTTTTATATATATTATTTAAAGAATATATTTTGTTCTATCAAACGAATTCATAGTTTTATTTCAATGACAGTAAAATATCTTAACCTCAAAATTAATGGGGAAACCGAACGCCAATCTCCTTTTCCCAGAACTTATATGATATGTTGTCAAAAGTAAGCTTGTTACCCCACACCCTTTTAGTATTAAAAAGTCTCAAAGTGAAGTGAACAGATAAAGTGCTATGAAAAATAGGAGAGAAGAAACACTTGATAAAAATGATAAGGAAGAGGAAAATGTGCTGATTGGGTAACATACTATGTAGAAATTGTCTTCAACAGACGGTTATGGAGAGAAAAAAAGATGGAGGAGGAGGAAGGTTTGGAATGTTAACAGATGTCGGACTAGGGAGAAGCTATGAACAACTGAAACAAGATGCTCAGGACAGAGAATCATGGTGGATGTCCAGTTGATGCCTGTCTCAAGACAGAAGAAGTATACCTTCATAATTTGCAAAGATATCCAGTGGCCAGATCAACTTCATAGATGATTGGGAGAAAGGATTCAGTTAACATGTCATCATCCTTAGTTGATGAATAATAAAATGTCTATGTGTACATTGTCTGTTTGGTTCTTTGTGTCTCCATTAGGAGAACTCCAAGTGACTTCCTTGTAATTTTCTTTGGCGTCAGGTGCTTTCGATACTCGTATTACTGCCCATTGCAAAATCAATCAATCAAATCAAACAAATTCTGTTATCATTGGAGACCTCATGTTTTCTGAAAAGCAATCTCGTTTCCTACTTTAGCATTGAAGTAACCCATGATCACTTGCTACCTTGCTACCTGTGCTAGTTCCTGCTCCAGTTGCTCATACAAGAGGTCCTTTTCCATCTCCTCAGCTTCCTCTGCTGGTGCATAAACATATACAAGGGTTGAGGCGTAAGTCATTGCAACTACTTTTTTCCTCACAAATGCGGGCTCTACCAGACAAATGGAATTATACAGATGAGAGTGGAGAGCGTATGGTGCTGGATGAAATCCATAGATTATATAATGTTTATTCTCAGAGAGTAAAGTAACCGTCGAACAGTAAATCTTCAAAGCAGTCCCCTAGATTGTCTACTGCATGGTGACAGTAATGCGGAGACGTCGGCTCACCACGTGTGAATTTTGCAATTTCATGTTTCTCAGCGTTGATAATGTCCTCTCATGTTCCAAACCACGTCCCATGCGATAGTTTGGGGATGAGGTCAAAATTGCACGGAGGCAGGTCTGGCGAGTATGATTGATGTTTCCATGCCCGTCCGTGAAGTTATCTCGTCACATCCATTCTGCACGGAGCCTGACTCACTACTGCAGTCTCATCGCCCTGTGCGTGGTACCGGTCCAATGCACTGCCATCTTGTGCTATGTCCGTGTACTATGAGTGTTGTGATTTCCAGGACATGTGACCATTGTGAATGTGTAAGAAAAATTGTTGCAATAACTTAGGCCCCAACATTCGTATAAATATATATAGGCCATATATTGAAGCAGCAAGCTTTTAGTTCTACTTTACACATCCTCTCATTAACAGATTTGAAGTTCAATATGACTGACTGCCTTATGCATATCAGCGATAATCAGCCACCTTGCACTCTATCCCCACAGCTATAAAACATCATATTTTCTCCAGTGGTCATAATTCCTCTTCCTTTCCCTTTCAACTCTTGGATTGGATTTTTGTTAAGAGTACAGTATTGTTTTTTGTTTACTATTCTTTATTTTAGTGATTTAGACATAGAGCAAAGCTTTCTGCTGTACTGTACATATTTCTACTGCACATACTAAACCTCAGTATTGAACTTCAAGGCAAATTGGGTGAGAAAATAGCTAACAGACTTTTTATATGCAGTTAATTGCATTTAATCAATTTATCCAGACAAAACCGGGTACTACTGTCCCATCCTATCGCCCTTCGAAAAGTAAGGTAAAAGTGAAATGTTCTTGTGGAAAAAGCTGTAAAAATAAAATGCACATATGAAGCAACAGCTAAATAACAAAATCAAGCACATATAAAAATCATAGCGAATTTCTGTATCAGTACAAGTAATGTCGTGATATATCGCTGCACACCGCAGTATCAAAATCATCAGTAACAGGTGCTATAGAGCACAGTACAAGAATATTTAAAAAAAACATACACATGACTTGTCTTCAACAGAGATAAGCTGCCGGCGATGTACAGCATAACGGATTATGCGTTATATGTACCTAACCAGAGCAACTCTCAAAAGAAAAATTATGCAAGGCAACAAAGTGATGGCTGTTCCCACCATTGTGCTTCCTCCCGGCGAATGTATTTTTGAAATAGATAAGGTTAAGTAATTATTTAGTAACTCACGGGAAAAGAAAAATCTCATCCTTTCTCTTTCTTAATACAATATAAATTGCATTATAATTTTCCGTAATCACGAGGAATTATGGCTGTCCAAGAGGGGGTGTATTCATTCCTTGTAGGTCCATAAGAGCAGTACTGTTTTCTTAACATGTCATGATCTCTAGTTTTTTTATTTTTTAAAATTTTTATTTAAATGCTATTT
The DNA here is from genome assembly GCF_040414725.1 of Anabrus simplex. Lineage (NCBI taxonomy): Eukaryota > Metazoa > Arthropoda > Insecta > Orthoptera > Tettigoniidae > Anabrus > Anabrus simplex. Next base: position 676,429,166 of record NC_090265.1, read on the forward strand.
GTTCGGTGCGTTGACCTATAGAGATCTTTTGCCCCTACTTGCACCATGTGATATGAACCTGCGTGTAATTTGAATGGAGGAAGTGTAGAGTGTTGAATGTGAGGAAAGGAACGTTAAAGACGACGCAAAGACCCAGTCCCCAGGCCAGGGATATTAATCATTTACAGTTAAAACCCCTGACCCAGCCGGGAATTGAACGCGGGGCCGCCGGGTGACAGGCGGATGCATTGCCCCCTACACCGTGGGGCCAGACATGATCTCTAGTTAGTATCTAACAGAGTCCAGGATATTACACAATGGATATATTTTAGGTCCACTTCCACAGGAGGGGACTGTTTTAAGCTCATAATTTAACTTGATAATTATGTTAAGTACCAAACATACTGACCAGGAAGATCCCAAAGATATAATATGGAGGATAGATACACAGAAATCCTGATTAGCATAATGAACCACATAAATGATTAAAGATAAGGAAGTAGGATATAAACACACAAAAAGGACAAACATAATGGCAGGTTAGTAGGGACACAAGAACCACCAGAAAGGATACATAGGGCTAACATTCAAGGACAAATTCCACATCTTTATCCACTATCATCTTCATAGATGGACTCTCCCATTATCAATATCAGTTTTATCAGATTTCTTTCCTTTCAGCCCCCATCCAGTATCAGGGTGGGAATGCACAATTCCTGTGGGGATCATTCTTGAGAATTGCTTTCTTGATTATTCTTTAGTGTGTTAAATGTCTCCTTCCTAGCTCTACCTGTCCTTAGTAATATAGCTTCATACTCAAGTTAGTTTTATTAGTTTAACCTAGAACACCACAATGAAGTCTGAGAAATCTGATGTGACATACATCATTGCACATCTTTCTTACTTTTGTTCACCCATGTAAATTAGGCCAGTACCTCACTCTATGTGCAACAACAAGACCTTCCAATCCTTTCCAACCTGTTAGTTGCAAGGGGCATTCTGATGACAAACAAATACAGGTCAGGCTCCCAGAAACCCCTGTGTGGTATTCATGCTTATGTTTCCCTCATGCATCAGTAATTTCCTTTTGCAGTTGTAACCGTACAACAGGGTTACAGATTCCATTCAGTATTTATTATTATTATTATTATTATTATTATTATTATTATTATTATTATTATTATTATTAACCCGATTCATGAGATTTTATATTCTGTTTCTCATCATTTAGACTGTAATAATTAGGTATCCACACATATTATTGTATTTAATCATAGGTTAAGTGAAATATGTTTGTAATTATGCTGTATATTAGTAAGTGAGATTTGTTGGTTTGATATAGTCATTCTATGGCTTGTAACTCTATCCAGATGTGTTGGCAGAGTATTTTGCAATCGAAGCTATGTTTAACTGAGAATGTTATGTGCAAGTAGGTTTTCCGATGACCCATGCAGCATAGTCAACTGTAATCCGCTTGGGTACGCTTATACGACACATGACTGATGACATCAATGCGTGGGCACGTGATTGCGACCAAGTGTCAGTATTCGCCAGCTACTGTATGTTGAGGTGGAAGGGATGAACAGAGAGTAGGGAGATGAGTCGTCATCACGAGGTTATAAAAGTCGATGCAACGGTGGTGAGAGGTATCAGATCATATGTATCAGTCAGATGTATCAAATGGAAGAAGTGGTCTTAGAGTGATGGTCAGAGCTAAGAGTTGTGTTTGAAGAAGTCTTGTAATAATCGAGGTCTACAAGTGGTGGTTGTATCTGAGCAGAGACGGGTGCTATGCTGATAAAGAAACATCATCTTCTTGTGAGGATGGACTTCACAAGATGTTTCAATAATATTTTCCTATTTCTTATAATATATTGAGTGGACGTAATTACATTGGAGTTCCCTACACGTGTACATGGTATGCAGGCCAACTCCTTGTTATATAAGAAGATAACAGCAGACGGCTCCCGACTTCAGCTCATAGGTTTTCCCAAGAATTTCAAGTTCAACTGCGGTGTATGCAGACATCAGGTAATGAAAGCATCAGACATGTTATGCATTCATAACATGAAGAAGAATGTAATAAGCGGCGATATCACATCTCACTTCAAGTTCATGCCAATAGCTTTTTTTGTTTAGATTAAATTTTCTTCTTAATATTACCGCAAATCTCACTATATATATTTTTTGTTAAATTAAAAGACGTCAATGCTTGTTCATTGTGACGTAAATTATAGTCATAAACTCGGTTTTATTTTAATTATAATAAGTGGTTCCAGTTCCACGTACAATCCTCAATTGTGGAAATGCAAAAGTAATTTAATATTGTCCTGATCCATATCCCTGTATATTGCCAGATATGTGAGTTTATCACCTCACGCCTTGAGATAATTGATATAAGAGGTATGCTCTACCAAATTTTGTTGTTTTTATTTAAAAAGCAACTGGCGCTCAAACAAATGTTATGTATATTGTGTGAAGGAGATGAAGGTATAAGAGTAGTGGTTGGAGGAGCCACAACGAGTCGCCAGCAACGTGGGACTTGAAAGGTTCAGAAAAAGTGATTCTGAATGGCAATATACATGGATCAGTTCTTTTAATGAGTATGCACATGTTAAATTCACCGAGTAATGTTAGGAAGGTCATTTTGTTGAAGTTTGTATTTAAGGGGTAATGTCAGAGGAAGTGCAAGGGGAAATAGCTTTGAGATCGCGAAAAATTAGTAGGAAACCGAAGATGGACAAGGATAGCAATATGCAGTCAGGTGATGAGGCTGATGTTATTGTGTCCAAGGAAATCCAAGGTGGTAACATGAATAGGAAGTTGGTGATTAAGATGGGACCTGCTGAAAGTCAGAAAATAGTAGAGACTGAGGAAAACACTGTCACGCAAGATCAAAGTAAAGGGGTGATTGACCTTGGTTTATTTAATTTGCTGATGTCCAAAATGACTGAGCAGAATAATATCATTAGTGAGAAAATTGAATCTCAGAGTAATATTATGAGTGAGAAAATTGAATCTCAGAATAATATTATGAGTGAGAAAATTGAAGCGGTCATTAGTGAAGAAATTGAAGCTCAGAGTAATGCCATGAATAGTATTAATAAGAAGATTGATGATGTTAGTAATAAGATAGATCATAAGGTGTTAGAAATAAGTAAGCAAATTAATAATTTAGAAAGTAAGGTAAATAGGGAGTGTAGTGACATCAGAGCTGAGATGGAATTGGGTCGGAGCAATCTCCATATGGAAATAGAGCAAATTAGTGAGACATGCATCAAACAGATTGATGAATTAGGCGCCAAGATAGAGTCTTATAAAGGAGAAATCAATAAGTTAGTAGAAGAAAGGTTTGAAAAGATAACCAATACAGTGGGGCAAGAAACTAGGAAATGTATTAGTAGGGTAGAACATGTGGAAAGAAAACTTGGAGAAGTAGGTGATCTAGAGAGTGAACAAAAGTCATTATCACAGAAGGTGAGAGAATCGGAAGAAAAATTACAGGAGAAATTAAGAAAAATTGAAGAAAAGGCTGAGGAAACATTGGAAGAAAACTTTCTGAGTTGCCAGAGAATACTCCAGAAAGAAGTGCATGATAGTAGAAATGTACGTGGAATAATTGTAAATAATGGTTTAATTACTAGAGATCATGATATACCTAAGTTTTCTGGGAAAGAATTCAACCCGATGGAATTTATGAATTATTTTAGTAGAGAAGAAATTTGCTGTCCAATTAAGAGACAATATTATTAGCTGGGAAACTATATTGGAGATCTTAGCTAATGCCTTCGTAGGAGAGACTAAGTCTTGGTTTCAGGTATATAAAAGCTCGATGTCTAATCTAACTGAATTTAAGGGAAAATTCATAGCTAAATTTTGGAGTGAAGGTGTTCAGAGTAGAGAGAGAGAGAGAGAGAGTAATGTTTGGCAGGTATAATTCTAACGAGGGTGTTAGAATGACAGAATATTTTTTGGCTCATGTTTTGGTGTAGAGAAATTTAGAATGTATTGGACCTGAGGCTGATATAGTTAGACTTATGGCTAAGCAATATCCCGATAGATAAGAGAAGCTGTTTGTATGCAAAGAGTGGAGACTATTGAGGAAATGGAGATTTTGTTGGAAAGTTTTGATGCTTTAGGTAGTAGCTGCTATAATAGTAGGACACTAAATAGGAATGTAGAAGGAAGGGGTAACCAATCTAATAATCAGGACAGGCCTATGAATAATCGTAACTACAGAAGAGAATATCAGGAGAGACCTAATAATAATTTCCACAGGGAGAGAAATTATCAAAATAGTTCGGAACATTTCAGGACTGGGAGGCGTGATTATGGAAATCAACCAGAAGCTGGGAGGTGGGAGAATACAGGCCATAATAATAATGAAGCTAGAGGAAATAGGCAACAGGGGAGGCCGACTGAGGTGTGTAACCAACAAGTCGTAACCGAACCAAGTAATTTAAACGCGCAACGGACTGTATAAACAGGTCACTGAGACAGTCTGTAAATGGTGAGTTCACGTATAAGGTAGATAAGTATGTTAATGTCGACCAGCCTATAGTTGTAAGTGAACATGATTGTGACCTAAGTAGCAATAATTCAAATGTTTTAAGTGACGACTTAATCGTAGACAATAAATTTTATAAGTGTAATTTAAATTTAGATATAAGGCAAGATTTGTTAAGTGATCTTATATTATGTAATGAGGGTAATTTAAGTAGTGTTTCTGTTACACCGACGATTGAACTGCTGATATGGGGCAGAAAAGTTAAGATTTTGTTGGACTCTGGTAGTGAGAAGTCGTGTGTAAATTCCAAGCTGTATGAGGAAGTTTTGAGAGAGAAGTATGATGTAGCGGAAATTCCAGTGAGGAATACGTTCATCGTAACAGCTGTTGGAAACAAGTCTCAAAGGGTGAATAAACAAATAGCTGTCCCCATTAACATAAGTGGAGAATGTATTTTCCAACCATGCTTAGTTGTGCCTAATTTAGTTTATGCCGTTATTTTAGGTACCGACTGGTTAACGTGTCACAAGGCTAAATTAAATTTTGATCTGTGTAATGTCAATCTTATTTGGGGAAAGAGTAGCAGGGAAGTCAGGTTACCATATGATGTTTTGTCAGAAATTAGTGCGAATAAAGTGTGTTCTAGTACGGAAGGGTCTTGTGAAATTCCTAATATTAGGAAAAATATTGATGTCTGCCATGTGTCTATACAGAAAGATTCTAGAGATGAATTGTATGAGACAGTGGAGAAATGTAATTTAGCGGAAAGTCAGGACGAATTGTGTGAATTGTTGATATCACATTGTGATGTTTTTAGTGACCGGCCTGGTAGAACACATCTTTACGAACACAAATTTATGTTCATGATAACTTTTGTAGGATTACATTGGATGAATTTGAGCTTGGTGACAAGGTTTTACTCAGAGTGCCACTCCCGTCATCAGCAGAAGCTGGTCAATTTTCTAAGTTTTTCTTGTTATATCAGGGATACTTCACCGTAGTGAAATGGAGTGGGAAATGTGCTTATTCATTAGAAGACAAGGAAGGAAATATCGTAGGCACATACAATATAAGAAATCTTAAGAAATATATCATGTGAGTTTGTTGATTAATTCTCATTACTATGTTAATTCACCATGTTTTATGAAGCTGGCATTGTGAACAGGACTTCAGTGAAATTAGCGTGTGTTGTGAAAATATGTGAAGCACGGCGGTGCAATAAACTCCAGTGCTTGGAGAAAGTTTATATAATGAAATGTCTTCGAGAATTACTTTTGGACACTAAATGAACGTTTGAAACGACAGAAGTGAGAAAGAAATGTGATCTCTGTATGTAAATAATACTGTATTATCAAAGAGAAAATGATAATTGATCAATGTTTTATATGTGTAACAACGAACATCCGGATGGATGATACTATGTACCCAGTTTGAAAGGGCATTTTTATACATGTATCTATGGTGTACTCGATTTCAGGTGATTATGTATATATTTCATGAATCAATCGATTCATTTAATCGATTATTTCATGAGGGAGGCATTCTGTAACCGTACAACAGGGTTACAGATTCCATTCAGTATTTGTTGTTATTATTATTATTATTATTATTATTATTATTATTATTATTATTATTATTATTATTATTATTATTCACCCGATTCATGAGATTTTATATTCTGTTTCTCATCATTTAGACTGTAATAATTAGGTATCACGCATATTATTGTATTTAATCATAGGTTAAGTGAAATTTGTTTGTAATTATGCTGTATATTAGTAAGTGAGATTTGTTGGTTTGATATAGTCATTCTGTGGCTTGTAACTCTAGCCAGATGTGTTAGCAGAGTATTTTGCAATCGAAGCTATGTTTAACTGAGAATGTTATGTGCAAGTAGGTTTTCCGATGACCCATGCAGCATAGTCAACTGTAATCCGCTTGGGTACGCTTATACGACACATGACTGATGACATCAGTGCGTGGGCACGTGATTGCGACCAAGAGTCAGTATTCGCCAGCTACTGTATGTTGAGGTGGAAGGGATGAACAGAGAGTAGGGAGATGAGTCGTCATCGCGAGGTTATAAAAGTCGATGCAACGGTGGTGAGAGGTATCAGATCATATATATCAGTCAGATGTATCAAATGGAAGAAGTGGTCTTAGAGTGATGGTCAGAGCTAAGAGTTGTGTTTGAAGAAGTCTTGTAATAATCGAGTCTACAAGTGGTGGTTGTATCCGAGCAGAGACGGGTGCTATGCTGATAAAGAAACATCATCTTCTTGTGAGGATGGACTTCACAAGATGTTTCAATAATATTTTCCTATTTCTTATAATATATTGAGTGGACGTAATTACATTGGAGCTCCCTACACGTGTACATGGTATGTAGGCCAACTCCTTGTTATATAAGAAGATAACAGCAGACGGCTCCCGACTTCAGCTCATAGGTTTTCCCAAGAATTTCAAGTTCAACTGCGGTGTATGCAGACATCAGGTAATGAAAGCATCAGACATGTTATGCATTCATAACATGAAGAAGAATGTAATAAGCGGCGATATCACATCTCACTTCAAGTTCATGCCAATAGCTTTTTTTGTTTAGATTAAATTTTCTTTTTAATATTACCACAAATCTCACTATATATATTTTTTGTTAAATTAAAAGACATCAATGCTTGTTCATTGTGACGTAAATTATAGTCATAAACTCGGTTTTATTTTAATTATAATAAGTGATTCCAGTTCCATGTACAATCCTCAATTGTGGAAATGCAACAGTAATTTAATATTGTCCTGATCCATATCCCTGTATATTGCCAGATATGTGAGTTTATCACCTCACGCCTTGAGATAATTGATATAAGAGGTATGCTCTACCAAATTTTGTTGTTTTTATTTAAAAAGCAACTAGCGCTCAAACAAATGTTATGTATATTGTGTGAAGGAGATGAAGGTATAAGAGTAGTGGTTGGAGGAGCCACACAGTATTTGCACAATGCTGATGTGCTGACAACCTAACATTGAATACTTACAGTATGTGTGTCTGATTTATTATAAGTGTAATGTATCTGTGCTATGTTTGATATTTCTAGTTCCAGAACCCCTTAACGCTCACATTTCTTCATGTCCTTTTTGCATGGATGGTTTGAGATGGTTTGTGTGGACACTTAGTCCACAAATATTTGACCATCTTTCACATACTGAACTTGGATGAATAGTAGTTAAATGTTTAGCCACCCAACACTGGAACAGCTGTGATAATAAGCAGTCAAAACACACTTGTCTGATCAAAATTACACAAACTGCACTAACACAATATCTTGAAGACTAGGGGGAAAAATTGAGCATATAGAGACAAAAGTGGTGGCTACATATTTAGCCACTAACCTATAAAGGGTTAAGACTGCTAGAAAAAAATTAATTAAAAATAAGCCGGAAGACCCTCTCATCTTTTGGTATCTCGAATCCCTTCAGGTATGTAGGGAGTACCACCCATCTCCACTGATCTGTACAACCTGGTACTTCAACCCAAATTTTTTAAAAAATAAAGTGAGGTATTTCAAGGTTTCAGCAAGCCGGAAGACCCTCTCATCTTCTGGTACCTCGAATGCCTTCAGGTCTCCAGCTGTCTCCACTGTTTCCATTGATCTGCACAGTCTGGTTCTTCAATCCTGGTGTCATCATGAGAGTAGGTGTCCCGTTGAGGAGGCGCGGCGTCTCCACACCTACTTGTAGTGGACGCAACATTTCTCATATCTGTCTTGACTCATCACAGCAAGGGTAGGCCCCTGAGGTGGCTCTGTGGGGTTAGGTTTTCTTGCTGCTTCTTTGCATCACAATCCTCCTGTAGCCATCCCGGGCGTATCAAGTAGTCCTAGTGTGGGTCCACACACTGAAACCATACTCTGATTGGGGTCTTACCCGAGACATATATGCCCTTTCCTTTACATCCTAACTAAAACCCCTAAGTACGCTCATAACCATGTGAAGAGATCTTTAACCTTTCTTTACAATATGATTACCCCAATGAAGATCATTCCTTATATTAACACCTAGATACTTACAGTGATCCCCATTAGGTATTATCAGCCCCACCAACACAGTAATTAAAACTGAGAGGATTTTCCCCATTGGAAAAATTACAACCTGACTCTTCATCCAGTTTACTATCATACCATTGTCTGCTGTCCATCTCACAACATTGTCTAGGTCCCCCTGCAGTCGCTCACAATCCTGCAACTCATTTACTACTGGGCGAGTTGGCGGTGTGGTCAGGGGCGCGTGGCTGTGAGCTTGCATCCTGGAGATAGTGGGTTTGAATCCCACTGTCGGCAGACCTGAAGATGGTTTTCCGTGGTTTCCCATTTTCATGCCAAGTAAATGCTGGGACTGTACCTTAATTAAGACCATGCCTGCTTCCTTCCAACTTCTAGGCTTTTCCTATCCTATCGTCGCCATAAGATCTATCTGTGTCGATGCGACGTAAAGCCTCTAGCAACTCATTTACTACTCTATACAGTATAACATCATCCAACGGGCGAGTTGGCCGTGCAATTAGGGGCGTGCACCTGTGAGCTTACATCTGGGAGATAGTGGGTACGAACCCCACTGTCGACAGACCTGAAGATGGTTTTGCTTGGTTTACCACTTTCACGCCAGGCGAATGTTGGGGCTGTACCTTAATTAAGCCCATGGCAACTTCCTTCCTACTCCTAGTCCATTTGTATCACATTATATATATGTATAAATAAGAAAACATACAGGTCCAATAATACTGCCCTATGGGACATTATTATTATGACACTTTTTACTATGAGTAGAGTATAGTACCTGGTATATATCACTCTACTTAGTTGGCAAAAAGTTAACTCTCTTGTACATCAACTATTTTCAAAGTGCGATATACAAGAAACAGCAGAAAAGAACAAGAGTTGACCTGGGAGATCAGATTGGAAAGATGAGACTGAGGAGTCTGAAACAAGTATAGTGCCAGGCCCAGCTAGATGATGGTGGTGATGAGTAAGTACCATATAATTAGACAACCGTTCTCTATATAACACTAATCAGAGAGAAAATGTGGAAGGGAACCAACACTTTGAAAAATGAAGGTAATGGCCAAAGAACGATAAAGGCCACGAAGGTCGTGAAAATGAAAGACTCCCTAGCCCTCGTAACCTAATACCGTCGAGATCAGAAAAGAACACGAGTTAACCAAGAGAGGTCAGATCGGAGCCTAGCACAAGTGGAAGCAATGCCAGGACTCTAGGTCCCTGTAGATGCTAACCCATGCTCCCAAGTTAAAAGAGCCCCTGGGACCCCTTTTAGTCGCCTCTTACGATAGGAAGGGGCTACTGTGGGTGTTATTTTATCGCCCCCACCCACAGGGGATAGATTTGGCTAGGGGAAATATGGTCACCGACTCATCCTTCCAAGTTGAGAGCCCCTGGTTCCCCTTTTAGTTACCTCTTAGGATGAACAGGGGTTACTGTGGATGTGTTCTACCTTTCCCATCCACAGGGGTGTAACATAACTAGATTTTATATTTATGATAGGGGTGGTGGTATCTGTATAGGCCTAACCTTTACTATGTAATGATTAAGTTAGAAGTGTGGCTTTTCAGGGTTAATAGAGTTGTTGGGTTCTTTTTCTGCTTTTATATCTGATGTTTGTCACTTTTTTGGCATCTAACTTTTCTTAAATATATAAGACTCTCTCCTTATCATAAAACTTTGGAACATTAATATTCACAAAATAGAAGCAATTCTTATATCTCAGTAATGTGTAGAATCTTGAGTACCGTATTGCATGTTACTCGGTGTGTTAGTAAAACTTAAAGCAAACTTAAACAAGGAAAGTTTAAAGGAATCATTAGTGAGGACATGGCGCAAAATACTGCCAAAACTAGAAGAGAATTACTTCCGAGATTTCACAGAGGAAGATTTGATGAACTCGGACATAACTGACGTAACCTCCAATATGAAAGGATTGGGAGAAAATATTGAGGAGTGATTGAACATAGACTCTTGTAAGCAAAGTTTCTAACGCATGACATTGTGCGCACGGTGGCTACAAGCAGCCTAGTCAGTGAAGCAGAGGAAGAAGATTACAATAGTGGGTGCGCTCTGAGCAACAGCACTGTGTTAGTGTTGTGACACTATGACTGCAGTGACATTTTAGCAGCAAGGAAAATGCACAGTATTGTGAAGAAAAATGTAAACTCCTCTAGCAAACAAATGATAATTACAAAGTATTTTGCAAAGTAATTTCTTTCTACGTTGTGTTTTGAAATACATACTACATGTACTTTTTTCTGATGCCAATAAATTGGATTATCCATGCTTTTTGATTTTCTGGGCACATTCTCCACTTTATTAGCCTGAATAATCAGGAGTACACTGTAGTGTTATCCATTATGATAATGAATATCAAGGGGGACAACATACCGGTATTTCTGTTTCTCAATTTTAAACCATTCTATTAACCCCAACTTCATTCTTTCACGCCTCTCACTGCTTTGGTATAATGCTTTTATCATCTGCATTGTAAAACAACTACAGAATATTTCTGTATCTGCACAAACCAGTAGAAATAAGTTTTACGAGCACTAAGTACGATCAGATATAAATTATTTTACCATTTTCATATGGCTTTTCATGGTTTCCCATTTACACACCAGGCAAATGCTGGGCTGCACCTTCCTGTCCTATCCTTTCGTTACCTGAAGACCTCTCTGTCTTCATACAATATAAAACAAGGAGGAAGCAAGCCTTCCTTACACTACGTCATGTTTCAAGTGAGAATTTTAACTCGGGATCGACCAGGAACCAGACCTCAGCTGTCTGTGTGGAAAGAAGCCAGCAGATAAGCTAGTACTACTAATCAAACCCGTGTGGATCAAATATGAATGAGCTTCTGATCTGCTACGCCCTGCTTCTTCATGATAAGGCTAGGCCTCGCACCACTGCTGCTGTGAAGGCCATATTGGAAGAAATGCAGTGGAATGCTCAGATTGCCCCACTACCATCTGATTACCCCTGGAAAAAAAAAAAAAAAATCAAATCATTTTCCAATGACAAAGAAGAACAAGACTTTATGTGCTATTGGCTACGTAGCTGTCCAACATCCTTTCAGTAAGAGAGTACCAGTGCAATGGAAAATGGTGGAGACATTAGTGGAGGATATAGATCATTTCAGGCAAGGAAATCTGTACAGCCCTCAGAACCTCCCAGTACCGGCGGACACTGTCTTATCGGTCAGAGCAGAGCCATCCACACAACTGAAGAGCAAAGATAAATATGTCAGTTCCAGGGACGTAACAAATGTAATACGGGCCCGTCTGCTAAAATAAAAATTTGGGCCCCCTCTATTAAAATGTCGAAACTCAATAACTCATTTAATTACAGCAGGTAGAAATAATGCATTACACTGTCAAGTTATATGAACAAAGGGATTATTCCTTATTGTAAGATTACTATAAATTAACGTTTAATAGGTTTTATTTGACTGCCTCCATGGTTCAATGGATAAGCTGCTGAACTGCCAACCATGAGCCACTTAAATGTTTATAGTTAACTTTAATTGGTTTCATTTTTCAGTAACTACAGAACTATGCTTGTAGCCGATACTGAAGTCTCTGTTACAATAATTTATTTAATTCTTCTTCTTCTTGTTGTTTTATGACCACATATGATCTCTTTAGTCAGTCCATCGTTCAGTCTCTTTGAAGGGACTGTTCAGGCTTTGCGGTCCTCCTAGTACTTCTTCAGACGCTCCGATCTTCGTGCCCTTTCCTCGGTTGAAAATATGCGTGTTGTTGGTTTGTTTCATGTAAGGGTAAAGCGGAGGTTTGTATTTGTGAGTTTTGTATTAAATCTTTTCTTATTTGTGATGTCTTCTGTTGTAAGGGCTACTTCTTTCAGATCCTCTCTTACTTCTCTGATCCATTTACATCCTGTTGTGGTATTTTTTGAGACGAGATTGTGTTGTACTAGTTGTTTCAGAAGTCTTGAATCCTGCATCCTCTTGATATGTCCAAAAAATCCCAGTCTCCTCTTACGCATAAAATTCAATTACAACACACAAAAATATAACAAAATTAAATCAAAAACTGTTCAAATAAAGTTTGAAAAATATCAAGCCACACAACTGATAAGCCTGTAATTTATTTACTTCTCTCAAAGAGAGCTCGTTCGAAACTGAGTTGACTGATTGCCATTACGCCAAATTCTTGTTAGCATTATACGCTGTTGTCAAATGTGTGATAAAAGTTAAATGTTTTGCAAAATTTGTGCATAACACAATCTCAGGTGCACTACACACCAAGAAGTAACATTTCCTTACTAAAATGTGATATTTTTGTATAAATTTTCATTGCTGTAATTATCTTTAATAATTTGGAGCAGGTCTTTCCTGAGGAGCGTGTCGTGGTGTTGCGAGAGATGTTTACAGCTGTGCTGTTTTATACTCAACACAGTAAACTGCTGGTAGATGCAACCAAGTGGCGATTCCTCAATGTAAAAAAAAAAAAAAAAAAAAAAAAAAAAAATCCGACTGGTGCTACAAAAGCGCCTACATCATTTCCGTGCAGAGTGACATTAGGCTACTGGTATATTTTTTATTATTTTGCAAGGAGTCTGCGGGGCCTCTTAAAGGCCTGGGCCTGCCTGCATTGTAGGCCCTAATGTTATGGCCCTGTTCAGCTCACCGAGTCTCAAATTCTCCTGCTTCTTTGTAAACCTTGTGTATCAGGGCACAATAATAGGCCGTTTTAGAAGACAGTCTTGTAATATGGCCACCGATAAAAATGTTGCTTATGAGCACTTTTCATACATAAAATCACTATACCACTATGCACGTTTCTGTTTTATGATGGGGTTTAATTTTGTTTTCTTCCTATAATATGTTGTGGAGAAGTCACTTTTAGTCATCAGTGCAATAAGACATCTGCAAGAATTTTTTTTTTCCTTGGTAGGCCTACAGAAGGCAGAGTAAATTGTCTACATAGTGTAGTCCATGAAATATCATACAACTTTGACGCTTCTTAAGGATTCAGAATTTTGAAAAGGTCTCATTTGGATTTGTACAAGAGGCTGCTGTTTAGGATGTTCCAAGGGTCTTAAAGGAAACACTAGCAACACACTGAATTCTTTTAAAATTTGGAAAATATTTGGGAACAAAATAGCTGTAGTACTGGATTGCTAATGTGCATCATTAGAATAATAAACTTAGAAGTTGTGAACTCTGAAGTTGTGTTCATTTGTATTCTGTTCACAGGGAGCCAAAGTGAAGATTGAAGTTATTGCACTGTCTGGAGATGTACAGATGGCTGAACCCTGACTAGAGAACGGGGCAAAACTATAATGAACAGACAGATCTGGAGTAGGCGAATAGTTTTCTTCAGATAGGATGATGAGAAAACTCTGTAATTTTTATAAAATAAAAATAAGATCATGTACACTTGACTTCTTAATCTTACTTAATATTACTTAATTTTTCATAAAGGAATTTGTGAGAAAGATCAAATGGAGCCAAGACAAAGCTTTCAGGATTTCAAATAAAACACTGCCATGCCATTGCCGGATCACTTCATGTGGTTATGAGGGTATTTACGGGCTGTAGTAAGGATGTAAAGGAGTGGGCATACAAGTCTCTGGTAATACCCCAATTAGAGTATGGTTTTAGTGTATGGGACCCTCGCAAAGATTTCTTGATTCGAGAACTGGAAAAAATCCAAAGAAAAGCAGCTTGATTTGTTCTGGGTGATTTCCAACAAAAGAGTAGTGTTGCAAAAATATTGCAAAATCTGGGCTGGGAAGACTCTGGAGTAAGGAGATTAGCTGCTCGACTAAGCAGCATGTTTGAGCCATGGAGAGATGGCATGGAATGACATTAGCTGATGATTGATGCTTGTAGTTTAAAGGGCCTAACATCTAGGTCATCGGCCCCTAATGGTACGAAATGAAATGACAAATTAAAAACCCAAAATCCTCCACTGACCACAATTTAAAACGTGAGGACGAAGAATGAATGGATGGATGGATATGAATTTAAAACGATCAGTGGAACCGACCCACAGTGCTTCACATGCACAGAAGCCGGCGTAAAACAATAGTATTACCGACCAAGGGACTGCTTCTATAGCATGATGCTGAATTGATGATGCTTGTAGTCGAAAGGAGTCCAAAATCCAAGTCATCGGCCCCTCATAATGGTACTTATCGCTAGAAAAGTAGAACTATGGTATTTGTCATGTTGCGGAACTAATCAAGAGTAGTGTAGACTCGCGTTATTCCACACATTATGGTACTACTCACAGATAATGAAATTAGCACATGTATTACAGACCTCCTGTGTTTCGCACATTGCAGCGCCATTGACAGGCAATGCAAACCTATGGTGTTCATCACCTAAGTGTACTAACCACAGGGACTCATACTATCACATGGTGTTCTTCATATAGTGGGAACTAATCATAGGCAAGCCAGAACCAGGGGTGTCCCATGGTGTCGCTCAGATTCTGCTACTAATCACAGGTTGCTACTAATCACAAACCTATTTGGTAGCCAACATTGTGGTACTACGTGCAAGGAAAAGCGACCAATGGTGTTCCCTGCGTGGTACTAATCACAAGTCCTTCCATGGTTCTAATACAATCATCCCTTGGTAGCCCCTTTTAGTCGCCTCTTACGACAGGCAGAGGATACCGTGGGTGTATTTTTCGCTTGCGTCCCCCATCCACAGGGGGTTGTGCGTTTGGTCCGCGAGAGGTATTTTATTTCCCTCAAGTCCGCTGGCAAGCCGATTAGGACCACCCTATCCGCCACCTGGGACGCGCCATGTGGGAGTATCACCTCTACCCTACTACGCCAGCGTAGTAGGTTCGTGGAATGACATTAGTGGATGATTAATTTTGAGTGGTGTTTTAAAACGTAGATAGGAAAGATCACAATATGAAGATAAAGTTGGAATTCAAGAGGACAAACTGGGGCAAACATTTGTTTGTATGAAGAGAAGAAGAGGAGTTACTCTGAGAAACAGAATCAACAAAATCCTAAATCTAGAGAGAAGAGTAGCTAGAACCTGTATATATTGCCAGGCTGAGTGGCTCAGACGGTTAAGGCGCTGGCCTTCTGACCCCAACTTGGCAGGTTTGATCCTGGCTCAGTCTGGTGGTATTTGGAGGTGCTCAAATACGTCAGCCTCGTGTCTGCAGATTTACTAGCACGTAAAATAACTCCTGCAGGACTAAATTCCGGCACCTCGGAGTCTCCGAAAACCGTAAAAGTTTCCTATCTTCCAACCGTAAAAGTAGGTAGTTAGTGAGATGTAAAGCAAATAACATTATTAATTAGAACCTGTATAAATAAAAACTATCAAAAAGATGGACAGTTGTGGATAGTGTGAAATGAAGTGGTGTACAGAAAAGTGGAGCCCATCACAAATACTATATAGAAGATCTCTGTTTTGTGGTCACCAAGAACCAGATTACCGGTACCAAGAAAAATGAGAGAAACTCTGGAATGTGAAAGAACAAGTACCCAGGATTGATTAAGAAAATTAGAGAGGATATGGAAGAAATGGAAATAACTATGGATAATTTGCAGAAAGAAAATCTAAAGAAAACTAAAAACGTGAAAATAAGATTTAAACCGAAAATATGCCAACAACATACAATGAAAAGGGTGTTTAAAGATGAGGAATGATGGAAAAGATCAGAACAAATGAAAAGTTAGGTACTGGGAAATTCGGAAAGAAAACATCAAAGAAGATGACCAGAAAATGTTTGACTGAAGTGATTCAATGAGGCCGTGAAAGAAGAAGTAGAGGTAGAGATTGGAATAATATACCAAGGGAGATCTTCAATAAATTTCCAAATTCTTTGAAATTAGGCCTACTTAAGAAAAGAATAAGTAAACAGCTGATAGGTAATGTGCCATCTGGGCGACTGTCCTAAATGCAGATCAGCGGTGATTGACTAAAGTGGCAAGTTCCCTCAAAGTTTCATTCAAGGTTAATATATTATAGTTACAAATGCAAGTAACTTCCTGTATGTTGTATACAATAAGGTCTTATTTCAAAATTTAATATGGCCGTACTACTTCCAAGGCCGAAGTTACTATGTTTACGAAAATGATGAATGCTGAAGAAGTACTAACGTTCAAGAATTTTCATATTTGGCGATCAGCTGATCATTCCGCGGCCATTACATGAGAATTGGCAACATGGCAAACATGGAAATCCGACGCTTTCAGAGATGATTTTGATTTAATTCAATATTTCGTAAATGCTGTGGTTGAAGAGCTACACTCCTGTGTTAGATATCAGTTTAATTACAACACTTGCCAGTTCCTCTCGTTCTGCAACATTTTCACATCTCTGAATTTTCATATCCTACTCGTCTTGCTTATTGTTTTAAGGAATAAATAGGCAACGTTGAATCGATAACTGATATGAACTGACAACGGTTTGCAACGGATGAAAAGGTGATGTAGAACTTCTACACTAAAAATAACTCCTCTCAAGAAGCGATCTTTGAATATTTGATTTATGACATTTCTAGCAATTTGGACTACTTTCCAAATTATGAATATAACCGGCAATAATTTTAAGAGTAAAAGAATCGAATTCTTCCAAGTATCGATATTTGCTTTTATAACATCTAGTAAATTCCATGACTTTGTAAGTACGGCATGCTGCAATTTTTGCGGGGTGTGTTGAAGACGAAGAGGCCAGACTTTTTGCGGGCTTTTGGTTATCGGTTTGCCGCCAATCGAGTATAACGATAACCAAATTGACTTGTAATTTATCTTTAGAAAGGTAAGGGTAATCATTTCTCGATACATTTGATGCAGCTTTCTTTGTACTTTGTTTGCCGAAGGTATTAACGGGAAATATATTTTCGAGTGGAGTAGGTATACTGTGAAAAATCAAAGTTTTCATTTTGGATCTTCTTTTACCCCATAAATACTTGTGTAGACTGGTTTAGTTTTTCATGTCCAGTTTCTCAATAGTATTGCAGAGGTAACATTGCTATCAAATATTAAGAGTGTGAAATGGAAGCTATAGAGGCACGGATGCGGTCCTTTTATACAACAGTTAACCTGAAAAATGGATTATTATATTATCCAACTTGTGTTTGAGCTAACATCTGTTGATGACTTCTTAACCACCAGGTTTATGAGCACCTGCAACATTTGGCGTCCGTAGCTGAGTTGACGTATCCTTGCCTAACCTAGGCGGGTTCATTGTGATATTTGATGGGAACTATGGTTCTCTTTGCAACGTGATCTAACGAACCATGCAAGGGAGAAGGGTGATGACTTTTGGTATATTATTTTCCTGTCACTCTTCGTCCTGCCCGTCTTTTCCTGATTTTAAGGTCATGTTGAATTCGTTTGCGAATTTTTAGGCACTTGAATTCTCTGGTGAGACATGTATTCACGTCAGTTTCATGTGCTGTTTTGTTGCATGGTTTGTGTGAACATAGTTGGTGTACATCGTATTGAACTATGCGTTGCATGTACGCGTGTCTTGCTATGTGTCACATTTGCCTTGTCTGGAATGACATGTTTCTTGCCGTACTGATTATTGTGGAAGCAGTGAGTTTCTGTGCGTCTCGCATGTGGCCGTAGAATTTTTGAAGACCGCCAAGGATTTGTATTGTCTCACGTTTACTACCGAACGTTTCTATCAGTGTGGAATCAGCGGAACGGAATTTTCTTTTTTTTAACGTTGAGATCATTCTGCACTTACCTTGTTCAGTTTGATGTAAGTTGACGCTCTTGACATTGTACAGATAGAGCTATTAATGCATTGTGGATAATAAAAATGTTTTGGTTTTGTAGTTATCAAGATTCTCATTTGACATGTCACATCCCAAATAGGCCCTAAGTGTTGAAACCTTTAATGCTATTACTTTAATAAGAATTATCTGTGTAATGATTACATAGAAAAACTTTGATGTCTGGAATAGATATTTTGTAACTTTTCCTTTTAATATCCTGTTATAACTTTTCCCCAACAAGGGTACCTGTATTTCAAGGGTTTAATGTTCTTACAATTATTTTCCAAATAAGTCTTATATTGTATGAGAACTACAAGATTATGACACTGAGACATTTTGTGTGTTTATGTAATGTACCTGACAGTCTAAAGCACAGTGTTTTCCACCCTTTGGCAATAGCAGGTGGAATGGTAGACAGTAACATCTTCCTCGAACAAGTTGGGGGGGGGGGGGGGGAAGATGCAATTCTGTGTAGATCCCCAGTGCAATGAAGATGACATGCTGCTCGTTGCTCTTTTTTCAAGATTATTCTCCTTCAGTAAAAATTCTTTACACAAGCTCTACAGCTCATTCTGTTTGATTTGTGTTTGAGGTTACATGTAGGTCATCGGCCTGTACTTGTGGAAGAATGATAGTAACGTGCTTAAGAGAGAAGGGTCATGAAAGATAAAGTTCAAAATTGTCAAGCTCACTAGAACTAGGGTGTCACAATACTATAGAGTAGAATAAAGCATTGGAAAGAAGTTAACGATTTACTGATTAACTATCTTATCACAGCATCTGTTGTTTGAGCATTCCCCTGACATTTTTAATGGGTGGACCTATTTGACTTAACTATCTTATCACAGCATCTGTTGTTTGAGCATTCCCCTGACATTTTTAATGGGTGGACCTATTTGACAATCTTGAGGGCTAGGGCAGTAAAGAGAGGTACACTTCTCCCTTGAAAGAAGGCACACATTGGCACTACAGAAGGCAGTTTGGCAGTCTTGCCGAGATATTTAGCCTCAAGGATGCCTTGGAAAATATGCAAGGACAGCTGGGCCAAAAAAAAAAAAATGTAACATTGGAGACTTGTTCTGTTACACCTGATAGCAAACCAAATCAAAGCTGATGCGAATACACTGTTTTGGGGGTTACAGAGCCAATCCTTATTTTTGTCTAAAGTGAAGCATAATTCTTCTGGAAAGGCAGTGCTATGCCATTCATCATGTTACTCATATCGCTCGCATGATATTAGGCTAGAAACATTATGCTAGGGTGTTGACAGTAACCTGTCAAAGGTCCGACGTGATACTATCTGGACTGTAATAAATAGTGACACTGTAATGGTCAACATGGAGGACTATGTAACAGTGCACCACTGCTGCACTAATTCCATTAATGGTGCTACCTGACAAGCCAAAATCTTCATGAGTAAACGATTAGGAAAAATATACACAGTGTATCTCAAGGTTTGTAACGTAAGGAAGTAGAAATTATGCAAATCTTACTTGAAATTCCTTTCAGAGGAGAGATGTTCCTTGCATTGTCCATGAACCCACCAGCCTGCCCTCAAAAGTACATTTATTTTTATAATCTAATAAAGAGCAGCACACGGCATTCTCCATTGCTTAAGTAGCATTGCCAGTGGCCAACGTAAAATAGGATGTAATGTAATTCCCGGCAGTGATGAGAATTAGATTCCGCTAACCCAAGCATAATAAAGCACAAGTGAATAGAACATGTAAAGGAAACAATGTGGAATACAGAAGAGCAGTAATTTTATATGAAACTTGCCTTAACGTAGTGAATCTGCATGACAAAGTTGTAATTCACCTTTTCACCACTAGCCCACATTAGAATGCGTTGCTATCACCCTAAGGCAATGTATGTCATGAGGCTGTGGATCATGCTGTCCTCACGGCAAGAAGAAGGGTGTAATTCACGAATTCACTGGCGAATTGGTGCTTATTTTAGTTCCTAACTAAACAGGTTGGTAAACTTGTGGACTGCCTGACCACATCCTCGATAAGAAGTGAACAAACGACAGTCATTCCATGTGTAGATGTTAGGTATACAAATGGTGACCCATGGCATTAATTTTTGGGGTACACAGGATATGAACGATTTTTAAATGATTTAATTGATGTAGTTTGCTTTCGGGGATCAGATCTTTCTCTTCGTATGTTACGACCTTCGTATCATTCTAGACAAGTAGTCGCTATGACACAAGCTACACCAACCTGATTTTAAGGTGAGTCTGAAGGGCACTTTGTAGGCTTGTCCCAGACAAAGTTGCTTGTCAACTGTCTCAGTGTTCTCACTACGTGTTGAGCACCAGTTGATCTTCTCGGTGAACAACGCAACCTTAATCATTGAATGAGTGATAAGTCCAAGACACACTGCCTGTCTTATTGATCGGTGTTGCTTCCGTTGACAATTTGCGTGTGAAAAAATATAGTAAAATGACACGATACACAAAGTAGTGTAGAGAAGGGATCCTTTCTTTCTCTTGTCAGGATCCGTTAGAATTCTTTCATAGAATTTAAACAGACTGTAAATCTGAGAGATGCAACGATTGTGTTCCTATTGGCCGGCTGTGATCGCTGATTTTCCTATTGTCTTTGATAGAGCTCATGTCTTGTGTGCCCACAGGGTTGCCACAAAGTGGAAACTCGCCAACAGTTTAATCATTCACTAGTTGATTAAGCGCATTATTCCCTGACCTTACTTTGTGCCACATTTTAGCGGGACTCCAGGGGATGCTAGAGGTCCGTTGGCTGCTTTGCAATCCTAATCCCCTTGCTGTTTTCCCCCAAATCAATCGTCTAATTCTGACCAGTGTTCTTGTTCACACTAGAAATTAATTCCTTAGAATGCGCTGTCTCTTAATTTACAATTAATTTATTTAATTAATTAATTAATTTATTTATTTAATTTGTTGATGTTGGCAACCCTTGTGTATTACCTGTGATGTGTTTTACTTGTGATATCGTCCAAGCCATGCCATGTTGGATCTCATAACCAGTCTTTTGCAAATGGTTAATCAAGGTATACCAGTCGGTCTACACTCGGTACTGGTATGATGGACAAATCCCACTTCACTGCTAATCATTTTGGTTATGTGAACGAAAGGTATCTAGGAAAAGTCACTCTTATATTTGTCCCAAATGGAAGATAATAATTGCTTTTACTCAAATAAAGTGTAAAATCTGCAGTAAATTAAGAAATAGTACGAAATATTTTACTTGTAGAGAATAATATGGATACATACTTTAGTACCTTATAAATATATATATATATATTTTTTTTTGCTACGTCGCAGCGCTTCCGTATGTGTTTCGTTTGTCAAACACTTTTGTGTGTAATGTCTTTGCTCACTGAAGTTGTTTGAATTAATAAGGTGTCGTTTTCTTCATGTTGCTCATTCGTTTTGTGCCCCAACTCATTCATTAAATGGTATATTTATTGGTCCAGGGATCATGATATTTTCCTTTCAACCAAAAAGTAATATATTTATTGGTCCAGGGATCATGCTATTTTGCTGTTTGAACTGCCTGCACTAGTCATATAGACAAAGATAATGAGAATTCACAGACATAGCACTCCCATTCTTCGGTGCTAGCTCTGGACCTCAAGAAAGAAACAAGAGGCACGAGCTGCGGAATGCAACATAAGGGAGTCGTCTACAGCCCGTAAGTACGTATACATATTTCTATAGATATTTCTCTAGTAACGACAGTATTTCTTAATTTTATAATACCAGTATAAATGATCCGCTATTGGACATTACAAATTTTCCAACTAACTCATTCCTGATTGCCAGCGTTTCGCCCCAGTGTGCTAAGTTGGGCTCATCAGTTGGTAAATAGCACACCCACCAAGAAGCATGGCTAGTGCATACCGTGGAGGCCACTGCGTAGGCTACTTGCTGCCACCGGCAGTGCCAATGCACTATGAGAGACTTTGTCCCATTACCAAAAATTGATGCCTGCCCTATGGGAATCAATATATCATTTCTTAATTTACTGCAGATTTTACACTTTGAGTAAAAGCAATTATCTTCCATTTGGGACAAATATTACAGTGGCATTTCCTAGGTACCTTTCATTCACATAAGCAATAATTTTTTAAGTCCTGCCCAATGTGCAGTAAACAAACAGCATACTGCAACTTCTGTTGGGCATTCCAATCTAAATGAATAGTAGTGTATTTTCAGGTGGACTAGGGATAGCGAGACTGCCTCTTACAATGAGACCTTGGATTTGATTTCCAGCCAGGTCAGGTTTTTTTTTTTTAAAACCTAGATCATGACGAATAGAATACCTAGTGTGATCACTCTGCTCTTTGAACATTGTTGTTGGTGGCGCTGCAGTCGTAATGTACCAAATTGTCCGTGAAGGTAATAGCGTGCATCAAATCATGGTAACAATGTTAACGCCTATCCAGGGACCTTGTTTTGATATTTTCAGACTGTTTATTATCTGTGCAGTGCTTTGTGTGTGCGATGAACTAGTTTTCTTTATTTTGAGAAAATATTGTACTATTTTGCTCCTGGTTGTAAATCGGGTTACAGAAGGAAACCTGATGGTAGACTATTTTTTTACACTGCCAAAAGAAAATAATCTGTCTGCAAAGTGGACAAGAGTTATTCCACGCAAAGATAAGCAATTGTCAGCCAAAAGCAGAATGTGACCTGCATTTTTCGGCAGATTTAATTACTTTGTAAAGCAGACTGATTCGGTGTGAGCAGTAAAAACTTTCCTTGTGAAAGGTGGAAATTAAAAGCCAGGAGTGGTGCCTCATAGTTTTCCAAATTTACCGACTATGGAATTAAAGGTAGATTATTAAAATCAATCAGAGGCATTTGTGTTGACAATTGGACTTCAGTGAGAATTCATGGTAAAATTAGTTCTTAGTTCAGGGTACTTACAGGGGTTAGACAAGGCTGTGATCTTTCACTTTTGCTGTTTGTAGTTTGCATGGATCATCTGCTGAAAGGTATAAAGAGGGATTCAGTTAGGTGGAAATGTTGTAAGCAGTCTGGCCGATGCTGACGACTTGGTCTTGATGGCAGATTGTGCCGAAAGCCTGCAGTCTAATATCTTGGAACTTCAAGAGTATGGTATGAAAATTAGCTTTTTGAAGACTAAATTGATGTCAGTAGGTAAGAAATTCACCAGAATTGAATGTCGGATTGGTGACACAAAGCTAGAACAGGTCGATAATTTCAAGTATTTAGGTTGTGTGTTCTCCCAGGATGGTAATATAGTGAGATTGAATCAAGGTGTAGTAGAGCTAATGCAGTGAGCTCGCAGTTGCAATCAGCAGTATTCTGTAAGAAGGAAGTCAGCTCCCAGACGAAACTATCTTTACATCGGTCTATTTTCAGACCAACTTTGCTTTACGCGAGCGAAAGCTGGGTGGACTCAGGATATCTTATGTTAGAAGTAACAGACATGAAAGTAGCGAGAATAATTGCTGGTACAAACAGGTGGGAACAATGGCAGGAGGGCACTGGGAATAAGGAGATAAAGGCTAATTTAGGAATGAACTCGATGGATGAAGCTGTACGCATAAACTAGCTTCGGTGGTGGGGTCATGTGTGGCAAATGGAGGAGGATAGGTTACCTAGGAGAATAATGGACTCTGTTATGGAGGGTAAGAGAAGTAGAGGTAGATGAAGACGACTATGGTTAGACTCGGTTTCTAATGATTTAATGATAAGAGGTATAGAACTAAATGAGGCCACAACACTAGTTGCAAATAGAGGATTGTGGCGACGTTTAGTAAATTTACAGATGCTTGCAGACTGAATGCTGAAAGGTATAACAGTCTATAAGGATAATGTATGTATGTATGTACCAAAATACTTATCCACTGAGGTAAAATCATGAAAGGCGCCCAGTAGGAAAAGGAATGAAGACAGTATCAAGAGGATAAGGAACAAGGATCATGATGTAAGTAAAGTATTGATGGTAACAATGAGCGGTATAGTTTGTCAGCCTAGTTGTAGTCAATTTCACGGCCGGTCTAGTTCTCTTACCGATGCCCAAAAGCTAATAATGTCCCTCAAAAGGGGACTAAAGTAGCAACTCATAATTTTGTGCAAGCTAGTCTGTTTCTTCAGTGTAAGGTAGGATCAATTTCCTACAGGGATAGATTAAGAACATGGAATGTTTTATGTGCTCAGTTTAAAAAGTTTTTAAATAGTATGTAAAGTACAATATTGCTTTTGCTTTTCGTAATGTTCCATTTTATCTCATGTGTTTTCTGATTAAAATCCAAAGATATTTCTTCATGGGGACTGAGAATATTTTTTAAAACTCTCCGACAGTATTATTCATTAGTGTAAACAATTGGGTGTTGTATTTGATTATTTGCGTATCAATGTAATCTCCACTAAAACAGCTGACCGTGTGGCGTTGGTGATTGGCTCCAATAGCTCTGGTCTGCGGGAGTGCGCTTGAACTTGGTGAGTGATCTCGCTAGGTATTCTATTTGTCATGCCTGAATCTTGAGGGCTGGTTCAAAGTTCGTTCAGCCTGCTAGAGAACAGTTGAGGAACTCGACATAGAAAGACAAGAATAACAACCGAGAGGATTCGTAGCACTGACCATGTGTTAACTTTGTAATCTGCAGGTCTTCCAGCTTGAGCAGCAGTTGCAAGGTAGACCAAGGCCCATCAGGGATGTAGTGTTGTTGTTAGTAGTGTATTTCAGTACTGTACCAAATACACAAAATGGTTCATACATTGGGATCTACACTAACCGACAACGAGAAAGTGGATCACTTGATGAAAATAATACTTAGCATCAAATATTTAAAAATTGGTTACAAATTACAATTTTTGTGAAATTTTATTTAAAAATGGTTGGTTGAGATAAAGAAAACAAACATTAATTTAATGTTTTAAAGAGTTTAAAGGAAAAATCAGAAATATAGCAATTTTAAGAGAGATGTTCAGTTTTTGGCACAAGGCAGAATGTGCCGACACATTTCTGAAGTCATACTTGTGGGACCTGCCTGGGTAGTAAGGGTTTTGGTTGAATAGAAACTTAAATGAGTGAATAAATTTACATATTAAAAAAAAATAAAAATATTTTCACTGTCCTCCTGCCTTCTCCCCACCCGTCTCCTCTTATCATATCTTACATTTATTTAAGTCTTATACGAATTTAACTGCCTGTTCCAAATGCCTGTTGATGGGTCGATTTGAATCGCCAATCTGTGTCCATAGCCTGTTAACTTCACCACCTGGCTAACTCGTCACTTGACAGGTAAAGATGTAGTTGTATTTTTAGGCTATATGGAAACATGATACATTACCATTACAGATGGCATTGCAGAATAATTCGTATTTACCATGAAAGATGTAGCTGTCATATGTGACTGAATTGCTATCAACATAACTTTGAGAAGCAATAAAAAGTACATGAAACCCAAATTAATAGTTGTATTACCATGTCACATTCCTCGTATAAAAAGGAGACTATGAAGCTAATCCCTTTTCCTTCCAGCCACATATATATATATATATAATATATATATTTGCATAATGCTTTTAGAGGATAAAAGAAAAAAATTGGAAATAGTCCAGAACATAGATTGGTAAGGTTGGACACCTTGCCTGTCATATTTCAAGAGTCTCTGTTTATCATAGTGTGTGTGTGTGTCTGTCTGTCTGTCTGAGGGGATATTATGCTTGTCAAAAATATGTAGCAAGTGCTTATTTTGCACAATAATAGTGAAAAGCCAAGCTAACTGAAAGTATAGTTGACTGGTGCACAATAATAATGAAAGGCCAAGTTGACTCCAACTATAATTGACAGGATATTTCTGTTCTTTGAAGATCAGGGAGTACCATAAATTAATATCCTGTTTTACTGATTGCCGTGAACTGTTTATGAAGGGTGTTTGTTCGTCAGTTCCTGGCATATCTACTGGACGAAACTGTGTTAGACCAATAATTGACTCATTTTTTATATTTATTGCATTCTCATTGTCACCAGTAGTGGTTACGATGACAACAGTTGGTCACTTCGCAGTTCTGTCGCACCTAACCTGTCACTATCAGTGGTTTTTGGTAGTTTACAATGGTCCTGTCAATAGCCAATACTGTCTCAGGAGATGTTAAGTCTGGTGGCTGCTTCATGGCCCTAACCTGGGAGCTTACATCCCCAGACCCCCTTTGCTTGCCTCCAGCCCAATAGTCGTCACTAGCCAAACCTAACCAATCCAGACCAATGGTCTTGTCACTAGCCAGACCTAACCAATCCAGACCAATGTTTGGCTACTAGCTGGATGTACCTCATATTCTGTCACGGTCCTGTTACGTCATGTAAACCTTCCTTCCTTTTACAAACCAGTTATTAAAGTTTTGTCCAATCTAATGGTTGCTTGATTTGTTACGCTTGATCTATATTTGTACGTTGTCAAACAACCAAAGATACCTGGTTGTCAGTCTCCGTTGAAATTATCCACCCTAGTTTTTTTGATGCACCGTTTTACTGTTGATGTATAACTGACACAACATCATCATGCACCTAAACTAAAAACGTACCAATAGCGGGTGCTTCCTCCTCTGGCTTCAATAACAGCTTGAAGGCATTGGACATATTTCCTGTTTGATTCTTCACGCAGAGCATCCCTAACCTGTTCGAAGGTGTTTAAATCACGACGTTGAACGCTTTGTGCTGGCATATCCCACATGTTCTACAATATTCAAGTGGAGTCAGTCCATGGTTTGTATCCTGATTTCCCTGAGACACTCTTTCACACAGTATGCTACATGCAGGCGTGAATAATCATGCATAAGTCTGAAGTTTTCTCCCTCAAATGGTGCATATGGCTTTACGTGGTGTACCAGAATCCCCTTGATGATGTACTGTGTTTCAAGAGTTCCCTGCTGTGGTCAGTACAGATATTGACAAACTCAGTGCCTCCCTGAAGGTGCTGCCTCCCCACACCATAACTGAACCTCCTCCTAAAGTTGTTTTGGTAGACAGTGTAGACAAATCCAGTCATGTCCACCTGGTGAAAACGGCTCTGATCTGTAAAGAGTGATGATGTGATGCTTGTTGTTTAAAGGGGCGTAACATTTAGGTCATCTGCCTAATCTGTAAAGAGTACAGATCCCCATTGTACATCAGTCCAGAATTGATGCTGCCTTGCAAACTGAGTTGTGCTACTATATGGTGTTGCTGAAGCTGTGGCTCTGTTGCAGGTCTTCTTGAAGACAGATTGACTTTAACCTTCGTCTTACTGTCCTTTTACTGACATTCACATTCTTCACAGTTTGAAGTCTATTCTTGCTTTTTTTTTTTATTTGCTTTACATTGCACTGACACAGATACGTCTTATGGCGACGATGGGATGGGAAAGGCCTAGGAAGTGGAAGGAAGCGGCCGTGGCCTTAATTAAGGTACAGCCCCGGCATTTGCCTGGTGTAAAAATGGGAAACCACGGAAAACCATCTTCAGGGCTGTCGACAGTGGGGCTCGAACCCACGATCTCCCGATTACTGGATACTGGCCGCACTTAAGCGACTGCAGCTATCGAGCTCGGTAGTCTATTCTTGGACCGAACTGTGGTTGTATGGCGGTCACACAACATTTGGAGGGTGACAAATTGGTCATCTCGGGCAATTGTAACATCCTATGGCTTGATCCAGGGCTTCTGCTGTTGGTGCTGCTCTTATGTTAGCGTTTTATAGCACATTCAACACTTCCTCATGAAGATCCCTTATAAAGTGTGTAACATTATTTACAAATACATTAATAAAAAATTAAAATGAAGGTCCACCTCTTCAATACGAGTGTCACTGTCAGTGGTCTTGAGTGGATTACAATGGTCTTGTCACTAGCTAATACTGTCCCAGGAGATGCTAAACGTATGCTGGCTGCTTCACGGCCCTAACCTGAGAGCTCAGCATGAACCTTATTGACAAATAGCTCATCAATTAAGATTTTGACTCAAGTTTTATTGGTTTTGCGAGGTTCCTTTTATCAAATAATTGAATCGTACCATCTCAAGTCTACTCATTGTGTGTATACTAATACATGTTACTCAGCAAGGCAGATTTTTACCAACTAAGTACACAAGATGGTTAATTTTAATTTTCAACACCAGTGTTACAGCTCAGCTACAGTTTTAATGTTGTATATGTAACAGCTCAGGTCCAATTTAAATAATTGTACGTGTACAGGGTTACTTCTTAGGACCAAGCAATTTGGCCGTGCGGTTAGGGGTGCGCAGCAGTGATCTTGCATCCGGGAGATAGGCCTAGTGGGTTCGAGCCTCACTGTAGGCAGCCCTAAAGATGGTTTGCTGTGGTTTCCCATTTTCACCCAGGCAAATGCTGGGGCTGTACCTGAATTAAGGCCACAGTCGCTTCCTTCCCTCTTTTAGGCCTTTCCTATCCCATCGTCGCTGTTACCTGTGTCAGTGCGACGTAAAGCAAATTCTAAGAAAAAAAGTTTTTAGGACGGTTCATTGTAGATTAATACCAATGGCAAGGTCACACATGACAAAATTTGACTAGTGGACTTCAAATTCACTAATTACAGTATTATAGACTGAGAGATCTTTTGCTTCTTTTGTAAAATAATTCGCAATATGTACATAATATTTTTAAGGTGTTAATTTGACATAATATTTTTAAGGTGTTAATTTGATTGCATTTGCACTGTATATTGTCAGTTTTAGTCCATGGCTGAAGATGACCCATAATGTGGTCAAAACTGGTATAAGTGTTTTAACATATTAAATGGTATTGAATAAGTGGACCTTCATTTGAATTTCTTATTAATGTGAATGTTTGTCAATGCGGATCACGATGAAGTTTATATCGTGTGATTATTTACAAACCTCAACCATGTGGCAGTGACCCCTTATCAATATTGTCATAAAACTCAAAAGCTTACATTGAGGGAAGAGCCATAACACTTGGCTGGAAGTCCATTAAACATGGCTGAAGACAATAAACAAACAAACAATGAATGCATTTATGGCCCTCTTTCCATTATTCAGTGTGTGAAGTGTTGAAAGGAATATATAGCGTAAAGAACTACCTTATGTACATAATAGAATACAACAGAGTCGAATTTTACACTTAAAAATTATTTTTGTCCTGTGATCCACTTTGTTTGCCGGTTAGTGTACATCAATTTCCAACTTGCATTTCAACATCAAGGAACAGCATCACGTAAAATCATTGACGTAGTCAACCATCATAACAGTAAATTTAGCTCCTAGGCAACGTCACCAGCTGCTCACTGTTTGAAAAATGGCGTAGCAAATCTTCTGGAAGGTGTTCCAATTGTAGTGAACAACAGCGTGTTTTGTGATTTATTTTGCATTTGCCCCTGAATTACCTTTTAAGAACTTTGTAGCAGAATGTTAATTTAGTTCAGTTTTTAAATATTACACTTATACTGTTATTTAAGAGTGTCCACGTTTCAGTCTCGGTCTTGCCATCATACATCATGGAGCAGTAAATAGGGTTACGCTTATCTCTGTAGAAGTTTAGTTTTGTCTATGATAATGCCTTGTGCTGTACTGTAGGTATAAATTTAATGCAATGTAATATCCCAGAATCCAGCAAAATCATTGAGGTTTAGGTCTGAAAGGAGCAGGAGAATGATGAAATTTAATCTTATGTTTCACAGTCCTTGCGCAGCAGTTGGACTGACCATATTGTCAGGCCCCGATTTCAAGTAGTTAGCGCCCTGGCCAAACCATATTTAGCCGTCCCGCTCCTACCGCTCGTCTATCTGTTCCTCTAAAAAATTGTTTACAAATGAAAGATTACAGTTTTGAAGATTGAGTTTTTAAACAGCACATTATGCAAATAAACTTAATTCTCATAATTAAATTTATCAAGTCAAATAATGGTAACAGCCAAATAAGAATCGGGCTGTTTTATTTTTATTTAAAAAGCCGTTGGTTCAGTTTGATTTTTTGTGTGTAAGTAAATAATTTTAGAAATAAGACGCATATAAATGATTATTAATTTATTGTAATTTATTTCGTTCACATTTTAAAAATACAAGTTTTGTTTATAGGCTACTTGTATATAATACTACTTTACAGAAAAGATTTTTTTTTCCCTGGCAAACACTTGAACAATTTCATCAAAGTTGATTTTCAAAGTTAAATCTTTTCCAGTGCAAATAAGGTCTATTGAGCTTAACTTTTCATTAAGAAGAGTTGCCCTCTTGGCATTTTTTACTCTGCTTAAAACTGAAAAGTCCCTTTCTGTAGTACAGTTGGTTATTGGTACAAGGTCAAAAACATCCTAATTGCATTTTCAAGGTCGGGAAAAGTACTTGACAAATTGTTATGCTTAATGTAAGAATACATTTTAGACAAGTTTTGGAATCCCTAGAGTTAAAAATACATTTGGAAGTGTACACAGTCGTTCACAAAATCTTGACTGATGTCTTCAGGGTACAGTGAACTCAGTTTCAAAGCAGCGTTCATCACTTCTCACGATTCGGATGAGCAAGTCAGTAGTAGAGGTAACGCTTAAAATCTGGAAGCTTTGACTTCATATGCTTCTTTCCTTCTTCCTAAGTTTCCTATAAGTGCCTCCATTATTTTAAGAAACTCATATTTGAAGTTTGTTCTTGCATCTAGGTCTTTTTCAATCCCACGTGTTTCATCTGCAAGTATTTTGCATTTTCTTACTCTACAGTAGCTTGGAACATCACGTCCACCTATTTTCAAAGCAGATTGCTCATATATGTCAAACTCACCCCTTTTCGCTTTGATGAAGCCTTCCAGGGTTTTCATTTGTTTTACTCCTCTGTCAAGATTAAGATTTGCATACTGCTAGTTTTTAGAACACTTGTCAACTCTTTCCAAAATGTCATTCCACCCCGACCAACAGAAATGTGGTCTCGAAATTCTGAAATTTAGTTTCAAAAGTTTTGTGCCTCAAGTCTAAAAGTCTTCAGATAGCTGCCTCAATGATTGCCGTATTCCTTCATAACCTTTTACCAAAGCTCTGACAGCGTCTGCTCTGGCAGATAATGTGGTTTCTGATAAAGATGTTACCACTGGTGTACCGTTTCTTCCAAGAATTGCTTCAAAATATTCCACCTGTACGTTGAAACAGAAAAGTAATTATACAACTCCTGGACGAAACCAAAGAAAACTACTGTGGCAGTGCAGCATTCTATGGCAGCTGAACCAACAAGATTTAATGAATGTGCTGCACACGGTATGTATTCAGCAAGGGGACTTTGCTGCTTTATTTGGGCCTGAAGACCTGAGTAAGCTCTTGACATATTGGAAGCATTATCATAACTTTGCCTCCTACAATTCTTGATGTTGATTTCGAAACTCTCAAGACAGTCAGCTATAGCTTTTTCTAGTCCAGCAGATGTATGTGATATTTCTGGCAGCAGCTTCATGAGTCGTTCTACAAGTTTTGGCTCTGTTTGAGGTACATATCGTAAAACAATAGCCAACTGGTCAGTGTGAGGTCAATCAGGCGTCGAATCTACAATGAGAGAGTAGTATCTAGCTTCTTTTACTTCAACTACAGTTTTAAGCACTCAATTCCCCATAACTTCAATAAATTCATTACATATTTGAGAAGACAGGTATGAGATGTGCCCTTGACCTTTGTTACTGTATCTCCCGATGTGCTGGGCAAGGAAAGGGTCTTATTCACTCATTAACTTGAGGCATCCAAGGTATAAACCATTTGGAGTTGATCCAAAATCCTCATTGTCTCCTTGCAACGGTAAACGCCTAACTTCGTCGCCATAAGACCTATCTGTGTCGGTGCGACGTAAAGCCCCTAGCAAAAAAAAAAAAACAAAAAAAAACGCCTAACTGCCAAACATCGTACAACAGGAACTATTCTTGAGATTATACTTCGCCAGTAGTTTACCTCTTCTTCACACCGTGTAAACAGAATTTTATCAACCTGCATTAACTGTGTTTGTCTGGTGATGTACGTAAGAACATTACGCCTGTGGTCATGAGGATGTTCATGATGTTTCAGTAGTTCGTAGCTGTACTTCCAGTCATTAAAACTGGTAGGAAAATGTGTTTTTGCATTGTCTGGTTGAAATAAACAGCATTGAATACAGAATACTTTCCCAGTTGACTGTTAATACTATAACCAATCTCTTAAAACAACGTCTCGATTAGGAAGAGTACTCTTAAACATGTTTTGAGACAATGTTCTTTTGCCATCATTGTAAGTTGGCAGAGATTTCGAAAAATCCACCATTACGTTTTGTTTTGGACAATGTTTAATAACATTCTCAACTGCTGAATTTAACTTGTCATTCCAAGTAGCAGGATCATCTATATAAAATGAATTAGGTAAGGTTACCTCAGGTTGTGATTGTGAAATAGCCCCAAACGGCTGCTGGCCAACTTCAGGCTCATCGTTCAATTTAATACTAACACAGGGCTGATTAGTCTGTATATCTAGGCCTTGTAAGTCTTCTTGTGTAAAGTTGAATGGGACCGATGATGAAGTCGAAGGTTTTGTTAAGTTATCTTGGCATTCCGATTCCGAGGTTGGAGTTGAACGAGTCAAAGTAAAGAACTTTCCCGTTTTAGGCACTTAAGTAGTTCAAGTTCGTCACTCTGCTTTTTAGCAGCGCGTTGTTTGTGTTCAGCACTACTTAACATTTTACTCATGGTTAAATACCGAAAAACATATAAGAATTACACAAGACAATGAGTTTGCTAGGTGAGGTTATCAGGTAGATGGTGAGCGGATGTAAACAGCAATACACACACAAACCGTCATGAGCCAATGCCAGACAGGGGGCTGTCTAGACTAACAGGATTGCCAAGCCACCAACTACAACTGCCCACCCAGCACACGTAAGAGTTAAATAATACCTTTCTTATTCTTTGCAGTTATTTAATTTTCTTCATAAAATTTAAATATATAGATTAAATTCAGGTTTTAAAGTTAGAATAGTTTAAAGTGTTTTATATGAGGCTAATCAAATAATTGGAATAATTTGTGGAAAGTAAAAGTATTTTAAGTGTAATGAATTTAAAACGTAATTCACGCAGGCCATAATTACTCGATCCACCGGCCGCCGCCCCTCAAAAACTGGCGCCCTGGGCAAATGCTCAGTCCGCCCATTTATAAATCGGGGCCTGCATATTGTACAGTAAGATATTATTCAAACCAACTGGTCCAGAACAGAGTAATTAATTGAATGGCAACATCATCAACTGTTCTGCCCAGTGCTGACCTCATTTCTTCCCCCCCCCCTCCCCTTTAATATTGGATCCCTGGCAAGAGGCCTTGAGCTCTTCATGGTATAAGGTGGAGAGGTATGCAGCTATCTTGGTTTAATCAAACCATATATTTGATTACTGTTCATCCTCAAGGTCATCTGACATCAGCTTTGCCTTGTAAAATAGTCTTTTATAAATTTTGCCCTTCCCTTCTCAAAATGTGTCTAAGGAACTGTATCTAGGTAGCAGTTAAGTGATATTTTGTTCTGTGATGGGCACATTTGTACTTCTTTCCATCCAGGCTACTTGTAGCATCCTCTAACAACACATCTCAAAGAAATCAGTTTGAGTGGTCTTTGGGTGTCACGGTCCAGGTCTCACAGCCGTAAAAAAGAAGAATACGAGAGATACATCATCCAGATATACCTTCGTAGTTTTCTATACTGCACACTTCTGCCATATCTTAGTTAAATTGTGGTTGCTCTACCTAGGACAAGTCTTTTAATATCTTTTTCACAGTAATAACAATAAAAGATATACATTAAAGGCAATAAAGTGTTTAAAGGAATTCTGGAATGTGTAACTTAAAAATTCAGTTTTGTATTAGCAACAATTCTTTGTAAATTGGTCAGAATTCTGTATTTTTTAATTCAGAAGGTAACTTCCGTTGATATGCAGGAAGTACGGAAAGCTTGTCGATAATGAAAAGACATTTTAAGAAATAATGTTATTGTTGTGACTTGTTGTGTATGTGGTGCTTTTGATGTTTTTCTCCCTCGTATGTAGAATAATTTGAAAATTCCATGTTTATAGTTTTTTCTGACAGAGATGTCGGGAATTGCTATTGCTCGTCTTGCTGAAGAAAGGAAAGCGTGGCGCAAAGATCATCCATTTGTGAGTATAATGATCTTCATTTTTAAGTTTTGATACAAAATTTTTAATACTAATTATACCTAAGATCTTTTTGTTCCTATTAACGCCCAAAGTCCAATAACGGACCATTTATATTGGTATCCAATTAACCCTTTAACTCCGGCATAGCGAGTATAGTGGCGTGACCCTCTGGATGCGAGCAGCAGGTGGTTCACCGAGCCCACTGTACGGGATACTTGTCTCGCTCCGCTCTCCAGTCCCCAGCCGGCTTGTGACGTGAGAAGAGGATAGGCAGAGTTTAAAAGTATTTTATTTTAGATGTAATGCATATTCGGTGAAATGCTTATGACTATTTTTAGCACTTTTCATTCTCCTCACACAGAAGTGTTATGGTGCTCATGTTAAAACACAGCTGAAAGAAGCATTGTCCACTAAACTTTTCAATCCAGAATTAGCTGCGTGGAACTTGTGTTTCTTCGGATTCAGGTTCTACTTTTTCTAATTTAGTTTTCTGCTCAGTGGTTCAGGCTCCTGATCTTCCTCACTATCTTCAGTCGAATCATCGAAGTAGGTCGACCTTTTAGATGACTGAAGTGGTAACTAGAGTAGAAAATATGCCTGAAGTGGAAGGTGTGATTGAAGTCATTCCATCACCAAAATCTGATGACATGACTATGATCATCATCATCATCATCATCTTCAAAGTCACTACCCAGTATGAGAGCAAGAGCTTCTTCCACAGTATATCTTTCCTGTCATCAGGCTTTTCACAATTTCAAAGCGATTGAAAGCTAAGTCGAGAGGCACAAGCACGTCAGCACAGGGGAGCAACTAGGTGCGAAGTGAGTAGCATACCAGACACCTTGCTTTCATCTTCGAACTGGTTACTCATGCCATCTGGTGATCATAGCCATAAATATAGACTCCCAAGACAGCCGCGAGAGACCTCCAAGGCCAAACTTCCACAGCAGTCTATCGTAGTGAAACGGAAAACAGCCGGAAGACACGCGACTTCTACAGCAGTTGACTGGCTACGAGGCATGGTTTCAGCACGACTGCTACAGCAGTCCACCGGGTGCGCGACACAGCTCTCTCTCTCTCTCTCTCTCTCTCTCCTCTCACTCAACTGCTACACCAGTCAACCGGAGTGAAAGGGTTAACTGAAAACGTGTTTCAGAGGAATGCTCATTTTTCAATTTGTTGTTCTCTACTCTTATATTTGGTAATTGTTATAATATTTGGGTACTTTGAAGGGACAATGAGATTTTTTTTTTTTTAGAGACAAGCCTTGGCTCATTTTTAACAGTACTAGGCTTCTATTATACTAGGACACTGGTGGCGGCACTGGTGGTGCTGAAGGTGTCGCCAATGCTGGAGTTCACTAGACATTGGTGGCGCCACCAGAAATCATGCATAGATCCATTTCAAAAGATGTCAACAAGGGAGGACCTACTTATGCTAGTTCTGCTTATAACGTGATTTTGTTGAGTTCTAAATAAAACACCATTCTAAAAATATATGTATTCAGAACTGAAATTCACTGCTCTCAAGTCAGGATGCTGTTTGCAAAATTAAATATTCTTAAAATGTTCTTGTCAGCATCATCCTCAAAATCGGGTGAGAGATACACCATAATTTCGTTCCACACATTTATTTTGGCATTTCTATCACTGTACTAGTCAGTTGCATTGTTCCAGATTACTAGGTATTTTTCAACTTGGGCTATTAAGTCTGTATTCACTTGCTTATCAGTTAAATTAGCAAATTCTGTCCATCTTATCCCCAGCACTACTCTTCTTCATAACGTAACCCTTAGCCATTATGAGCACAATATCGAACAGAGAACAGCTTGGGTGGAACTGATTGAGGAAAAAGCAGGTATGAAGGGAGGAATGGATCACAACCAGGTGTTGCCACCAGTATCCTAGTATGATAGGCTACATTTGAAGCAATGCCCAGCGGGTGTCCCGATCGGTTGCTGGGCTTGTCCACCAGCCGGAGACCAGTGTCTGGTGGTGCCATCAATGTCCTTAATAAAATAAACTCCATATAACCCAGTGCCCGCCTCAACTGGTGTCGCCGCCAGTGTCCTAGTGTAATAGGGGCTTTAGACCTCACAGGGATGTGACAGTTTCCATTGTCAGTGTTCAACAGCTTGTGAAGTACAACATGTTTTAATGGAGAGACTAAAACAGGACTGTCTAAGTATGATGTATTTCCTGTGAACGGATATAGTCTCATCTGTATCGTACAGCCACGACATAGCCTTGCCTGATGAGGAGTGGCGTATGGTTGTCCCAAGTAATGCACCTTGAAACATTAGGGAACCACTACCTTGCTGCATGTGCAAGAATGTAAAGCCTGACCAGATTGTCTCCAAGCACGTTGCTGGATGGCAAGAAACAAGGCTTAAGCAACACTCATCGGAGAAAAGGATTTCACAGAATACTGAAGATACCTTTCAGCTTAATCGTGGGCTCATTTGTTCCGTGCTCTGTGGCATCTTAAGTTTGATAGCCGGGCTGTGTCGAGAGCGAAGTTGTGGTTCGTGCAACCTGTTTCTCACAGTTTGAGTTGAAACACGGCAGTTTGTGGCTGCTTGAAGATCCTTATTCAGCATGATGGCATTGCATTCATGGTACTTGTGAATTGAAATTTGAAGGTAACCATTGACTGCAGTCATAGCGTTCGGATGACCTGTGCAAGGCAATTCATCAACAGTTCCTGTCTCCCCGTATTGCTTCCATGTTTGAACCACATCACATTGATTATGGCCCACGCGCCAAGCAACTGCTCTGTTGACCATTCTTCTCGACCTACTGTTCTTATGCGTTCACGTTCACATGTTGACATTGCACGTTGTGCTATCCTAGATGCTCACTTTACTGCTGAGAATGCACCTCTGTTTCAACACAAGTGCTACAACTTCAACTGAAATACTGCTTCCAATTTGAGCGTAGTGTTTTGCCTGTGGTTCGAAGTAGGTGCAATTCTATGTTTACAAGCACCATAAGGGTCATCTTACTAGTGTGCGGAGGACAGGCCAACATAGCAGGGCAGTTAAGTGACACAGGGGTGACAAAACTTTTTTTGTGTGTGTGTATATTTAAATCCTTTGATGTCATAAAGTTTTTATGCATGTTTGTAAATCTGTACAGGCAATAATTTCTTTTAATTTCCTTTTTGCTTTGTGTAGAAAATATGGAATATTTCTTTATGCATGTATCGTGTGGGGTAGAGATTTTTTTCTCTAACTAACTAAGTTACTAACAAAGATTTGATGATTTGGCATTTCATCTTTCAGTCGCTACTGATCTGCATTTAGGGCAGTTGCCCAGGTGGCAGATTCCCTATTTGTTGTTTTCCTAGCCTTTTCTTAAATTATTGCAAAGAAATTGGACATTTATTGAACATCTCCCTTGGTAAGTTCCAATCCCTAAGTCCCCTTCCTATAAACAAATATTTGCCCCAATTTGTCCTTTTGAATTCCAGCTTTATCTTCATATTGTGATCTTTCCTACTTTTAGAGACACCACTCACTTATTCTTCTATTGATATCATTCCACGCCATCTCTCCTGACAGCTTGGAACATACCACTTAGTCGAGCAGCTCGCCTCCTTTCTCCCAAGTCTTCCCAGCCCAAACTTTGCAACATTTTTGTAATGCTACTCTTCTGTCAGAAATCGCCCAGAACACATCGAGCTGCTTTCCTTTGGATCTTTTCCAGTTCTTGAATCAGGTAATCCTGGTGGGGGTCCCATACGCTGGAACCATATTCTAGTTGGGGTCTTACCAGAGAATTTTATGCCCTCTCCTTTACATCCTTACTTTCAACCCCTAAATACCTTCATAACCATGTGCAGAGATCTGTACCCTTTATTTACAATCGTATTTGTGTGATTACCCCAATGAAGATCATTCCTTATCTTAACGTCTAGGTACTACAATGAGACCTAAAAGGAACTTTCACTCCAACGCAGTCATTAAAACCGAGAGGACTTTTCCTATTTGTGAAACTCACAACCTGACTTTTAACCCCATTTATCATCATACCATTGCCTACTGTCCATCTCAGAATATTATCAAGGTCATTTTGCAGTTGCTCTCGATGCCCGATTTATTCTACAAAGTCTACATTTAAGAGATTTACACATCCCTGATATCTCTTGATTAGCAGGAAGAAACCATGCTATTTTGTATTGAGCTGAAGTTTGTAATTTGATTTCAGTACGTGGCACTAAAGTGGTTAAGGACTAATTGTACCTTATGTATTCTTGAAAATGAAACTGGATAATGACGTGGCTAAACCATCCTCTTGCGGGTGGACGGATAGAATACATCCACTGTATCCCCTGCCTGTCTTAATGCAGTGGCTTCCTTCTTGGGAGCATGGGTTGGCTATCATGGGTCCCGTAGTTTAGCATGGCATGGTTTCCATTTACTTGTGTCAGGCTCCTTGCTGTCATCATTCCTGTCCAACCTCCCGTGGTCAACTGTTGTCTTTTTGGATCCCAACAGTTTAGGTTTGCGCGGCCTAGGGGGGAGATGGTTTAGTTTTCACGCCTTTCTTCACTTTCTTTTGCTGATACCTTCATACTTCAAAGTGCCAGATTTAATTCTTCCGTTTTCCTTCCGGTTGTCAAGAGAGAACGGTTGCCTGGTTATCCTTCGTCTTAAAACAGTTATCACCACCACCATTTGTGTGAAAGATCACATCTATATGAAGAAATGCTGCCTCATCATTATATTCCTGGTCTTTAAAATTACACTTTGTAATACATTAAGTACCGGGCGAGTTGGCCGTGCGCGTAGAGGCGCGCGGCTGTGAGCTTGCATCCGGGAGATAGTAGGTTCGAATCCCACTATCGGCGGCCCTGAAGATGGTTTTCCGTGGTTTCCCATTTTCACACCAGGCAAATGCTGGGGCTGTACCTTAATTAAGGCCACGGCCGCTTCCTTCCAACTCCTAGCCCTTTCCTAACCCATCGTCGCCATAAGACCTATCTGTGTCGGTGCGACGTAAAGCCCCTAGCAAAAAAAAAAAAAAAAAAAAGTAATACATTAAGTAACGAAAGAAATCGTGCACCAAGAAGGAATTGTCAATTTTCTGCAAACCTTGGCATACAGTTGCATCTTGATTAGGTAGTCAAATAAGTAGCGTAGTAACGTGGTTAGTTGAATGGCCTTGCCACCAGAGGCCATGAACCTGCTCTCATCTGTGGCTCACACAGGCTACTAGAACGTAGTAGACTGTTACCGGTTGCACAAACATCGTCAACCGTTCAGCATGCCTCTACAATGTAGTCGAAGAGAATTTACCCAGTTAAGAGTTTGAGAGGGAGCACATTATTATTGTAATGTGAGAGGCTGTGTGGTATCAATGAATTGCCAGTCTTGCATGCCATTCTGACCAGACTGTTGGACGTGTTGGGACCAGTGGATGCGCGAAGGTGTGCACACATGGTGACTGGGTTCAGGACGCCTTTGACTACCCTCGAAGCTCAAACATATCCGATTGTTCTATTAGGGTCAGGTAGCACCATCATTTTGGATCTCTGTGTCAGCCTGAACCATTACTAGGCGCTTTGCTGAAGGGAATTTAGTTTCGCAGCATCCATTACGTGTCCTGCCGTTGTCACCCCACCCACCTTTGCCTTAGTTTGCATTGGTGCCTGGAACGAGAAACCTGGATCTCTACAGACTAGAACCAGGTTGTCTTTAGTGATTAATCCAGATTCTGTTTGTCCTCTGACAAGTCAGGTTTGTGTCTGGAGACTTTGTGGTGCATGCCTCAGTCCTGGGTGTAGCGTGAAACTGTCCCTTAGCATTATTGTGGGGATGGAGGCAGCAATATAACAGTCAACAACGGGGTGGTGAAACGTGCAAGGACATCCTTTACCCACATGTTGCCACTCATGGCAAGAGTTCCAAGCAGTCTACTCCAGCAGGAATAGACTCGGCTGCACACAGCGAGTGTGTTGCAGGAATGCCTCCGCATCATAGTCGCACTGCTGTGGCCTGCCCTAAATTCATATTTTTTCACCAATCGAACATGCCTGATACCACCTGGGAGGCCAAATTTTGCATCCTAGTAATTTACCAAGATCTAGAAAATCAGTTGCTCAAATATCGGCAGATATGTGTCTCAGGATAAGTTACGTAACCTATGTGCCTCAATGACTGCCTGTATCTAAGCTAGAGGTGAACAAACAGGGTTTGAGCCTCAATGCAGGTGGTCAGTGTTCCACAATAATAGTTGTGTTGTAAACAAGATAAGGTTTACAAGAACAAAACTTATTTGCTTCACACAGAATTCTACAGTATGTACAGGAATAAAACATAAAATTGTCTTGAAGCGAAGTAGATGATTAATCTTGAGAGAGTTTCTGTTTCTATACACTATGTACACTCTGAATGTATTTACACTCACTGCTATCTTGAAAAGATAGTTCTTGGGAAAGATATAGTTCGTGATAGTTGAAAACTATCATTTGCACTAGCATAGATTAGCTAAGAGAGTTCCTTCTAACTTGAAGTGTCTGAGTTCATAAGCTTGTACTAAATGAAAGCTATGTTCACAATTAGAGAATCTAATGTGTGTGTCGGAGCTTGAGTGAGCTTGGGGATGTGTGGCATACACCATCGGGGCTCGACATGGATGAAGGAACGGGAAAGTGGAGTAGTGACCTGAGGTGAAACCTCATACTACCAGAATTCCGTCCACCTGGTCGAGACACATTTTTAAGAGGAGTAGCCTCCGTGTTCGACGTTCAGTGTATTCTGGAGCAGGACACTGGGGAGAATCCTAATGAGTGACAGACAGGGAGCTCCTTATATACTGCACACGACGTAACAGACATGCGCACTGAAGACTGCGCGTCGAGTCTCGAATGATCCACGCTTGCGTGCGGCTGGCTGGCGCTGAGCGAAGAGAGCGGAGGACACACAACAATTTCGTTCTAATATTGTCATAATTTACGAACATCAATGTAGGGTTTCATGTAATTCTTAAAATTCTTACAATTCCTTCTTGGTGCACTTTTTTGTGTGTGTACATTCTTGGTGCGTGCTAATACAGATTATTTTATCAGGGTTTTGTTGCTCGACCTGGGAAGAATCCTGATGGTTCATTAAATCTTATGAACTGGGAATGTGCCATTCCAGGGAAAAAGGGGGTAAGTTACTCTTGATTGTTTTTACTTTATATGTAGAAGGTAATGTCATTGATGATAGACAACCTCCTGAGTGACAACAGAATATTACGAGAGAATAAAGAACTATTGTATAAGTAATAACGATTTCAGGAAACTATTGCAATTTTGAAGTAATTTATATTTCTAGTGTTTTTTTAAACAATATACTTTGCTCCTCTTATTTTTAAAGCTATTTATCAAATATTAGAAATGCCTCGCAGGAGGTTGTCGAATTTGCAAAATTCCACATTCGTTGTCTATTATCCCAGAGTCCAGTAATATTAGATATGTTTGGAAACACATTTAGGTTTATTTGAACAAATGTTATTGCAAACATGTTCCCTAGAAAATGCTACCAATACTGATATATTTATTTGCGTAATGGACACACCCAAATTTTCCCTTTAAATTTTTGGAAAAATAAATTCCCTGCTTAACACATTGCGGACCGGTCCCGAGAAAACTCGTGCATGCCTGGCCGAACGTTGCGGACCGGTCCCGAGTTATCTCGTGTTAGCAGCAGACTGAAGTTTAGTGCTATCTTTTGATATATACCGGAACTATTTGGAGGTCAAGGGTGCTAGAACTCTTATGTATGGTTCTACACAATCGATAGTCACATTTCTTTTTGATTATTCTTCATATCATAGCTTTTCTTTGCATTTCGTGACAACATGTTTACAAAGTTTGAAGAGCCATGCAAGATGGCAGCGCTCAGGGATCGCACGTGTTTAGACAGGGATGAAATTATTCGCGTATTATGTGCTGATACAGGCTGAGAATGCCGAAGTGATGCTGAATATTTAGAGTTTGATGATGAAATACATTCTAACGGAAACGTTTCAAGTGATGACGAGTAGATATCCTTATCTTCAAGGTATGGAACTCACGTGGCGCAGGACGAGTCTCATAATTGTGTTACGGGTGTAAATATTCTAAATATTGTAAATAATATAGTGTTTTCTGACAACTAGGTTATGGACAACAGTAAACCAAGGCTAGAGGATTTTGAACGTGCTCCTGATATAAAGGTATGGCCTAATGAACCTGGAAACGTAGGACAAGTATCAGTACTTATGTTTGAGAGGACTTTTTCATTACGTAGCTGAGCAGACAAACTTATACTATGAGCAGAATTCACATTCTCATAACGTATCGCGTAAAACCCAAAGTGGACTAATGTCCCTAGGAGGGAAATTAAAAAATTGTTTTGTGTATATTGATAGGGCAGGTTAAGAAACCATATCTGAAAGATTACTGGCCAACCGATCCCCTAATAGAAAACCATATATTTCGGAAAACTATGAGCCGAAATAGATTTCAGCAAATACTTACCTAACTGCATTTCAACTACTAATCAGGAATATCTCCAGGATAAAACACAGTAGTCCTTCAAAGGCTAGTGAAGTTTTGGCAGTTTATTTGAATGCATGCACTCCAGTTTGGAGGTAGTTAGAAAGTGGCCGGGAACATGGCTGTGCATGGGGTGAAGGGCACCCGGTCCGCAATGTGTTAATGGACACATTTTATTTTCATTAGCAATTAATTTAGTAATATTTTAAATCTTGAAACTGCATACATTCTGATATGCAGTAAAACTAATGGAGATCAAGCTGCAGACTCGGTTATGCTGACTGCATAATACACATTCCAAACTATTATTTTCTATATCATCTTTGTAAAGGGGATGACAATGTGCAGTAATTTCAGTGTGTGTGTGTGGTGTTTTTGATGGTGATGAGAAGTGGACGTAGTAGTAGTGTTCATATTCAAGTTTTTAAACAATGTATTACCCAGATAACTACTTGGAGATGGGCCTACCATGGTACATTTCCCAACCGTATACAGGAAATATGTAATTATTTGCATGGTTAAAATGCCTTTCTGGTGTAGTGGTTAGCGCGATTAGCTGCCACGCCTGAGGCCCGGGTTCAATTCCTGGCTCTGCCACCTAATTTGATAAGTGGTACGAGGGCTGGAACGGGGTCCACTCAGCCTCGGGAGGTCAACCAAGTAGAGGTGGGTTCAGTTCCTACCTCAGCCATCCTTGAAGTGGTTTCCTACTTCTCCAGGCAATTGCCGGGATGGTACCTAACTTTACTGGGCGAGTTGGCTGTGCGGTTAGGAGCGCGCAGCTGTGAGCTTGCATCCGGGAGATAGTGGGTTCTAACCCCACTGTCGGCAGCCCTGAAAATGGTTTTCTGTGGTTTCCCATTTTCACACCAGGCTGTACCTTACGGCCACAGCCGCTTCCTTCCCACTCCTAGACCTTTCCTATCACATCGTCGACATAAGACCTATCTGTGTCGGTGCGACGTAAAGCGACTAGAAAAGAAAAGGTACCTAACTTATGGCCACGGCCGCTTCCTTCCCTCTTTCTTGTCTATCCCTTCCAATCTTACCATCCCCCCATAAGGCCCCTGTTCAGCATAGCAGGTGAGGCTGCCTGGACGAGGTACTGGTCCTCCTCACCAGCTGTATCCCTCCAACTCAGTCTCACGCTTCAGGACACTGACCTTGAGGCAGTAGAGGTGGGATCCCTCGCTGAGCCAGAGGGAAAAACCAACCCTGGAGGGTAAACAGATTAGGTAAGAAAGAAAGAAAGAAAGAAAGAAAGAAAGAAAGCCTATGAATTAAGAATCTAGTGTGAAATATTTCTGCTTTTGAGGATTTTAAGTGAGGTTGGAAAAATTCAGCTATTTACATTTTTTACATAAATCTGTCTTACGGCTGGGGGTTACCCAAAAATTTGTGTACCGTGATGCGACAAAATGTGTGATGGTGTAACCATAGCAACCGTGCAAGCTGTCTTATGGGTGGGTGCCATCTTGAAATTAGCAGCCATTGGTGGATAGCAATGACCAGGAGACATATTTATGATTTAATTTTCGCAAAGGTAAAAGTGGTTTATTTTTCCTCGGCATGTGTGGGTTTTACATTGTGTATGTACGGATATATCAAAATTTGTACGTACCTTTTCAGATGATGAGCAAAGAATATTAAATGGTGTGGAAAACATGAGTAAACAAATGTGAAAATATTTGCACTGGGGCCTGCAGAAGTATTGATCAAATTATTATTGTGGGTAATGGTGCTAAGCTTAGAATGGGGCAGAATATATGAACACTAAAATAACACAAGGCAAGTCCAAAACAAAAGTAATGGAGTGCAGTCGAACGAAGGCA
This sequence comes from Anabrus simplex, assembly GCF_040414725.1. Taxonomy (NCBI): domain Eukaryota; kingdom Metazoa; phylum Arthropoda; class Insecta; order Orthoptera; family Tettigoniidae; genus Anabrus; species Anabrus simplex. The sequence continues at coordinate 676,473,894 of NC_090265.1, forward strand.
GGTGATGCAGGAAATATTAAATTAGGAAATGAAGTCTTAAAGGAAGTAAATGCACATTGTCTCTTGGGTAGTAAAATAACTATGGCAGAAGTAAGGAAGACATAAAATGCAGATTAGCACAAGCAAGGAAGAGCTTTCTTAAGAAATTTGCTCACTTCAAACATTGATATAGGAATTAATGTTTTTGAAGACTTTCGCGTGGAGCGTGCTTTTATATGGAAGTGAAACAGGGACGATAACTAGCTCAGAAAGAAAGAGAATAGAACCTTTTGAAATGTGGTGTTACAGAAGAATGCTGAAGGTGAGATGGATAGTTCGGATCACAAATGAAGAGATACTGAATCGATTTGGCGAGAGGAGATCGATTTGGCTAAATTTGACAAGAAGAAATAGAATGATAGGACACATCTTGTTCAGTTGGTTTTTGAAGGAAGTATAGGTGGTAAGAACGGTAGGGGTAGACCAAGGTATGAATATGACAGGCAGATTAGAGCCTATGTAGCATGCAATAGTTACGTAGAAATGAAAAGGTTAGCACAGGATAGGGTGGCATGGAGGCTGCATCAAACCAGTCTATCGACTGATAACTCGGACAACAGATCACTCTTTCAAACAAATGTAATATTGAACTTTTAGTTGAAGCCTTGTATTTCAGACCAGTGGTTTATTAAACATTGTTTTCTGTTCACACTCTTCGACCATATTCACCTGTGTGCGAGAGAATGACTTCGGCCACCATCGTGAATGTGACAAAACTTCGGCATTAGTTCGGACCTTCGGAGTGACTATTCGAAGGTTGCGAGATACAACATTCATGCCACCTCTATGCACTTAAAGAAGTGGATGCCCGTCCACTTCTTAAACGATTTTTTGTCTTTATTAGGCAATTTCATGACTATCCACAACTAGTCTATCACAAGACAAATGTACCACATCATACCACAAGACATGTAATCAAAACAGGAGATAGATTTTGCCAACATGGGTTGTGTATCCTGCAATTGTTGGAAAGGTAATGGTGCTTGACAGCTTAGAATGGGGTAGAATACATGAACACTAAGAATAAAATAACACAAGGCACTTGCCTTCAAAATAAACAATCTTACTCAAGCAAGCAAAAACGTGGAAAACGAACTGAGCACCATTTAAGAAATTCAAAAGAGGTGGGGAATTTACAGGTTGACTGCCATTATGGGTGTATGCCATGCTAAGCTACTTAAATGACTACCTGTATTAAATTTTATGAAATGGTTAAATGAAAGTACCGTATTTGCGCAAATAATCCCCACACCCTAATTTTAGGAAGGATAATTTTGAAAAAATGAAATGAACTAAGTCCTTCCAACGAAAGGGTAACATAGGCATAAAACATTTCATATAACTCCAAGAGTTTACGTGAATGTGAAGATGATGGATATAGCTACTTTGCCTGAACATATTTGAGATTATAAAAATACATTATCACTGCTATAAAATATATTTGCCATGAAAATTAGCAAGTAGGCTTTCTTGCGTGACAGGTATTTAGTTCATCTGAACTTGCAATTGGCTCGATTTGCTGTAGATGGGAAGATTCTTTGTCTCTTTCATCACTAGAACCCTGTTTCTAAATTAATCACAAAATCACAAATTCGTCACACTCCACATCTAAAACACCTCTCACCCGCGATCTCTTTTTATTCGGAGAGTAACAGGACCCGTGGTAGATAATTCTTTTCTTGCAATGCAAACACTTGAATCACACACACCTGCAAACTCGTTTGTTAGTTTTGCGATACAGTAAAACCTCTTTAATTCGAAGTCGTAGGGACGCAAAATCGGACTTCGGATTATGCGATTTCAATTTAACTGCCAACTCGGAATTCAGAAATGCTAACCCTTGCTGCATCACAAAATATTCTAAGACCCGTTACTGCATGCAATTAACAGTGATTCACATTTTAAACCTTTCAAATGCCATGAAAAAACCTATTTCCAAAATGTATCCAACGAGGTGCATTTTCATTATTCAAATAAAGCACTTGGATAAATCACTGGCACAAACAAGTGCCTTATTTTTTGGATTACTGTACTGTTTGCATTTTTAGATGCCTTGTACTTCATACCTGCCACTTCCCCGATTTAGGCAGGAGACTCCCGATTTTCAACAGTGTTTCCTGCCTCTCGGTTATTCTATTATTTCTCCCGATTTTAGCTTATTTTGTGCTGAACTTAAAAACATTTGTTTTCAAATCCTGCCATTTTAGCCTTTTTATGCCAGTGGCCGGAAGTCCTTCGCTCATTGATTGCTTTCAAAAAAATATTTCCGTTTATTAATGCGAGAAATATGTGAGATGTTTATTGAAACCTATATATCGCAACACGTATATCGATCGTCAGTCTCTCATTCTTGCGTGCTATGTTCTTGTTCGCTCACATCAGTCTAGTCGATTCTGGAGACTAGTCGCTAGATATGCAGTCTCTTTTAGTTATTTACTGACAGAATTTCAATGACAACGACTAGTGACTTTTCTAAAGATTTTAGGAGCCATTTGGAGACAATTCTGACTGATTTTAATTTATCTCAATATAAATAAAATAAGTGTCTGTACATTGCTCAAAATTTAAAAAGAATGATATTTCTGTACCGGTTGTGACCATAGTAACAAGGAGAAATGCGCATTTTAATTTTCTGTAATGTATGTACGCACATCACGAGAAAATGGCTGAAGAGAATTTAATGAAAATTGGTATATAAAGTCGGGGAATGAGTCTCTACAATCTAGGCCATAAATAATTGTTCATGCTGAGTGAAATGGTAGCTTAGGGGAAAACCTAAAATTTAATCCTCAGATATTTGTTATTATTGACACTATCGATAAATACTACATAATTATAGTTTTATATTATTAAATTTCCTATCGTTTATGTTTTGTACAATTTTACATTATATTTTTTGCGCCGAGGTACGAGAAAATGGGTGAACAGAATTTAATGAAAATCGGTATGTGAAGTCGTGGAATAATGAACTTCAGTATATGCTATAAATAATTTTATTCACCCTGTTTGAAATGGTAATTTGGGGGAAGGTGCCAAAATTTAATTTAAATTACAGAGTACAATTTCTGAATAATGTCTTATTCAGTTTTACCGTACTGACTATTGTGAAGATGATTATAAGAATGAGAAAGTCATGAAGAAGTGATCACTTGAATAATAACACAAGAGGGAATCATTTATACTTTACAATTTACATTAGATACTTTAATAGCACAGAGTTGGAAGAAAACTAAATGTGAAGGCCTGCAATATAGACAGCTCATAAAATTGATCAACAATAACATTACATTGGCCATTGTTTGTTGTGATGTATTTTGTGTATTCTGCTGCCATTTATCTCCGATAGATGGGATCGCTGCTGCGTACCTAGTATAACAGCCTGCCTGAATATTGGTGGGAAGTAGCTGGGGAGTTAGATCTCTCTCTTCTTTAGCATGCCATTCCTCTGGTTCATAAATGTTCTGTTACTACTGGTACGTAACACATAGGATCATCATAATATTCCAGTTATTCGATCCCTACTCTGAGGCAGTGATTGGAATGAGCAGTGTGCAGACTTAAATGGAATAACCATGTATCTACTACGCTGGCATAGCAGGGGAGAGGTGATACTCTCACGTGTGTGGTGTGTTCCAGGTGGTGGATGCTGGGTCCTAACCGGCTTGCCGGCAGACTTGAGTTAAGTAAAATAGCTCTTGCGAACCAAACACACACACACCCCTGTGGATGGGGGACGCAGGCAAAGAATACAACCATGGCATCCCGTGCCTGTCGTAAGGGGTGACCTAGGGATTTTGAATTAGAACCATGAGGCTACTTATAATTAGCACCACCACGCAGAGAGCACTATGGGTCGCTTTTACTTGCGCGTAGTACCACTATGTTAGGTACGCAATAGGTTTGTGATTAGTAGTGATAGTGTGTGAATCAGGGCGAGTTTTACATTATTTGTGATTAGTACCACTGTATGAGCGACACCATGGGTCTGCCTTGCCTATGATTATTACCCGCTATGTAAGGAACACCACGGGATAGTAAGAGTCCCTGTGATTAGTACACCTATGTGAGGAACACGATAGGTCTGTGTTAGTGCGAATTATATTACCTGTGAGTAGTACCATAATGTGTGGAATACAGTGAGTCTACGCTACTTTTGATAAGTACTGCTACATGGCAAATACCATGGTTCTACTTTCCTAGCGATAAGTACCATTATGAGGGGCTGATGACCTGGATTTTGGATTCCTTTAGACTACAGCCATCATAGATTCAGGATTGTGCTGTAGCAGTAGTCCCTTGATCAGTAATACTATTGTTTAACGCTAGTTTCTATGAATGTGAGGCATTGTGGGTCGGATCCACTAATTGTTTTAAGTTTATATCCATTCATTTTTCGTCATCACGTTTTGAATCCTGGTCATTGGATGATATTGGACTTTTAAATTGTCATTACATTTCGTCTCATTTTATACCATTAGGGGCCAATGACCTAGATGTTAGGTCCCTTTAAACAAGCATAATTTTAAATGGAATAATGGCACAGTGTTTGCGGCTGTGTGCTGCCTGGTCATTCTGGCTCTGGAACTTTGAACTGTTAGACACTGTAGTACTTTTCTTTAAAAGTGAGAAAATGTGCTGTTTTGCATTTTATTGAATATTTCATATGACAGCATTATTTTAATCATGATATTCGTACTCACATCCGAGTACATAAAATCAGCTTCATGGTCCGTATCGCACTTCAATAGATTCACAATTAAGTATTTATTTTCCACCTAGTCGATACAATGATTGCTTAAGGCAATTTTTAATGGTCAAAAGTGGTACATGTTTCGTATATTATCAACATCTTCAGCCACATAACACTGTTTAGATGAAAAATGTATAAAATTGACAAAGTAATGCTTTAGAGGAAGTGTCAATCTTATGTTAATTTTAAGGACACTTCCTCTAAAGCATTACTTTGTCAATTTTATACATTTTTCATCTAAACAGTGTTATGTGGCTGAAGATGTTGATAATATACGAAACATGTACCACTTTTGACCATTAAAAATTGCCTTAAGCAATCATTGTATCGACTAGGTGGAAAATAAATACTCAATTGTGAATCTCACATCCGAGTTCAGTTGAAAATTATAAGTACAGTCTCTCTGAGAATTCCGTAGCGAAGCACGGGTACAACACCTAGTTATTTGGTACAAATAGCATTGCGCTTCACATAAATGCACGGGCGCTTGATGCAATATATTAATCTATGCATTTGCTAAGTAATGGCATTTAGGTGCATGACCGATTCACACATGTGGAGCAGGAGTTCATACTATTTTTGGAAGGCTTATCAGAGACCGATCATCTCACTCGCATACTTCCTGTGAGGTAATACGAGATGTGTAATTTTTAGCCTTTAGCCTTGTTATAACAGTCTGGCTTTGAGACAATAAGTGTTCTAAATATATCATAGTACTGTATTGTGCAAGACATGTAGAATAAGCAGTTTTGACCAATTGCACCTCCTGATTTCTGCTGATTTTTCCTGATTTTCATATCAAAATTTCCTGATTTTTGGTTTCGTGAAGTTGGCAGATATGCTTGTACTTGCACGGAAACGTCGTGGCTTATAGAACTTTCCTATGACAACGGGAGGAAATCTTTCGCTTCAGTTTGCATTGCAACACAGTAGTGTCTCCATCTCATTTAAAACCGTAAGTCCGTTTGATCTCTGCATTAAAAAAGAAAGGTGCAGTTTCATCAGCATTGAATATATTGTTCAGTTTGTACGAATTGACTATAATTACGAGCCAAGCTTTTTCACAAACTGTCGGCATCCCCAGTGTTTGCGGATTCTATTTCTCCGCACTCTGCCTGCTACGTGATGTGGCGTTCCTTAAAACGCTGAATACTAACGAATTACGTTTTCATTCAAACTTAGCAACTATGAAACACACTGTAGACACACCGAAGCGAGTGAAATTGCGGAAAGCTACCCCTGCTTGTTCCCGAACACGCGTTCTATCTTGATGCCGAGAAAATTTGAATTTAAATTGCTCTGTAAAATCTGTTTTAAAAAATGTAAAGGCAGTTTCGAATTACAAGCCTGAATTGTTTTCCGTTTAAATGTGACATGGGGGCAGTTTTCTTCCATCTGCGGTTTCTCAAAGCATAATTGTACACCCAACATCAAAAACTATATGAACCAGGAGCATGTTGCTAACCTTGGCACAAATAGAACCCACTCCCCTATTTCATGCCTCAGTTTTTTTTAAATATGCAAGGATTATTCGCGTAAATACGGTAATAGAATTAGCCATCCTCAAAACACAAAATTAAAAAACAAACATTAAATTGACAAATAAATGTTGTTGCAGTAAAACAAAATTCTCTTGCTGTACTAAGTGTCATATGCAACAAAGTTCATTTTTTAAAAAGAAATTCTATACGATCTTTAAATTAATACAGACATATCGTGTGCCTTCAAATTTCACATCCTTTCCTGTGTGCTCTTCACACTCAACTTCCACAAGTCAACCATACAAGAGTGTAATACCTGCTAACCTTCCTTAAAAGATAAGCTGCAACGAATATATACCAAATAATGGGGTGCATTTTATACCAGAAATCCTTTTAAAATTAGGATAAATTGTATTTCACACTCAACCTGTTTGGTACCAACTCCTTTATTTTTAAACCTTAATAGGATAAATTCATGATTCATGCAGGAGTGCACCAACTTCGGTAAAGAGAATACCGCAGTAAACGTTATAATTTACCAGGTTGCAATTCTCATTTTTGTTGCACCAACGCTCGGTATAGAGTTTACTGAAGTTTTACTACGGTATAATGTTTACCGCTCGTAAGGGAGCGATTTTTTTAAAAAGAAAACTACCGTTAAAATCCATAATGAAGTTTACAGTTACCATACATCATCTTCAAGACAACCAATTTGAACAGAAAGAAGGGAGAGTTGTACTGAAAGGAATTAATTTGATTAAAAAGAAAAACAGGGAGTTGTATTTTAGATATAATTGGTGAATAAACAGTTTCAGACAGAGAAACCATCAGATATCACTAGAAATTGCTTTCTATTAGCACTGCTATTCTATGCAACTGGAACTTTTCAGTCATTGATCGCTTATTTCTGTGATATTGACAAAAACAACTGCCTACTCCATAATACATAAGGTTTCAGAATTCATTGCTGAGTTATCACCACAGTTCATTAAACTTCCTCTTCTACAACAGGAATAAAGTGAGGTTATGGAAGGTTTTATGAAGGATTTCTCAACTAAATCGTGCAAGATGAAAATTTCACGGGAGCTAAAATCGGGAGCTCCTGGACACCTGAATATTTTATCTGATTTACAGGGTGGCACACGAAATGTCATACATCGAAAATGTTTTATAAAATGTGTAAACCTGGGCTCACAACCATGTCCTTTCATGAACAGAAACCTTATTTCATGTGTGATCCAACAGGCAGCACCACATGTCGCGCACGTGTACTGGCTGCCAGTTATACAGCATGGCGGACAAAGGGAGATTGACGTGTGACAGAAGGTGAAGATAGTGTTGTATTATGTGGAAACAAAGAGTGTAGCTCGGACCCAGGAGAGGTTTAGTGTTTATTTCCGTACCCGGTGGGCATGTTGCTGGCAGACGGTATACTGACTGGCCAGGCAATTTGAAAGAGAAGGCAACATACTGGAGAGAAAACGGCCCCGCCTCAAGCTGGTCCGCTCATCGGAAAATGTTGCTGCTGTGAGAGCGGCTGTGGCTCGGAGCCCCTCCAAATCCACCAGAACTGCATGTGTTCAGCTGGGCATCTCTCGTCGGTCAATTCTGAGAATACTGCAGTCTGACCTTGATGTGTTTCCGTACAAAATGACAACAGGTCATAACTAACGGCGCTTGACAAGCAACGGCGAGTACAGTTTGCTGCGTGGGCTATTGCAGAAGGTGATCCCGTATTGCACAACACATGGTTCAGTGATGAGGCACACGTCTATATTAATGGTGCAGTGAACAAACAGAATGTCCGGTTTTGGGCGAAAGAACGGCCTGCTATTGTGCACGAGATTGAAAGTCATGGTGTGAGAGAGAGAGAGAGAGAGAGAGTGTGGGCTGCAATTTCCAGTCATGGAATTATTGCGCCAATCTTTTTCAATGACACGGTCAATAGTGCGTGTTACTTGGACATGTTGGCAAACATTTTCCTTCCAGAACTCTGCATAACGACTAGCAATAGAGACACAATGGTTCATGCAAAACAGCGCTCGTCCGCACACAGCAAATGTTGTTCTTGACTTCCTGAATGAACATTTTGGGCCCCGTGTGATGTCCCATCAATATCCCGAGCGTTTTCAGAGCGATTCAATCTGGCCACCGCTTAGCCCCGATCTCAATCCCAGAGCCTTCTTCCTGTGGGGATATTTGAAGGAGACAATCTAACGCTATAAACCAGAAAATGTACAGCAGTTGCAAGCGGCTATTGTGACTTTCTTCCGAGGGTTGAGTGAGGACTTGTGTCATAGTGATCATGAACATGCGGGTTCGTTTCAAAGCTGTTGTACACCGAAAAGGTGGACATATTGAACTTGTCCTGCACACCGACTAACCATGCACATGGAAATTGTCGAGTGAATGTTGTAACGCCATTTTGTATTCAATATGTTGTATATTTCATTTTCTATAAACAATTTCCAGTGTATGACATTTCGTGCACCATCCTGTACTTTTGAAGATATCTGATAAGTTGATCAAATATTACAATAGAAGTATAGTGAAACTCAGCCGACAGATGTCTCACTGATAGCTCATGGTTAGTAGAGGGTATGTGCTCGTCATCTATTTTATTGTCTTCTAATGGGTATTAATCGACAGGCTACATTCGTGCTGTTTAATTTTGATCTTAAAAGTCCTATTAAAAAACGGGAGTTAAGCGATTTTCATAGCCTATACTTGTGATATCACTCCTATAAATATTAGTTAGGACAAAAGGATGTTTGTAATTACATTGCGACACCATCACTGTGAAGAATGGTGTTTGTTCTGATGAGATTGGACGTAAACCAAGGACTACGCATGCATGTCGTACACGACATTATTAAATATGTTACAAAGAGAGAAAAATTACAATGCCTGACTATTGCTGCATTCCATTGTGCCAAAGTTAACATCAACTGTAGCCTATTCAAACCACCAGCGCAATTCACAGGAAGTACTGTAAAAAAAAAAAAAAAAATTGACTCTATATCTAGGCCTACTTGAACCTGACCTTTCCCAAAAAATTACTCCATTGGATTGTACTGAATGTTTCACAAACCCAAAAATACTCTCAATCCCGAATCACAGAGTGGTCTATAATTTGACTTCCTAAAAAAAAAAACGACTAACAGATTCCAAGTTCAAAATATTTCCTTAGTTGAAACAAGGTCTTGAAACTTGTAAAGAGCTGAAGGATAATTTCATTCAGACAGACTAGTAGTAATCACTGTTGCAGTCCTATCATTGTTGTACTTGCTTTATGTATGGTTCTAACCTAAAAAAAAAAAAGACATGTTTTTAAGAATCCTATTTATGCTGACAGATTTAAACATTCAACAAAATCACTAAAAGAAGGCTACTTTATTTCACATGCATCTTTTTTTTATGTCTCCTTTTCTTCAATTCTCGTTTCAAATCTGTGATTGTATCGCATGTACTTTATTCCTGTTCCCTTTCTCAGCATCAGTAGAAGATACTCCATTTTCTATGAACAGAAATTAAACGTTTTGGTTTCCACATAAATAACATGCAAGACAAGTTAGAAGTGGGAACCATATACTGGCTATTACTTGTATGCTGCCAATACTACTTTGAATTGCATCAAAGTGGAATTATAATGGGGAAAAGAAGCATCGAGAATCTCCATATCGAATATGTTACAGAATGGAATAGAAATGGTGAATGGGTTTTCTGATAATACCACGGTGAAAGATTTTCATTCCAGGAACACTCTCCAGTATCATTTCATTTCATCTGTCAGTCATTAATCATTGCCCCAGAGGAGTGCAACAGGCTTCAGCAGCCGGCACAATTCCCATCCTTAGCATTGGATGGAGGGCTTCATTCATTCCATTCCTGACCCGGTCGAATGACTGAAAGCTGGCTGTGGATTGTTCATCATTGTTCAGTCCATGGATATTCTTCAATATTCAGGTCAGTTTCCATCCGTTCTCTTAGCAGTGATGATTCCAATGTTCATTTAATTTGGACCAGAGTGTTGGAACTTGGAATAAACTGCTCTGCAAAGGATTAAAGAACAAATCCAGTATTTGCATTCACAAGTACTGATGTTTGCTGTAACTAAACGAATTGCAATCAAAAGCTGATTTTATGACAGTGAGCAACAACAAATTTTCCAGAAAATGAAAATTATGAGAAAAACTTGGGGGTCAACCGCTGACCTCCGCCATTGTTATGCGGCTGTTAATAGTTCCTCGAGTATGTTTGTTATGTTCTGTGATGAAAATGAGTGATCTATAAGTACTTCTGGTAAGTACAATAGTTAAACCTATGCGGCTAGTTTTAAAGTTTGCCTATTGCTATATGCAGAAGAAAACAGGAATCAAACTGGAGAGAGAATTTAGTTTTTTAGAAACACATGTTCGGTGTTGATGAAAACAAAAGCAGCAGTTATTTCTTGCCACCAAAAAGTGCAAAATTTCCGGACAGCAAAAGTTTTCCTGGTTGCCACTGCACCTGTGATGACAACTAAATTTGAGGTACAAGTTTTCATCATCCATTTAAACGAAGTCTGCGAGTCTTGTGTGGTCTGACATTACAGTTAGCTGGTTCGAGTCCGTTCGAAAATTTCACCATCAGAATGTTGGCTGGCGGGGTGGGAAAGGTGGTATACAATTTCTAATCACTAGATTGTATGCTGAACGTCTGAATTCAGTTCTAAACCTCTCCGCAGTGTTCATATGGCGTGAGCCCATGGCGCTGCTGGACAGGAGTAGGCTATGTGCTGGCACTGGGTTTTACCTTTTCCCTTCCTACTGTCATATATCACGTTATTCATTTCATCTCATTAATTCCCTCTGATGAGGTTGATATGAGGAAGGTCATCTGGTCGTACAAAAAACCGCTATGAAGATTCATCTTGCTTAATACCCGACCCCATAGAGAAACAGGGATCACAGTTGGACATACATACATAATTTGAGGCAACTATTGGCAGTCTAAATGCTTATCACACTCTTTACAGCGCTGTGCAGTTCCTGCCTTTTAGCGGAATATGTAAGAACTGACATCCAGCAAGAGTTGTTTTACTATAGAACGAGTGCATTTAACCGTGGAACTGGCAATGTTAATTCCTGTGATGGCAGCCATATTTGGCAACTTTAACTTGTCTAAATAAAATTCATAATATTCACAACATATGAAAAAATCTACGAAGTTTTATATATCTTATATATTGACGTGGTGACATGAAATTGCATAAATGTTGTGAGTAAAAAATTGAAGAAACTGTTCAACAATTGTAATTCCTAAATTCAAAATAATAATAATAAAATTTTCAATCATATATACACAAATCTGGAACATGTCACAAACAAACTGAGATATACAGATTGTTAATTATGTATCTATAATGCACTAGCAAAAGTTTCATCAATCTAAGAGGTGTGTTCTTGAAAATATAAGGAAAAATGTATTGGCATGCAGTCATTTGGAGGCGCGCCCTTAGACTACGTTGTTATGATACGTTACTTTATGAGAGGTTATTCATCACTTTCACTTTCCAATATTTGATGCAAAGAAATAGCTGATAAACATTCCAAATCTGACGGTTCATTCATTCTCAATAACCTCAAAGTCAGATCCGTCACTTTCATCTTCCAATAAATTTCGCACTACTTCATTGCTAATTTTCTGTAATGAAATAAAGATGCCATATTTAGACACGCATTGTACTAAAAATGTATAGAATAAAGAACGGTACATGTACAGAAGTAAATAACTTGCACCGAACAGAAAACTACGAAATAAAATAAAATTGAATAGCGAGGCAGAACCCATGTACGTTTACAAACACTACCGATGCTCAAACACATCGTCAGAAAACTACGCTCATTTATGTGAAATCTTGCCCATGGAGGTTACAAAAATTAATGAAACTGAACTCATGGCTGTTGTCGACATTGGGAACGACAAGAAGTAGACTGTCATGACATGTTGACTAAATTAGGAAATTACAAGATGAAATCCGAACATGTCGAATATTGGACAGTGCCACTACAGCAGGGACCAAAGTGTCGAACATTCGACAGTTGCCAGTTCTAGGGTTAATGTGAATTAGAGAAGTCCTAATTTCATACTACTTTTTGTTTTTAAATAGCATTAAATAAATTCTTGCTTCATTGGTTATTTAGATAAATGATTGTTGTTGGACTAAGGATCAAATAAGACCTATCATTTTTATACTTAAAAGCTTACCAAACCAATGCATTTTTTCATGTTCAAGTACTGTAACCTCCCCCATTTCAGAAGACAAAAATTAAGGGAAAAGACAGGGTTTTAAGGGTGAGTAAATGCAGTCCTAAAGGATTGAGTTTCTGTTGATCCTTAGTAAATTAGTATCAATGCATTTCTTTGTATAGTTTATGGATTTTTTAAAAAAATAAACGTAGATTGTTTCGTATGTTTTAACTTTTAAAATTTTTCTTCAGACAACCTGGGAAGGAGGCCAGTACAAATTAAGGATGATTTTTAAGGACGATTATCCCTCAAGTCCTCCAAAATGCAAGTTTGAGCCTCCTCTCTTCCACCCTAATGTTTACCCTTCAGGTGAGTGTTTCTTAAAAATTGCATTGTACAGTTAATACTTGCATGGATTTATTTCCAGATGGGTTTGTAGTTGTTAACATTAATTTTACCATGCATTCAGAGTAGTTGATAAAATATACTGTACTCCTAAATTTTAAGCTGGAAAATTCATGTAAGTTGAGAAATTTGCTGAGCTAAGTTGATTATAGGAAAAGGTTGCTGGAAAGCTGGACTGGTTTGAGGACACTCTAGGTCTAGTGGCTTTCTGAGCCCAAGTTGGTGGATTTGGTCCCAAATCAGTTCATTGGTATTTGAGGGTGCTCAAGTACATCAGCCTCATGTCAGTAGATTTACTGGCACATGAAAATTCTGGTATTTTGGCATCTCTAGAAAGTAGAGATAACTGATAACATTACTATTATTGTGTTCAGAGGACTTGACAGATCCGTATCATGTACTCAAGACTGCCTTGTTCGTTGCAAACAAACAAAAGTTTACTGAACAAAATTGAAAAAATCCTGTGACACTGAAATGAAGGTTGAAAATATAAGTAATTGCAATGAATAACAAAGGAATGTTGTCTTAATACGTAGACTTTCACGACCACTAAATGACATTATGATAATTATTTGGGGATATTAGGTTGCGTAATATTAAATACTAGCGGAGGCGTTTTGATCCTGCGGCCAAGATCGTCTTCAGAGCAATAACAAATCAAAATGGCAACTGTCACTCCATAGTAACCATACTCAAGATGGAGAGACCCTGTTAGAAATATAGTTCATTCCAGGGCCTCCAGAGTCACGGAGAAAGACGTTGACGAGTTAACTATGGAGGGTAGCCATGATCTACTCAGTATATAGCCATCACCTTTGTTGAAATTATTCGGGCATTTAGCAGTTTCTATCGCCTCACGAATGATTCTAGGAATAAAATGTTTGTCTTTACAAATGACAGAAGTTGCATCAAAAATTATTTGATGGCCATTATGTATGGCATGTTCTGCCACAGCAGACTTCTCTGGCTGGCAAAGACGTAAGTGCATGCGATGTTCTTTAACCCTTCTTGCTACCTTCCTACATGTTTGGCCAACACAAACCAATCCACAGGAGCAAGGAATCATATATATTCCAGGGCAGTTCAAACCAATAAGACCTTTGACAGATTGTTTACAATTGCCAAACCTATCCATGACAGATTGTACGTATGGCAAGAAGGCCAGACTCAAAGGACGAGAATCACGTGACAATCTGTCTTTTGGCTTAGGATGTAGCACTTCGTCACTCTGCTTCCTTGAATAGCCATTGCTCAGAAATGTTCTGGTCAGGAACTCAAGTTCACCGTTTAATTTATACTGCTCACAAACCTCCCTTGCTCGGCTGATTAGGATGTTAAACACAGCACGTTTTTGGCAAGGATGGTGATGAGAGGACCCATGAAGGTATCTATTAGTATGGGTAGGTTTACGGTAAACTGAATGACCTAAAGTTCCATCTGATTTCTTAGAAACCGAAACATCCAAGAACGGCAAACATCCTCCACGTTCAGTCTCCATGGTAAATTTAATGTTCGGATGTATGCTGCACAAGTGATCCAAAAACATGGATCATTTGTGTTCACCATGGGGCCAGATAACAAATGTGACATCGACATATCTCAACCAGATGGAAGGCTTGAGCATGCAAGAATTAAAAAAACGCTCTTCAAAATCTTGCATAGAAATTAGCGATGACTGGTGGCAACGGCGATCCCACGGCAACCCCATCCATTTGTTCATGTATTGTACCGTGAAAACTGAAATATGTGGTGGTGAGGACAAGGTGAAACAGATTAACAATGTTACCAGGAAAGATTTTATCCAACAGAGACAAGGTGTCCATGATTGGAACCCTAGTGAACAGAGACAACATCAAAACTGACTAGAATATCACCAGGAGAAACATGCAGATTGGATAAAATGCCAATAAACTGCAATGAATTCCTGATTGATGCCCCATTACCTATGTACGGCTTAGGAAGTTCTCCAAGCTATTTGGCCAGGTTGTATGTAGGGGAACCTATACTGTTAAAAGGTCTAAGGGGAACTCCGTCTTTATGGATCTTAGGAAGGCCATAAAGTCAGGGAACTGAAGAAGCCTGCTGTCGCAAACCACGAGAAACATCATTCGGAATCAAGCTAGCTTTAAGAAGAGACTCTTTTCCTATCAATGGCGTTGGTAGGATCATTTTTAGCACCTTGTAGGCGGGATCACTGCGAAGTTCCTCAATCTTGTTATTGTAGTCGACGGTGTTCATAACCACAGCAGCATTGCCTTTATCAGCCTTTAACACTAAGTCCTTGTTCATTTTTTAGTTGTTTAAGAGCATACCTCTCTTTGGAAGTAGGGTTAGGATGAGGGGGTTTGAAATGTCCGATAATGGTGGCGGTTTCAAGACGAATCTCCTCAGCAATATGATCCGGTAAAGGCTTTAAGGAAGCCTCACCACCACAGATGATCTCCTCCATCGGAAGCTTAAGAGGTGAAATCACAAAATTTGATCCCTTATCGAACACAGACATAGGAGTATCCAAATTAGTGGTGGATAGATTAACCACTACTTTAGAAGAATTCAAGTGCGGGACAAAATTCTTCCTCTGGCACATCGATAAATGGGAAAATTTGGATACATGTCTAGCCCTTAAAGATGATGAAAGCGATAAGGAAGGCATGCGAGACACAAGGTCCAGATGATTGAAAGTGTTCACCTCTAATGTCCGACTTAAAGAAAGATGAAGCATATAAAGCTCACCTGAAACAGAATCCAGTTCCCTTCTCAAAGCATGAATCCACGCTCGAATGACAGCGAAGCTCGCCCTACGCAGAATTCTACGAGTATGTGGCGATTCAATCTGATGCTTTAACACCGCGAATTTAGGGACGATGTTATTGTCCCGACATCTAACACAGAATGTTAGAGACGACAATATACAAACCTTTTTCAGCCTCAGACGTTCAAAAGCGTTTCATGTCATAATAAATACTCTCCCCATAGAGTTTAGTAATCTTAATACGTAGACTTTCACGACCATTAAGTAACATTATGATAATTATTTGGGGATATTAGGTGTGTAATATTAAATACTAGCCAACGCGTTTCGATTCTGCAACCAGGATTGTCTTCAAAGCAATAACAAATCAAAATGGCAACTGTCACTCCATAGTAACCAGACTCAAGATGGACGGACCCTTTTAGAAATATAGTTCATTCCAGGGCCTCCAGAGTCATGGAGAAAGATGTTGACGAGTAAACTATGGAGGGTAGCCATGATCTACTCAGTATATAGCCGTCACCTTTCTTGAAATTATTCGGGCGTTTAGCAATTTCTATCGCCTTACGAATGATTCTAGAAATAAAAGGTTTTTTTTTTTTTTTTTTACAAATGACAGAAGTTGCATCAAAAATTATTTGATGGTCATTATGTATAGCATGTTCTGCCACAGCAGATTTCTGGCTGGCAAAGACGCAAGTTCTACCTTCCTACATGTTTGGCCAACATGCATTTATGTCTTTGCCAGCCAGAAGTCTGCAGTGGCAAAACATGCCGTACATAATGACCATCAAATAATTTTTGATGCAACTTCTGTCATTTGTAAAGACAAACATTTTATTCCTAGAATCATTCGTGAGGCGATAGAAACTGCTAAACGCCCGAATAATTTCAACAAAGGTGACGGCTATATACTGAGTAGATCATGGCTACCCTCCATAGTTAACTTGTCAACATCTTTCTCCGTGACTCTGGAGGCCCTGGAATGAACTATATTTCTAACAGGGTCTCTCCATCTTGAGTATGGTTACTATGGAGCGACAGTTGCCATTTTGATTTGTTATTGCTCTGAAGACGATCTTGGCCGCAGGATCAAAACGCGTCCGCTAGTATTTAATATTACACGACCTAATATCCCCAAATAGTCCGACTCGTTGGCTGAACGGTCAGCGTACTGGCCTTCGGTTCAGAGGGTCCCGGGTTCGATTCCCGGCCGGGTCGGGGATTTTAATCACTTCTGATTAATTCTTCTAGCCCGGGGACTGGGTGTTTGTGTTTGTCCCAACACTTTCCTCTTCATATTCACACAACACAACACACTACACTACCAACCACCACAGAAACACGCAATAGTGATTACATCCCTTCATATAGGGTTGGCGTCAGGAAGGGCATCCGGCCGTAAAACAGGGCCAAATCCACATGTGCTACACAGTTCGCACCCGCGACCCCACAGGTGTGGGATAAGCGGTAGAGAAAGAAGAATAATAATATCCCCAAATAATTATCATAAACAGTGGCGAAGCGCGAACTAAGTAAGGGGGTAGACAGATTTCTTTTATTTAAACTGTTTTAATCATATTATTATATAGAATTTTGTTTTCGACGCATACATCTGTATTCAGTATTATATTAATGACTCTGAAAATAAGACATACCCTATAACAACCTATAACCCTACGTGCACTTGCTTTATTTTTAAATATAGACGAAATAGGACGCGGGAGTTGTGAAATAACAACATACTTTTAGAATAAAAATAGCAATATATTTCATTGTTATGTAGATTTAATAAGATATAAATAGTTGTTCGTACAAGTCACCTTAAATAATATTCTTGTAAATGAGTTTAATTCGCCTGTCCTTCATTTCAGCAAATACTGTATATCTATTACTCTCGTCTTGAAGTCAGGCGTCTTGCTAAAATTCCACAGAAATTTCTTCTCTATAGCTAGAGTTCCCAAGTTAGACAGTCTCTGGTTGGTCATCCAATTCCTTAACTACGTTTTAATTCATTTGAATGAACTCGTAGCGCATTCACTAGAAACTGACTTTAACGGAATATACAGCATCAAGTTAAGCAATTTTTTCCGTATGCGTACTCTGGAGTAGCTTATTAAGACTGGAAGCCAATAGTTGTTGGGGTTATAATACCGCAACTAATATTGGCGGGCAAGAAAATTCACGTACTTGAAGGGTTTTGATGCCGACATTCATTTATTAGGTGTAAGTTTACTCTACTTCGTATTTAAATATTAATTTATTTTTAGACGTGTTTTATAATAAAGTAAATTCAAATTAATAACATTAAAAGCATGTCTAAGATGGTAGCCAATAAGAGCACCTTTATCAGAGAGATCCAAATACTAGCCAATGAGAGCAAGAAGAGACACTGGTGAGTCTGTCTACTGGGCGGAGACATCTCGCTATAGGAAATTCATAGTTCCACAGTCAGCACCTATAGATAGCGTTAGTGTTGCTCTATCTGAAAGCTTTGAAACTCAAAGGGAAAATACACCGAATGGACAGCGTCTACTTTCGCCTACATGCTTCGTGTAACTAACGCGAGCCTTAGCATTGCCGAAGTGAGACGAAAATAAGAAAAGCGGGGAATACAATAATGTCACGAATCTGGAAATAATTAGTGTTCTAAAAAGTAATTGAATTAACTAGACAATATTTCTTTCACAAAATGTTAAGGGTACACGCTGTCTACCCTGTCTCCCCTGACGCTTCGCCCCTGATCATAAAGGAATGTTGGTTTATAACCGATATCTTGTGCCTGTCTGACCGGTTAACCCACTATGGTAATGAGTAGACCGTACAGCTACCGTCTCAGCAGAGTGTCGGGTGGTGGTAAATAATCCAATCCTCTAAGGTGACCGTCAGCTTTGGTCGGCTGAGTTTTCTTTGGTGGGGTGATAGTCTCTTCAGGGTAGGAAATGACACTGGAGTCCATCAAGTAGTGTCTGACCCTAGGTTGGGGACGGCTGCAAAACGCGTCTGTACTCATTAGGAGTGGCCTGATCACCTGCTGGTAGTAGCTCTTAAAGTACCTTTGGGAGTGGTGACCCCTTTGTAATAGCCTAAAATGTAAAATGGCCTTTTTAAATGAGCCTTGGAAAAGTCTAGTGTGCTCCCAGGAAGTGATGCACAGTTCTTATGCTGGGGAACTGTGAGAAGTTGTTGACCAGTTGAAAA
This sequence comes from Anabrus simplex, assembly GCF_040414725.1. Taxonomy (NCBI): domain Eukaryota; kingdom Metazoa; phylum Arthropoda; class Insecta; order Orthoptera; family Tettigoniidae; genus Anabrus; species Anabrus simplex. Next base: position 676,492,753 of record NC_090265.1, read on the forward strand.
CATTTTGAAATTGGCAGTAATCAACCTCATGTCATTGACTGGAAAATCAGAAGGTATGATCAGTTTGATGGAGGAGAATATAGCTGTGATGAAATCGAGTCAGGTTAAGTGGTGACGAAAAGGAAAGAAGTGGAGAAGATACACTCTCTATTGGAGTGGAAGACATAAGACAAAGAATGGAGTGGGAGATAATAACCAAGATCATCTTGAATGTGGATAAAGTGGACTTTGTGATAAAATAATACAGTAAAACCTCGTTAATTCGAAATCGTTGGAACGCAAAAATCTTGCTTCGAATGACGTGATTTCGAATTAACCGCCAACACATACTTCGGAAATGCCAACCCTTGCGGCCTCACAATATATTCTAAGCCCTGTTACTGCATGCAATTAACCTTGATTCACAGTTTAAAGCTCTCAAATGTCATGGAAAAAACTATTTCCAAAATGTATCCAACAAGGTGCATTTACAGTATTCAAATAATGCACTTGGATAACTCACTGACAAACATAACCTCATGCAATGAAATCAAAGAAAGAAAACAGGATTCAAAGACGAGGAGAAATCTATACTGGCTCCCCTGTGCAAGTGCTTTATTCATTGGATTACTGTACTATATGCATTTTTGATGCCTTGTACTTGCACAGAATGTACCTGATGCCCTTGAAACATCGCGGCTTATCAAACTTTCCTATGACGAGGGGGGGAAGTCTCTCGCTTCCGTCCACATTACAACTTGGTACAGTGACTATACATGTACGATTTTCCGCCATGGCATTTCTAAGACCCATTAATGCATGCAATCGCCTTGATTCTCAGTTTAAACTTTTCAAATGCCATGCAAAACACTATTTCAGAAATTTATCCAGTAAGGTGCATTTACATTATTTCAAATAATGCTCTTGTATAAAACAATGACAAACATAACCTCATGTAACGAAAAGAAGAAAAACACGATTCAAAGACGAGGAAAAATTATGCTTGCTTCCCTGTGCAAATGCTTTATCTTTTAGATTACTGTACTGTCTGCATTTTTAGATGCCTTGTACTGGCATGGAAAGTGCCCGACGCCCTTAAAACATCGTGGCTTTTTGAACTTTTCTATGCCGGGGGAAGGAAGTCTCTCGCTTCCGTGTGCACTGCATAGCAACACAGTATACATTTCCCGGTTGGCAATTCTCTCCTTTAAAACCATAAGTCCATTTGGCCTCAGCATTTAAAAAATAAAACTTTCAAACTGTCGTGATCCTAAGGATTTCGGCAGGCTGAGGACTCGGGAGCGTATGGTCAGATTGGCAAAGATTGTTTGAATATCACTTATATTCTAAAACCCTTGAAATTATATACTCACATATACAAAACACATATAATTTTCTGACACCATTCAACCTTCAGATCTCTCTCAGATCTTGCTGTAAGTCTTTGAGTCCTTAATTTACACACAAGAATAGATATACTGTATATTCACTGGTTGAATTCTTAACTACAGGATAGAGTTGATCCCCATACAACTGAATTCTTCTTTCTTCTTCTCTTCTTTCTTCTACGATGTTGGCCCTGGAACCCATTACTTCATCGTTTATGCTAAGCTTTCCCAATGAGAATGATTGCGGGTTTATTACTAATTATTATACTCCAACACCTATTTGACTACTGGTGTGGAAAACCCTGTGATCGTTCACTAACGAATCACACTCATTTCAAGAGCCTTTTGTCCCTCTGACTTACCAAAACTTTAACTGCGTACTTGCAGCTCTCCCCAAAGTCTACCAGCACTCTTAACAGTTCTCCCTGGCCGTTTATCTGTCCACTCGGCGAAAGGGCCTCCGGCCTACACAGTCTAAACACCGACAGTCAAAAGTCTACAGTCCAAAGGTGAGAATCAACAAGCCTTGTTTACAATTTACCAGTTTATATATCTTTCCATCCCTTCGAGAACACTCTATACTGAGTAATGAGAATTGATAGGAGTAAACTAAGATGGTCTAGACATGTAAAGAAGATGGAGGAGGAGGAGGAAAGAATAGCAGAACAGATGATGGAGATGAAGTTCGAGGGAAAGGGAGTAAGGAGGAGATCTAGATAGAACAAGGTGGATCGATTCATTAAATACAAATACAAGAAGAAGAAGAAGAAACCTGGACTGGGAAAAAATAATGGAAGAGGAATGATGTAAGGAGAGAAAAAGGTGGAAAAGTGCCATAAATATCCTGACCCCAGCAATAGCTGGATAAGGGGAAAGGATGATGATAATGAGGCCCAAGAATGAAAAATATTACAGCACAGACAAAACTAGGAGCGGAACACGCAAGATTGGCAGAGCATGTCAGGAGAGGAATGGTGTGGGTACAGGAGGAGTCGGGGGATGTGGTGGAGGGAAAGTAACTGGTAGAGGGTGAAGGAAATGAAGCTATGTTCGGTTTGAAATTATAATTGAAGGTTTCTGATAGAAGAATATTCTTTCAGATTGTTGAAATTTTTAAAACTTTAATTATTTAATAATTTACTTTCGTTAACATGGTGTAAAATGTTCATATCCTGCTCTATTGATGTAAATGAGTGTCCACATTTGATGCATTGCTGAAAATTCATTATTTTTGGGCATTGTAATGTTCTCGATATCTAAGTAATAAGGATGGCATAAGGTTGAACTATTGTATAATCATCTATCATTGTATATTGCTGGTTTCTTTTTGCACATACGATAGTATCACATAGCTTATCTTCATTCCTATGAACATTAGAATTCATCTTAAATCTTCTGAACAACTTTACTGTAGAACAAAAGTTATGAGAGTATGTGTTTGAATCAGTGGCGTGCACTGAACCCCATCTACCCCAGCAGCGCTGGGGTAAATAACTTTGTATTCACATTTTCTTATTATTCCTTAGAACGCTTTTTATAGTGTTTAAAAAACTGCGAACATCCAAGCCACGTACAGCTGTCTCGATGATCCGCTCACACTATCGCAGTTCATCTTATCCAGCGAGCTGGGTTTCCTTGCCGGCGCGAAAGAGAAACTACCCCAACAAAATTTCTCTTGGATGACTCGAAGCTTCCTATTCCTGGGAGCGTGCAGGGCTGTGAGTCCACCCCGACAGCAGTTTACGGTGACAGGCCAGCTAGCTTAGGTAAGGCATGTTAGTTTTAATACTTGACACTCGAAGTGTTCAGCGCCACACGCTAGAGGCTACAAGAAAAATATTAACATGTAACAGTATTGTAATACAAAAGAATATATTTTCGGATTTCGGTATGTATAAAGTACTTTCGAGCAATTCATTGATGGCAGGTATAGAATATATTTTCCGATAGGCACAGAAAAATATTTAGATTACCCACTATGAACACAGAGTTGAGCGCTAAGTAAAAAAATTGTTTAGTTGTCTGTGATGGTGGTATATAGTGAATTTTTGTAGTGTTCATCTTGGATTATAGGTGAAGGTTTTGCAAGTTCTGTGGCATTCTTCATTAATATAACATGTTATACGTTGTGACAAATATTTTCCCTTATTTGTCGTTGATGTGCGTACACTCAATAAGCGAGTGAAACTGTAAAACTTCAGCGACGTTGAAATACCAGTTAAATTTTGCTGATTCAGTTTAGGTTAGGCTTTTTAAGTTAAAAACAAATAGTCCCAGTGTATTTTTTGTGAAAACCATGACTGTACTATCACGTAAAGTCACCGGGTGAAAATGTAAGTACATTGTTTAAAATCTGCTATAGATTAAGTTATGATGGTGTCGTCACTGCCGTGAATCTCGATTTGGAAATATGTGTGAGTGTGTGGTTGAAAGTATTCTTTAAGACCTTTCTCGGGTAGACCTTTCCATGAAAAATGCAGCCTTATAAAATGGTCATGTTGACTTTACAGAGTGTAGTGGGGGCTACGATTGCATTTAAAAAACATTTTTGCAGCTGGGGTAACGAACGTGTTCACTGCACGCCACTGGTTTGAATCAAATTTAAAAAATGTAACTGTTGTATCAGACTCAAAAATTACTCATTTGTAATCTGGTGTACAGTATATCATCTCAGTTCCACTCAGCCTTTCATATATTTGTAATTTTCACAAACAGCACCACTCGCTTAGAAGTTATTCAGTTATTTAATGTGCTCACATAGTATTGATTACTTGGTCATTTGATTGTTGGTAGTGTGCGAGCTTTTAGATGCACATGTAGTTGGATTTTTGAAAGTTTAAAAGAAGTCGCTTCAGTGCTTCATGTATTGGCATGTAAAATATCTCTGATAATGCATTCTGTTTATCCACTAAAATTAAAACTCAGGGATAGGTTGAACCGTATCCCCTGTCATAAAAGTGGGCTAGCTACAGCGGAAAGAACGCGTGGAATGGTTCGATGTGTTTGGGAGAAAATAAATCGAGCAATAATATCAATCGTACTAAATTAGTACCTGGACAGGATCTACGGTCAATATTTTAGTGAATAAAAACCCTCCCAAAAAAAAGGAAAGATGGATTTGTTCAATAAAACATACTGACCTCTCTGGGCCAAAGAAAACCTGTGCCGAGCACATTATTTGAAAAATACAAGTGAATCAAATTTACATAAATCGGGTTACGACCCGAGGAACAAATATTTATGATCGCAGGGGAAATGTACTTGGATACGCGTTACATTTGAGTGGTTTGTCGCCGCCGCTAAACTTTCTAATTTCATGTCTAACTTTCGCAATACTAAAATTGTCCAAGAAAATGCCGCGTTATCAGAAAATACACTATTAGGCAAATACACATTAACTTGATATAAACACGGTCCGATGCAAATATATTCGGACACTGGGATAAATAAACCTCTTGTTCCAGCCATCCTACTCTCCCTTCCAAAAGAAAAACACAGACTCTAAATATGGCCCGAGCCATATGCAAATGAGAATGGTTAAGAAACCTTACAACCCAGCTATTAGCTTACGAGCTAAAATAGACGCACATTTAAACAACGTTGGTTAAGCAAAATAAACAATAAAACACTGGTCACAACACCATCAGAAAAACATGTACACACACACACACACCTGTAAACAAAGGACACATGGGAAAATGCATATAATGGGATATCAATCTGAGTTCAGCTCCGATATGTGGGCGTAGACCAATAGCGCCTGGCCCGGCACAATACTTCCGACTTGCACCCTCACTGAAAGGAATGCATACAGCTGTGACACACAAACCAAAACACGACGGGCTAGCAAGGGGCTGCAGGTTTCTTAGAATTGTTCTAACAGGCTGGACTCAGTTGCTCGCTGTCAGCTAAGGCCTTCATTCATTCACTAGCCAGCTTGGCCTGCCTGGCTTAGGTCTCCGTACCCGAGACAAGGTTCCTCTCCTCACAATAACAAGCTCGGCTCTTATTTTTAATATTAGCACACATCACCAGCCGGTGAAATCACATACAATAATACCTCGACCTCAGCAAATACATAGGGCTACTGCCTATCTCATACACATATCTGGCCTCACTAGCCATTTCGGGTTACACGAGCTCTTTGCTCAACGTAACGTGGGTTCGACCCCCACTTAATTCAACACAGATGGGCGCTCAGGCCTCTTGGCTTCACTCCCTAGGTACACTCTCCAAGTTTTAGCCCCCCGTTATCCATATATAAGCATCCTCTAGCCTTACAACTCGCGTCACATAAGTCCGACCCGTATCAATTCCAAAATCTGCTTTCCCTGCATATCTAAAGATCTTAATTCACTCGACGGTGTCCACAGCTCTGTCGCACGTCTTAATGGTACCTGAAATGCATGCTGCGTGCAGAGATGACAGTAAATAAAGGATAAAGAAAAATCCTTCTCTAATCCTGAAAACATAACCCTCGCTCCCATGCGACATTTAAGGCTTAAGGCCTAAAAATTCTGTGAGGACGCTATCCAAATAAATCTCAAATGAAGTCGTAGAACACACAGACAGAAACACGTCACCAGGAAATAAAAATCATACAACACTAACTATAACCTAATTCTTCCCTTTAAACCCCAACTATCTATATAACACACTCGCGTCCCAAGCTAATACATGCTATAGCTTATGAACACATTTACTTTACTGAAGTTAAATCAAGACATACGCCTCACTGGCTGACTTTAAATATGCACAAATATTTAGATAGAAATCTAATTTGCCTATAGTATATCTATCTGATAACTACAACATGCTAATAGACATTAGAAAGCTTAGCTTTGACGACAGGAACCAGCAACGGCGGTCACGTGACCGCTGGTGTCATTCAGGCCTTAGCCTGACATCTCAGCGATCTCCAGGAATCGAAGCCTCGTCCTCTCGAGTCCAAAGACGGCCATGATTCTCCAGCAGGCTTCGGTATCCTCCAATATAGCTGTTGTGGAAGTCGTCTTCTTCGCCGTTTCTTTAATCAACAAGCACATGGGATCCACCCCTAATGATTAGGTTGTAATTAGGCAACAACCTGTGCAACAGAGTTATAGTTAAATAAATGCACCATTGGATTGCGGGCAGTTTCCTGTCCTTCAAAACGGCAATATATAAGACGGTACACACACGGCATACGCGTATTCTGCGCCCGCGTCCCGTTCACTCGTTGCTACCGTGAACAAAGTACATACGTGAGACGCCCTAAATATAATGAGAAAATCACTCACAGTCTGAAGTAAGCAACGTATACAGTCATTCACCAGCCCGCACCCTGGCGACTACTCAAATACGAATATTTTAGACAGAGGTAACTGTCCAGATCATTGTTTATTACATGAATTAAAACACCATAATTAAAACAAACAGAGCTTCTAACATGGCGCGGCTTCCCCTTTCCAAGTTCTTTTTTCAACCTCCTTCCTTCCTCCCTCCTGCCAAAGAACTTCGCCCCGTAAAAACTGGCCTTCTGGTCCACCGGGCAAAACAGGTTCAAGCTAGGCTATAGGTTTGAACGTAATACACATGAAACAGGCATAAGACAATTAAAGTCTCGTTTTCACATACGAACAGACTGTAGAATATGGCTCCGTGACGGATATCTTCTGACAGATTCCAATGAAATTTTATACCAGGTTGGGTCAAGTTTGTCTCCATTTCGCTTGCAGTTTGCCAGCTCCGGAAGCTCGGTTATCCCCACTCCAGCACGTGGTTGGTTGAAAATGTTAACCAGCGGACAGAACCTCCGCGCCTACACGTCGAAAAATGTCCGTCTATCCATGCTTGGTACCGACTTCACTCTAACTAGGCGCAGTATTGCTTCCTAACAGCCATTGTCCTCCTACATGCAATAATCCGTTTTTTTTTTTATAAACCCTGTGTGTTACTCATGATAATATGTGGCATATGGCGATATGTTACAAGGTAGCCCAGTTGAGACAGTTTCTCTGCCTTCTAGTAGAGTGAGGTTGAGTGCACACTGGCATGATGTGATTGATGCAATAAATGATTCAATACTTGATGCAATATCAAAGCCACTTCTATCACAGGGGATACATATAAGTTGAACTGAAACGACGGGTCTTCTATGATCAGTATCATGTTTTGCATTTTGCATCGGGTAGCTAACATGACAGGAACACAAGAAGACTTAGCATCCACGAGCTCATTCATCAGACTTGTTGAAACTAACCTTTGTGTATTGAATTACACATTAAAAAGTCACTCCAAGACTGATTTGACCAGTGTGTTTAAATCATGTTCTCCAGATGCTGGCACCTGTCAGGGCTTGTCCTGCAGAATTTGTGGAGTTAGACGATTCTTGAGAAACCAGTGCCGAACTATGTTTGGTACATATTACTGCCATAAGTTCTGTCAGTACTTTAAATGCAGGTAACTGCTAAATAAAACTATGCAAACCCATTAATATACTTTCATTCTGAAAAAAAAAAAAGCACAAAAAAACTTATGGAATGAACATACCATTTGAAATGATCACCATGTGCAGCAACACGGCAGTGAAGATAGGCCATTCATCAATACCTGCATGAATCGTGTCCAGTGGAATTTCTTTGACAGCTGACGTGATTGATTGTTTATATCTCAATATAGCGGTGCAGTTTTTGACATGCTATTGCCTCAAGAATAATCCAATGGATTGAGGTCCGGACTTCCACTATGCCAGTCAGCAGCATTGATGAACCGTGGGACATTGATTGCCAACCACTCCTGCGTCGTTTTCGCTTTGTGTGCAGGAGAGCCATCATGCTGAAAAATCCACGATTTCCCTTCAAACAGCTTTGAATTGATGTATTATCATCTTTTCCAACATTGCCTGGAAGACACCTTCACAAAAATGCACCTCTGATGCTCCCCGTTCGGAAACTGCCCAACATACCATGACAGAAATAGGGTGAAGTCCGCGCTGCACACACAGAACTTTCTTTCTTGCTTCCTTGGAGGACCGTGGATACGCATGATCATTTACTTTTTAAACGACTCTTTTACAGTGAATAATTTTTCTTCTGTGAATAGGCTGTCGCGATAATGGCTCTCCTCAGACGCCATTAAGAAAGCCTGGGATCAAACCCGGTGTATCTTCTTTCATTTTTCAGTTAGTAAATGCCGTGTGTATATTTTATATGCACCAGCACGTAAATCAACCTTCAAAATACGTCACATAGTTCGTGGAGATGCATTCATTTCATGAGACAAAATTGTTTACGCAAAAGAATGCATTGAACCCTTGCACGAACAACATTCTCAATTTCTTTTCTGCGTACACACCTAGGATGGCCCGATCTGATTTGTTCAGCAGTTGCACTCGTTTGTTTAAAATGTGCTGTTGTCCGAACCACAAATCGTTCATCTATACGGAGAGGTCCCAGCGTAGAAAAAAATTCCGTGGCTCGCTTTTTGCAACGAAATAACGCCAGTACAGCGTTACAATTCTCCTACACTCCCCACACCATCTTTCACTGCTGCCTGCTTTTGGTACGCTGCAAGCTGGTTATTGGTGTAGTTGTGAAGGTAACTTTGTGGACGACATACAGCGTTACCACGCTTCCTCATTCACAAATTAACAAACTATAGTGCGTTTAGATTGTTCGGATGGAACTTGTGACAGTACCATGTAATTTAGACTTTACAGGGGTGCACCCAGAAATTTTTATTTTTTCTTCTACACTGCAAATATATCTATGCCATGTTATCTTCTCTTGAGAAACTCATTATTACAACTAAGCAAAAAAAGCCCTTTTGTATTATATTGCTTCAGTGAAACGAGACTCAGATAAGTGTCCCTGGATAGTAATTGTATTCTATCACATTAGTGTGCATTCTGTCTGAGAGGAGACATCGAAATTGATATGTAGGCAGTTGAGATGGTATCAAATCAAAATGTCTGTACACAGCACCTGAGACATTATTTTTTTACTACTTCTACTATTACCTGGTATGTTTCATGTTGGCCAAACAGTCTTTTATTGTAATTGAAAAGCTGAGTCAAAATGTAGGAAAGAAATCGTGCACATTGTAATTGTGAGTTATTGTTTCAGGTACGGTTTGCTTGTCACTGCTTGATGAAGAAAAGGACTGGAGACCTGCTATTACAATCAAACAAATCTTGCTTGGAATTCAAGATCTCCTGAATGAGCCTAATATTAAGGATCCTGCTCAGGCTGAAGCATACACCATCTACTGCCAAAACCGACTGGAATATGAGAAGCGAGTGCGTGCTCAGGCTAGAGCCATGGCTCCTCAAGAATAGCAGAATAAAGACTGAAGATCTGTGTTTGTACCACGAACTGAATCCTTTTTATCTTCAATTGTTTTGGTAAACTTTGCATTTTCGTATGACGTTAGCACCTTTCTTACGTTCCATCTTTGTCTTCTTTGATAAGTGATAAGTCTGCTTAAGGAGTACTTAACCTCATCCCAAGAAATCATACAGAGTGAAGTGCAGGATTGTGTTCCTTAAGTGCAAAAAACATTTTGCCATGACCTATGGCCATGGACAGAAAAAGTAAAAAAAGAAATGCAAAATTTCTTGTAGATGTAAGTTATAGTTATTAGAAAGGTCTGAATGAAGCAGGTGTATATATTCATGCATTGCTTGTTACATTTTTTCCTCCCATTTAAATATGAGTTGTAAATGAATTCAACTTTGTAACATAAGTATTCAGGAGTTTCCATCTTAATTTTTCCTTCTCAGGGCAGGTTTCAGTGGAGCTCTTTATATTCCGTAAGTTATGTACCAATCTGCAGCGTATGTATGCTACATATATGAAAACATTGATGTATCCAAAGTCTGCCTGTTGATAAAGTATAAATCATTTGTGTTAAAGCTCTTTTTTAGCTGTTGATGCTGTAACTAGAGAGTGAAGTATTTTGTACCTGTTAATTTTGTAAAATTAGAAATACCTTACTTACTTGAACAACCAGCATTAATTTTTTCAAGATGTTGGTAAGACTATAGCAAAAAAAAATTTAAATTATTTTAAATCCAAGTATGTATGCAACAAAATGAGAACAGTAGTATATACAAAGTTCTTGAGTGATTTGCTGGTATGATTTTAAAAATTGTATTTCACATTAAAGACAAAAAATTTTACTTGTTTATAATTGGAGTTCGTGGTTTATAGTATTTAAAAATCAGAGATTTAGCATTTTGTAGCATCTAAATTTCTCAAATTTAGCGTTTTGTAGCAAATTGGTTAAAAATAGGCATAATTTGCTAATCGAAACAGACTTTCAACCTATTACGTCATGTTACGTACATTTAGTAAGTGTTGGAGATGTTAACTCTTATTCGCTCAGCGAGCCGATCTATTGGCTCGAGTGGTATTGCTTAAAACACCCAGTGCGCCGATCTATTGGCTTTGTGTTCGGATGGCTGTATAAGTACCTTAATGGACTCCCAGATGTCAGGAAAAGACATCAATAGTAGCTTTTGGATTTAGTTTACACTTTTCGAGAGAGAGAGAGAGAGACACACACACTAAGCTCACCTGTTTTCAACAAATGAAGTTATCAAACCGCGTATGTTCACCGCATGGCGAGTTGGAAGTGTGCTGCTTGCGAGTAGTCTCATTTAAGCTTCAAAATACGGTTTTCCTTCGTTTTATTGTTTCCATTTTAATAATAGGTTATTGTTTATTATATTTTGTTTATATTCTACATTCATCAATGTTCTCAAGTGAATTTTAGTTGAACATTTCGTGTTATTAGATTTTCGTGCCACGATTAGGCCTAATTTTTTTACATGGCTGGGCCAAGTTCTAGGCTAAATAATTCCGATGTTTTAGATTATTTAGATGCTTTAGACGATGACAGTGACGTTATAGCCGATATTGATTCGTATTTCAGTCCTACTCATTGGCTGAATGATCAGCGTTGAGACCTTCGGTTCAGAGGGCCCGGTTTTGATTCGCGCCCAGGTCGGGAATTTTAATCGCCGTTGATTAATTCTTCTGACCCGGGGCCTGGGTGTTTGTGTTTGTCCCAACACTTTCTTCTTCATATTCAGACAACACACTACACTACAAACTACCACGGAAACACGCGATAGTAATTACCTCCCCCCCATATAGGGTTGGCGTCAGCAAGGGGATCCGGCCATAAAACACGAGCCAAATCCACATGTGCAACGCAGTTCGCACCCGCGACCCCACAGGTGTGGGAAAATCTGTAGGTAAAGAAGAAGAGTGATTCGGGTTTTACAGGTACTGATGATAGAATGTTTTCCAAAACACAAATGCTGACTCCGGAAGGTACGTGTACAGTTCTTTACGTCAGGTGCTATAACTCATGAGTAAATAAGAATACAAAAAACAAAATATCATGTTATACAGAATTAAATGCTCTTATTTTCAGAATGAACAACAATATCACTAAAGAATATATTACTTTTTAGTATTTGAAAACCGATATTTATTTTTTGTAATATATTTTAAAATTTCAAAATTTATTTTGTAGTAAAATATGCCATGAACAATTTTGGGATATTTTTTTCCTAAAAGATATTAAATAGTGTACTACTGTGATTTTTTTTTTTCAATTTTGTAACTGGGGATTTCTTTATATGGCAATTTTTTACATTTTAACATGCATAATCATGAAAAATGGCCTGAGTGTTTTGGGCTTGACTGGTGAAAATAGCCTGAGAGCAAAAGGGTTAAGTACAGAACAAAACTGGCCAACCGGACACCAGTGGGATTTGAGCCCACAACCTTTGAATTCACTATAGAAAATAAGACAAACATTAACATAAGACTGCAAGAAGTATTAACGCACACACACGAATATGTTGTAGATGTTGATTTCCATAGGGAATCTCAATTATTTGTCCCAAATGAGTAAATTTATAATACCAATATAATGGTCCGTTATTGGACATTATAAATTTTCCAGCTAACTCACGGGGGCGAAACGCTGGCACCAGGAATTAGTTAGCTGGAAAATTTATAATGTCCAATAACGGACCATTATATTGGTATCGCACATGAATATGCCTATTTACAAACACCATTTCAAAGTGAAAAATACTATTGTGAACGTATTCATTTATCACAGTACAACACACCTACAAGAAACAGGAATTTCAATGATGATTGAAGTACAACATACCGGTTGTTTAAACGGCGTCCTCCTTCATTCGAGACCACCTATCAGTTACAATTATCTTGTACTTGCTAAAAAAAATTTCTACATTGACACTGTTTGTGGAGCCCCTAAAAAAAATTTCTACATTGACACTGTTTGTGGAGCCCCAAATGCACAGCAGTGCTGTCGAGGCAAAGGAAGGACTGCAAAACATTTTTTTCCTTCAAGTCTGATTGCAAAGTCGGCACATCAATATCGGCCTATCTGTATCGCTTACATAAAAATGTCCCGATTTGTGACTCGGCATACTGTTTGATCGTCACTTCGCTTCTACCCATGGCTACCAGACAATAAAATAAATCGCAACCTACTTTAAAACAGGAACTACTGCTCAACACCGGTGTCAAGAATAACACTATGATCAAGGGTCAACACAAAGAGATTGAACATGTGTGCTTGAAAGTGTATGTGCTGTTTGATTGATTATTCTTTGCAATGCTCTTTGGCCAGTGAAAGATATTCCACATATTGAATGATTTAACCCTTTTGCCCACCATTACTTGTGAAAGGAAATATTCCCCTGCATAGCATTTATGTATTTTTTCGTCGCTTTAATTTTACTAATCACATATATAAGAGTACACAACCTTAAACAAATTGCAGAAGACCTAGCTCCAATTAAACCACGTAAAAAACACCAATGGTGGAACAGTGAATGTGATGAAACAGTGGAGAAAAGACATCAGGCATGGCTATTACATCAGTCCCAAAAGACAGAAATATCCTATCAAAAGCTAGTAAAACAGAGAAAAGAAACTACCCAAGTCTTAAGAAGAATAAAAAGACAACATCATAAGGACACCCTGCAGTTAATTGAAGAACAGTTCAGTAAAACTAAATCAAGGGACTACTACAAAACCTTCAGAAAGCAGCTCCAAAAATATGAACCCCCGACCCTACTGATGAAGGATGAAGATGGTAAGCTGGCCCATAACAATAAAGACAATGCAGAAATTCTGGCTAAACATTTCAACAAGCTTTTAAATTGTGAGGAACCTACAGAACTCCTTCATTTGGACACCAACACCCCGATAAAAACATCACCAGAAAACATCAATCCCCCCACAATAAAGGAAGTCTACCAAGCTCTGAATAAATTAAAAAACTACAAAGCGCCAGGAGAAGATCAGACCTTTGCGGAAATCTGGAAATATGCAGGAACTTCAGCAAAAGTTGCCCTCCATCAACAACTTGTCTCTATCTGGATTAAAGAAGAACTACCAGAACACTGGACAACAGCCCTCATTCATCCTCTGCACAAAAAAGGGGACAAAACCGACCCTAATAACTACAGGGGAATCTCTCTCCTAGACATAACATACAAAATATTTTCAATAATCATCCTTAATAGGATAAGTTTACAACTTGAGAAAGAACTAGGAGAATATCAAGGAGGTTTCAGACCCTGGAGGAGCTGTCCTGATCAGATCATGAGTCTTAAGTTGATAATGGACTATAACAGGAGAAGAAACAGAGATATGGTGATAACATTTGTAGATTTCAAGAAAGCTTATGATTGCATCCATAGAGAATCTCTGTTTAAAATTTTAAGACACCTTGGACTACACCCCAAATTAATAAACATGATAAAATTGACTCACCAATACCAAGTCAAAAGTGAAGTTTAGGGGTGAAACATCAGAGACATTTGAAATTAAAACTGGACTGCGGCAGGGAGATGGGCTCTCACCACTATTATTTAACTGTGCTCTAGAAATGGTAATGAGGGAATGGTTTAGAAAATGTCCCCCCAAAATAAAGATTGGCCGAAAAATCAAAACAAATTGCCTGGGTTTTGCTGACGATTTAGCATTACTAGCACTGGACATAAAAGAAGCAAAAACCCAGATATCAGAACTTCAAAACATTGCAAATAAAATTGGCCTCAAAATATCATTTGAAAAAACAGAAATTATGCCCCAAAAACCAACACAGCTAAAAGAAGTCGCCATAAATGGTAATAAAATCAAAATAGTAACTCAGTTTAAATATCTTGGAGAAGTAATAACACATAACTTAAATGAAAAAATCTCAATCCAAGTAAGAACAAATAGATTAGCTAAAGCACAAAAATTAACATGGGATATCTACAAAAAGAAATGTCTATCAATAAATTCAAAAATAAAACACTACAACACAGTTATAAAACCGGAAGCTACATATGCAGCAGAAACACTCTTTTACCTGAATAAACAATCAAAGACTGACAGACTTCAGAAAATTGAAAGGAGGATTGGAAGAACCTGTATCAACAAAAAATATCAGAAAGATGGACAGTGGCGGTTAATACCTAACAAAGTCGTGTACAAAGAGCCAGAACCCATTACAGATACTATGCGTAAGAGGAGACTGGGATTCTTTGGACATATCATGAGGATGCAGGACTCAAGACTTCTGAAACAACTAGTACAACACAATCTCGTCTCAAAAAATACCACAACAGGATGTAAATGGATCAGAGAAGTAAGAGAGGATCTGAAGGAAATAGGCCTTACAACAGAAGACACCAAAAATAAGATAAAATTGAATACAAAACTCAAGAATACAAACCTCCGCTTTACCCTTACACAAAACAAACCAACAACACGCACATTTTCAACTGAGGAAAGGGCACGAAGATCGGAGCGTCTGAAGAAGTACTGGGAGGACCGCAAAGCCCGAACAATCCCTTCAAAGAGACCTGAACGACGGACTGACTAAAGTGATCCTATGTGGTCATAAAAGAAGAAGAAGAAGATATAAGAATACACAGAGCAAAGTGAGCTTTTAGCTCGTCTATAGTAACGGGAAGATAATGTTTTTGTTCGTAATTATTACTGGTTTCAAGGGAAGCAGATAATTTAGCAAGAAATATAGAGGCATGGGCATTGGTTTCCTTAGTAACATGATCCCAGAGCAGTGGGGTTAGAAATTCATTCCCAACGTCCATTTCTTTCGGATTATTTCCCAACCCTCCTCACTATAGAGTGAATTTCAGAAACTGGTTGGCATGTTACAGAAACAGGCTTACTGTGAACAAGATCATAATTTCAAGTATCATTTTACTAGACTTTTCACCCGCTCTTGTTGCATTCTTGTTTTGTCCCGTAGTTTTTATTGGCACTATCATCTTGGAACTGAAAGCAGAATTACTTTCATCACTGTCAGGTGAAGTATTTTCTCTCTCCAGAGAATCATTTCTACTTTTCAAGTCACTTACGAATAACCTCATCCATGATGTAGATGTTGATTCCCATAGGGAACCTAAAATATTTTTCCCGAATGAGTAAATTTATAATACCAATATAGTGGTCCGTTATTGGACATTATAAATTTTCCAGCTAACTCATTCTTGGTTGCCTGCGTTTCGCCCTCGTGTGCTAAGTTAGGCTCGTCAGTTGGGACTTAGCACACCACCCAAGACGTAAGGCTAGTGCATACCGTGGAGGCCACTGCATAGGCTACTTGAAGCCACGAGCAGTGGCAATGCACTATGAGAGCTATGTCTCATTTTCAAAAATTGATGCCTGCCTGGCCATCAAATGATGTAGATGTTGATTCCCATAGGGAACCTAAAATATTTTCCCGAATAATGTCCGATAACGGACCATTATATTGGTATTATAAATTTACTCTGCTGTTGATCATGGTTATAGACAGGAAGAGAGTTGAATATTATTGTGGAGATCATGATTTCAAGACATTTGCATTTGTTGTGATAATCTGGGGCTACAGAGTACGGGAGAAATTGAATGTATGGAATGTCAATTTCCTACGCTGGACTAAAAATGTCATATGAAAACTGTGGTTATGAACAGACAGAGGGCACAGGGACAAGCCATACTGGATGGAGTAAAACTGGAATATATTTAAAAAAGGAGTCCAGTTCTACCATCAAATTATAAATCTGCTGTGGACCAAGGCCCCACACCGCTGGCTACGCAGAAGCGTGTGACCGGGGAAGACATGGCCTTGCGCGTACCGCCATGTTGCGGGCGCTCCTCAGCTTGACGCGGAGATCGTATGAGGCTATTTGTATCAAAAGGAGCAATCTCCACCTTTCTGCACTTTACGGTGGGAGTGATTTTTTTATCTAATGCATTTCTATTCACTCTATCTGGGTGATTTTTGCCTTATATACACAACAGACAGGCTGTGAGCAAGTAATCAATGAAAACCTAGCATATAATTAATGGTTGATTAGGTATTTTAAATTGTATTTCAGAGATTGTCCCTTTTGATACTAACTTTCAGATTTTCTTGGATATTGCTCTTTTTTATACCAACATGTAAGGAGATTGCTCTTTTTGCTAGTAACTTACAGAATTGTTATACCTACACTATTTTTCCTTACACTAGATTGAAAGGTCAAGAATGTCACTATAATGTACTGCACATTTATTTAAGAGTTACAAAAGTGATGAATAATATTACCTAGACTGCAAAACGGAAGACCACCAGCACAAAACACATCAGTTTAGATTTGCAAACAATCTTATTACCAATACATTCAATATAGGGTACAATAAAATTTAAAAATTAACATTGTCCTTCAGATAGTCAGTAAAAAGAAGGAAGAGAAGTCTGTAAAATAAGGATAGTTGTTATAATATAGTGCCCTGAGGTTATGATCGGTTCATATGGATATTGACTACACAATATAAAAAAAGTCAATTTCCCAATTGAATTTCTACTTCGTAAAAAATATTTACTGACTTAATGTTATTGCCACTTTTCTTCAACAACTGATTTCCATTTCCTATGATCATGAGTCTATTTCCTCGCTTTGGTGGGTGACACAGGTGTTACGTTTTGCGGTAGCATGTCCATCACAGAACACACTGAAGAAAGCTACAGATTGTTTTGGTAATATAATATGTTCGTTCACGTTCATATACTTTTGAAACACCGAAAATATCTCCAGTATAACTCTAAAACCGAAAAATAGGCATGCATAAGCAAGGCAGTCTCAATTTATAACTCAGTTGAACCAATATGGCAGCGCTCACATGGTGTGAGCAGAATGAGCAGATTGGTAGTTCTGGAGATTGTCCCTTTTGATACCAATAGATGGCGGAGATTGTTCTGTTTGAAAGTCACACTGTACTTTCGTGCTCTGAAACGATGGGATTTTTTTCTTTTTGAAAAAGACAAAAAACATAGTTTTATAGACAGCTATTAATACAATACGTTATCAGTAACTCATTTCCAACGAAAAGTGGAGATTGCTCCATTTGATACCAATAGCCTCGTATGGAATTCATGCTTTAACTTGCATTTCGCACACATGAAAATATTCGCCGTATAAAATTAATGACAGCCTACACCGACTACCATGTACACGCAATAAATATACATAATATCAAGACTGTGGTAATATTAAAATATTCTTCTGTATAAAAACTGAACAATCTACACAAATCCTTTGGATAGCCTATAGGTGGCGCACCTAAAAAAAAAAGAAACCTTTAGCAGACTGAATAAGAAGACTGAAAAATACACTAGCGGTACCTCAAACGATTATGTTGCTCACTTTAATATAAGGGTCATGTTTGTAACTGATGTGTTTGAACATTGTACGTATGGCAAGAAGGTCAGACTCAAAGGACGAGAATCATGTAAAAAAAAAAAAAAAAAAGGCGTATGGCTTTGTGCCGGGAGATTCCGGGTGCAGGTCTTTTGATTTGACTCCCATAGGCAACCTGCACATCGTGATGAGGATGAAGTGATGAAGACAACACATATACCCAGTCCCTGTGCCAGGGAAATTAACCAATGATGGTTAAAATTCCCGACCCAGCCGGAATCGAACCCGGCACGCCTGTGACCAAAGGCCAGTACGCTAACCATTTAGTCATGGAGCCGGACAATCACGTGGTAATCTGTCTCCTGAGAAACCTAGGATCAACAATTATTTAGCTTTATTGAAAATATGAAGACATGTTCAAAAAGTGGTCTACAACTTAAGTTCCTATGGTTACATATCGTGAGAAAAAAATTTCAGCAGACTGGAGAACACAAACACACAAATTGAATATTTACAAACTCCTGTACTGGTAACAATAATCTTCAGTATCAACAAAAAAGGAAACCTGTGAAATAAAATCTTTCTATGAAAGGTACTGTACCCGATGCATTTACTGGACGTATTAAAAATGGCGCCTACGGAAGGTAGAGGCCAGCCAAGGCAAAGAAATGTGTAATAGGGTATCGATATTGATGTATGCTAGAAGGCCATGACTAACTTAAACCTACCACTATAAAGGCGGTGTACAATGATGTAGAATCGATAGAATTGTTTTTAAAAAAATAAGAAGGATCAAACAGATTATTATAAAAACTGACTTAAAAAATTGACGTGGTAAGGACAAGATATCCCGAACATCGCTCTCAAAAATAAGCAAGATTTGCAATATCTAACGTGAAATTTTAAGCTGAGCGGACGGAAATATTGAACGAAACGAAGAGATAAACGTTGAAATACCGTAAAGAGGGAATAAAAATCCAGAAGCTTTGAAACGTCCATCCAAATACTTGGACGCAAAGTCGTTTGGAAACAAGAAGTTGATTGAGACGTGAGAGCTCGAGGTTGAGCTATATTAAGTGGAAAATAATCGCAAGGACAACCTAAATAAAGAAGCAATCACTATAAAAATATATATATACTACGCAGAACCATGATGAATTCACATTTTACAGAATCGACGCATATTGTCGACTGTGTTCCTGAACAGATGATGGCTTGCTAAATCGGCACAGACCAACCTGGAGGGAGATGTCATCCTGGCTGTTAAAACCACCCGACCTGTGTGGAGGAGGTCACTCTACCTGAGATACCAGTGGTGGAGATCCTGCCCAGTTCCCGATCCAAAGCCTGCGACCAGGCCGAAGAGTAACTAAGGCCCGAGATATTGAATGGCGAGCTAAGTAATAGTATTAAGTAGTATAATTTCTTATGTAGAGTATTACCAGTATATGCAATAGATCTGAATAGCCTAAGCGTGAGATAATTAAGTGTGCAGTGAATATAAGAAAGTGCAGTGTGAAATATTTAAGATGATATCTAGTTACAGAATGGTAACGTGTTTACTACATTATTTTATCCAAGGATGAAGGAATACGATTTAAAATGCGACATAGTGTAACAGCTGTTTTCAAAGAATCCCGGTTAGTTAGAAAGATCCATGAGTGATATAATACCAGTCAAACCCAGTTACGTCACAGAGGGATGCATGTTTGAATTGGTTAAGTTAAATTACCATACTCTTTGCTGTGTGAATATATTGAAAGAATAGATACTGAATTTGGGGTTATATGTTGAATTGTATGACAAAATGCGTTTTGAGGAACGAATTCTGCGCTATTGAAGAGATACGTATCGTTGTGTTTAATTAATATTGGAGGTTAAACGCGGTAATTATAGATGTTAAATGAATTAAATATGGGTTGAATTGAAGGTTAATAATGAAATAATGGAAGTATATATGGTATTTTAAATGATATATTGCGCAGATTAACAGGAAGTAAAACGTATATGATTTATATAATGTGCGAGGTAGGAGCACATGTAAAGCGACTACGGTATATAAGTATGCCCCAGGAAGGAACTATAGCAAGGTATGGACAATAAAATTACGCATATTTTAATGAAGTGTGAAAGTGGTTTGACAATAATAACAGCCGGTGATGGGTAAATGAATACATGATTGTATCATATTCTGAATGAATGGTAATTGCGTGGAAGATCAAACTTGTATGCAACTAGTATGATAATGTAGTGTTGAAATATCTTTGTGTAGGCATTTGCACATCTATATATGAAAAATGCTTATTGGCTATGTGTATATTGAACTGGAATACGTTACATAAGAAATTATCTAGCTAGAGTAGGGAAATTATTTGAGATTTACGTAAGATATCATCGATGTTTTGTTAATCTGAAATATTATTAGAGCGAATATTTAGTTAGGAGCCGTAATTTAAGTGGCAATCGGACCGAGAAACTTAGTGCGTCATTCACTATTTCATTTTCTTCACTGTAGTCTGCACCAACGAACTCAGATAATTTTCAATGTAACTTAGGTCGCTGATATTTGTATTCAGGACACTTTATTCAAATTCAGTTAATTTCCGCGATAACTTGAACAATGTTATGGTTGTATTTTTGAGGAGGGTGTATAATTAATACCGTGAGTGATGGAATAACTTATTGGTATACCGAATTTTGACCGTGGTCTGAAGACTTTGATGTAATATATACTTAAGTGACCAGATGTAAATTTTAATAGGAAGATGAAACAAAGCAACAATTCATTTCAGGAATACGCGACCCAGAATGTTAAGATATGTAAACTTAGTTTAGGTGTAAGGCAGCGCTGACCTAGAATATTTGATTCAGTAATTAAAATATTTATTTATTAGGTTGATAATTGGAAGATTATGAGCAATATTTGACATTAACCATTTCTTTCGCGAATCTTGATAGTTTAATAAATGTGTTTCTTGATTAATTTTTATATAATGGAATGAGTTTTCATTTATAATGGTAGTCAGTAGTTGTACTTAGTGAGTAAGGTTCTCATTATGCGGATATGTTTTTTTCGAGAGGTTGACTGAAGTTTATGTTCGCAAAATCCACTACTGAGCGTTGAATTACGTAATTCTGAACCGCGTATGATACCGTTACTTTCTCTTTGAACACACGTTAAACCAAAACATAGAAAAATTAACCATTTTTCTGGAGGCATGAATACCCTGAGATACGTAACTGACTAGTTGGGAAAATACTGTGGTTACCCTGACCCGCAGGGTGCAGTATAAATTGCCGCTTCAACGTGGGGCGATTAAAGAGAAAGATACCGGGGAAAGAAACGTATCAGTCACCAAAAATAAGCTAGTATAAATTGTCGCCGAACAGTGAGGCAATTGAAGAGAAAGACACCGCGGGAACGATTATTTAATTGAGAGTTAGACCCGAGAAAATAGCCCGATAGCTTACTGCTGAACCAACATGGGGGTCTGAAGAGAAAGATAGTAGTTGATAAAGAGATAGATGGAGAAAGGTACCGAAGACTGCAATGTAATGGGCATCCAAAAACAAGCCAGTTATTTTTGATACTCTGAGCTGAGGTCAAAAGAGAATGATATTGCGGAACGTTGTGGGAAGCAAAAGAGCCCAACATGCGGTTGGTGAAGGAGATACTTGGAGATTTGTCAAGGAAATAGGCTCGGACGAGAAACTGATAATTAATTATTGAGAAAATGATGTTTAAGTATGAATATTTTCCAGAAGTAGATTGTTAGATGGAGTGATAGGATATTTTATCCTTTTTATTGAAATAATTGTAGGTCTTCACATTTTATTTTTTAAAATATGATTGAATCTATTCTTGATATTTGGATTAATAATTAGTATGTAAGTAGATGATGAATACCACATGGTGGGTAATTATTTTTCTCTTTTTGGGAAACTATTTCTGAAATGAATTCAAAGGAAAATGATCTGATTTCGTTGGGAAGTTGCTCATACTTTAACTGGTAGGATTATATCGATCTTCAGGAAGGTCTATATTTTAAGTAATTGGAGAAACTAAGTGAATATTTAGTATATAAGATTTGATTGCTAGCTTTAAGGGTATTTTAGATTTAGAAATTGAAAAATATTTCATATATTTATTGACACTGTGTGATATTAGAGAACTTGGAAAATTAGAGTTGGTTAGGAAATTAGAGAATTATTCGAAATATTACTGAAATTGACGAAATAATGGCAACTCAAGGAAGAGTGTAAACCAGAAGGGAACAAGAAGAAGAAATGAAAAGAGCACAGAAAAAGCATGAAGGAATGCCGTGGTGGTTCCTAGAATATATAAAGAAACAAGAAGAAGAGAGACAGAAAGAAAAACAAGAACGTGATGAGAAAGAAAAGAAACAAGAAGAGAGACAGAAAGAAAAACAAAAACGTGACGAGAAAGAAAAGAAACAAGAAGAAGAGAGACAGAAAGAAAAACAAGAACGAGAGGACGAAAAGAGGAAAGAAAAACAAGAACGTGATGAAAAAGAAAAGAAACAGGAAGAAGAGAAGGATAGGAGACGTGCAGAGAAAGAACAAAAGCAACGTGAAGAGAGGAAAAAGGAACAACAAGAACTCTTAAAGGCGTTCCGTAGAGAACAAGAAAGGAGAAAAGAACAGGAAGAATGGCAACAAAAACAACGTGAAGAGAGGAAAAAGGAACATCAAGAATTCATAAAGAAGTTACTTAAAATGCAAGATGATACATACGATAAGTTGATCGAAGAATGCAGAAAAAGTCGAAAAGAAGATAGAGAAGAAGCAGCCAAATTCCGAACATCAATAAATGAAATCATGGGGAAGATGAGGTATGATGAGGTAGGCAAAGCCAGTGAAGAACTAAGGGAGAGCCAAGAAGTCATCCAAACTTCAAGAGAAGAAGAAATGGAGGAAAACCAGGAACTGGACGCAGAAACAGAAAGAGAAGAGAAGTTTATGGAACAACAGGAAGACACTCAGGAGATGAAAAATGAAGAAAATGAGGAATATCAGCAAAAATTCACCAAAGAGACGGATAGAAAAGAGTGTCATAAGAATCAAACGGAGTTACCACAAGAAATAAAGAAGAAAGCATAATTATTACAAGAAAAAATTGATAATCAGGGATTATCACAGGAAAAATTGAATAAACAAGAACTACTGCAAAAGATAATTCGTCAACCGGAACTGTCAGATAAAATAACCAATAAACCGGACTTAACTCAGAGAAACCAGAGAAAGAAGAAGAAGCGAAAAGGAGTAGTTAAGAATGAGGGAAAAGAATTACGGAGGAAGACCAAGAAACAAGTAGGAAAACTGCAAACATTGCTTGAACTAGAAAAGAGAAGGGAAAAATTGGAAGAACGGAGTATTCAAAGTGAATGGCAACATAATCAGCTAAATCAGATGAAAAGGATGGAAGAGAAGTTACGGAAACTGAGAAAGATAAAGATTAAAATAATGCAAACAGAGATATTAAAAATGAACGATGATATAAACTTACATCAGAGTGATATGCAAGAACAAGGAGATTTCCGTATACTCGAGATGATAAGAACATTGACAAAGCTAGTTAGAACTAGGTTAAAATACATCGTGGAGACATGTCGGGAAAATTATTACGAAAACGGTAGATTGATTCCGGAAGGCGGAATAAAGTCGAAGCAAATACGGGCAACATCCAAACCACCAAGGAAGAGAAGGAAATCACTAAACGTAAACTAAATTGGACTCTAAACTACCGAAAGAAATGGTAAATTCGACAAAATTCGTAGTTGGATAATTGCGCAAGTAGACTACTGGGATATTCGACATGATGACCAGCGAAAGAGTAGTTAGGTGGATGCTTTACACACAGCAATTTAACTTCAAAATTGAACACTGCAGCGGGAAAGAAAATGTATTAGCCGATGCATTAAGCAGAAATCCAGCAGACCATGAAGAGAATATTTTACAGTTAACGTTGGATAGTCAAGACGAGGAGTTGCTATCAAAACTGGAAGACCTTGCTGAATATGAGAAAATGGATGAAAAGTTAAAGATCATCATTGACAAGTTAATGGCTGATGAGAGGGAACCATTGATAGAAAATAAATATGAGATGTTGAGCGGCTTATTAACGAAGGTCGTGGATAAGACCACGCACAAGAAAAGAATAATAGTACCACGAGCACTGCAATGTGAATTAATTTGGCACGTGCATAAAGTAACAGGACATGCAGGAATTGATAAAGTCATTGGAACGCTATCAGAAAAATTCACATGGACAGGGCTGAGGAAATCAGTCAGAAGCACAATTAAAACCTGTGATATTTGTCAGCGGGTTAAACATAACAATTTTATCACTAGTAACCAACCTATCGCCATATTGCCATCTAAAGTAAGAGAAATATATGCAATTAATATTTTTGGAAAGTTACCGACAGCCAAAAAGGGAAACAAATACATATTAGTAGTAATTGACATCTTTTCAAAGTATATATCGCTACAGCCAATACAACGGGCAAATACAAAGCAAGTTCTACACAGACTAGTGGAGAAGGTATTTCCTAAAATGGGCAAGCCCGAAAGAATATTGTCGGACAGGGGAACACAATTCACATCTATGCTGTTCCGAGAAAAGATGAAGAGTATGGGCATAAAACACACATTATGTTCAGTTCGGCATCCGTCGGCAAATCCAGTGGAGCGATACATGAAGGAAATAGCAAAATTCTGTAGGATATACTGCAATCATTGTCACTGGAAATGGATTGATGTAATAGAGATAATAGAGGAATGCCTAAATAACACCATAAATGAATCAATTGCTCAGGTCCCAAACCTGGTACATCACAATAGAGAATCACGAAGAACATGGGACAATATAATAAACATATCACTTGAAGAGAAACCAGACATCCAGCAGATCAATAAAATGGTCCAAGAGAGGCTAAAACAACAGTCTGAGAAGAGACTAAGAAGATTACAAAAGACAAGATTTCGCGCACCATTTAAGAAAAACGATCTCGTTTTGATTAAAAAGGCACCAGTAACGAACGCACCAGCCAAAATATGCGCTAAGTGTAATCATTTATATGAAGGACCGTACAGAATTGAGCAAGCTTATGGAAATAACGCATATCTTATTATAAGCATGGACGGAAAATACAAAAACGTTCACAATGCATGTAATATGAAGCTATATTTCCCAGAAAACAAGGCTGGAGAAACGATAATATAAGTCCCACAGAAATACGAATCAAGTTCAGAATAAATATATTCGTGAATCAGCTGATATACAAAGAGATAGGTTTGTAGAAGCTAAAAAAACATCAGTTATAATAACAGAATAATCGATACGATTCCATAGAGAAATAAAATCCATTAATCGATCAAAGAACCATGGAGAAATAGCAGAAATGCATCGCCACATTTGTCGATCATAGTTCAAGAGAATAAATATATCACAAGCAATATATTTAATCTGTACTGGGGGAATAAAATGTACCCGATGCATTTACTGGACGTATTCAAAATGGCGCCTACGGAAGGTAGAGGCCAGCCAAGGCAAAGAAATGTGTAATAGGGTATCGATATTGATGTATGCTAGAAGGCCATGACTAACTTAAACCTACCACTATAAAGGCGGTGTACAATGATGTAGAATCGATAGAATTGTTTTTAAAAAAATAAGAAGGATCAAACAGATTATTATAAAAACTGACTTAAAAAATTGACGTGGTAAGGACAAGATATCCCGAACATCGCTCTCAAAAATAAGCAAGATTTGCAATATCTAACGTGAAATTTTAAGCTGAGCGGACGGAAATATTGAACGAAACGAAGAGATAAACGTTGAAATACCGTAAAGAGGGAATAAAAATCCAGAAGCTTTGAAAAGTCCATCCAAATACTTAGACGCAAAGTCGTTTGGAAACAAGAAGTTGATTGAGACGTGAGAGCTCGAGGTTGAGCTATATTAAGTGGAAAATAATCGCAAGGACAACCTAAATAAAGAAGCAATCACTATAAAAAATATATATATATACTACGCAGAACCATGATGAATTCATATTTTACAGAATCGACGCATATTGTCTACTGTGTTCCTGAACAGATGATGGCTTGCTAAATCGGCACAGACCAACCTGGAGGGAGATGTCATCCTGGCTGTTAAAACCACCCGACCCGTGTGGAGGAGGTCACTCTACCTGAGATACCAGTGGTGGAGATCCTGCCCAGTTCCCGATCCAAAGCCTGCGACCAGACCGAAGAGCAACTAAGGCCCGAGATATTGAATGGCGAGCTAAGTAATAGTATTAAGTAGTATAATTTCTTATGTAGAGTATTACCAGTATATGCAATAGATCTGAATAGCCTAAGCGTGAGATAATTAAGTGTGCAGTGAATATAAGAAAGTGCAGTGTGAAATATTTAAGACGATATCTTGTTACAGAATGGTAACGTGTTTACTACATTATTTTATCCAAGGATGAAGGAATACGATTTAAAATGCGACATAGTGTAACAGCTGTTTTCAAAGAATCCCGGTTAGTTAGAAAGATCCATGAGTGATATAATACCAGTCAAACCCAGTTACGTCACAGAGGGATGCATGTTTGAATTGGTTAAGTTAAATTACCATACTCTTTGCTGTGTGAATATATTGAAAGAATAGATACTGAATTTGGGGTTATATGTTGAATTGTATGACAAAATGCGTTTTGAGGAACGAATTCTGCGCTATTGAAGAGATACGTATCGTTGTGTTTAATTAATATTGGAGGTTAAACGCGGTAATTATAGATGTTAAATGAATTAAATATGGGTTGAATTGAAGGTTAATAATGAAATAATGGAAGTATATATGGTATTTTAAATGATATATTGCGCAGATTAACAGGAAGTAAAACGTATATGATTTATATAATGTGCGAGGTAGGAGCACATGTAAAGCGACTACGGTATATAAGTATGCCCCAGGAAGGAACTATAGCAAGGTATGGACAATAAAATTACGCATATTTTAATGAAGTGTGAAAGTGGTTTGACAATAATAACAGCCGGTGATGGGTAAATGAATACATGATTGTATCATATTCTGAATGAATGGTAATTGCGTGGAAGATCAAACTTGTATGCAACTAGTATGATAATGTAGTGTTGAAATATCTTTGTGTAGGCATTTGCACATCTATATATGAAAAATGCTTATTGGCTATGTGTATATTGAACTGGAATACGTTACATAAGAAATTATCTAGCTAGAGTAGGGAAATTATTTGAGATTTACGTAAGATATCATCGATGTTTTGTTAATCTGAAATATTATTAGAGCGAATATTTAGTTAGGAGCCGTAATTTAAGTGGCAATCGGACCGAGAAACTTAGTGCGTCATTCAATATTTCATTTTCTTCACTGTAGTCTGCACCAACGAACTCAGATAATTTTCAATGTAACTTAGGTCACTGATATTTGTATTCAGGACACTTTATTCAAATTCAGTTCATTTCCGCGATAACTTGAACAATGTTATGGTTGTATTTTTGAGGAGGGTGTATAATTAACACCGTGAGTGATGGAATAACTTATTGGTATACCGAATTTTGACCGTGGTCTGAAGACTTTGATGTAATATATACTTAAGTGACCAGATGTAAATTTTAATAGGAAGATGAAACAAAGCAACAATTCATTTCAGGAATACGCGACCCAGAATGTTAAGATATGTAAACTTAGTTTAGGTGTAAGGCAGCGCTGACCTAGAATATTTGATTCAGTAATTAAAATATTTATTTATTAGGTTGATAATTGGAAGATTATGAGCAATATTTGACATTAACCATTTCTTTCGCGAATCTTGATAGTTTAATAAATGTGTTTCTTGATTAATTTTTATATAATGGAATGAGTTTTCATTTATAATGGTAGTCAGTAGTTGTACTTAGTGAGTAAGGTTCTCATTATGCGGATATGTTTTTTTCGAGAGGTTGACTGAAGTTTATGTTCGCAAAATCCACTACTGAGCGTTGAATTACGTAATTCTGAACCGCGTATGATACCGTTACTTTCTCTTTGAACACACGTTAAACCAAAACATAGAAAAATTAACCATTTTTCTGGAGGCATGAATACCCTGAGATACGTAACTGACTAGTTGGGAAAATACTGTGGTTACCCTGACACGCAGGGTGCAGTACATAGCTTATGATTCCTCTCTGACAAGTCATTACAGCAAATTTTACTCAATTATCTGAACAGATTGTTTAAAAAGTACATGACTGCAGAAATCCTTCTAAAACGATCAGATACGGTACATGTTTTTTTCTCTTCATTTTATGAATATGAAATGCCGGCTCTGCGGTGTAGGGGTAGCGTGTCTACTTCTTACCCCGAGGCTCCGGGTTTGTTCCCCGGCCAGGTCAGAGATTTGTACCTGGATCTGAGTGCTGGTTCGAGGTCCACTCACCATAAGTGATTACAATAGCGGAGCTATCTGACAGTGACATATCGTCGCCATAAGACCTATCTGTGTCGGTGCGACGTAAAGCCCCTAGCAAAAAAAAGTGACATAACGGCCGAGAGGATTCGCCATGCTGACCACATGACACTTCGTAATCTGCAGGCTTTCAAGCTGAGCACCGGTCGCTAGGTAGGCCATGGTCTTTCGGGCCTATTGTGCCATGGGGCTTGGTTTGGTTTGGATATGAAATAACATTGGATGAGTAAAGTTAAATTATCATGCTGCCTGACATTCGTTACACTGATGCTAGTCTTCTATTGTGTATTTCTTGAAATAAAATTAATGTCTAGGGTTAGAGTTTCTCTGCGTGGTTTAGGCTTCAGTTTTATTTTACAATTTGCTTCACGTCGTACCGGCACAGATAGGTCTTATGGCGACGATGGGACCGGAAAGGCCTAGGAATGGGAATGAAGAGCCCGTGTCCTTAATTAAAAGTACAGCCTGGTGTAAAAATGGGAAACCACGGAAAACCATCTTCAGGGCTGCCGGCAGTGGGGTTTGAACAGATTATATCCCAGATGCAAGGTCACAGCTGCGCGGTCCTAACCGCACGGCCAACTCGCCTGGTTAGGCTCAAGTAAGAATGTTATCATTTAAGATGTAAAACACTCCTCATAATATTATCTTCTTAAATATTACTGCCTTTACAAACTCGCTCTGAATTAACATAATCTGAGCACAAAAAATTAAAGTGCGTTCTAAATTTTTTCTAATATGAGCACCATGATTTACACCAGAAAGAAAATAAAATGAAAATGAAAGTAAAGTACTTGCAAACCCAAAAAGGTTATCATAGTGAACAGTTAATTTGATTAGCGTTTTCTAATGCAGACTAAGATTGACAAAATTGTAATGAGCTTTGTTTAGACTTTATATTGTCAGATTTTTGTGGAATAGCGTATTAACGATTGTATTATTTTATTATAAAGCAAGTGGGAAAAATTGGAGAAATTAAGACATACGATACTAATAAATCATTTTTCAGATAATTGATAATTTGAAGCGATACCTTACCCTAATACTAGAAGTTTTTATCAAGTTGTATCAATCATATCTTACGGATTTTAGGCCCAGGTTGATCAAATTTGTAATACCGCTACACTGTTTGTATGAAAAATATGTAGACCTTTTCAGAACAGCTTTTTAGTTCTAAGCAATTATCCCCGATGAATTGGAAAAAGGCAAACAAGAAAAAGAAGCCTAAATATTCTAAATTTCATGCCCATGCGTTCTCTGAATCAACTACCCTATAACCTGTTTAGTTCTCGATTATGGTAAAAAAAAGTTATTTTTTAAAACTTCAATTTCTACACACATGTGAAAAGAAATACCAGATCCCTTCTGATAGCAGTTTGTATAAATGAAGGCTGCATACGAATTCACCCTCTTGAATATCTTTCCATTCCACAGGTAATGCCTAACTTTAGGCCTAATATTGCCGATCAATTTAACGTAATGTATCAGTTCCCACATACCTTGAAAATATTTGACAATATATTATCACTCCGTCACATATAATATCAAACCAGATGCACTAACAGGCATGATTCAAATCGAAAACATGCAAGGGTCTGTAAACCTTACCACGTGCTAGCCATGCATTCGAAGCTGAAGCTTCCGCAATGTGGTGATGCGTGAAAGTGTTCAATATTCCGCTTAGCATCAGCGCGCTCTGCGAGTCTAGATAAGTAATATTAAAGTCTTTGCTGTGGACAGTCATGTTCCATCAAGATCCAAACTACAGTAGAAGTCCACTATAGCGAGTACGGTATATAGTGAGAACTCCATTGTAACAAGTTTTTCTTCTTCTTCTTCTTCCCTGTCCCTTGAAAATCCCTATATTCAATTGTGTACTATCCCTCGGTTATTGCAAGAACCCAATCACTGCTGCACCTGTTGTTACGAGTGATTAAGCATGAGTTATATTTCCCTTATGGATGTTTTGCACTCCAGCAATTATATTGAATGCGATCAATCATCTTTGGTATTGCATACCTGCCAACTATTCTGGTTGTTCCGTATAATGTACGGATTTTGAATATTTGCTCTTGATTTTGCTTTCTGCAGTCAAATTGGATTGGTTTGACTTCCGATAGTAGCTGCTGATAAGAGATGCAGTGTTTGAAATTCGACCGGTAAATGTATCGATACATTATCGATTATCACCATGCTTTTATCACCTGTTTGACCTCAGCTGCTACTTCATTCACCGAGATCTTCCCAAAGAAGTAGCAAGATGTGGTTTTGAAGAAAAGAAATCAGTGAAAAGTAGCAGCTGGAAGGCTGTGTGTGTGGGTGTGAGTAACATTTGCGGTAGTTCTGAAACTCATGGAATTGTGACAAATTAGTAAGCGATTTAGCATTTTTAGTGGTGTTCATAATGAGTTCAACTAAGAAACAATATTATCAATCTTTTAGGGAGGTATATTCTGTTGAATTTTGTTGTTTTATACAATCACGGAAAGGCAAAACATTCGCATTCTGTTCCATGTGCAGAGATGCCAACTATTACGATTCAATCGTAATAATTAAGAATTATTCATCACAATTACGCCTTTACAAATCACATGCCACAAATTACGATTTTTGTTGATTTTTAAATCTAAGTGTATGAAGTGTTAAAAAGGATACACTAGGAATGCCATTACAGCTTGAATTGTCAGAATATTATTTTCAGATTTCTCAGCAGTATTTATTTCTCTTTCCTGTCCCTCGTTTAAGACTATTTCCGAGTTTTCACACGCCGAACGCAGTGTGTGCTTCCAGTACCGGAAAATATAGGCACCTGTGAAGTGGTGTACCTTGCAGAGTTGTCTTTGTTCGTCACATGACCAGATTTCCATGCAAGTATGAGAGTTCTTTTGTCTTTGTTTTAGCGGCAAAGTGGTTACAACCCCCGTTTCATTGTGGATAATGTATGCGTGACTGTTGAAGTATATATTGCGATTTTGGTTGCCAAATTTAAAGTAATGAAGCGATTTTTTTGTTCAGGAAAATATGTGTGGTGGCGTTACCGTGATTAGTGACGCTATATAGTAGTAAACTAAAAGTAGTTCAAAATTTAGGGAGGAATACTGAAAAGAATGGCCCTGTTCCTTAAAATCTCATTCACACGTGTTTTGTAGTGTGTGTAGCGGCAATTTTTCAGTTGCGCATGGCGAGGAAGAACAGAGCCTCCATGGCTTTGATGGCAGCGCGCCGGCCCTCACCGCTGGGTTTCCTGGTTCAAATCCCAGTCATTTTATGTGAGATTTGTGCTGGACAAAGCAGAGGTGGGACAGGTTTTTGTCTGGGTACTCTGGTTTTCCCCGTCATATTTTAATTCCAGCAACTCTCTCCAATATCATTTCATTCCATCTGTCATTTATTAATCATTGCCTCAGAGTGGTGTGACAGGCTTCGGCAGCTGTCACAATTCCTATCCTCGCCGCTAGATGGGGGGCATCATTCATTCCATCCCTGACTGTCGAATGACTGGAAACAGGCTGTGGATTTTCATTTTAATTGTGAGGAAGAACGAGACTGAGTTCCGTGCCAATATTAACACCGAACTGTTAAGTGCTCTGTTAGTGCAGAGGATGCACATGATATCAAAAGGAAAAGCATGTC
Source organism: Anabrus simplex (assembly GCF_040414725.1). Lineage (NCBI taxonomy): Eukaryota > Metazoa > Arthropoda > Insecta > Orthoptera > Tettigoniidae > Anabrus > Anabrus simplex. Next base: position 676,524,975 of record NC_090265.1, read on the forward strand.
ACCAGTGTACATTTACCAAACAGCAACTACACACTGCTGAGGGAGCAAGTACAGTACTCAACAAAAGAAAGGATTCTTCAACCTCCACTTAGATATGTACTGCAGATCACCTGTTACTTTAGCAGGTAAGAATCATACACTCTTTATATGCCAGTCTTTGAATATATATTGTATGTTGTTCATTGATTTTTTCAATGATATGTAAGTTAGTATGTCCGAATGGCTGCATTACGAATTGCCTTTCTTGAAAGTAGGCATCTCTGCAGGGCTAGTGTGATATAAACATTTCTCACGGAGGAAGAACAGAAATAGTAAATCACATTAAATCTGTTAAACGTGTCTCCAATACAAAAGTTAAGGATGGCAGTCAGAAAATGATTTTTTTTACCTCCTCTGGAGCAGACGATATATTAAGAGTGGAATGCTTGTTCACTTCATTTTTGATTGAACGTAGTATCTCGGTAGCTGCTGCTGATCATGTTGGTGCTCTTCTTTTCTAGCCTATTTCAATCCACTGCTGGATTTAGGCCTCTTCCATATCCTTCCATTGTCTTCAGTCTTGAGCCACTTGGAACCAGCGTGTTCCAGCCAACAGCTTTTTGTCGTCGAGCCATCTCTTCTGATGCCTCTCTTGTGTTCCCGTGGTCTTCAGTGAACAGTCCTAGTTCCACCTGTTGTCTTGTCGAGCTACGTGTCCTACCCATTGCCATTTTAGTCTTTGCTACTCTCTTTAGGATGTCTGTTACATTCATTCTTCTCCTGATGTCCTCTGAACAGATCTTATCCCTAAGGCTGATCCCTAGCATCTGTCACTCCATGGCTCGTTGTGTTTGCTGAAGCTTGCCTTTGTCGGTCATCGTTTCCAGACTGTAAGTAGTAACTGGCAGCATGCACATGTTCTGTTCGTGAAAATATTTCCAGGTTCAGAAATTGCAAAAAAAATGTGTGGTTTTGCGAAAATGGCTACAGATTAAAGAAGTGAACTTGTTGGTTACATGCAACGTGAACCATTTTCTTTAGCTACGGATGGGAGCAATAATAAATAGTAATGCTAAGCTTTACCCTATCGTCGTCACCTGTTTTGTGGTAAAGCAGGAAAAGATAGCTTAGTGTTGTCTGTCCCAGCCGTGGTGGGTGATTCACGGGATGTAATATTAGTAATTTCACAGTTAGTGTTACAAAATACCAATTCAAAATTGTGTAGCGTTTTGTTCCGACAATGCTCCAGTCATGATTGGAAAGAAGAATGGAGTTGCTGTTTTAAGTGAAGCACAGTCATGTCTTCGTACTGGGTTGCTCATGCCATTTGATTAACTTGGCTGCAGAGAAAGGTGCAAGCATGCCTGTTAATGTTGATGAACTACTGAATTAGTAGACATCTTCTATTACTTAGAAAAGAGTTATAAGAGGAAGAAACGCCTTAAGAAATTCCAAGAGCTTCACAAGGAAACAAAAATTATTCTGAAACATGTTTGCACAAGATGGTTATCTTTGGGAAGGTGTCTGCCGAGGCTTTTAGAGCAATGTGATCCACTACATGGTGTCTTTAAAGATTGTCAATAGTCAGGGTGCATCAACTACTAGCTTAACATCATTTACGATCCCAAAAGCCGAGCCTGGTAGTTCTAAAGACCGTGAAAAGAGGAGAGCTACTGATTTGTCAGAATTGGTCGCTCCCTAAAGATTTGCATGTGTCTCATAATCTGACAATCCTGTGCTAAAGAATAACATTATTCAAAATCATGAAGAAATGTTTTTTATTTTATTTTTATAGTTCTGTCATCAGGCTTAAGTAAGGCATATTGTGCCTTCCTGTATGCTGTCATTCCTTTATTTGAGAATCTCAATTATACACTTCTTCAGAGTGCTTCCCCTCACATTCATAAACTGCTAGAACTAATGATGAACCTGTTAAAGCAGCTGCTTTCCAGATTTGTTAAAACAAAAGTGATCAAATTTTCTCTTTTGTTAAAACTTACGTACCATTCTATTGAGAATCAGAGAGACAATGATGAGCTAGTCATTGGCGTTGAGACAATGAACTAGGTGAAGAAACTTAATGATAGAGATAAACCAACATTTTCATCTGCCAGGGGTTACTTATGCACAGCATGTGATTATATTATTAACAAGTTCCTTCTCAGTGATGAAGTACTGAAACATGCAAAGGTTGCAGATGTTTCAAAAATTGAAGGTGCCCAGTTTTCTTCTGTACAATTCTTTATAGAAAGATTTCCATCATTGCTGCCGAGGAGAGTCGGTTGAGGATGCAATGAACATGCTTCAGAACAAATTTGTAGCTCTTCAGATAGATGACTGTGCTACTGTTGAGAGTGGGAATCTGAGATGACACCAAATGGGCTTGCTTGATGAACATTCGTGGAGCTGATGGTGTTCCTAAATATGATAGGATATCCAGGCCAATGCTTTTTGTTCTGACTGCTGCACAGCAATGCTGAGTGTGATCATGTGTTCAGCTTGGTGAAAAAGAATCAGTTTAGGTCCTTTATGTCAAATGAAATTCTGGATTGTATTTCTGTTTTGAAAACCAGAAATAATGGTCCATGTTACTCGAGTAGTCTTCGTCCAGAATTTCTAAAGAAAGCAAATCATCTCCATCTGTTCTCACCAACCTGTGATGGATAACAGCCAAAACTTTATAGAATTTTGTAAACAAGTGTACAAGTTTAATTTAATTTTGACGGTGACATTCAAATTGTGACCTGCAAGTTTAAAGTGCATAAAAAAAATACATTCTTTACTGTGTGAACTGTTCCCAGTGTTAAGTGAAAACAGATGAGCACTCATAAAGATGTAACTTTGTGTGACTATTTAATTTTAGGGGCGATCATAACATGTGTTATTATTGTTTGTAATCCCCCCTCCCCCCTCTTGCCGTCCCTTTTCACTATGTCTCAAGACTTTGCGACTCATGCGCGTGTTGTTAAAAATTTCCGCTTTAGGATCTTCTGGATTTCTGTTTTTGAAAGTTGGCAGGTATGGCATTGTTTTCTCGCTATGTATACTAACGAACTCTTGTTGACGATCAAACTCGAAGGCGATATCGCAGTCGGTAATACCCGTCGACTGGTGTTCTGTGAACACAATTTGAAATGAAAGAGAAAATGTTTCCGTAATAAATGCGTAAATAACATGGCTAATAGCAGTAATTAACTCGTTAGAAAGAAAGGCTGAAATGAACCATCGCTAGCATTAAAATTAAGTCGGAATGTGATGCACCTCAAAATACGGCACCGAGTGGATGGCCGATTTCGGAGGTTAGTTTAATTCAGTAAAACCTCGGTGGTATGCTTCTGCTGAGGACAAGGAAAGAGAATGTGTTAAGCAGAAAACGTACTCTTGAATATACGAATAAAAACTATCCAGCAGTTCTATGTAAACACTTGATCTGTTTTTCTTTCTCGACATTTTAAGTCGTGTATGTACAGGTACAGTAAAAAATATAGGCTATCTACAGTTCCTCTAAAGATGATTAAAGCGGGAAAACGTTTTCCACCGGGAATTATTAAATGACTGTGTATTAAAAGGTGGGTGACACTATATTTTAAAATATTTGCACCGGGACCCATAAAAGTATTAATGCAGATCATGCACTCTTTCTAAAACTAATGCCAGCTGAAGTCTCATATTTCGGACTAGTGGGTTTTTAAACATTTTTTTTCTGACCATGAATTACACTGACTGACAGAGCAAATGCAACACCAAGAAGGAGTGGTCAGAACTTTATGTCAATTGCAGGGTAGACTGACGTCACTGAGATATGCTCATGATGTGAAATGCGCCGCTGTGCTGCGCACGTAGCGAACGATAAATGGGACACGGCGTTGGCGAATGGCCCCGCTTCGTACCGTGATTTCTCAGCCGACAGTCATTGTAGAACGTGTTGTCGTGTGCCACAGGACACGTGTATAGCTAAGAATGCCAGGCCGCCGTCAACGGAGGCATTTCCAGCAGACAGACGACTTTACGAGGGGTATGGTGATCGGGCTGAGAAGGGCAGGTTGGTCGCTTCGTCAAATCGCAGCCGATACCCATAGGGATGTGTCCACGGTGCAGCGCCTGTGGCGAAGATGGTTGGCGCAGGGACATGTGGCACGTGCGAGGGGTCCAGGCGCAGCCCGAGTGACGTCAGCACGCGAAGATCGGCGCATCCGCCGCCAAGCGGTGGCAGCCCCGCACGCCACGTCAACCGCCATTCTTCAGCATGTTCCAATATCGACCAGAACAATTTCCCGTCGATTGGTTGAAGGAGGCCTGCACTCCCGGCGTCCGCTCAGAAGACTACCATTGACTCCACAGCATAGACGTGCACGCCTGGCATGGTGCCGGGCTAGAGCGACTTGGATGAGGGAATGGCGGAACGTCGTGTTCTCCGATGAGTCACGCTTCTGTTCTGTCAGTGATAGTCACCGCAGACGAGTGTGGCGTCGGCGTGGAGAAAGGTCAAATCCGGCAGTAACTGTGGAGCGCCCTACCGCTAGACAACGCGGCATCATGGTTTGGGGCGCTATTGCGTATGATTCCACGTCACCTCTAGTGCGTATTCAAGGCACGTTAAATGCCCACCGCTACGTGCAGCATGTGCTGCGGCCGGTGGCACTCCCGTACCTTCAGGGGCTGCCCAATGCTCTGTTTCAGCAGGATAATGCCCGCCCACACACTGCTCGCATCTCCCAACAGGCTCTACGAGGTGTACAGATGCTTCCGTGGCCAGCGTACTCTCCGGATCTCTCACCAATCGAACACGTGTGGGATCTCATTAGACGCCGTTTGCAAACTCTGCCCCAGCCTCGTACGGACGACCAACTGTGGCAAATGGTTGACAGAGAATGGAGAACCATCCCTCAGGACACCATCCGCACTCTTATTGACTCTGTACCTCGACGTGTTTCTGCGTGCATCGCCGCTCGCGGTGGTCCTACATCCTACTGAGTCGATGCCGTGCGCATTGTGTAACCTGCATATCGGTTTGAAATAAACATCAATTATTCGTCCGTGCCGTCTCTGTTTTTTCCCCAACTTTCATCCCTTTCGAACCACTCCTTCTTGGTGTTGCATTTACTCTGTCAGTCAGTGTATTTAGAGGTTAAACTCGGCCATGTGCCAGAGAATAACTTTGACAGTCAATTTTAATGCGTCAGCACTTCATTCGACTGGCGTCGAAACTCGCAAGTGCACGTTTCAACATGCGCGTAACCGTTGAAAGACGCAGATGCCTGTCCACTTAACTGGATTTTAATTTAGTCTTCATTAGTCAGCGATTGCACGACTTTTTCAGTATCCATACCACAAGACAAATATGAACTACACTTGTCACCTTCACACGATTATGTTCCTGATCCGTATATAGGCTATCACGCGACAAATATTTGCTACCCTTCACTGTATCACTCGACACAGAATACATTTCTAACTTCTGAATGAAATGTGAAATGCAAGCACAAACATGTTTGTTTCCCAAAGTTGTAATTTACCCTGTAAGATTCAGGAATTCAGGACCGTTTCCAGTTTTTGAGCAACTTTCCCCTACTTGTCTCTTGTGGTGAGGGAAATCACGGTCCTTTCACAAGGGATAACTAAGAACATCTTGAGGGCTAGGGAAAATGCGATCATACTAGAGCGGTAATGGTGGAAATTTATGATAAGTTCCGTATTTTTATATAGATTTTATCAGGACTTCGAATTTGAGGTGCTAAGAGCGAAATCGCCGTAATGAGGAATGCATCAACGTTTTACTGTATTATCTCGAGTGTGGTCAAATTCCAGAAAGGCTATTCTCATGTAAATTTATAGTAAAAAGGTTATCATTACTGGCGCTTGAAATAGCTTTTCATGATTCATATGTGACTGTTTGAGTAGGAAATCTGAAACATTTGTCACAGAAGTCACTGGAGTGATAGTACTCCAATTTTTCAGAATGAAATTGAACATAAAGCTTTCATTTTGTCTTTAAAAAATCTAACGAGTAAACTGTAGGATGAAAATATGCAAAAACGCAATATTGAACAAAATGATTGCAGTCACATGCTGATTTTTAATGTGTGTGAGGTTTTTATCAGACTTACGAATATCGGATATAGCGAGCACATTCTTCGTCGTTATAAATTCTCGTTATAACGGACTTCTACGCAATGTACTTTCTGCCAATTACCACTTAGAGTCTTGAGACGTGTAAAATTACTAGCTGAGATAGGAGCAGACTCTAAGCTGCACAGATGAAATTTCTCAGGACCATGGTTACGATTGGAGAAGATTGTTACGAGGCCACAGTCAAACAACCCCTCTGTAGTTTAGTTATTGGAATGGTTTGGACATGTTAAGAGAATAGAGCCAAACCAAGCTGCTAAGGAGTGGCAGGAAATAGGTCTGACCTGGAGGCGGACCAAGGAAATAGTGGATCAGCCAATTGGAGTAGGACCTGGCTGGAAGAGGTGTAGAATAGCTCCAAGTACAGCAAGAGAAACTATACCTGGACAGACAACGTTGGCAAGCACATTTATACTGTACCGAGGCAACTGGAATTGGTAGTGATGGGCAGTCTGAGACGAGGTCTCGAGATTTCTCGGGATTTCTCGAGACTGGCGCAGGCATTATTTCTCGCGAGAAATTTCGAGATATCTCGAGAGCGTTGTCCCCACATTGTGCGGCGTGCAGCGTGTCGTAAGCCTACAGTTAGTCGGAGCTGAATGTTGTTTGTTCCGAATATTCGAATAGCCAACCTCGGGCCTTTTCATTTTCGTAAATACGTGTCAACAAGCGACTAGGGCGTTCATTTCTACCGAGGTCTATTTTGACGCAGTATAACATAATTATAAAGGATACGCATTCGGGCATTTTATGCACTGGTAGGTACACGAATGAGTGGTTTAAGTACAGAACCTGGCGGCTACTGTAGGTACACGTAACTGGATACTAGAGGCGTGCATTATTCGAACTCGAGACGAGGCAAGATGCGCCTTGCTGCATATGCAACCACCTTTACGCATGAGTGAAATGTGCAATCTAAATTGCTTCAGTTTGCTTCAATTCTTCCGACAGGCAGGTGTACATCGCTATCACACCCCGCATTCAATAACATATGACCACCGCTTTTGTTTACCGATATTTTGGTGACGAAGGAAACATACTTACAATGCTATAGAGTATTCGCGTCATAATTAGGTAGGTACTTCGAAATATGACTGTGCAATGTGAACTGTATCTAATTGTACGCGACAACTCGAAGACGATGTCCGAAACGCAACGTAAGTCGTGGATGTCGGTTATTTTTAAGAGATGTCACATAGCACAGCCCACTGTGTTGCTTATTCAAAAGAAGTAAAATGCATCGGCAGAAATACTTCTGGGATGATCCGGCACTTAAAAACGCATAATATCAATGAAGAGGAATCGTCACAGAACACCTCCGGCCCGGTCTGAATCACAAGAAACTACCCTGCCGACAACGATTGTGAGGCATCCAAGTAGGTTTGCATCCTAATAAAAATTATTAACAAATTATACGGGTTATTCAGCTAAGAAGTCTTCCTGACATAATTCGTGAACAGTTTAAGATACTGGTATTCTGTATTCACTTTCGTTAATGGTAAGGAGCTCATAGTTCAACATGCAGTGCTATCCTAGGCTTTTGACAAAATTTATCGTCACACACGTTTCCATGTAAGAACTGCTGATGATAACTCTCAACCTTACACTCGTAGTTACTGGGACGTCGCACAGCTCACAGCACACGAGAATCGGTCTCGAGAGCTTTTCATAAGAGAGCGATATTTCACGCAATAACTGCCAATGATATATTATCAAGTTTACAGTCTTAGTTACTGGTACGTCCCACAGCTTGCGCTACATTTACTATGCTGTAGTGATGGGCAACGCTCTCGCTCGAGACTGACGTCACAGATCGCGAGAATCTCGAGACCGATACTCCTGAAGTGCAAGCTGTGCGACGTACCAGTAACTACGACTATAAACTTGATAGTATATCATGAGCACAGATGAATGGAGGGCCCCTAACTTCCCACTACGATACGTCTTTACGAGAATGGCAGCGCTTGGATTTTATTTCAGAATCTGCATCCAACGAGGATTTCACCAGGCGTCACCTCGATGTTTCTGCACACTATGTGGACAACGCCGTGAACAGTATCATCTATTCGATTGCATAGCAAGGACAAACTCGCCGACATTTTACGCAGACGATAAAAAATTTCTGTAATATACAACTCTCATGTACACATAGTGTTCAATAAATATTAGTATTGGCAGTTATTGCGTGAAATAACGTTCTCATATGAAAACGTGTGAGCCAACACATTTTGTCAAAAGCTAGGAAAAGTACTGAATATTGAACTATGAACCTCTTAACACCATTAACAAAAGTGAAAAACGAATGTCGGTATCTTAAACTGTTCATGACATATTTGGGGTGGCCATCTTAGCTGAATAACCCTGCATAATTTGTGAATAACTGTAGATAGGATGTACACCTACTTGGATACTAGAGGCGTGCATTATTCGATCTTGAGACGGGGAAGATGTGCTTTGCTACATGTGCAACCCCCATTACACATGAGTGGAACGTGTAACAGGGGTGATGGGCAACGCTCTCGAGACCGATTCTCGTGTGCTGCGAGCTGTGCGACGTCCCAGTAATTACAAGTGAACGCTTGATAGTTATCAGCAGTTCTGATATGGAAACGTGTGTGACGATAAATTTTGACAAAAACCTAGGAAAGCACTGCAAGTTGAACTATGAGCTCCTTAATACCATTAACGAAAGTGAAGACAGAATGCCAGTATCTTAAACTGTTCACGAGTTATTTCAGGTGTACTTCTTAGCTGAATAACCCGTATAATGTGTTAATAACTGTTATTGGGATGTAAACCTACCTGGATGCCTCACAGTCGTCGGCAGGGTACCTTCTTGTGATTCAGACCGGGCCAGAGATGTTCTGTGACTATTCCTCCTCGTGTATAATATGTATTTTTAAGTGTCGGATCATCTCAGAATTTTTTCTGTCGATGTATTTTACTTCTTTTGAATAAACAACACAGTGGGCTGTGCTATGTGACATCTCTTCAAAATAACAGACATCCACGACGTTGCATTTCGGACATCGTCTGCAAGTTGTCGCGAACAACTAGACACAATTACGCATTGCAGTGTCATATACCGAAGTACCTAATTATTATTAAAAAATACATCGCAAATGGGAAATATCCCGGTGGCAGTGGTCACTAACAGTAGTGTAATAATAACCAGCATACTGATGTGGACAAATTTTCCTTCGTAAACAGGACCATAGGGGATTGGAATAAATTACCTGCAGCAATCTTTGATAGATTCTCTTCCGGTATCAAATCCTTTAAGATGATTAATGCTAGTGTAAAGTGAAAAAAAGTAAAAGCTATAAACGAAGGACACTGAATTTGTGTTCTGGATTTAGAATGTTAAATTAGTAGTATTTCTTCTAATATTTTCTCTTCATGGAATTGCTTGTTGTACTCTTGTTGTAGTTGTTATGTAGTTTTGTTTTAACATGAATATCGCTTGTAGTGTTAAGCTAGTAGTACGTTCAACCTATAGTATTGTAAGCCATAGTGTTAAGTAATGGAAATACTGAATTTGTGTGGTTGGATTTAGAATGTTAAATGAGTAGAGTAGAGTAGAATAGAATAGAACATCTCTTTATTGCCCACCGTAGTATATACCATCGGCTTACAGGCAATAAAGACAGCGAAACACACAGAAACAAAAAACTTAAAACAAAGAATATCTACTATATATCCCTTAAAACTACTTAACTACATACTCTAACTAATTTGGTGGCGCCGCACAGGCGGAATACCAGACCATGAGCTGCGCCACCCTTCACTAAAACTATTATTCTACTAACTACAATTAACTAACAGAAAGGAAAAAAGAGACAACTGGCTGTTCGCGGTATCCCCTGGTAAGGAGGGAGCCCCTTCCGCCCATGATACCACTATCAGCCACACCCGTGGGTCAGCTGTCATCCCCACCTAAACCTCGTTGGCAATGTGCTTTCCTCCCATTCTTTGCGTGACGAATGACAGAAGCGGAAACCAGTCTATCATGCGACCCGTCACGCTTTTATCTACTGTCCCGCCTACTAATCCGAGTCGTCTTACATACACATTGCCTGCTCCCATCTTTGATTCTCCAGTACCTCTATGTGCGGACATGCTTATGCTTTTCACCTTGGGATGGGTCTGTCACACCCCATCCTTCCACCTTTTATCCCCTCTCCCTCTTCCAAATCTTTCCATCTCTCTTTCTCACACCTGTTCATCCACCTTATAGTAACTTATCCACTATAGTTTACACACTGATTGATTATTTTCAACACTATGTCCTAAGAGTTAATATTTTATACACCTTTTAACAACACTGAACTTGTCAACAGTTCTACAATTTCCTTATTCCTCACCGATCTTTCATCTTATTTACGTCTCTTAGTCTAAAAAACCGCTAATTAATTGCATATTTCTTTACATTACCAATTTCAATACACCTGTTCATCTACCTTATTGTAACTTATCCACTGCCGTTTACACACTGCTTGCTTATTTCTATCCACTATGTCCTAGTGTTAATCTTTCACACATTTTTTACAACACCGAACTTGCCAACAGTTCTACAGTTCCCTTACTCATTACAGTTCTTTCCTCTTATTTACATCTCTTAGTCTAAAAAACCACTGACTATTGCACATTTCTTTACATTACCAATTCAATTATTATTTTCACCTTGGGATGGGTCTGTCACACCCCATCCTTCCACCTCTTATACCCCCGCTTTTCCAAATCTTCCCATCTCTCTTTCTCACTTACACATGTTCATCTACCTTATAGTAACTTATCCACTATAGTTTACACACTGCTTACTTATTTTCAACCCTATGTCCTAGAGTTAATATTTTAAACACCTTTCAACAACACTGAACTTGTCAACCGTTCTACAGTTCCTTTTTCATCTTATTTACGTCTCTTAGTCTTAACAACTACTAATTGCACATTTCTTTACATTACCCATTTCAATATACCTGTTCATCTACCTTATTGTAACTTATCCACTGTCGTTTACACACTGCTTGCTTATTTTCATCCACTATGCCCTAGAGTTAATCTTTTAAACCTTTTTAACAACACCGTACTTGTCAACAGTTCTACAGTTCCCTTACTCCTCACAGTTCTTTCATCTTATTTACGTCTCTTAGTCTAAAAAACCACTCACTAATTGCACATGTCTTTACAGTACCAATTCAATTATTATACCATCTCTTGACAGGTTCTCTCTCAACTTACCTTCGTCTATCTAATTTCTTTATAACAAGGTTTTCCTACCTCACCTTATCTAGCAATTACCTACTCATCACTTATTAGAATATTTTACTCATATTTACAGGCTTCTTCTATTATGTTTAGTTTATCTATCATATAGCACTTTTTCAACTCATCCTCGTCCCTATCTAACTATGTCAACTCTCTTCTTAATGCTAATATCTACAATCCCTTCTTTTTGTCACTACATTAACTGAAACATAACACATTCGACAACGTAATAAATCTTCTTTCAATATCTGCAATTTTTTATAATACATTCTTTTCCAGTATATTCAGATTTCCTCTTATTTTTTTACACTATATATCAGTGGCGGCGCGTTCTATATGTTCAGTGGTTCAGTGAACCCCCTAGAAATATATAACTCTTAGTAAAATGGTTAATCAAGTGCATATTTCTTTAATTACGTCTGTAAATTTGCGCTCGGAGCGATAATTTGGACATCAACACTCGATTGCTCTCCGGAATCAGCGAAAAGGTTCAATTTCTGGATTGCGGGCGCGCGGTGGTGGGACGTAAGGAGGGTGAGCATGGCGCGGGGACGTGTGGGGCAAGGGGGGTAACCCGAGCACAAAGCTAAACTATCGCTGGTGACTAGACCAGCTCTTGGCAGCCCTCGACACGATCTACATCGAACAAGCCCGAAGTTAGCCGATGTATTGTCTCAAAGCGCGCGGTTAAAATTTGCTGTATATGGTACGTTTTGAAGGGATTTTAATTTCACGATTTTGCGTTTTAGACGTAATTAACCGCAATGAATCAAAATACTTTGGTAACTAGGATTTGTATAACATAAATAGGCATACGTAGCTTATGTGTATGTAATTATCGTAAACTTTTAATCAGTAAGAAGTGTTCATAAAAGCAAAATACGTCAATAAAAGAACACAAGTAACAACAGGCTGACTAACACGTTCTTGAAGCAGTATTTATTTCTGACCCTTCAGTTCAACCACTTCCGGAACAGTACCGTAGCGAATATCTACTCAAGATTTATTTATTTATTTATTAGCTGAGGCACCTGAGCTAAAGCTCGCTGTGGTGCAGTACATTCTAATATTATGGCTTCAGAGTATTTATAACGTAAATTAATACACTCCAGTAATAAAAGTTTGATACATCAAATCAGTTAATAGTAATTTTGGTTACATGAATAGAGCTAAGTACTACATATCACACATAAGTTACGTTAGTTTCATAAAATATTAATATATCCTATAAAATAATCATATGTACCGGTATATGTTTTGTTTTATATAATTGAATTGTTTCATAATGACACACTGTAAGAGTAAACAAGCAGTCACACCAACTAGTAAATATACAAGAAAGAAAATGTAAAAGTCAGTTTCAAAATTCGTTAAATTTACATTTTTTTTCTACTTAAGATAATTATTTAACTTCTTTTTGAACATTTTTATTGAAGAGGCGTTCTTTATATCTTCCGGCAGTTTATTGTAGAGACTAACAGAATAATGCCATATGGAATTAATTCCATATTTATTTGAATGGATGACAGTGCAGTGGATATTATTAGCATTCCTTGTATTATAATTGTGAATTACTGAATTTGTTTTACATGATGTATTTGAGTGTGCCAAATTACGAATAATTTTATATATCATAACCAATGAAGATTTCTGTCGTAGGCTATCAAGTGAGAGAACATTACACAGTCTGTACAATTGTTCAGTAGGAGTTAACAGAGGCAATTTAAAAAGTATTTTCAATGCTCTTTTATGCAGCATAACAACTCTAGCGAATAATTCCTTAGTACAACATGCCCACACATGGATCATATAAGTAATATGGCTCTCAATTAGCGCTTGGAAAACACTTTTCAATAAATCATGAGAAACTTTGTATTTCAGTCTATTTAAAATGCCAATAGCTGGGATCAGTTTGTCACAGATAGATTCAACATGATCCTTCCACGTTAGTGATTCGTCAATAATTAGTCCAAGAAATTTAGCAGCCTTTACTCTAGGCACTGATTGCCCAAAAAACGTCAAGTGTAAATCTAAAAATTTATTACTTTTAGGTTTATGAAATAAAATATAATTGGTTTTTGTCAGATTGATTGTTAATCGATTTTTACAGAACCACGTTTCAATTAAATTTGCATCATGCTGCATATTTTTTTCAAGTTCTTGAATGGTATCACCGGTATAGAATATATTGGTGTCATCTGCAAAAAGTGATAATCTACCTCTGAGATGTATGTTACCAATATCGTTAATAAAAATAAGAAATAGTAACGGTCCTAACACTGAGCCCTGTGGGACTCCGACTGAGATAGTTTGATAATTACTGTTGGTATTCATACAATTCACAAATTGTTCCCTATCTGTGAGATAGTCTATAAACCAGACTAGCGCAACACCCCTTACGCCAGCTGCTTCCAATTTATTGACTAAAATACCACAATCAACTGTATCAAAAGCTTTCTTGATATCTATAAATATGCCCGATGCTAATTGATCTAAATCTAAAGCTTCTTGTAATTTAATGACAATATCTTCAACAGCATTGTAAGTTCTTGAATTTTGTAAGAATCCGTATTGATATTTATAAAAGAAATTATTATTATCTAGAAATTTCAATAATCTCTCTTTAATTATATGCTCCAAAATTTTTAGCAGAATAGGAATGATAGAGATAGGCCTATAATTATTAAGTTCAGTTTTGTCCCCTCCTTTATAGATAGGTAAGACCTTAGCTATTTTAAGTCTTTTAGGGACTTTACCCTCTTGTATAGATTTATTGATTAATTTAGTTATATGAGGAATTAAATGATATGCCAATTTCTTAATTGTATTGTTGCTAATACCATAGCAGTCTTCACTACGACTATTTTTTAATTTTTCTATTATATTAGCAACTTCATTTTCATTGGTTGGACTCAAAAACAAAGAATTACTCGATCCACTCCCTAAATTAGGAGGATCATTAAATTGGATATTGCTGGGCATATATTTCGCTATACTAGTAAAATATTCATTAAATGTTGTAGAAATTTCTTTTGGATTTGTAACTAGTTCATCATGTATTCTCAAATGTATATCCTTACTTTTGTTAGTATTTCCTGTCAATATCTCATTTATAACTTTCCACTGGTTCCTTGTGTTCCTTAAATTATTAACATAGTATGAGTTCTCTAATTCTCTCTTAAGTTTGGTAACCCTGTTACACACCAATGAGTAATCTATCTTCAATTGTTGTGATACATAACCACATCCCATTTTTAATCTAACTTGTTGCTTCTTAATTTTACTGTACAATTTATTTTTCTGGTTAATAAGATCTAAAAGTTCAGGAGTTATCCATGGGCAAAAACGTCTTGTCCTTTTAATATTTTTCTGCCTATTGTTTTGATTTGTAGCCTCTGTACTAGCTTTTGTTACATACTCAACAATTTTGTTAACTATGGTATCACAACAATCGTCTTCCGTAATCGTTAATGGATTTTTGGACATATACTCATCCACTTTATTAATATTAGTTTTCTTAAATGTTATGAGTTTTCTAGTTACGTTAGTCTTCGGTAATATCTCTAAGTCACAAACCAACATGTTATGGTCACTAAAGTCATGGAAGATGTTATATAAATTACATTTACAAGGTTTATTTATATATGCATGGTCTATGAGAGATTTACAGTTATAGGTGATTCTAGTGGGAAAAATTGTATTACAAGCATTCTGATTAAAGCTGTCACAGAGGTTCTTTAGATCTTTACTAAGTGGAGTCTGCTCTAATTTATCAATATTAAAATCACCCATAGTAATACATAGATGTTTGTTATGTTTATTCCAGACATCTTCTAATAAAGTTATGAAATCTTTAGAATATTGTACATGGGGGTTATAACATGCTAGAACTTTGAGACCAAGTACTGGTACTTCAAGTAATAGTAAGTTAAATGGATTTTCAAGACTATTGATAGACAAGATTTCTATTGCTTTGTAAGGCTCTTTGATATAAATAACTATTCCGCCTCCTCTTTTACGGATTCGAGAACAGAAATAAGCATCATATCCCTTTAAGTTGTAATATTTCTCTTCATCCGGAAATAACCATGTTTCAACAATTATTATTATGTCTGGAAATTGTAAATCATGAATTAATATAGAAAAATCACTCCATTTGTTACGAATACTTTGGGCATTTGCATAAAATATTCGTAAGTTATTTCCTCTTGCCACTAGCTCACGTAAACTTACTAACTGATGTTCTGTAGTTTCCATATTTTAATGAAAATTTGAACAGGCAACGGACTTTTTTTTTCTGCAGGGATGTTAAACCTATGAAGACTCAAGTGCACATATATCATCAATACATCTGATAAGTACAACATTAGATGTGTCATCTTTCCTTACTAATATTTTTCCCTCCCTAGACCATACATACTTAAACCCTTTCATTCTTAAGTCCTTTGCTCGCTTCAATAATCCTCTTGCTCTTGGAGTCAGGTGATCGTTGATGTAGATTGTCTGGTTTGATGCATTGATGCCAATTGTTGAAGATGAAAGTACTCTAGCATTCTTCTTTCCTGCTATGAATAACTCTTTCTTCCATCTATTAACAAATTTTACAATTATAGGTCTTGGTTGGGACTTATTACTCGACGGAATTCTGTGAGCAATATCAATATCTTGTTTCTCTATTGTACATCCAACAGCTTCACCAATGTTCTCTAATATGGTGTAGACATTTTCTCCTTGGACTTCCGGAACACCCTGTACTTCAACACTGTTCCGCCGTAGATACTGGTGTAGTTGTTCCGTCTCATTATCAGACTTGTCTTTGGCATTTTTTAACTCTTGTTGGAGTTCTTTGATAACATCATCACGTTTGGAGAGCTCCTCTCGTAAGTCACTAATAACACTTGTATTAAAATCAATGCTCTCCTTTAATTTAATTATTACTTTGTCCACAAGCCGATCTAACAGACTGTCCAAGAAGGTTGAGTTAGAGAGAACATTGTTCACAGCAGAGGTGAGATCAGAGGTTATGCTGGTATCATTTTCCTCCGCTAGGTTGCGCATAACTTCACTCCCGCTTATCTTTATATTCCTTGACTTATTGGCACCACCTTTCTTGTTGGTATTGGACTTCTGAGGCATTCTAACCTTAATTGAGCCAGCTCAAGCAATTAAGTCTCAGTATTTTAATAAAGACGAGCTGTTCCAACATAAATAATAACTTATTTTCAACGATCACTTACCAATGTTTATGGTATCACACTATCTTGCCGCCAAAACTTTATCAGACACGCACTATATACTGAAAACTGTGGAAACACTTATCGTTCTTACTCTGCCGCCATCTTAGATTGTGTTTAGTAAAGTGCTCTATTGTACCTGACGTCGTTATCACTGTGTTTGGCGGTGTCTTGATGCGTGTGTCGTGTATTCATCAGTCTGGAAATGAATACCGTTCAGTTTCTTCTCGAGAATACCTTTCCAACACTTGGTTTAGAAGAAAAATGCAGAATAAAGCAGCTGGGCAGGCCTCTTCCCTCCCTGAACATTATTCAGAAGCAAACTAGTAGAGGTAAGGATTTTTGTAGAACATTTAAGCCACAGATTTACGAGAGGAATACTTGGCTATGTGGTTGCGATACCATTAATAGGCTTTTCTGTTTCCCGTGCTTGCTTTTTGCTAAGGGTAAGGACACGAATTGGACAAAAACAGGGGTATCAGATCTCAGCCATTTAACACAAAAGATCAAAAAGCACGAAGCATCTATTACACATAAGAGTGCATGTTTGGATCTTTCAGTTCTGGGGAAAACAGATATTAGGCAGCAGCTAAGTAGCGCTTTCAGAAGGAATATTGAGAGACATAATGATAGTGTGAGAAAAAATAGGTATGTGCTCTCGAAGATCATTGACTGTGTGAAGTTCTGTGGTGAATTTGAACTTGCTTTGAGAGGTCATGACGAAACACTCGATTCAAACCATCCAGGCGTATTCAGAGGACTCATTAATTTTACTTCGGCATTGGATACCGTCGTTAGGGGTCATTTCAACAGTGCTACAGTCTTCAAGGGTACGTCGAAGGACATTCAAAATGACATTCTGGAATACATGTTGCAAGTGTGTCGCGAGAATATTTTAACTGAAGTAGCTACTGCAGATTTCGTCTCCGTAATAGCAGATGAAACATCTGATGTGTCTTCAATGTGTCAGTCATTGTACTTCGATATGTATTAGCTAATGGGGAGCCTGTTGAAAGTTTCTGGACTTTCTTAAACCCAGCAGGAAACGACGCCTTCTCATTAGCCGATTGTATAAAACGGGTCCTCACTGAAGTAGTTGGAGAGGACAAAGAAAAAGTTGTCTCCCAAAGTTACGATGGTGCCAATGTTATGAGCGGCCGACACTGCGGAGTACAAACAATTGTAAGGCAAGACTACCCATTTGCTTACTTTGTGCATTGTTACGCCCATCAGTTGAATTTATTTCTGGCCCAGGCTGCTAGCCACAGCAAAGAAGTGCGATTGTTCTTTGCCACCATTGGGGAGATTCCAGCATTTTTTTCTCATTCGCCTCAGAGAGTGGCTATTCTTGATGAGGTTGTGGGCAGAAGAGTTCCGCAAGGCTCAGCTACGAGATAGAACTTTCAATCAAGATGTGTTCTTACATTGCATGGGCATAAGGAAGCAATAGTGGAATGCTTGGAGAAAATTGAAGACACGAGCAGACAAACAGCTACTATGAACCAAGCACACGGACTGCGTCTGAAAATACAACAGCCAACGTTTACTTTTTGGTTAGAGTTCTTTTACAGGGTTATGCCTCACGTGGACATTCTATACAACCAAGTACAAAAGCGTTCTGCTAACCCTGTATCAGTGCGAAGTGCAGTAGGCTCCTTTGAAACGGCAATTTCGAAAGTAAGGGACAATGTTGACAACATTGTTGTGGAGGAAAATGTGCAAGAAGACGACAGAGGGAAAAGAAGATGCGAAAATAGTTACTACTCGAGGAACATTGCGGCAAAAGAGGTATGTGACGTGATTATAAATCACAGCAAAGAGAGGTTCAACTTCTCTAACCATTTACCGGCCTCCAGCTTCTTTGATCACCAATTCTTCCCATCCTTCCAAAATAATTTTCCAGAGGAGAATCTTACATATATTATACAATCATATCCTTTTCTTGACAAACATAAACTGAAAACCGAACTGCAAGTGATTTACTCAAGAAGTGATTTTAAAGAATTGAACAATGCAACTGATTTACTTGTTTTTTTGATAGAGAACAATCTCAAGGAACCTTTCGGGGAAGTGATGAAACTCTTGAAATTAATTATTACTGTCCCCATGACTACTTCTGAAGCAGAAAGATGTTTTTCCACTTTAAAGCGGATTAAGACATTCCTAAGGAGTACAATGGATGAAGAAAGACTGTCTGCTCTTGCTATGTTGTCCATCGAGAAGGAGATGACCCATAAATTAGTCGATTTTAATGAAAAGGTAATGGACCTATTTGCCGCCAGGAAGGAAAGGAGGATGGATTTCCTGTACACACAGACGACAGCTGTTATACCAACGCCAGCAACGTCTTCAACATTAGACGAAACTGGATCAACTTAAGGTAATTACACTTGATATTCTCTGTCTTTCATTATTCGTTCTGGTAACTTCTTTTCTTTTGCTAGTTGTTTTACGTCGCACCGACACAGATAGGTCTTATGGCGAAGATGGGACAGGAAAGGGCTAGGAGTGGGAAGGAAGCGGCCGTGGCCTTAATTAAGGTACAGCCGCAGCATTTGCCTGGTGTGAAAATGGGAAACCACGGAAAACCATTTTCAGGGCTGCCGACAGTGGGGTTCGAACCTACTATCTCCCGAATACTGGATACTGGCCGCACTTAAGCGACTGCAGCTATCGAGCTCTGCGGGTAACTTCTTCGAGCTGCAGCCGTCTGCATTCAAACGAAAGTCACCTTTCTAGTGAAACAATGTCACTATTTTACATCTATGTAAATATCAAGTAACATTAAATTTGGACACGTTATTTTTCAAAGTAGTGAACCCCCAGATGTTTTATCCACGCGCCGCCACTGCTATATATAATCTAACAGTTTCGCCTACATGTTTCCTCCCATTCCTCTGAAACACCATTCTACCTATTATTCCCTTAATTTCTTTAAAAATCTAGCTCTAACCAAATTTAAATATTTTGATATATTTATTCCTCTTTCCCATTCTCTGCATAGCCATGCCGTCATCTTATAACCCTTTTCTACTTTTTCTATCTCTTTCTTATTCAACACTTTCTTTTTCATCTCCTCTAACCCACTACATTGAGTAAATATATGCAGGTCCGACCATCCCTCCCCACATAAAATACATCTATTCTTATTTTCTCGACCTATCCATCCCCTATTTTTTGGAACTCCCATAACCCACCAGCATAAACCTCTTTTACCCCTCCTACCCTCAAATTCGGTTCTCGGGTTCGTAGTTTCCACCAATTTGTTTAATACTGATAGTGAGTCTCTTTCCCTACATTCCATTATTAAACTCTGTCTTTCTATATCAGCCACTCTCTTTTTCACCCTTCTCCTTACCCATTCTTTCTTCTCTCCCCATCTCTCACACCCTAGATCTCCTAACCCTAGCTTTCGTAATTTATTTTTGCACTTATTCACCCAGTACCCTTCGTTCTCCATACGTTTCTGGAACCTATACACTTCTTGTAATAAATCCCCTCCCTTCCCTTCTTCCAATCTCATCCAATACTTCATCACCCTCTTTGCTATAGTAATGTCTATCGATTCTTTACATACTAATCTAGTCCCCGCATTAGCAGTACAGTCTGGAACCCCCATCATAATCTTACTAAATTTTGCCACCACCCGGTTTAGTTCATTTCTACTCTCCTCCATTCCCCACACTTCTACCCCATATAACATTTTTCCGTTAACCATTGATTGGAACACCATTCTCTGAATTTTGTATTTAATACCAGGGAATTTATTCTCCAATACCCCCACTACTGCAAGTGCTCCCCTCCCCTTAAGTTTGGCTCTTCTGTTCTGATCCTTCCAGGTTCCGTTACTACTAATTATTACTCCTAAATACTCAATTTTTTCCTGGTCTGATTTCTTCCCGCTCTACTACCCAAAATTTCTTTTCTTTCTTGTCTTTCCTTTACCTACATACCATTATCTGCGTCTTCTGTACACTTGTTCTAAGTGCCCATCTTCTAGTGTATTCCACAACCTCTTCTAGCCCTTTTTTCAATCCACTTGCTGTTAGTGTCAAGATCAATAAATCGTCCGCAAATAGCAGTCCCGGTATCTCCCGTTTCCTATCCAAGGACATTGCCAGCCCTCACCTCCATGTCTGTATAATATATTATTCATAAACAATAAAAATAATATCGGTGACAGCTTACAGCCTTGTCTCACACCCCTCTTCGATTCAATACACTTACTCAATTCACCCCCCTGTAATTTAATCATCACCATTACTTCCTCATACATTCCTTCTATTGCCATCCTCATTTTCTTCGATAACCCAATATCCCTTAATCTAGTAAATAACGCCTCCCTATTCATTGCATCGAAGGCTTTCTCTAAATCTATTGCTGCTACATATAATCTCATCCCTGGTATCTTGACATACTTCGTAATTAAGGTATCCAAAATCCATACATTATCCACCGTACTTCTCTCTTTTCTAAACCCATTTTGATATTCCGATATCCTTCCATACTTCTCTGCCCAATTTCTAATCCTATTGGCTAGAATTCCTGTATATACCTTCGACAGTGAGTCAAGGAGTGTTATTCCTCTATAATTATTAGGATCACTTCGACTCCCTTTATTCTTTTATATAGGACATAATACTCCTTTTCTCCATTCGCTATGAAATTTTGCCGTTTCCCATATCTTGTTAAAAATGTAACCATCACCTTCAACATCGATTCATTTGTCCCTACTTCCTTCCATACTTAGTAATACCGTTCGCCCCACCCGCTGCTTTCGTTTTTACTTTACTTAACACACTAATTACTTCCTGTCTTGTTATCTCCCCATCTAGTAACTGTACTCCTACTTGTAATTTTCTTAGAATATAAGTCTTGCCCATGTCCCCATGCCAGTCTCCCCTCCCACCCAAAACACCTGTAAGTATCCTACCCACTCATTTTCCTCTATGCTTGTTCACTTCCCCGTAGGCCTAGTTCTCTTTAGTTTATTTATAGTTTCCCAAATCCTCTCAAATCTTTTCTCTTTGCAATATCTGTTCACTCTTTCCGCTTCCGCCTCTTACCAGCATTTCTTTTTCTCGTTCAGTAACTTTTCGTAATCTCTTACAATATTCCTCTCTTTTTCTTGTTTCCCTCCCTTCTTAAACTCTGCTAGAGCTGACATAACTACCTCACGTTCCCTCTTACAGTCTTCATCAAACCACCCCGTGACTCTGTTTTGTCTCCCTCTTCTCTTATCTTCACTTTCTTTCCCACCTTCCATACTGGGAGTTCTACTGTTTTTAAAAATTTATCTATGTCCTCTTCTTCCAGCGCCCTTTCACATTCTACCCTTATACTATCTCCCCTCTCACTCAGCTCTAATCTCAATTTCTCAATCGTAGTTTCATTCCAAATATACTTCCATCCCTCCTTATACCTCACACTTTTTCCTACCCCTCTCTTCACTTCACCATTATCATCTCTTAATTTTATCATAATGGGCATGTGATCTGTTGTCCCACATTCTACCACCTCAAAACTTATTATTTCCTTTAAATCTGTTTCCGTGCTTACTCCTATATCTACCACACTCCCTCCCTTCGATGTGATGAATGTCAATTCTCCCATACTGTCTCCCTTCATCCATCCATTTAAGATATATAATTTTTCTATAGCACATAACTCTAGCAACCTTACACCATAACTATTAATATCTTTATCTTTACTGCTTCTTCTGTACCCTCTCACTTCGGTATCCTCCCTCCCATAATCAGGTACCCTATTACTCGCTCTTACATTCCAATCTCCTATTAATATCATTCCGTCTTCCACATATAAACCTTTAATTTTGTTTATTTCTTCAATCAGTTCTTTAAAAAAATTATTCACATAAACTGAATCCTTAGAATGACTGTATAATAGAGCTAGACAAATTGCCTCCTTCTCTTCACTTCCCATTTTAATTCTAAACCACACCACCCCTTCTACCTCATTCTGTATTCTCTCTACTCTTCCTACTATCTCATTTTTTATTGAAACTGTTATCCCACCAGGGTTTCTTCCCATCCTCCCCATTTTTTCTTTGTGACGTTGACTACTCTATACCCATCCCATTCAATTTCTACCCCTTTCCCTAACCAGGTCTCTACTAGGGCAATGATCTCAAACTCCTTTACTAATTTCTCTATTTCTTTATTCCCTAGCTTCCCCATCAACCCCCCAATATTCCACAACCCTATCGTCATATCTAGTTATTTATTCCTCCCCCTCTCTGCTTCTGTGCTTCTCCACTTCCACCCCTACTCCTTGTCACTCTTCCTTGCAAATCTTCTCCATCTCTCTCCTCTTCTTCCTTTCTCTCGTCCTCCTTCCCTTTCTCCGTACCTACGTCTTTTTTCTTTCCCCATAAATCATTCAAACTTAATGATCTTTCCTTATTTAGCACCTGTCTTTTCTCCATTTTACTTTCTGTATTCCTTTTACTCGGGGAGGATGAATCATTACCCTACTTCCTATTATCTTCATTCGCACCTTTCAATTCACTCCGCACCACTCGTGACACATTACTTGCTTCCTCCACCTCTACGTTGCGCTGACTCTTCAAGGTCTCTGCATCCCCGACCATCTGGTTGCTGGCACTGCTCTTCAGCAGTTCTCTACTTTCTGCACTTGATATGATGTGGACTTCGCTCGCTTCCGTAATATCACTCTCCTCTACGTCACTGCCACTTCTCCTTATGCCCTTCCTTGCTACTCCCTCTGCCGTCAAGGACTCCTTCTGCTGCTGTTGGTGTTCCTCATCAAGTTTCTTTTAGCCGGCCCACCCCCCATATACGATTCCATCTGCCGTCTCCAACCACCAATTGTTGCCCTTTAATATATGCTTTAAGGCCTTGTTTTTTGCGTCTCTTAAATGTCTATTCAGGATCCTGTTCTCCTCGATGGCTTCCCTGTTCATCTCCCTTCTTATCCACACTTTCTCTCCTTTTAAATAGCTCGAATTTCTCATCACAATGTCAGCCATCAACGTGGATAATAATTTCACTCTGATGGGCCTCCTTCCTTTAACTTTCCCCACACGATACACATCGTCTATATCAACTTCACTAAAGTTGATCTTCATGCTATTCTGGACCACTTCCACCACTTTGTATACTAGTTCCACTTTTGACTCTTTTTCCTCTTCTTGGACACCATATATAAAAATATTCTTTCTCACACTTTCTTGCACACCCCTCTCTACTAATCTCTTAGTTTCTCTCAGCTCCCGCTCCAAACTTCTTAATTTCTGTTTCAACAAGTCCAACTCATCTTTATTACACCCTTCCTCATCTAATATATTATTTACGTCTTCCTTAATACTCAACTTTAGGTCCATAAACTCCTTGGATAACTCTCGAAACATTTCTCTTATTTGCTCCGTCTGACAAGCCTCTCTTATCATCTCTCTTATCGCTTCGAACTCTTCCCATCCAATGGAACCCACTGGACCTGGGCCAGTATTAACTTCCACTCCTCCTATTATCAACAGCACCATCACCACCGCCGCCGCCAGTAGAGTAGCCACCATCCTCCTTTTTTTACCCTTCAGCTCCATTCTTGTCTCCATTCTGCTTCCCTTTTTACAGTTCCAGCTACCAATCGCTATCCTGTACTGTGTCAACGTATTACCCATTGCTCCGCGCTCCACTCAGCACATCCGCACTCCTTGCTGACTCAAAGACGACTGATGTTAAATGAGTAATACTTCTTGTAATATTTCCTTTCCATGGAATTGCTTTTTGTACTCTTGTTGTTGTTGGGCCGGATGTGTTCTGTGACGATTCCTCTTCATCGATATTATGCGTTTGTAAGTGCCGGATCATCCCAGAAGTATTTATGCCGTTGTATTTTACTTCTTTTGAATAAGCTACACAGCGGGCTGTGCTATGTGTCATCTCTTAAAAATAACCGACATCCACGACTTACGTTGCGTTTCGGACATCGTCTTCAAGTTGCCGCGTACAACTAGACACAATCTCACATGGCACCGTCTTATATCGAAGCACCGTACCTAATTATGACGCGAATACTCTATAACATTATAAGGAATTATTTCCTTCGTCACCAAAATATCGGTAAACACAAGCAGTGGTCATATCTTATTGGATGCGGGGTCTGATAACGATGTACACCTACCTGTCAAAACAATTGGAGCAAACTGAAGCAGTTTAGATTGCACATTCCACTCATGCGCAATGTTGGTTGCATTTGCAGCAAGGCGAATCTTGCCTCGTCTCGAGTTCGAATAATGCACGCCTCTAGTATCCAGTTACGTGTACCTACAATAGCCGTCGGGTTCTGTACTTAAACCACTCATTCGTGTACCTACCAGTGCATACATTGCCAGAATGCGTATCATTTATAATTATGTTATACTGCGTCAAAATAAACCTCGGTAGAATTGAACGCCCTAGTCGCTTGTTGACACGTATTTACGAAAGTGAGAAGGCCTGTGATTGGCTATTCGCATAACCGGCACAAACAAAATTCAGCTCCGACTACCTGTAGGCCTAGACACGCTGCTCGCCGCACAATGTGGGGCATCGCTCTAAAGATATCTCGAAATTTCTCGCGAGAAACAGTGCCTGCGCTGGTCTCGAGAAATTCCAAGAAATCTCGAGACCTCGTCTCAGACTGCCCATCACTACTGGTAGGTACACGAATGAGTGGTTTATTCGAACTCGAGACGAGGCAAGATGCGCCTTGCTGCATATGGAACCACCATTACGCATGAGTGGAATGTGCAATCTAAATTGCTATAGAGTATTCATATCATAATCAGGTAGGTATCATACTTCGATATATGACGGTGCAATGTGAACTGTGTCGAATTGTACGCGACAACTTGAAGACGATGTCCGAAACGTAACATAAGTCGTGGATGTCCGTTATTTTTAAGAGATGTCACATAGCACAGCCCACTGTGTTGCTTATTCAAAAGAAGTAAAATACAACGGCATAAATACTTCTGGGATGATCCGGCACTTACAAACGCATAACATCAATGAAGAGGAATCGTCACAGAACACCTCCGGCCCGGTCTGAATCACAAGAAACTACCCTGCCGACAACGATTGTGAGCCATCCAGGTAGGATTACAACCTAATAACAATTATTAACAAATTATACGGGTTATTCAGCTAAGAAGTCCACCTGACAACTCGTGAACAGTTTAAGATACTGGCATTCTGTCTTCACTTTCGTTAATGGTATTAAGGAGCTCATAGTTCAACATGCAGTGCTTTCCTATGTTTTTGACAAAATTTATCGTCACACACGTTTCCATATGAGAACTGCTGATTATAACTCTCAACCTTACACTCGTAGTTACTGGGACGTCGCACAGCTCGCAGCACACGAGAATCGGTCTCGAGAGCGTTGCCCATCACCCCTGCTGAAAGAATTGGAGCAAAGTCGGGCATTTTAGATTACACGTTCCACTCATGTGTAATGGGGGTTGCATATGTAGCAAAGCACATCTTCCCCGTCTCAAGTTCGAATAATGCACGCCTCTAGTATCCAAGTAGGTGTACACTCTATCTACAGTTATTCACAAATTATGCAGGATTATTCAGCAAAGATGTCCACCTCAAATGAGCCGTGAACAGTTTAAGATATTGACATTCCGTTATCACTTTCGTTAATGGTATTAAGGCGTTTATAGTTAAACATGCAGTACTTTTCCAGGCTTTTGACAAAGTGTATTGACTCACACGTTTTCATATGAGAACGATAAGTTTACAGTCGTAGTTACTGGTACGTCGCACGCTTGCACTACAGGAGGATCGGTCTGGAGGTTCTCTCGAGAGTCTCGAGATCTGCGACGTCAGTCGCGAGAGTCTCGAGGGAGAGCGTTTCCCATCACTACCCATCACTACTATGCTGTAATATTACAGCTTTCAGCATGTCTGTGTGCACATGATTTTACTCTTTCGTCTAAAGTGCACTAGAAACAGAAAAGAAAGCTCAAGTTTTCCAGAGTCGTATGGATTACCAGGATAAAAACTGAGAATTCCAACGATAGAATTTTGAGAGTCCTGTGCTTTAGAATGCCAGAAACGCATTCTGTCAGCATTTAACCCATTCAAGTCTCAATATATGGCCACATTGTTGAGTGTGAAATCAGATTTATTTTGCCTGCCAGTAGTTTGAATCTACCTGTCACAAAAACGTGCATACAATTGTAACTAATGAAGATAATTCACTGAAATTTCGCATTCATGGCATTGAGTGTTATGGCTTACCTATTCTTCATTCCTCATTTATGGTACAAATGTTTAACTCATTGGCATACCTTGCCGCCTGCCAGGCGGCCGCGCGCACAGTGACCATTCAAGCACATACGCCTGGCAGGCGGTCTGCTGAGAGGTAAGCTCTCTCGTTGCCTACGAGATACATAAGGCCGGGAAATACACCACACTAGACTCGGCCTCGAGATACTTCCGACAAGCGCCGCTAGAGTTCCCTTTACTGAGCTGTCTCGCCCGCTCATTGCAATTCGTCCCAGTACGAAAACCTATAAACATTCATTAAAACTAGCAATTTCAGAAGACGCCAAACAGATGTGAGATAAATAAATAGACCAAGAGCAGTTGTATGACTTACTTTCTACAACGTATTTGTTACACTTCGCTTAAACGAAATAAGTAATTCTCGAAAGAAGCAGAGAAGTCTATTAGCGAGTTTGTCACTTCTTCCCGGTTTCTCTAATTCTGCGTCAATGTATCCGATAAACTGATCGAGATTGCGGTAATAAATAACTCTGGGTTTAATCACCATCTTATAAACAATCACCTACCTTTTCCTCCACACATCTTATGTTGCGACATTCGTATTGAAGCCGCTGTTTGGAGAGCGATGTTATGTCCGTTTCGCCATTACAAAATCCTACATAATTTTCAGCATCTTCTGATGTGGTACAGTTAGGCAGTGCAAGTATCTCAAATCTGTAGCCTGTAGGTGCTTTTCTGTGTCAGAGGACGCACATTTTTAGCGTACCTAGTTTCTCTGTATTTCACTTTTTCTTTCCATAAGATTCAGTTTGTTCTAACAGGAATAAAGCTCCTAAATGATCATTTGTACCATTATTTCAATTTGGTTTACTTTTTGGTCAAGTTCAGATACCTTAAATCATTTTTCTGATTTCATTACCGTATCGTACTTCTCAATGTAAAGACTGTTTTCCGTGTTCTGGCATTCGAAATCTCATCAATATATATTTAGATTTAGCATAGATACTCGTAGCCTTTCCTTGACATATGCCTAGAAACGAGACTTGTAGGTACTTATTTTTTATGTTTGTGAGTGACGTAGATCAGTTATATGCTGAAGATATGGTATGTTCTTCGTTATCTGAATCAGAAATTTTACTAAATTTTGATGGTAATACGTCATTTCTTGGAGCTGGAACTTTCCTGCGTTTGACACTTTTCTGTTGTGAACAGGATATAGGCACCGTTTGTGTCGCTCTAGCGGCCGGGCGGAGGAACAACACGTGAGGCAGACTCCAGACTCGCAGTAGCTAGTTCTGTTATGACTGAGCGTGTAGTTAATCCGATGATAATGGAAGAGAAAAGGAGATCAAGTAAACGCAATTGTTGTGTTGTCGGATGTTCCAATACTTACGCAAATACGGGAATTGAAGTACAATTTTATTGTTTTCCAAAACGAGCGATAGAAGTAGACCGAAGGAGGTGATGGATACACGCATTTAACCGAACGAAGTAAGTAGGCCTACACATACGTACTGCACATGTTTGCAATAAGTTCAACTGATTCGATTTAATTTAATTTTGGTTTTAATTTTTAGCACTGATGAATCACTTTGGCAATCTACAACTTACTCAAGAACATGTAGTGCACATTTCATCGGAAACAAAAGATCTGGACACCCACTAAGTCCAGCCTATCTTCCGACAATATTTCCGGATGAATACAAGAAGAGGAATGTGTCGCCGGGACCCAGCTTACAGCGCTTTCACAGACAACTCAAGCGATTAAAAAAGGAAGAATCAGACGGAAAATTTTCGAGTACAGTTTGCCCAAGTAACATAACCAAGGATGCACCCGTGGGAACAGATGCATCTGATTTTCATTATTCAGACTTCATGTCTTCTTGTTCAATCAATGAAAACGACGTAAATACACAGGCATGTATTTCACTTGATTTCGGTCTGGAAGGGGACATTACGAAACATGATAACATGTGTGGAACTGAAGACAATCGTGCAGACATCAAGGGTCCAGGTTTCCAAGGCTACAGTTCCATAAGGAACAATACACAAATGCATGATTTAACAGGTGTGAACTTCAACGTCTTTGCCTTTCTGCTTGCGTTATTACCAAATTGTAACGTTTCGAAATTATGTAAAGAAACCAGATTATTGATTTTCCTAGTGAAAATTAAAATCGGACTGTCCTATTCTGCTTTGAGTGTGCTATTCGGTGTTAACAGGACAACAATTTCACGTATTTTTACGACCGTACTTATGCAACTGGCACTAACGAAACATTTTATATTCTAGCCTAGTAAGGAAAGTGCTCAAGAAACAATGCCTCCAGCATAAGGGAAATTACGGTAATTGTCTAGTCATTATTGACTGTACGGAATTTAGGGTTGAACAGCCTCCCCAAGTAGATCAGAGAGTGTATTTCTATTCTCAATACAAGGGTTGCTACACGGCAAAAGTTTTAATTGCAATCACGCCTAGTGGTATGATCGCCTTTAAATCTAAATGTTACGGTGGAAAAGCTAGCGACTCATTCATAACAACTGACAGTGGTTTATTAACTATCCTTCAATCTAGTGATGAGGTCATGGCTGATAAAGGATTTACTGGCATCAGAACTAAATTATCTGGCCGCGGTGCCGTAATAGTGACACCGCCGTTCTTACATGACGGGAGATTAACAGCTAAGGAAGTTGAGAATACTTATAATATTGTGAGTGTTAGAATTCACGTAGAAAGGTGTATTCAAAGAATCAAAATATACAATATATTACAGAAATTGCCAGCAGAACTTTTTCCACACGTGCATGACATCGTGCATATGTGTTGCGTGTTAACGAATTTGCAACCTCCAATAATTAAAGAATAGTTTGAGAATTGTTCTACCATCAATTTGTTTGATATATTTTTGTTTACATTTTGATCTTTTCAATGTTCAACAAGCAGGAATTGACAAATACATGCTTATTATTATTATTATTATTATTATTATTATTATTATTATTATTATTATTATTATTATTATTATTATTATTATTACAAATACCGCTAATTTCTGGTAAGTAATTATTGAAATAGAACTTTGTCATTTTGATGAGACATTCCTCGACATATTTATTGTCCTGATAAATAATGTATTGGCAACTGTTGTTCTTTGCTATATACTTATAGATCACATTTCCCCAAGCCAGTTACGTACATCAGTATTTGTACTTGTGTGTAATACATATGACTTGTCTTTAACTGTATATTATTTTGCTCGTCAAAGTAAAGATAACGTACTCGCACATTTCCTGACTCATCTACTATTGGTTTATCTTTACAGGAAGATGGACAATTAGCTTCTAACACTCTGTCAGCTACATTTCCTTTGAGAACTATGCCGTCTGGAGATCCACAAATCCAAGGTTGTTTCTCGTGGGTTATTAACCCACATTGAATAACATGCACACCAAATGAACTTCCATAGCATTCTATTGCTTCACTTTCCATTTCACTTCCGTAAGAAAGATTGTTCAAAGCAGCTCCCCCAATTGGAGATTCAGTTACAAATGCGAGAGCTAAAGTATCAAAGTTATGTAGCCTAGTTTTGATCCGATGTGCTTTCGTGCTAGCAGATATTCTTATCTTTATTTCTTGAAATCATCGAGGGCTTCCTGGTTGAGATAGTGTCCAGGGAGATTTTAATTATATGATCTGTATCAGCCTGCACTTTGCTGGTAAAAAGTATTTCGTCACTCACAGTGCGAAAGCTGTATTTGTCTGGCAAGCGCGCGTCGTTAGAGACTTGTAAATATAATAGCTGTGTCACAATTTCCTCACATTCTTCTCTCTCCACATCATTCACTACCCTGTCGTCCGACTCGTTGGCTGAACGGTCAGCGTACTGGCCTTCGGTTCAGAGGGTCCCGGGTTCGATTCCCGGCCGGGTCGGGGATTTTAACCTTAATTGGTTAATTCCAATGGCACGGGGGCTGGGTGTATGTGTTGTCTTCATCATCATTTCATCCTCATCACGACGCGCAGGTCACCTACGGGTGTCAAATAGAAAGACCTGCACCTGGCGAGCCGAACCCGTCCTGGGATTTCCCGGCACTAAAAGCCATACGACATTTCATACTACCCTGTCTATAAATGATGTGACTACGGCCCTGCACGATTGTTCGATTTCAGTACTTGCTTCTGCTCGAAGCATTGTACGAAGACTGCAAGGGATGTGTTTTAAAATATCCTCAGTTAATTCGAAGAGGAGAAGAGATGTCTCCAAAGTCTTTTTACCGAACAGTTCTACTCGTTTGCCTTTTCTATATTTTTCTGTTGACATTGTTTTTTGGGCTCGGTCCTCCCCATTGTTGCGGACGGTCTGTTTTGGAGACAACACTTCCATTATTTATATAATACACTACAGCAGCTACGTGTTTGCAAGTTCCTCTGGTGTCGACAGGACAGGAACATTCGTTGGTAGAGACATTGCGATTCTGGTCAACCTGAACACAAAGTAAAAATGCGTACAACTTAGCAAACATGCATTAAGTAAATAAACTTTATAAATCGTTACCTAACTACACCTTTCCTACTTCGAGTTTCACGACATAAGGCGGCAAAGTGACATACGTTTGTCGGGCGACTTTTCCTGTGATGTATCCGAAACCATTCAAAATTAACTGTTCAACGCCGTTCACGTGGCCACTGACAACAAGGTTTCTTCCTTTATTGCTTGATGATTCACTTAGATGCCCGAATTGAATCGTTTTAAAGCCGCAACTTGTTCGATTGTCACACATGTTGTACTGAGACTCTCGCACTGCGCCTCACCTCTTGTTTCAGAACGGGCCACTATGTAGCGCTAGTAGTAGCATTTCGATCCAAGATCTGTCTAGGGAGGTCTGGTCACACTACCACAATCCTTTGCGGTGGCGGCCATATTGGGTCTCAAATATCGTTGTTACGTGGGCGTGCCCGATGTAATGATGTGAGTTATTACTTGTATTTTGAAGGAAAACGGGATACTGCGCCGCACCAAATTGTCAAAATAAGACAACTAACTGAATTAGAGTGTTTCGCTTCCCGAGAGATAAGCAAAGGAGAGCTCAGTGGGTACAAAATTGTAGGCGTGATAAATGGCAAGCTACAGATAATTGCTTCTTGTGCGAGGTTAGTAAAGTTATACATTCGTGTTATTCCTGAATAATAGCATGTTTATATGAACGATGTTTTATATTTATAAGTCTTATGTATTTTCTTCTAGCACCATTTTGAAGAATCGCAATTTGAACTAAAGAGTGCAGAAGGACGGAAACTACTCAAGTGGAATTCCATCCCAACAATTTTCAACGTCCCTAATCCACCTAAGTCTTTGACATATAATAGGAAAACTCCCAAAGAAAGAGAATTGTCTTTCAAAACAAGCAAGAAAAGTAACAGGAAGTGTGTAATAGTAGTATTGATGTTTATGAAAATTTCCTTTTCGTGTGTCCGGCTCCATGGCTAAATGGTTAGTGTGCTGGCTTTTGGTCACAGGGGTCCCAGGTTCGATTCCCGACAGGTTCAGGAATTTTAACCATAATTGGTCAATTTCGATGGCACGGGGGCTGGGTATATGTGTCGTCTTCATCGTCATTTCATCCTCATCACGACGCGCAGGTCGCTTACGGAAGTCAGATCAAAAGACCTGCACCTGGCGAGCCGAACTTGTCCTCAGACGCTCCTGGCACTAAAAGCCACATGCCATTTCATTCCATTCCTTTTCATGTAGTCTATACTACAGACAGTATCATTCTAACCCTATATGCAACGTAGAAATGTTTCACAGATATTTGAAATGCTTGTTCCTGTTCATTTACCAATTATAATCGCAAACAATAGACCTATCACTTCAAACTAACAATTTATATCCAACTGGCCATCATTACAACAATTTTATTGATAATAGCAGTCTTATACTGTACTGTAGTTATTATTTACATCTAAATTTCATTCATCTTAAATGCTCTATAGAGTACATTATATGGCTGGACAATTACTTAAAGATCACAACACCCGCACTAACCAACTACTGTAATTTAATGTACCGTAGCCTAACATAATATCCTAATGTAATCCCTAAAATAGCATAACCTAGTTTAATTCAACTTAATAGTGACATAGTGACTGAATTTCTATTTCTTCTGGAATCATGTCTACCAATGGCTTTAATTTTATTATTATTAGTATTATTATATGCATAAATATTAGGACTCAGCTAAGAGCCCCGTGGTCACCAACCCACGCTCCCTAGTTAGGAGCGCCTGACGCCCCTTTCAATCGCATCTTATGACAGGCAGGGGATACCGTGGGTATTGTTCTAATGCCCCACCCACGGGGGAAATCTATTTTGGGTTGTGACTGCGAGGCCCTTAGCTGAGTCTTGACACTGCTTTCACTATTCTAGCCCATCCTACCTCCCATGGTCAACACTTGTTCTTTTCCGACCGCGACGGCATTAGTGCATTCTAGGCCTAGGAAGTTTTTCATTTCCACGCACTTTGTGGCCTTCATATTTCTTTTGCCGATACTTTCATTTTTCGAAGTGTTGGTCCCCTTCCATTTGTTTTCTTCTCATTAGTGTTTGTAGAGGATGGTTGTCCAGTTGTACTTCCTCTTAAAACAATAATCACCACCACCACTTTGTACTATATAGCTGCATGGGTTATCAATAAACTAGTTAAGAGTAGCTAAGAACATCACTCTTGTTGCATATGTGCAGAATATTTTTGCCTTAGAACCCATAGAAATACCACATGAATGGATAACAACAGTTACCATACAAAATTTAATGCACTCAACTCAAGAGGCATTCAGTGTTTGTCAACATACTGGGGTAACCTTTTAGAAACGCACTCTCGGAAATTACTTTCTTAATAAAGAAAACGCTGAAGGTAATTTATTACAATCGTCGTTTAGTACTTTAAATACAGTACTTCAAGTTCAGTATTTCATGTACTGGTAATCATAATTTGACACAGGTACTGTACAGATTTCTATGCTTCTGTCAATAAGATTACGTATTTGACAGACGATATTATTAAGAAACACAGTAAGACCAAGTTGTAAGGAAGTAAAAGAGAAAAAAGAATTTCAGGCTCTGTTAATTATCTTCCTATTCAAATAGCTGTGAATGTATTCATATCATTTAAGTGTTATACAGTTATATATACATGACCAGTAGATGCCCAATTAAATTCTTTATGAAAAATAGTTGGTATTTTGTTTTTATTTCAATGTACGGTACCGAAATCCTCTAAATTCTAATACACTTGCCTTTGGTTACGCTCGCTTAAAGACCCAATATGGCGGCTCCATAAGTAGCATTCGTGACTTGACCTCCCTAAACAGACCTTGTTTCGATCTATCTGCACGGTACCTATACACTAAAAACAGAAGGAACTTCGTTGGGGAGAATTAGCTTGATTGATATGCTTACACTGAAATGCAAGCTACATACTCGTGCCTCGAAATAGCTTGCCTGCATTTCTCTCTTAAACCGCACTCCGAAGAAAATTATGGAACGTCACATTGTCTTGCTTTTTAGCGGTATCCGAAGTATATAGAGGCAAACAGTGCACCATGAACTTCAACCTCACGGACACTCACCGACAGGGACAATACGCACAATAAAGTGCATAAAATCAGCACAACAACAAAATTGCTCCGCAAGGTAAGTAGACTATTACGATTACTCTGTACATCACAATGGTACACCCGCCAAGAGCAGAACAGAAGCCTCACATCTAGCGGCCAAACCGTGAACACGGCCGAGCCGTCTTTTCAGCGGCAAATTAGTAGCTATGTCCCGGCCTTGTATATCTCGTAGGCAACGGCTTTCTGCAACTAGTTCAAGCCTTCTGTCCATAGATGCGGTATACCATCTGAAAGCTGGGAATCTTACCCCTCTCTCTTGAAGTTGGAATGAACATCCTAGATTGCATCACACAGTAGGCAATCGCTCTCCAAGTAAGGTATAACCCACTTGATAATCGGCAGAAATGACCGCCCCTAATAAACATTGTTTACAAGGAATGAAATCGAACTTATATTATGGGATAGTCAGAGTGAATTGGGCAGTGATATACTTCTAGAAAATTATTCAATTTTATTTACTAGGTAGCTATGAAAGTTACAGCAGCATAACAAAAAATTTCACGTGAGTGATGACACGTTTGAAGGTGACAATGATAATGAAGTCCATCCTGCCTACAAGTAAACAAAGGAAGATGGCTGGGAATAGATTAAAACAGGTGATAAACCTTCCAAATATGGTTTTATGTGAAATTCTGGAATAAAATCCATCATAAACGGGATTCTCCCTCCAGATCCCTCCCCTCTAGACATTTCTCAACTTGTGCTACACAACTCTTTATGGGATGAGATAGCTACTAAAAGAAACGGTTTTGCCGATCACTTATTCACAGAAAAAATCACAACTCACCCTGTAAGAGTTTACTGGGCATATTTCACAAGGTTTATAACCCCAAACCAGACCGTGACCGTGTTGAAAGCAAGACCAGCAAGAGAAGTGCAATGAGATATGAGTGTGAAAAGTATTGAATCAATACTGATCTGCATTTAGGGCAGTTGCCCAGGTGCCAGATTCCCTATCTGTTGTTTTCCTAGCCTTTTCTTAAATGATTGGAAATAAATTGGAAATTTATTGAACCTCTCCCCTTTGTAAGTTATTCCAATCCAAACTCCCCTTCCTATAAACGAATATTTGTCCTCTTGAATTCCAACTTTATCTTCATATTGTGATCTTAGTAGTGTAAAACTGTATCTTATGCATGAAAAAATTGTATACATGCCCATACTCAGTACATTAAAAATAGAATGTCAGTGGGTTAATTTAAAATAATTTCAAAATGAACGGATCCGTGTACTCGAAACACATCGCAAGTTTGGACAGTGAGAGGACTCTAAATACATTTTTCGTAAGTATTTTTGAAACCGCTATATCCACGAAATTAATATGCATCAGGATTAATGTCTCTTCTCCAATTTCCAGTCGCTATGATTTCTGTGCCAAAACACTGGGTGCGACCACAGCTTGTCAAGTGTTGAGAATGGGTTAAGACAGCTTAGTTGGTTCCCAAAACCCTTCCTTTTATCCATATGGAATAAAGTGTACCCATTTTTATTAATCGAGAAAAATATTTGTTCATCGTGAACCAAAGAGAACTACAAACAGGCTTTCTTTGGGGATGTCCATGACTATACTGCTAATAATAAGAGTTGGCGTCTGACATTTCTTAGAGGGAGGTCCGTTTACTGCCTGCCGAGGCGGGATAAAGGGAGTGGCTGTGTGGTTGCCATGGAAACGAGGGTGGGGCGACTGCTGTTGCCATGGAGATAAAACTTCAGGGCAGCTCGTCTTGCTGGGAGTTGCCAAACCTGTCACTGTCACTGATAAGAACCTGATTGTTTGT
Source organism: Anabrus simplex (assembly GCF_040414725.1). NCBI lineage: Eukaryota > Metazoa > Arthropoda > Insecta > Orthoptera > Tettigoniidae > Anabrus > Anabrus simplex. The sequence continues at coordinate 676,561,299 of NC_090265.1, forward strand.
ATAAGAGTGATCGCAAATGGGACGACACCACCTGGCCAGGTAGTCTACAACAGATCACAGCGGTCAGAATGAAGGAGGGAACAAGTGAGCCGGAAGCGAGGGGTAAGAGTATGTAGAAAGGAATGCTGGAATGCGGCAACAACGTGAAATGGCACGTGCATTGCTCCTCCCTCCAACCTTACCTGTCAGATGCCAACTTTAGTTAAGTCTAGTATAGTGAGCTAGGTCTATAACAAGATTTTCAAACTTTTGCTGACTAATTTATCCTATGGACTTTTCAAATGTGAGAAATTTACTAGCTTTTTTTACTACTTTAATGCTTAGATCTTTGTGATTTTCCACTGTGTATACAACACATCAGTTTCTGAAATATCATCCTGTTCAGTGACAAAGTCAAGCGTCTATATCTGGTTGTACGAAACAGTAATTGGCCGCTCAACCAGCCTGGCCGGTACGCTAGCCTTAGCAAGCCCAGCCTGCAGAGGTAACCAAGCCCTTTTAGCCGAGCTGCCCTGATGGGGCCCTTGTGACGTAACAAGTCCAGCCTCACTATGTAGTTCTGTCTCTAGTCTAACTTAGCTGGCAGATACACGTACGAGCCCAGCGAGCCTGAGACTGCTTACTGCTCATCTCTGTGCATGTCCAGCTCCATGGTTAATTGGTTAGCATGCTGGTCTTTGGTCACAGGGGTCCCAGGTTCGATTCCCGGCAGGGTCGGGAATTTTAACCATAATTGGTTTATTCCCCTGGCGCGGGGACTGGGTGTATATGACTTCATCATGTCGCGCAGGTCGCCTGCGGGTGTCACATCAAGAGACCTGCACCAGGCCTCTCCAGAGGCCACATGCCATTATTATTATTATTATGATCTATGTATGATCCTGAGGAATGGCAAGATTAAGAAAAAGACAGAACTCCCCTACTCCAACCTGCCAATATTCAGTCAGATAGGTTGTTCCACTAGGCTGGGGATAGACTACAGTACATCGACTACTATGATAAAAATTTGAGATGGGGAAGAAGAGAATTTACTATTTCTTCTCTCTTCGTTAAAAAGAATTCTTCAACAATATTAACATTAACAGTGGTAAGATCCAGGAAATGAATAAAATATTGTGAATATTTCCCTTATTCATAATTTGCACTGCACAAGATCAGAAATTTTATCTACAACTTTCGATATGTAGAGCCAGTGTTAACGGAAATATCAGAATTAATTTTTAAACTTTCTCCTAATCTATTGTTTCACACAACATGAACAATATTATTTATGGCTTAGATTGTTATGTCTTCTCTCTTGACTTTCAAAACAGATTTTCATTCAATTTTATTCTTTTGTTTTTACATGACAAATTTAAAATTGCATTTCCTTCTTATTCTGGACATCACTGACACAACAATACCAATGTTTAAAAATTCTATCCAAATTATAGACAAAAAACTTATTTATTTAGATTTATTGCAGCTAATAGCCATTAATAAAAAAATATGATGAATTGAAAAGGTTATTCATTACATAAGACCTTAGAGACTTCTGTCTCCTATTGCACCACTCATTGTGATATCGTTCACATTTCTGTCCACATAGTTCACAGATGCACTCTAAGGTAGGCTCATGGAAGGCTTTGGTTTTTCACACACTCAGGTGAAATCCATGCACTGAGAAACGAGTTACCATATGTCAAAAATCATAGAGTCGGGCGCTTTCCAGTTTGAAGGTGTCATGACTTCAGTTGCACAGGATTCAGGCCATATTTAGCTTGTAGCTCTGTTAGCAGGTCTCGGTTGTTGGCTGTGGATGGTAGGCACATCTGCAGTCTTATATTCCATATATAAAATGATTCTCTAGCTAATTCTTAATTGAGTTGTATCCCATAAGTAGCAAAGGGACTTACTTTGCTAAAGAAAATCTTCATAGCCAATTGATAGTCTTTGTAGCCGTTTGATGCCACTAATTGCTATTACTACTGCTGTCCAACTCTTGGCTGAATGGTCAGCATTGAGGCCTTCGGTTCAGAGGGTCCCGGGTTTAATTCCATGCTGAGTTGGAGATTTTAATTGTGTCTGATTAATTCTTCTGACTCGGGGACTGGGTGTTTGTGTTTGTCCCAACACTTTCATATTCAGACAACATATTATACTACCAACCACCAGAGAAACATTCATTAGTGATTACATCTCTCCAGATAGGGTTGGCATCAGGAAGGGCATCCAGTCATAAAACAGGGCTGAATTCACATCTGCAACAGTTCGCACCCATGATCCCACAGATGTGGTAAAAGCGATAGAAAAGGAAGTTTAGAAATTATCTTAAGTTCTTGTGCTCCAGAAAACTTATTTTCTTCATTCAAAAATATGAACGTAGCGCCAAAGTGAGGGTTTTTTATGGAGACAGATTTCAAGCATTTTTCTGGAGGGAACTCTGTTACAATCTGTTTCTAACTTCAAATACCTTGGAAGTATCATTTCAGTAGATAATACAATAAACCAAGTCCTATGGACTCGGAAAGCTTCCCAATTTTATTTTCAAGTGAGAAATCTACTCTGGAATGATAAAATAACCCATAAAGCAAAGCTGACAGTTTCATACCTACTTCATTCCATTTCTCACCTATGGACTCGAAATATGTACCGTACATAACAATGTTCAATACTAGAAAATGAGTGAGGTACTTTCCAGTGCCAAGTTACTGAAATGCATGCACCAACTGATCGTATGAGCAACATTTTCACACCATTCATAGCAGGGACTGTGGCTGCATAATGAGTGGCATTACTAGCATCACTTGTACCTTAGTCACTTTCATATTTTCAAAGCCAAGGATAAGACTGGGACAGAGCAATGAAAGTAACAAAATTGTTCTAGCCCATTCCAGAAGACATAATGTACGGTAAACACTCTGTCTCGCCAGCAAAGGAATACATAACAAGGCTAAAAGTAAAATCCGGTCAACAGAAATTAAATTCATCAGAACAGTGAACCAAAAGACCAGGAAAGACAAGATTAGAAATGAAGCGAACAGGAAATATCTGTTACCGAGCTTTTAGGAAGACGCAGGCTACAATGGTTTGGACATGTGATGCTGGACAAAACGAGAACAGTAAGGAATTACTTTGACAGGGAAGTAAAAGGGGAGAGGCCAGTAAGGAAATCAATGGATACACAGTGAAATCGGAGTTCAGCAAGAGGAATGCCAGGTGGGAGGTTCTAGAGGAACAGAAACTATACTTTGACAGGAAGAAGTAGCAAGCGCTTGTACACTATACCCAGGAAAGTGGAGCTCGAGAATGATGACGGCGACTTGGGTTCCAAGGAACTAGTACACTAAAATTTGTCTTCCAGAAAAACACAAGAATCTTCTTTGGCGACTCTGATGTGAAACCTCTGTAATTTGATGTTTGGAAGTGCCATTGTATGTTAGTGCACTGTAAGCGATTGCTCAAGGTGGTTGCAATGCACTCGGCTGTGTATGAGATAGTGGTGGTGATTATTGTTTTAAGAGGAAGTACAGCTAGGCAACCATTCTCTATATAACACTAATCAGAGAGGAAAAATGGAAGGGATTCGACACTTCAAAAATTTTAATTTCGTGTGGCTATTTCTAGCCGGGTGCAGCCCTTGTAAGGCAGACCCTCCGATGAGGGTGGGCGGCATCTGCCATGTGTAGGTAACTGCGTGTTATTGTGGTGGAGGATAGTGTTATGTGTGGTGTGTGAGTTGCAGGAATGTTGGGGACAGCACAAACACCCAGTCCCCGAGCCATTGGAATTAACCAATGAAGGTTAAAATCCCCGACCCGGCCGGGAATCGAACCCGGGACCCTCTGAACCGAAGGCCAGCACGCTGACCATTCAGCCAACGAGTCGGACACTTCAAAAATGAAGGTATCGGTCAAAGAAACAAGGGCCACGAAGGGAGTGAACATGAAAGATTCCCTAGCCCTCGGAAATCGAATAGCGCCAGGGTCGGAAAAGAACAAGAGCTGACCAAGGCAGGTCGGAAAAAATAGATGAAAGTGAGGAGCGGGACAGCGGGTGAGTCTTCATAGCGCTTGACTAACATTCACGAAGTTGATCAATGATAATTGTAACAGCAGATTGCTTGCTGAGTCAGGCCACATGCAACCACAGAGTAAATGTGTGTGCACCTGCTATGTTCTCCTCTCCCTCCCAGCTAGAGGTTGTCCACCTATAGCTCCTGGTGCCTGGTGGCAGTAGGCTGTTACTGCTTTACAATTGATCTCAATTATTGTGCTTGCTCATCATCCTAGTTTTGACGTCTCACAGAAGAGGGTATTGGTGCAGGGCCGTCAATGTATGGTCGATGTTAACGAAACAATACCCAGGGAAACATTCTCACCAATGAATGGATAGTGGTAATGAAGATTAGGTAGGAGTATAGCAAACCTGTGTTGGACCAAATTTGGAGAAGTGTTCAAGACAAAAAAAAATATCAGATACACTGGTTTTGTCCAGTGATTTTATATCAGATGCACTGGTTGTGTCCAGTGATTTTATATGTTCTCTTGATAAAAATATTCAAAAAAGGCTCAAGACCCAAGTGGCTGTCAAGACACCAGTGTGAAAGTTCAGAGAGGTGGATGCACATGTATTGCAAGTTATCTCTGAAATGAAGGCTGAAATTTGCTTAAATGGCTGCAGTTGAATGTAACTGATTTCTACTGAAACTGTAAGTTTAGCATTACGTAGGAACATTGGTTTCCCAAATTGGCAAACTTGCCTCGCAAAATCCAGCTACAGGTGCTCTGTCTGAGCACATTGTCAACAAGGGATGCCAGTTTTGCCAAGGAGGTTGAGCATTTCACTATCAAATGTTTACATCATTTTTATTAATAGTTAACAGCGGAATATCATTCAAAGCAATGAACAGTCATGAAAGAACGTAACTGGTAAGCCCTGAACTACTTACTTACTTCCTTATCCGGCGCTACAGTCCTTGAAGGACTTGGGCCTTGTCGATCACTTGTCTCCTCCAGTCGTTTCTCGAAGCGGCCAGCCTTCTCCAATTCCGTACTCCTAGTCTTCTCAAGTCCGCCTCTACATCATCCAGCCATCGTAATCTTGGTCGTCCCACTGAGTGGCTTCCCTCGGGCTTGGTGACTAACACCTTCCTTAGCACTCGCTGTTCCTCCATTCACTGCATATGTCCCAACCACCGTAATCTTCTAATCGTTGTATCTGTAGTTATTAACGGATTCTTATAGAGTTCATACGTCTCTTTATTGGTCCTAATTCTCCAGCCACCTTTTTCGTATACTGCACCATATATCTTCCTCAACACTTTTCGTTCCCATGCATCCAAAGTATTTCTGATTTGCTGTGTAATGGTTCATGTTTCCGATCCATACATAACTACAAGTTCTATAATCGTTCTATACACTGTCAACTTCAGCTGCCTTGAGATGTTTGACGATCGCAACAAGTTATGGAAACTATAATAGCATCTGTTGCCTGCCGCTATTCTTGCCTTAATCTCTACTGGTACTACATTATCTTCTATGACTATTCCTCCCAAATCCTTGAACTGATTTACTCTTTCAAACCCTTCAGACTGCTCTGTTCCTCTCCACCTGGCTTTATTTCTGGTGTTGATCATATATTTTGTTTTCTCCTTACTTATGACCAAGCCCAGTGTAGCCGCTTCTCTTTCCAGAACTGTGTAGTTCTCTAGCAGATACTTTCTATTCCTCCCAAGCATGGCTATATCGTCTGCAAATGCCATACTCTGGAACGCTCTGTTGAATATAGTGCCATCTAGTTTGGCTGGCAGTTTACGCATGATTCCATCCAGTACCAGATTAAAAAGTGTCGGTGATACAGAATCTCCTTGTTTCAGTCCTTGTTTGATTGCAAAATTATTGGTATATGCGCCATTTGCTTTTATTTTGCAGCTGGTGTTGCTTAGAGTCATTTTCACAAGTCTCACTAACTTTGGTGGTATTCCCAACTCCTGTAACACCTTAGCAAGCCCCCTTCTATTAACACTGTCATAGGCTGCCTTGAAGTCCACATAAAGATGGTGAACCGTTACGTTGTACTCGTTCTCCATTATTATTCTAAGGGTGAACATCTGGTCCATTGTTGCTCTTTCCTCCACAAACCCATGCTGATATTCTCCTGTAGTGGCTTCTGCATATGGTCTTACTCTCTTGTTCAATATCCTTGCAAAAATTTTGTATGCTGCATTAAGCAACGCTATTCCTCTATTATTATTACACTTTGTCCTATGACCCTTTTTATATATTGGTACAATAATGGCTGTGTTCCAGTTTGTTGGCATTACCTCGCTTCTCCAAATATTCTTTATCAATCTATGCATTTCCTTTAATAACTCTATACCACCATACTTGAATATTTCACTTGGTATGTTATCTTCTCCCACAGCTCTATTATTTCTCATCTCCATTGCAGCTTCAGTTACCTCTTCCAATGTTGGTTCTTGTTCTTTTTCATATCTGTCCTGTTGTTCTTCATGTTCTTCATCTTCCCCACTCCTGGGTTTCATCCGATTGCAGTAATTCTTTGAAATATTCTTCCCATCTTCCAATAATTCTCATTTCATCACCGATCATCTTTCTTCTTTGTCCCTGCATATTGTTGTGCGGGGCTGCCATCTCTGTTTTATCTCCTTTATACCTCTAAACATTCTTCTTACATCTTTTTCGTTTCTACATTCTTCAATGTCTTTCAGTCTGTTTTTCTCAAATCTCTCTTTTTCCTTCTACACATAATTTTTACTTTCCTTCTCTTTTCTTCATTGTTCTGTCTGGCGGCCCGTGTATCCTTTTGAACCAACTTCTTCCTTGCACTATTTCGTTCTTCTATTGCCTTCTCACATTCCCCATCATACCACTCTTTTCGCTTATCTCTGTTCTCCTGAACCAGCTTTGAGTCCATTGTTTGCCGTATTGCTTTTTCCATTTTTTTCAATGTATCTCTGGGCTTTCCTCCTCCTCAACAGTTATCGCTCTTATTGCTTCTTTCATTCCTCTTTGAAATTCCTCTCTTTCCTTTTCATCGGTGCTGATTCTAGTTACGTTATATTTTTATCCCTTCCTGCTTGGTTATAGATGGTTGTTGATATCCTCTGTCTGAACTTAACCAACACCATATAGTGGTCTGAATGAGCATCTGCCACTCTCATCACCCTAACATCCCTTATATCTGTGCCATGCCTTCTTTGAATAAGCACATGATCTATCTGATTGACTGTGGTTCCATCCGGTGATGTCCAAGTTTCTTTATATATATCCTTGTGTGGGAAAATAGTGCTACTTATGGTGAGATTTTTGCTTACCGCAAAATCAACCAGCCTTGCTCCGTTGTCATTGCATTCTTCGTGTAAACTATACTTTCCCACATTTGGCCGATACACGGTTTCCCTTCCAACCTTGGCATTCATATCTCCTAGAATCACTTTCACATCATTTTCAGCAATTGTATCATATGTGCGTTCCAGCTGTTCATAAAAGGAAGCTTTAGCCTCATCAGTCGTTTCTTCTGTTGGAGCATGAGCATAGATCAATGTCATATTGAAGAATTTCATTTTGACTCTCAATGTGCATATCCTGCCATTAATTGGTTTAAAGTTCAATATCGCCGCCTTATATGCTCTGTGTACAAGGAAGCCTGTTCCAAAATTAGCTGTCCCATTACTACTACAAAACATTGTGTAGTCTCCCGAATCAATCGTGCATGTTTCCTTCCACCTAATCTCCTGCAAAGCTGCTATTCCTATCTGGTACTTCCTCATTTGATCTTTCACATTCCTGAAAGCTCCTGCTCTATTTAAACTCAGTACATTCCACGTAGCCATTCTTACATTAGTCCGTGTCCACTGCTTGGTCATCATTGAGACTGTCCGGTTTCTACATGTGCTCGACATTTTCGTGACTACTTACATTTTACATGGCCGAGAAGTTACCCCTGCGCACAACCAACAGGGGATCTGCCCCCTCAGCCTGTTGGGTGGCTGCCTTTTCTATCGGGGATGTTCCCTTAGACTTTGAGGATCTCTCCTCTTCCTACAAGGCAGTAGGTTGCTACTGTTAACCTCAGTTGCCAGATGCTCCTTCCGCCAATTCCACAGTAGGGACCAATAAATTTTATTTCCGCCTTCACTGCCGTTGAGGTCCTTACCGTAACCCTGGTTAGGGTCCCATACATGGTACTATCGCCCGGGGCAGGCGACCCAAGGTTTTTTAAAGAGGTGTTACTCCTCTGTCACTCGCCAATTGGTCCTGACTTGTGACAGGCAGAACCTGGCTTCCTCAACAGGGGTCCAGGTTGGTTGGGTTGGCAAGCCTTGAAAATGACACGTATTTTCCACCATTTTCAAAGAATTATCAAAAGTTATGTTCTTTAACATTGATTTGCTTTGTTCTATATGACATAAACACAGTCAACAAGATGCTACAAATATATTATATGACTATTATTTCATTTCTTACGAATGTTTCATATAGCATGACCCTACTAGCTCATTATAGAGTGCAGATTTTTGCAGTGTGAAGTTTCTGTTATGTTATCTTTTTTTTACTTGCCAGCCCTTGCTGCTATACAGTATGGCAGGTCTTATGGCTGCTTTATAAATCTTGCCTTTTGTTTTAACAGGCATTCTTGTGCTGCATATATGTAACTCCAATTAGTGATCACTATTTGTTGCAAGCTGTAGCTGTTCTATGTATACCATCAGTGTTTATTTTTACATCATCCTAGATAACAGATCCAAGGTACTTGAACATTTTTATTCTAGGCAGTTTTGTAACATCAAGCACAAGATCTTCATCTCGTGGGCAAATTTTAGTTGGGTTGAAATTGCAAACCTTATATGTGGGTCTAGCTTTCATGTGCAGGCATTTTGATAAGATGCGTCTAGGCTGCCTGAATGTCAATTTCAAGGTGACAGAGAACTGAATCTCTGTTGGGTGATCTATGGCCAAGATTTTTATTAATTTTGTCGGGTGATTTTTTTAACTTACTGACATGGTACAACACGGAATGGACTTTGTTTCTGTCCTTCAAAAATCTGACTAACTCTGCCAGGTTCAAACCTACGATCTTGGGGTCCCGAGACCAGCACTACACCATTAATCCACTGAGGGATAAAACTTACCAATGAAATAATGAACAAATAAAATGAACTAAGGTGTACTGAGAAGTACAGCTGTATTTACTCATAACTAGCACATCTCATTTTCAGATCAGAGGAAAAAAAAACACCTCTTTTTGCATGCCATAAACTGGGGTAACTTTGCACCATCCTTGGAAAACCGTTAGTGGTGCTCCAGGGGCATGTGAGCAGTGTTGCCAACACTTAAGTCAAAATTCCCCCAAATCATTTCTAAAATCCCTCTAAATGAGACAATAACCCCCGAAATAATAATAATAATAATAATAATAATAATAATAATAATAATAATAATAATAATAATAATAATAATAATAATAATAATAATAATAATAATAATTGTACCGGGCGGTACACCTCCACGCCGCTTATTTAAACTTTGCGCCAGTTGAAACTCCCCTACTGGGAGAAGTCTGAACTTTGTCTTATGTGTTAATTTTCAAGTTACCCTGAAGATGCCACTACTTGGAAATTTTGAAGTTTCTGAACTGTGTTGTTTTCGATGTATTTTGTTTTGCTTGTAGTAAGAAGTTTGAACTTTCTCTTCTAGAGGACACTATTGAAGAACTACAACGGTGCACCCTAGTGCGAAGTGAAAGAACTGTTCTTTTGGAGAAAATTTAATTTCAAAAGTTTGTTCTTTGCTAAATTTCTTTCAGTCATTGTTTAAGTTGGCAATATTAACCCTTTCTTTCCCCTTGTTTTGAATCTAGCCAATCCCGAATTTCTTTAATTAATTTTCCACCAATAATGTGTTTCTTCTTCATATTGTGTAGGGGTTTTCTTTATCCACCAATAAAATGATTGTGGGCGGGTGTTTTCCTTCCTGAAACGCCTCGAACTTTCCGCGAGAGTATATAAACTGCTGATTTTAGGGTCTCTGCGCCACTTCAGTACCATCGTTCAGTGTGTAAAGTACATAGCAGGGGGCGGGAAGCGCCTCTTTCTTCGGTGAGCAGTTCTACACCAAGGTAATGGCCTTTTAATATCTTCTTTTCTTGCTAGCTCAGCAGTTTAACTCTCGGGGCGGGTCCGAAGCGTTTCTACCATGTAACATTTTCCTAAAATGTAACTACTCTTAGCGTCTATTATATTTTAAGGCTACATATTGGGATAGAGAGTGCTTAACCCTCTCGAGCTCCCACTCATTTTGTTTTGAGGTGAACTTATTTCTCACAACCGATTCTTCATTAATGTAAAGTAAATTGTTCTTTTCTAAAGTCACCTCTGTAGTATGGGATTAGCCCTTGCATTAGTGGCCTAGAGCCAGATTAGGTTTTAAAACAAATGCATTAGGAGTGCAGATCGCCTCCTCTCAAATTGTTATTTTAGAGGTCATGTAATTAACCTTCTTCTCATTTAATAGACCTCAGTAGGTTGGGTATTTTACCCCTGTGTATATGTCCTTAGAGGACAGCTTGAAGGTGGAATTAGGTGTGGCCTTTGACAGGCCTGAATTTTGAGAGCAAGTTGCTCTTTCTCGAAAATTTTGTTTTCTGCGCGCCTCAAGGAGGCCTTACTGTGTAATTTGGAGCAAGTGCTCCTAGGCATGAATAGGGTTTTCTGCCCCTCTGTTGAAACTTGTGTTTGGGGTAAAACTGGGCTAATTGCTCAAGAATTGTGAGGTTGGGGCTCGAAGCCCAAATCCTGTAAATATTGTAATTGTATTTTTATTGCCTTGCCACTCTGTACCTGTCTTTCGTGTTATTTCTGAATTTTGGAAAGAGAATATAACCTTGTTAAATTTTACATTAACTTTAATTTCGTAGTTTGAGACCCGTTCACACCCGCACCTTCTTTCACCTCTACCTACCACAAAAATACGGTAACAATAATAATAATAATAATAATAATAATAATAATAATAATAATAATAATAATAATAATAATAATAATAATAATAATAATAATAATAATTTTGCTGCCTTTATTCACACAAGGAATAAATCACTCCACAGAATTATTTACGCATCACAGATATTGCCTTATTTTGTTAAAACACCATGCAGAAATGGCCTTACAACTACATGAAGTGTAGTCACAGTCAAAACTGCTTTGAGTTACGTTATCAGACTGCTACATTCACGTATTGTGGGGATTTCCCTCCTACATGACGTTGACAACTAGTGGCGTTTACTCTGCCAATGGACCAATGAATTATGTGCGAGACCGGAAGTCTGTGATTCCCGTCAACCTTTACCGAAAGAAATAAATGATCCCGCGGTTACCGAGGAGAAGGAGGGACAGAGAGAGAGAGGGGCGAGAGATATGCATGTCTCTGATATTATGATGTATCGGTAGTTATTAATTAATTTAAAAACTCAGTAGATTGTATATAAATACACCTATATGCTAGTAGTCAATACACAAAAAGAATAAGAAAGAAAATAATACGGCGGCTGCTGCGTTCGTAAAAGAGACAAGAAGAGAGAATCTCAAGACACGTGAAGGGTTCGTACGTTTAGAGTCGCTAGATGAGAGAAAAACATGACGTTTCATGATTAACTGCAGTGTCCGAGACGGACTGGCAAACAGTGAAAATATTAAACCTCAAGATAAAATCGACACAGTAGCGGACATAAGCATGCTATTGCAATGAAATAAATAATGATAATGGCATCCCCATAGCCCCTCAAAATTCCTCAAAAGTAATTCCCCCCCCCTTAAAATTCCCCCTGACTCTTGTATCCCCCAACTTTCCCTCTGGGACGATTAAATCCCCCTAAATTTAGGGGTAAAACCCTTAAGTTTGCAACACTGCATGTGAGAGACTAAAGTAGTATATATGCTGTAAGCACAGAACAAACCAATTTGATTCTCTCAAATGCCACTGGAGCGCCACAAAATGTTTTCCTAAGATGATGCAAAGTAACCCTTGGTTACAGTACTGTATTTTAGAGCTGCATGTCCCTGAACACTGCATTTGTTGGTAAACAAAATGACTGAAGAATTTCAAGTCCAATAGTAAAGATAACTCTGTACTTTGAGTTTGTAATATATTTTACTGTGTGTGAGTACAATAGACTCAACTATCTCAGTCTTGACTGAGATTCCATGTTATCCAGTCTGATAAAATAAATTAAATAAGTATTGCATTTCCATCAGCACCGAACAGTTCAGTCGTTTCACACCTTGAGCCTAATAATCACTCTCTTCTGATCAGTATCGGACTGAACGCAGAATGCAACAACTGTATTGTTTTGTGGGTTGATTTGTCAGTACTGTAAGTACTATGTTGGCAGTCGTTTAAATGAGTGGAATCAGTATGAATTAACTGATGAAGCTTTATCACTTTAATGTCCCAAGATAAAAATGATGGTGAAGAATATGACGTCGTAACAAATGCAAGAAGTAAAATCACTTGGTGCTGATGGTTTGAGTGTGATCGAAAAGACACTGCTCTACGCAGAACAGCAAGACGACATATCACCGGCCGACATTATGATACTGCGACTTCTATGCAACGTGGCGGTGAAAAAGCAAGGCTATGTAATCAAACAGATCGGTAAAAACTTAAAATGAAATTATAAACTGTCAGTGTGTTTGACTCCTTGGCTGAATGGTCAGTACTGAGGCTTTCAGTTCAGAAGGTTCCAGGTCCGATTCCCGGTTGGGTCGGCGATTTTAATCACTTCTGATTAATTATTCTGGCTTGGAGACGGTGTGTATGTTTGTCTCAACATACTCCTTTTCATATTCAGACACCACACTACGCTACCAACCACTACAGAAACACGCAATAGTGATTATATCCCTTCACATAGAGTTGACGTCTGGAAGGACTTCCGGCCGTAAAATGAGCCAAATCCACATGAGCGACACTTTTCGCACCTGCAACCCTGCAGGTGTGGAAACAACAGTAGAAGAAGAAGAGTTCATATTAACCTGATTTGTTTAGTGTGTGTAACTTCAAGGCTTTTCAGTTTGTCGAAAACACTATAACAAACCAGCAAAAAATAATACATGCTATAAAACAAATAATGGGATTTTCGTTCTACAAGACGATCCTTAAATCATGCACATATGTGGTATGTACTGTTTTGTTTATGTTGCGTACTTTAAGGAGTATGTTGGCTATCGGTTAAATGAGTGGTGGTGGTGATTATTGTTTTAACCCTTTCAGGCCGTGTACGCACAATTGTGCGGATTCGTATTTTATTTATGTCTGTGCATATTTCACGTTTTCTTTGCGCTAGACCGGACTGCAGCGCTTGTGCGGGACACGTAGCATGTACTTCAGTTGTTTTTATTTAGCGCTTGGCCACCAGGGGGCAGGAATAAGGGTTGAAAAATACAGTTCATAGCAAATACAGTAGACATAATACGCGACACTGAGCGAGATATCGAGGGACAGCTATTGGAGCTCACTCTAGCGGATAGACCTGAACAGTACTGATTCTCTCATAAGAGCACGTGTATTTTTGTGTGAAGTTTTTGGTGTTATTTATGCGTTTTCAGTGAGTTGACGTAATTAAATAGTAGCGTGTGTCATTCCTTGATATCTCCTCTCAACATGAGGGGAAAGGTATGTGCTGTGTTTGGCTGCAGTAATTACGAAGTAGAGAAAAATGCGCGGTCGTTCTTCAGGTTCCCTCGTGACAAGAACATGTAAGTAATATTGTGTTTGCATATATATTCTTCCAGTGACAGATATTTTTATAGTACTTCATAATCTTCTGACCTGCTCGACCCATATTTTAACTGGCATAAAATGTAATACGCATATTTTATTCTATAGTGCAGCAGTTAACCTTCAATACCGATGTGTTGTTGTAGGTGTGATCTGTGGGTTTTGAAATGTCACAGAAGCGATTTGGATAAGGTGTACGACAATACAGCCAAGGGTATGTTACATTTTTGCTCTAATTGTACGCAAATATTCCTTAAAGCATCACTATCGACAACATTTTCATACTTTTCTTTCTTTTATCCCTCTTCTCAGATTAAAGCCGGGATTTTAAAGATTTTCTTTCTGTTAGTAGGCTTCATATTCTCACCGCTCACCACCCTCTAGGACCCCGGTACCACCTAGGGGTGATGAGGTGAAAAACCTTATCCACCAGGGAGAGAGAAAAAGAGAGAGAAAAAAGGACAGAGAGAGAGAGAGAGAGAGAGAGAGAGAGAGAGAGAGAGAGGGAGAGAGAGAGATAGAGACCCTGGTGAGAAGGTTGTTAGCGTGTCCGCCCCAGAATGGGAGTTATAGCGAACACGAGGGAGAAGATGGGCACAAGAAGAGGAACAACAAGTACAGTCACAATATTAAAAAACAAGAGACCATGGAAAAACTTACCGGAAACAGCGGAGGAAGACGACTTAAAGGCCGTGGAAATAAATGCACAAGAAGAACGGTGGCAGTGCTCCACCGAACGTGGCGAATGAAAACCGACACTTCAATTAAGTTAAAAAAAAAATTTAATGGAAGGGCAAAAGGTAGGTAACAAACCAAATCATTAAGTTAATAAAACCTAAGTTTATTTTAAAACGTAAACCCACAATGTAAATAAAATCAACGTAAGGTTGAAAAATGGAAAAGGAAAATAACAATAAGTAAAATAAATTAGAATATACCCAGGTAGGGTTTAAAAGACAATTAATTCATTACTAAATAACAATTAATGAAAAATAAATACTCTTTTAACAGATAATAAATAGAGAACTTAATGAAAACAACAAGAAAGAAAGGGTGACCTCCGTACCTAATAAAATGTGATCAGAAAACAACGGGAAACAAATAGACTTTCTTACATAAATGTTACCTTTAAATTAAATGTGATCGATCACGGATAGTTAAATAAATTTAAAAATATTAAGTTAACAATTATTCAAAAAATGGATCTTCAACGCGGTCGCTTCTCATAATTACCAAATTTGAAATCGTTCAGTTACCACCAAGGACAGTTTCCAAGACAAACAGAATTTTACGTTAAAAAACCTCCTCACGCGGGGCAAGGAAATGGTAACACAACATTAAAAGGAGGAGAAAATAAACAAATTAGTTTAAACAGTAACCGATACACTCGGCCCCGAAGAATAAAATCCAAGATCCACACAGGCACAACACGCCGGACAACAATTCACCCGACAACAATACACACCCGAACCGTTGCCAAGGTAACCACTAAACCCAAGCAAGGCCTCCAAATACACGGAGGAAAAACAGGCCAGGAAAAAAAATTAAATTCACCCAAACCCCAGAAGGGGGGGGGGGGGAGAAGAAAACATACCAAACGAATTAGAAAACAAAACACAGGAAAGCCAACAGAGAGCCGAAGAAGGTAAGGCTCGATACCTTGGAGACTGTACCTTGGTTTACAAAGAAGGTTACATTTTAAAATGCCAAAAGTAGATCAGTAAATTTTAAATTAATAATTCCAATTTAGTTCATGGTGAACCTTCCACATTACTGTGATTAGTTGCCGAAACAGTTTTCCAGATTTTCGATACCACACACGCAAATAGGAATTAATTTAGCGGCGAAGTCCAAATATTTATTATTATTATTATTATTATTTTTCCAGAAATCTTCGAAAATATCAAAATCCTCTTCAGGACGACGTTTAAAGTGTGTCAAACACTGGTACATACCTTTGGTGATGAAGAAATGAGAAGAATTTTTAACCTGACATTGTTGACGAAGAAATACAGTCAAGCAACCAGCATCCAGACCTCGTTGTGAAGTATCCAGACGAAAAATAAATCCAAAAATGCTCAGAAGAAAAGGCAGGAGGTCTTCAACTAGTTCGTACCGGGAAAATCCCCGTTAATGGAGGTATCACGGGGGTTTTCTAGAAGTCCACCTCTCCATGACGCCGGACACAAAACCACACCAGTTCGACATGGCTGCCTCAAGCGAACTAACTCTCGCGTCGGCAAGCAAGGAGCGGGCAAGTTCGCCTGGTCGTAGGCCCGCGCATGCGCAATTACGCTCAACCGACCATGAGGCCAGGCAATGGCCGCTGTGTACCGTAACTTAAAAAAGGGATGCTGGCGTAAGCCGTTTGACACAAATTATTCTAGGCCGCAGGGCCAGTTCAAAATGGTTATAAAGGGGAGGCTCACCTTTTTTAATATTGTCTCAGCCCTCCCGCCCCGAATCGACGACAAAATCTCATGCACATGCCATCAATGATGTGGTGGTCACACATATACTAAATTTGGGCGAAGTAGTCCAACAGAAAACGACCACCAAGATTAACTAATATTAGTTAGGAGTTCACATGACCAGGTTAATAGTCCAAGACACAGTTCCATATCACATAGTTTTTAGAAATAATTGGCGGGGTGCGATCAACATCAGTGTCCAGAAACGTTAACCGAGCACTCGGAAAATCACCAGAGTAAAGTTTGTCATCAAATAGAGAGTACAATGACCAGAGTTCACCAAATATTCAGGTTCACCTAATACACATGTTTTCAATGCATCACACAATGATACAGTTTATGACACATGACGCAGTTCACCTTGAGGTTTGGCAACTCTCACACTAATCACAGATATACTGACCAAAATTAAACAAAACCACATGATTATGAGTCCACGCATCCAGGTTATTTTCTCAAGCACGGTGGTAAACTAATTTTTTAATGCATGAATACCTTTACAAGTCCCCTTTGAAATTAAGGAAATGCATGATTTCGAGTTGCAAAAAGGTGACAACGGAGGAATGAAACACACAACGGGATCAGGGGAGGACCCAAGAAGGCGCAATTGGTGAATGTAATCTCCAAAATAAGTGAACCGCAAATTTTAGATCAATACAGTTTGATACGCTTGATTGAGTCAGGGCCACGGTACACCACTCAAACACAGAAGTGAGTAGTCAACAGGGTAAGCACCAGTTAGTACACGGAGTATCCATAATACCGGAATGGGACGAGCAACCACACCCATCACCATAGTCAAACAAGACCTCAAACTTCAACACTCAATTCGGTTAGAAATCAAATACCCAGGATTAAAATTACCGCAAAACAACAACCCATAATCAAGAGCATCAACCACAACATAAGGTGCCATGACCGCAGTGCCAAATAGCAATTTTCCACAGGAGCCCAAATTAGATGCACAGAGAGAAACAACGCCTAGCTTACAAGTACCAGCATGACAGTACGTCTTACCACCACTAACTAAACATAAATAAATATGACATAGGTCGAGAAGGTTTTTCATCTAGACAAAGGTCATTACACAGGCATACTCCAATGAAAGCAGGTTAAGCCCAAGGTTAGAATTTAGTAGATACAGGGCTAAGACACAGTGAAGAATCAATCACTAACAGATTCCAAGATGCACTGACAAGAGCATTAGGGCCAAAAAAATAATTTCAAATACAGGTTCAACTTCCACATCAAAATACACCACCTAATTGAATAAGAGTGAGGACAAGCAACCAAGACACAATAGATAAATCCAGCTTCAAGAAGTCAGGGTTAGGGTATAAAATATGGAAAATCCAAGGCTTAAAGGGTAAACATGTTTAGAGCAAGGGAAGGATTGACTGGACCGGTTGGAGACTTCTTAAGGTATCCAGATGGAGGGTTCGCGAATAGTCTGTCATCAACAACCAATCAGCCAAGCAACACCAAGCAACCGCACACATCATTAGTCACAAATAAGCAACCTGGAATTAACGGAACAGAAATAGGGATAGAAGAATCACAGGAGGGAACGCAATCTGGAATCAGTAACCAACCTACTACACAGAACCTTAAATACAATTAATTTCACAACGGCCAACCCATCAAATTAAAAGGCAAAGTAAAACCTCAGATCGGAAGACCAAAATGGAAAATATCGAGCAATGACGCACACAACGTACACCACCAGATACCCAATAGGGTCTCGGCATTACCCGGTCTACAAATACGTGACTTTCCCATCACACTGTCCCAATACGGCCACAGGTACTTTCTCCTATCCACCAGGAGAGCAAGCAAATAAAACATAAGTGGCGGAATACGAGGCGAGTCCATGGAAAATGCTCACAGTAGCATGAAGAAGGCAGTACTCTACAAGAAGACCCCATAATCTACTCGCAGGAAGATTCCAGTACCGACCAAGGGAGCACTACTCCGTCCCATACCAGAGTAGCAAACCCATAGCACGGTAAGATGAGAAACACCAATGTCAACAGACACTAAGAGATCCACTGAGAAAAATAAAACGCCATAGAGTGGCAGGTAAAATTAAACTGAGCTTTACAGTAGAAGAAATTACAGACACAATGACATCAGATCAATAGGAAATGCATGGAGATAGGAAAAGAAAAACCCGATCATACCAAACAGACACATTACTGAAAACCAACAAGCTAATTCTGAGAGTAGTAGATTCATGTAGAAGAAATGGCCATATCCACAGAACACGGAGGTAAATCAAAGACAGACACGAACACTGCCCATACCAAGGTGCCAACATCACCAAATAATACAACACAAAAGAATAACCCAACCATGACAAACCACACCGGACATGTGTCAGCTCCACAAAGGGATTAAAGGAACACTAACATCCTCAACAACATGCCGTGAAGTTCTCATGCCACCCCAAAATAAATCCCCAAAAATAATCCACGGTACCGTCACAACACAACCACCTTACATATGTCCAAAGCCATCCCAATGAAGGTTCAAAAGGGCATATACCACCCCTCAGGCAGAGGATCATCAACAACACAACACAAGACCCGACAAGTAGATATGGTAAGGAATACTTGAACCCACAACTCAAAGGAATTAGATAAATACCAACAGGTTAACAAGATTTTTGACAACACATATTCTAGGCCTGTAATTACCACAGCAGTGTACGATACCAAAAGAGAGAATAATCAGGCATAAGAAACACCAAATTACCAAATAATGCTTACAACAGGATGAAATCCAAGGCAGTGGTTCAGAAAAGATCAGTCAGATTAATTAATACACAGCAAGACAAGTTACGAGTAGCAAAACCTGAAGTGGCACAGACACCAGATAAATGTACTTCAACTAGTTGATAGGTTACACGAGGAAGATGGTTCACGACACACCAGAAATAGCTAAACACGTCCGACCGATAATCAGGAAGGGAAAAACCAGTTAAAACTATAACAGCTCAGGCACAAGGCCATCCAGTTATCCCAACCTAATACCGGCCAACACGGCCCAACCACAACTGATGACTGCCTCACGAGCAGTTGACAGAAAAGATAACTCCAATCACAAACCAAGACCAGACATACATACACATATTCACAGGTGGGATGATGAAATGAAAAGACACTCAAGCCAACAACACACAGCACTCAGCCAAAGCAGAAACACACCACAGCTCGGTAATGATTGAGGCACATCATATAGGCAGATTCAATATACCAAATTCCACACAAGGATGGGAACACGTCTCTAGTAACAGGTCAAATAAACCAGACATGATCTCACAAGGGTGCATATTTGACGCCACACTAAAAGCCAACTACACTTCAGATAACAGTAACCTAAACCAAATTTAAAGAAATAATAAAAGACAAGTGAGGTTAAGCAATTTCCAACTTAAAAACCAACCAAAGAGAACAAAAGGATTACAGGCTTGATAAGTTCCAAAATACCATGATGTTGCCCACTAGATTATCAGATACTAACAGCCAAGAACGGTTACTGGCATGGAAACAACAGAGGTTAGGCATAAGTTAGTAGGGGCAAATAACTTTACCCACACAGCACCAATTAAATGAAAAGCACATACAACCATCAATGCCAAAACACCAGGTCACAGTTCAAAACCATGAAAGGGCATAACAGATCACCGTACACCTCAGCACATAACCGATTACACATATAAGTAGGCATATTTGGACATGCTTAGTGGCCAGGTCAAATTATAATCAGAACCACACACCAGAGTTAACGCAGTAAGAAGGTATTAAATTTAGAAGACAAATAAACGGTTAGCATGTACACCACCGAGGTACCATACAGGAAATATGCTAGAAATGATAATAACAACATTAAGTCTCGGAGCCCAAGGCAAGGCCAGAACAGATAACGCAATAAGGTGATCCCAGGTCACACAATGTCACACTGCAAAAGCAACCGAGCAACCTTCACATAACATAATGATCAGAAAAGCTCTCCACGATTAAACCAGATTAATTCCCACCGAAATCGCAACCACAGTATGCAGGTAGGCAGCAAAAATACAAGGTTGACAGCCAGTACACATATTACAGGACATGTACTAAGCGGTAGTACACCAGTAGCCCTGAGTCAACCAAGTCGTACTCCATTACAAGTTGTTCAATTATTACAACTTCCACCAACCCAGAATAATTAATTACATGCAATCACTCACCAAATCCGCCAGGGAAAAGGAAGAAAAAAATTTACAGGTCACCTCGAAACAGCAAAGCAGAAGCAGAATTCACAGTACAGGTACCCAAAGGGTTTCAAAATCATAATCAGCAAGTAGATAAGTCCATACAGCTCAGCATAAACACCGTTGAAAGCAACAGGGAACTCCAAAACACAGGTACATGAAACAAATAACATAGGGAATTACACGAGATCCTTGCAGTGGAAGCGTGCTGGGCCCATAACCCAGAGGTCCGTGGATCGAAACCACGCTCTGCTACCACTCTCACCGCTCACCACCCTCTAGGACCCCGGTACCACCTAGGGGTGATGAGGTGAAAAACCTTATCCACCAGGGAGAGAGAAAAAGAGAGAGAAAAAAAGGACAGAGAGAGAGAGAGAGAGAGAGGGAGAGAGAGAGATAGAGACCCTGGTGAGAAGGTTGTTAGCGTGTCCGCCCCAGAATGGGAGTTACAGCGAACACGAGGGAGAAGATGGGCACAAGAAGAGGAACAACAAGTACAGTCACAATATTAAAAAACAAGAGACCATGGAAAAACTTACCGGAAACAGCGGAGGAAGACGACTTAAAGGCCGTGGAAATAAATGCACAAGAAGAACGGTGGCAGTGCTCCACCGAACGTGGCGAATGAAAACCGACACTTCAATTAAGTTAAAAAAAAAATTTAATGGAAGGGCAAAAGGTAGGTAACAAACCAAATCATTAAGTTAATAAAACCTAAGTTTATTTTTAAACGTAAACCCACAATGTAAATAAAATCAACGTAAGGTTGAAAAATGGAAAAGGAAAATAACAATAAGTAAAATAAATTAGAATATACCCAGGTAGGGTTTAAAAGACAATTAATTCATTACTAAATAACAATTAATGAAAAATAAATACTCTTTTAACAGATAATAAATAGAGAACTTAATGAAAACAACAAGAAAGAAAGGGTGACCTCCGTACCTAATAAAATGTGATCAGAAAACAACGGGAAACAAATAGACTTTCTTACATAAATGTTACCTTTAAATTAAATGTGATCGATCACGGATAGTTAAATAAATTTAAAAATATTAAGTTAACAATTATTCAAAAAATGGATCTTCAACGCGGTCGCTTCTCATAATTACCAAATTTGAAATCGTTCAGTTACCACCAAGGACAGTTTCCAAGACAAACAGAATTTTACGTTAAAAAACCTCCTCACGCGGGGCAAGGAAATGGTAACACAACATTAAAAGGAGGAGAAAATAAACAAATTAGTTTAAACAGTAACCGATACACTCGGCCCCGAAGAATAAAATCCAAGATCCACACAGGCACAACACGCCGGACAACAATTCACCCGACAACAATACACACCCGAACCGTTGCCAAGGTAACCACTAAACCCAAGCAAGGCCTCCAAATACACGGAGGAAAAACAGGCCAGGAAAAAAAATTAAATTCACCCAAACCCCAGAAGGGGGGGGGGGGAGAAGAAAACATACCAAACGAATTAGAAAACAGAACACAGGAAAGCCAACAGAGAGCCGAAGAAGGTAAGGCTCGATACCTTGGAGACTGTACCTTGGTTTACAAAGAAGGTTACATTTTAAAATGCCAAAAGTAGATCAGTAAATTTTAAATTAATAATTCCAATTTAGTTCATGGTGAACCTTCCACATTACTGTGATTAGTTGCCGAAACAGTTTTCCAGATTTTCGATACCACACACGCAAATAGGAATTAATTTAGCGGCGAAGTCCAAATATTTATTATTATTATTATTATTATTATTATTATTATTATTATTATTTTTCCAGAAATCTTCGAAAATATCAAAATCCTCTTCAGGACGACGTTTAAAGTGTGTCAAACACTGGTACATACCTTTGGTGATGAAGAAATGAGAAGAATTTTTAACCTGACATTGTTGACGAAGAAATACAGTCAAGCAACCAGCATCCAGACCTCGTTGTGAAGTATCCAGACGAAAAATAAATCCAAAAATGCTCAGAAGAAAAGGCAGGAGGTCTTCAACTAGTTCGTACCGGGAAAATCCCCGTTAATGGAGGTATCACGGGGGTTTTCTAGAAGTCCACCTCTCCATGACGCCGGACACAAAACCACACCAGTTCGACATGGCTGCCTCAAGCGAACTAACTCTCGCGTCGGCAAGCAAGGAGCGGGCAAGTTCGCCTGGTCGTAGGCCCGCGCATGCGCAATTACGCTCAACCGACCATGAGGCCAGGCAATGGCCGCTGTGTACCGTAACTTAAAAAAGGGATGCTGGCGTAAGCCGTTTGACACAAATTATTCTAGGCCGCAGGGCCAGTTCAAAATGGTTATAAAGGGGAGGCTCACCTTTTTTAATATTGTCTCAATATTAAGAGGAAAATTGTCCAGATTTTAATTGTTAATTCATTGCATCATGTGTGTAAGGAATGTGCTGATATTTTTATTGACAAGTGTCTTAATGTGATGATAAAATGTTTTTTAAATGAGAAAAAAGTCAAATCCAACCGTAAAAGTTCAGACAGGAATGCTAAAGCTAAAAAAGTAATGCATAAATGAAAGATCAAGCCATTTCACAGCAGCCCATTTCATATCTTGTTTATGTGTCTAATTTCAGTCTTTGAATAATAACCTTTTAAATAATTCTTCATTCATTTATCCAGAATTGCTTTAGCAACTTCGAAGTTAATATCTCAATAACACTTTATTTCTAGACGTAATTTATTTATTCATATCCGTATATACATTTCCATTGATATTTGAATTTAGCGCGATTTGTTCAGGTCAAGTCACTAGGAGCGCCACCGTCGAATTGTCTCCCATTTTAGCAAGGCGAAATCTGCAAGTGTCGCGTATTATCTCTACTGTATTTGTTCATAGGCAAGATGGCGGGAAGCAGTAATGCCTAAAATAAGTATTTATTTATTTATTTATTTATTGCATTCATATTAATATAGAACCTCTACTGAATATCACAATATAATCAATGAAGTATGTAAATTGTTTAGCGAACGTAAATTGTGAGCTTACAACATCGTACGTAATACCATGAGGTTCTGAATGTTGATACGCACAAGTGTGCGGGCTAGGTTACCCTATAGACAATGCATGCAAGAGTGCTGGGTGCTGTCACCAAAAGGACTGTGAAAGCAGAACTCGTACTCTATGTGAGAAAATGTAATGTATGAGGTTTTAATTGTTTAAAATACATTGTTCCACACTGTAAAATAGAACATTTGATCATGTACATGTGTGTATTCACATGTACTGAGCTGAAATGTTTTATTTTTTGTATGTCGTCAATTAAATCCTGACACGCACAATTGTGTGGGTTCTGTTTTATAGCTGAAAGTTCTCATTTTGTAAAATAAACTGTAAAAACATGTATTTGAGAGCATTTTATTAAGTTTTGACGTACAAACGAAAATTCACACCTCCAGTTTTCTTTCAAATCGGACGGCAAGGTGCTGCTGCCAAAAGGGCAGTAAAAGCAAACCTCGTCCTCAGTGCAGAAAATGTAAAATTTACTTTTGTTTGAACGAAGATATAATAATCGTTTTAAATTATTCCCCACTGTAAAATAGAACATTTGATCATGTACATATGTATATTCACATGCATTGAGGTAATATTTATTTTTGTGTGTGTAGTGAATTAAGTCCTGACACAATTGTGTGGGTGCTTTTTCTCAGATGTTACGGTAATTTTTATTTTGTAGAATAAACTAAAAATATATGTATTTAAGAGCATTTAAGTCAGTTTTTGATGTACAAAGAAAAATTCACACTGCCAGTTTTCTTTCAGGTCTGAAAGGGTTAAAAGGAAGTACAACTAGGCAACCATCCTCTATATAACACTAATCAGAGAGAAAAATGAAAGGGACCCGACACTTCGAAAAATATCAGCCAAAGTAAGACAAGGGCCACGAAGGGTGTGAAAATGAAAGACTCCCTAGCCCTCACAAACCTAATAGCGTCGGGGTAGGAAAAGAACAAGAGTTGACCAAGAGAGGTCAGTTAGGATAGATGAAAGTGAGGAGCTTGGCACAAGTAAGTGGAAGCAATGCCAGGACTCAGCTAAGGGCCACGTGGTCGCCAACCCATGCTCCAAAGTTCTGAGCCCCTGGGGCTTCTTTTAGTCGCCTCTTACGACAGGCAGGGGATACCGTGGGTGTTATTCTACCACCCTCGCCCACAGGGGGTTTAAATGAGTGGAAAAAGAAAACTTGTAGTCATATGATGAACCAAGACCGACTACAATATATCAGACCGTAATATCAAAACCAAGATGGTGGACGTCGTGGGCGCAGTAGCTGCCGACTGATGAAGGTTAGGGTAGCATGCAATAACTTCATTTCGACGATAAACCAACTCACGATTTTCGGAGATGTCGGAATTTAGTACCGCGGGCGTTGTTTTACCTGCCAGTAAATTTACTGACACGAGGTTGACGTATTTGAGCACCTTCAAATACTACCGAACTGAGCCGGAATCAAACCCGCCAAGTTGGGGTCAGAAGGCCAGAGCTTCAACCGTCTGAGCCACTCAGCCCGGCGTCACATTAAATTATTGTGTTGATACCACTGAAAGAGCTACACAATATCTGGTTCAATCAGCCAGAAATTACGAAAAGATCACGTACATATTTTGCAAACGGTGGTAGGTAATTTAACATGATAAATGTAACATCATAGGGAAAATCACTGTTGCACCGATGAAAACGCTTCGCGAACAAGTACTCATCACATATAAATATCTAGAATCACACATATTGTGCTAGAATAGATGGACAACCCCACAGCAAAAGAAAACAACAAGCTGATTATTTCGAAACTTCACTTAGTCAAATAATGTTTTCTCTTAGATTACACTTCGCTGGATAGATGGAAAATACATTATAAAACTGTTAAAATGATATTTATAACATCATTTGGAATGTTTAAAAATAATTTAAGGTTCGAAATTCCTCAATTTATTCACTCTCATAAGAACTATGAAACATAACGTGTTGCCTTAGTTTCGAAGTGGTGGACAATTTCTAATGTTCAGCACTCGATGAAAATGAAGTACACCCGAAATGATTACGCCAGCTCAATGAGCAGCCCCGGTGATGTTAAGCCTTCCTTACTGGAAACTCTTAAATCGTATGTTGACATATGATATAGTAGCATTTCCAAAAATGATGGTAAACTTAGAAATGAAGCGTTCAAACACTAAAGATATAATAGGATTTTCCCCATTGAAGAACATGTGTAAAACAACTCTATTGACTCTTAAACAATGATGTCTTTAACCTACATGGACGAGCTACAATTTGGTGTAGACTGCTTGATAGCAGATATCCACAGCATGAATCGGAAGGTATTGGTACAATAAAACCCTTGAGTTACAAACAAAGCTAATCCCTGCAAGTCCCCACTGTGGGTGGGGGCGGTAGAATAACACCCACGGTATCCCCTGTCTGTTGTAAGGGGCGACTAAAAGGGGCCCCAGGGGCTCTGAACTTTGGAGCGTGGGTTGGTGACCACGGGGCCCTCAGCTGAGTCCTGGCATTGCTTCCACTTGTGCCAGGCTCCTCACCTTCATCTATCCTATCCGACCTCCCTTGGTCAACACTTGTTCTTTTCAGACCTCAACGGTATTACGTATGGATTCCTAGGGAGTCTTTCGTTTTCATGCCCTTCGTGCCCCCTTGTCTTCCTTCGGCCGATACCTTCATTTTTCGAAGTGTCGGACCCCCTCCATTCTTTCTCTGTGATTAGTGTTATATAGAGGATGGTTGCCTAGTTGTACTTCCTCTTAAAACAATAATCACCACCACCACCACCATCCCTGCAAGTCACTATTTCTTCTGTGTAACAGTGTACAGATTGCTCCATCTGTCACAGTATAAGTTTTGTTATACACCAAGATCTAGCCAAATGTTCCTGCAGGCAAGCATAGATTCTTTCAAAATACAACTGCATCTAAATCACACGATACTTTGAAGCACATAGACACCATATCAATTATCACTATCTAAATGTTTTTTTTTTTTTTTGTAGAAGAATACGAATAGGTCCACCATTTAGAATTAGAAAAATAGTTTTCCCTAATCTCAGACTTACTGTCAGATGACATATGCCCACTGCCGTTTTGTAGAAATATTCTTGATGTATGTTCCTGATCCACTTCTCTCTTAATGTTTCATTCCTTATCGAACTTAAGAATAGATGTATGAGAGGCATTGCCATAGTTCGATTTAAATCCGGTTCACAACACGATCAAAACAAACATATTCTCACATGACTGCGTATAATTACAGATCTTAGTGACCACTGACCCATATAAATACACTCACACACTTATATTCTACAAAGAAAGTAATACTTATCGTCAACTTACATGAAATTACTCCGACTGAATAAGAAAACAAAAACGAATAGGCTCACCATTATCGGTTGGAAAGAGATCTTCCCTAACCACAAATTTTGGTTACACACATAGCCTACGATAGTTTGGTTTCATTAGATTGTTCCTGCTGGGTTCCTGGTTGTAGATCTAATTATACCGTTGCTGAAGCTTTTAAATTCCCTGAAGATAGATCTCTACAGGAGAAATGGATAGGGAATATTCACCCGGAAAATTTAATGTTGCTGACGTTATACTGGTATTTATATTCAAGAAAATTGTTAATTGTTTACAGAAATTTGCGAATATAACAGATGCTGGATGACTGTCAGTAAGTTCAGTTTATGAAATAATCTGGTATGATATTAAACAATTGAACATCAACTTCAAGAGAATGTCTCGGACCTGCCACTAAAGGGATTTATGAGTGATTCCGATTTGAATTTCAGAAATTACTACTTTCTTACTAATTTCTACTGATTTTTTGTGGATTGTGTTCAATGAATGTTCTATTTTCATGCATAATGATATGATTCGTTTCATTTTTTGAAAACTATCGATTACTATCGATAGTAGAGCTCATAATATCGGAAAATATCGATGGCGATTACTATCGATAGTTTGCCGCCTCTAGTATGAACTAAGTGATTTCATAGATCTGAGGATGTTCTTGTAGACCGAAACATATGATTATCTGTTTAATAAATAGTACTTGGTACATATTTTTAGAATGGAAAAGATCCTGCGGGCGCCCATGACCATCACCAATGTTTCCGACAAAATAACTTCCTCACTTTCATTAGAAATACCAGGTCATCCTGCGAAAAATTATTATCGCTACTATCAGAATCACCAATATCATTTAGAGATTCATCTTTAGTGTACGCGAGTCCCTTATTTTGTCATCAGACAAACATTTCTTCCGTTTCGCGCTCGCCATGTCTGTTTACGTTGTCAGCTGGCGAGTCAGAGATTGTATAACTTATAGACGAGAGAAGATAAGGCAAATTTTAGGCCAAAGGCTTCACGAAAGCAACTGAAAACTCTCCTGCCATCCGTTGTGAATGCTGTTAAACATTTTTCCAAAGATATTAGTATACCCGGGAAAATGTCGGGCGATCGCAAAATGAACACTGCAGCTGAACGAAAATTTCTCGGGCGGTCACGTTATGGGCAAGCGCGTGCAGTTCGAGAATGTCTCGGACCTGCCACTAAAGGGATTTATGAGTGATTCCGATTTGAATTTCAGAAATTACTACTTTCTTACTAATTTCTACTGATTTTTTGTGGATTGTGTTCAATGAATGTTCTATTTTCATGCATAATGATATGATTCGTTTCATTTTTTGAAAACTATCGATTACTATCGATAGTAGAGCTCATAATATCGGAAAATATCGATGGCGATTACTATCGATAGTTTGCCGCCTCTAGTATGAACTAAGTGATTTCATAGATCTGAGGATGTTCTTGTAGACCGAAACATATGATTATCTGTTTAATAAATAGTACTTGGTACATATTTTTAGAATGGAAAAGATCCTGCGGGCGCCCATGACCATCACCAATGTTTCCGACAAAATAACTTCCTCACTTTCATTAGAAATACCAGGTCATCCTGCGAAAAATTATTATCGCTACTATCAGAATCACCAATATCATTTAGAGATTCATCTTTAGTGTACGCGAGTCCCTTATTTTGTCATCAGACAAACATTTCTTCCGTTTCGCGCTCGCCATGTCTGTTTACGTTGTCAGCTGGCGAGTCAGAGATTGTATAACTTATAGACGAGAGAAGATAAGGCAAATTTTAGGCCAAAGGCTTCACGAAAGCAACTGAAAACTCTCCTGCCATCCGTTGTGAATGCTGTTAAACATTTTTCCAAAGATATTAGTATACCCGGGAAAATGTCGGGCGATCGCAAAATGAACACTGCAGCTGAACGAAAATTTCTCGGGCGGTCACGTTATGGGCAAGCGCGTGCAGTTCGAGAATGTCTCGGACCTGCCACTAAAGGGATTTATGAGTGATTCCGATTTGAATTTCAGAAATTACTACTTTCTTACTAATTTCTACTGATTTTTTGTGGATTGTGTTCAATGAATGTTCTATTTTCATGCATAATGATATGATTCGTTTCATTTTTTGAAAACTATCGATTACTATCGATAGTAGAGCTCATAATATCGGAAAATATCGATGGCGATTACTATCGATAGTTTGCCGCCTCTAGTATGAACTAAGTGATTTCATAGATCTGAGGATGTTCTTGTAGACCGAAACATATAATTATCTGTTTAATAAATAGTACTTGGTACATATTTTTTTAACAGGTATGTTTTATGTGTTACAATTAGTGTTTTCAACAGACTTAAAAGTCAGCACTCTAAAATATGACTTCCTTTACAGCAAAATATTCTGTTTAATCCAACGAGTAAAGAGTTTGTCTCATTTCGAATAAAAACCCAGTTTTTAGTAACCATCCATTTTATCAGAGTTTTTGCTTATCCGAGGTAGTATTGGTCCACATTTACTCTGATAATTGAGACTACTGTACTCAATACTGCATCATCTAAAATCACCACGGGACATGGGAGCAGCACAGCAGATGGCAAGTTTTAAACAGTGGAGCATGATGCATGTCACAGACAGAACCAAAAGCTTAAAGCTGTTATAAAACGTTACACATTTTTTCCACAGTATGTGAATATCTCTAACACGGTATTGTGTTTTCAATCTTATTGCCATAAGACAAACTTTATGAAGAAAAGTTAAATTTCTGATAGCTACACGGTCTATATGTTTACTGAAAAAGGTGAGTGAATTTTATGAGTAAACACAGTATATTCTGACTGGGGCCAATCATGGACTAACAGATTTTCCTTTATTCTTATAAAAAGGAGATTAGGTTTAAAGTTGATTCTACTTACTTGTGCCAAACTTCACTCTTCCTTTCATATCTACAGCCAAATCTTATCTTTTGGACTTGGTATTACATTTTTGAGGCCTAGGAATTATTTTATTTCAAGTGTTTCATGGCCCTTGGCTCTTTTTTATTCAACGAATTAAGAAAATGGAAAATTTTCTGATAACTTTTGGTCTATATATTTAGTCAATTTTGTTTTTCTCTTAAAACTAGGTCCTATACAATCCTTGGAACAGGGTCCCACCTTGAAACTAACATTCCTTTAGAAGCTTTATGAGATCCAGGTACTGAGAGAGGTTCAATGATTTCAAATCTGACAGATAGCTGGTTGAGCTCGGTGCTCGGAGTTTGGGGGTGACATTGAGTGCTGTGTACATCAATTTCAATGGCTCGACAACCATCCCCGTGAAAATCAACTTTCTAACAGTACTTGCTACACGGTCAAACATGAAGTAGAATTATGCAAATGGTTTCTCTTGAAATTTCCAAGTCCTCTGCATTCACTCTAAAAACAAACCAAACTCCATAGGCTGTGGCCTACCAAGTGGCCGCTGCTCAGCTTGAAGGCCTATAGATTATGAGTTGTTGCATGGCCAGCGCAACAAATCTTCTCTTCTTGGCTTTCTAGACCAGGGTCGCCTTCTCACCATTAGATAGTTCCTTAATTGGACTCTCGTACTCTGAATTGACCTTGAACTAGCCTTCACATCCAAGTAAAAATACCTGACCTGGCTAGAAATTGAACCCGGGAATAGAAAAGTCCAAAAAATAGATGGCATTTTATAAACATATGGAGTTTAGCCTTATCCTTGTGTGTTTTCATGATAGGCCTTGTTTCTCTTTCCCACACTGACCTGTCAGTGTGTTCATATTTATTTCTATCTTAACTCTATTTTGCAATCCTCTGCTGTTTATATTAAACAAATTAAAAAGCATTATTAGATTAAATGTATTTACCAGATCTATGTCACCTTGATCATATTTTTAGGTACCGTATGTAATGTCCGCCACTGTGGTGTAGTGGTTAGTGTGATTAGCTGACACCCTTGGAGGCCTGGATTCGATTCCCGGCTCTGCCACAAAATTTGAAAAGTGGTACGAGGGCTGGAACGGGGTCCACTCAGCCTCGGGAGGTCAACCGAGTAGAGGTGGGTTTGATTCCCACCTCAGCCATCCTGAAAGTGGTTTTCTGTGGTTTCCCACTTCTCCTCCAGGCAAACTGCCAGGATGGTACCTAAAACTTCAGGCCACGCTGCTTCCTTCCCTCTTCCTTGTCTATCCCTTCCAAACTTCCCATCCCCCCACAAGGCCCCTGTTCAGCATAGCAGGTGAGGCCGCCTGGGCGAAGTACTGGTCATCCTCCCCAGTTGTATCCACCGACCCAGAGTCTGAATCTCCAGGGCACTGCCCTTGTGGCGGTAGAGGTGGGATCCCTCGTTGCAAAACCGACCCTGGAGGGTAAACAGATTACGAACGAACCGTATGAAATAAACTTGGTCTGAGATTTTTTCATTTGTTCTACCTCTTTACTTAAATTAACCCTTCCCTCACCAGGGAAACTAGTTTTCCAACGGCATATCTACCTAATTCCTTAAAAATACTCCTGATTTTTATTTCTAAACATCTGTTTGACTTTGTGCGAGAAGACGACTTCTTATTCAACACGCAATATTCCAACTAAATTGCATGAGCATGGCTATATCTGCTGAGAAATATAATAGCTTATTACCTTGTTTTGCTGGCCCTGGGGTATAGGGGTAGCGTACCTGCCTCTTACCTGGAAGCCCTGGGTTCAATTCCCAGTGATGTCAGGAATTTTTACCTGGATCTGAGGGCTGGTTTGAGGTCCACTCAGCCTATGTGATTACAATTGAGGAGCTATCTGATGGTGAGATAGTGGCCCTGGTCTCAAAAGCCAAGAATAACTGCCGTGAGGATTCGTTGTGCTGACCACACGACACCTCGTAATCTGTAGGCCTTAGGGCTGAGCAGTGGTTGCTTGGTAGGCCATGGCTCTTCGGGGCTGTTGTGCCATGGTTTTTTTTAAATTACCTTGTTTTAATTCAGTACAAGAATTCACAGAAACACTTTTGATCTACTGCATCCAAACACCAATACATTGTGAGAAAAATCATTTTAAGGGTCCTACACTTCATTACAGCAGCAATTTCTCTCACAAGATCACCATTTGAAACTGCTTTTTCAGTCGTATGCAGGGCTTTAGTTGGAAAATACGAACCACCAGTCACTCACCTAACGTTTAACATTTTCCACATGGATTCACAGGGGGTGAGTTCCATTGTCATCTGTATTTGCCAGGAATTGGGGTGATCTGCTGAATTTCTTCCAAGTCTTCAGATATGGTAAGAGGATCAAACTGTTGGGGAGTATGGGTTTTGTAAGATTAATCGATGGATTGTTGCTATTTCTTGATAGATGCAGTCTCTTTACATTCTTTTCACCCATGCCAGAGTTAAATGTTGCTTCCAAGGTCTCAGTTCGTTTACAGCCGTGGCGGTATGGATGCCGCTGAGGTATGGGTGGTGCTGAGTAATGTCGTTCAGAGCAAGACTAGTGCATCTGGATGTTGTCAAAGGTGCTGTTCATATGGCCAGTCCTGCTGCAATAGCAATTTTTGGACCATTGAGGAAAGCAATGGTAAACTACCTTATTATGGTGTCACCATCGGTTTGTGCGGTTTCCATACAACTGCATAACCTTTGGTGGTGTTATTTGAAGATGCGACCAGCCTTCAGACTGATGACTGAACAGTCCGATACAGACAGACAGTTAATACTGCCCTGCTGTGATGCTCATAGACATCCCTATCCATGCGGCTAACACTTATAATATGTATTATTCAGTGTAGTTTGGCAGCTACATCCCTGTGTGTGTATTCACACTTGAGTAAGCCTTAAGGAACATTTTACTGCCGTCATTTTTTTCCTTCCTGGTAGTACGTGTTGTTTAACCCTGGAACCATACACCGGAGCACCGAGTGACCCAGAGTTTTTAATTCTTAGTAATTTGGTGTGCGCAACCCCTATAGTGACTTTCCTTTGACCTTCGTACTCTCTCAGCTCGTGCACTAATTCTAATGCGTGACGACTGCTTGTATATCAAAACATACATGGTTATTACAAATGACTGAAGCGATTTCATAAATTCACTGTAGCTCCATGGATTGACATATGGTCACGAAACTCAACAGTCATGTAGAAAAACTAAAAAAGTTTTGGTCTGCTGAAGTCGCACTTCTGATTTCTGCCACGAGAGCGCAGCAGCATTGAGCACTGCGCAGTGAGACGAGATGGCAGCGGAAGCCTTAAATTTCCAATAGATGACACTCATATCTCCCCTCTTTTTTTCTTCTTTTACAGGATCAAGGATCATATAAGAGAAATAGATCCGTCACTCCTGTATAATAAAGTTGGCTGAGAAAACAGGTCATGGAAGCTACAGTGGCCACTTTCTCTCTGCCAACATAAGGAAATAAATCCCACGATTGTACCTCGTAGTAAACACTATGATGATTGTTGTTACTTTGTTAAAACTTTAATTGTGATAGAGATAATGATTGTATTTCGGTAGGAAAGTTGTATCTAAAGCTTCTCTCGTGTCTTTAACTTGGAAAGTAAATTGCAATTACCGTATTTGTATGTTGGCAATACTGTTATAACGCTAGCTTGTATCGTTGTTTCACCGTTCGCATTTTAATGTAAATTTACATCTATTAAGTGATAAAATGCAACATTGATCACTGAAAATGTTAATGCAATTCATATAAAACCCCAAAACGCCCATACTTGCCTAAATCACGATCTAACATAACCTCATTCTTTCGTTCGTTTGTTGAACACTTCCCACGACTTTTATGTATGGGAATGGAAAACACGAGAAGGAAAGGATGAAAGTAAAACACAGCATAATGCCCACAGTTTATATTTTGAATTCATTTATTCCAAACAGCAGGTAAGAAGCACAATGACACAGACGTTTACTCGCAACAGCTAGGTAGTTCAATGTGAAGTACGTTCATAATCATAATACTATTTCTTCACACTAAGAACGCGCATAATTATAATTTCACACCATACTCTCAAAAAACTGGATCAAAAATCTCGTTCAATGCGAAGGAATCTCAACAAATTTTCGTCTAACAAGCACTATTACATACCGTACGACCAAGGTCCCTTAGCGCGCAACGATAACGGTGTTGTGTTTTAAATTTGCTGTACCACGCAACTGAATGTGTAATGCCAACCTCTGCCTTCTAAATTAACCCTCTAAAAGAGAATTCTAGTTTTCATTAGTTGGCGGAGATCGATTGGCCCATCTCAGAACTGCATCGGACGCTCCTAGGGATGGGTCCAGTCAGTTCATTTGCTTGAACTAGTTCATTCGATACCGTTCATCGCCTTGAGTCGTTCAAATGAACTAGTTCAAATGAGCGAGGTAGTTCATAAGCAGGGGAGAAATGTGCTGTCACGTGACCATTAACATGGTACGCCATTGGCCATTTTTGAACGAGCTCATTTTGTCGTTCAAATGAACGAGGTAGTTCATTTGTGCTCTCGCGGCATTTCGTTCAAATAAACGAAGTCGTTCAAACGAACGAAGTCGTTCAAATGAACGAGGTAGTTCATTTGTGCTGTCTTCATGGAAACGCTCTCGTGGCACGTCGTTCAAATGAACGAGGTAGTTTATTATGAGCTCTCTTGGCAACAGCACAAGCGGCGTGAGGAGAGGTAGTTTACCGTACCGCACGCGAACTAGTACGTAAATTTTACAACAGATGGTACTTGCGTACGTCTTCGTCTTCCTTTAATTTAATGGCAAACCATACAGCCTTGACCCCACCCCACCTCCTACGTTGTTTAAAGCTCGGTGGTTTTAAGGGGCGTATGAATCAGCTGTTTGAGAGAGAAGAAGCTACTGTATTTACTGCCTTTATATACGGGAAAACATTGCACTAAGGCGATAATTGTCCTTTTTATCTGTTAAAGAGCTGGGAGGACGAACCGTATGAAACGTCCTGTTAATAAGGGATGTTCCTGAATAGCTAACTAATAAAATGTCAGATGTAAGTCCTTTACGGCGTTTGCTGTATAAAACTAGAGTTTCGTCTTAGGCCTGACATTACACTCATCATAGTGGAATGTGTCAGGCCCTATCCACTGACGATGATTGGGTGTATGCACGTGAATTTATCAGAAGCCCATTAACTTTTGATGTGCTCTATTGGTATGAAAAATCTAATTCCCTCATCGATAAACATTCCCCATTAATATTACAACATATTACAGTGAGTTGTGACTGACATTATGAACTTGAAATGCGGTCAGCTGATTCTTAACCCAGACATACCGGTAATTAACAGTTTCGTTGTCAGGGAAGAAATGTAGAAGATACACAATTTCAATTTGTCTTCATCACACCATTGTTAAAGCGTAGTTCTTTGCTCTATTCACTTGATCATAAGAATGTATGGTAATTTCGAAGGAATACGATAGAAAAATATTTTGTATGCGACAAAGTGACAATAAATACGTACATAGGTTAATGGGAATGCAAAACTCCCTCTGTAGATCAGTAGTCTACTTCCGATCCGCAAGATTGGGGGTTCAAACCCAGCAGAAGTACTCGGATGTTTGAAGGGCGGAAAGAAATCCGTTCGAAACTATATCGTGCGATATCGGCATGTAAAAGATCTCTGGTAACACATATGGTGTTTACCTTAAGTCAGCCAGATCACCCTCCTGGTGAAATAAAGCAGAACATCAAATCAAAATGCCTGTACATGGTAGTTGAAGCGTACTTAAAATAATAATAATAATAAATTTATTTATTTATCTGTTTACCCTCCAGGGCTGGCTTTCCCCTCGGACTCAGCAAGAGATCCCACCTCTACCGCCTCAGGGCAGAGTTCCGGAGCCTGAGACTTTTGGTCGGGGGATACAACTGGGGAGAAGGACTAGACCTCGCCTAGGCGGCTTCACCTGTTATGCTGAACAGGGGCCTAGTAGGGGGGGGGGTCAAAAGGGATAGACAAGGAGGAGGGAAGGAAGCGGCCGTGGCCTTAAGTTAGATACCATCCCGGCATTTGCCTGGAGGAGAAGTGGGGAGACCACGGAAAACCACTTCGAGGATAGCTGAGATGGGAATCGAACTCACCTCTACTCAGCTGACCTCCCGAGGCTGAGTGGACCCCGTTCCAGCCATCGTACCACTCTTCAAATTTCGTGGCAGAGCAGGGAATCGAATCCGGGCCTCCGGAGATGGCAGCTAATCACGTTAAGCACCACACCACAGAACAGAGGTGGGCATCATCATCATTATTATTATTATTATTATTATTATTATTATTATTATTATTATTATTATTATTATTATATTTTTGCTAGTTGCTTTACGTCGCACCGACACAGATAGGTCTTATGGCGACGATGGGACAGGAAAGGACTAGGAGTAGGAAGGAAGCGGTCGTTGCCTTAATTAAGCTACAGCCCCAGCATTTGCCTGGTGTGAAAATGGGAAACCACGGAAAACCATCTTCAGGGCTACCGACAGTGGGGTTCGAACCTACTATCTCCCGAATACTGGATACTGGCCACACTTACGTGACTGCAGCTATCGAGCTCGGTATTATTATTATAATACAGCAAATGAATGAGTGCACTTGTTACACACATGACCACTTCCTTTTAAAATTTAAAATTTGGGCTTGGAGCTGTAAAAACGGTGGTAGGGTGATAGTGATTACATTTTTATACAGGGGAAACTGAACAGTTTTTAAAGCCCAAAACTGAAATATTGATAGGCCTATTTGAAGGGAAATAGCCAAATTTTCACTCCTGATTCACCTTAGCGTAGTTTACGGTATTATTTCCTTAAGATGTATTTGTTTAGAGAAAATATTCTTAAGGCGTATTTTTTATGTGGTTTATGATGGTGGAAATGATGAAAACTTTCGCGTATTCTGTGTCAATCGCATCTTAAGATAACTTATGTGTACTGATGTGTTGTAATTGTTACCATGTGCTAGCATGGTTTTGCTACTCCGCTCCAAATGCGTGTGATTTCGTTGTTGACATTGTTTATTTTGTGTGTAGACAGAGTATTTATTTACCGGTGCCCGTGTATTATTCCCCACAACTGTCGTGTATGATAGAACGCATACGCAAGTGCCAGACAGTGAACACTTTTTTTTTTTTTTTTTTTCGTAATGGAATTCTGAGTAACCTCGAATACGGTATTGTTCGTTAATATTATGTGGGATATCGTTGTTATAAGAGGTAAACCAGCGACATTATCACCCGATCGTGTGTTTCGTGGACCTATCTTGCATAGGACCGGACTCGAACCAACATGCGCTCAGTTACAAAGCTAGGCGACTAGTACGACATTCTGTGAACTTGGTACTTCATCGTCTTGCGGAGCGCCTAGCACGAGCAGCAAACAGCTGCCCAGTGCCCAGCGGCGCCGCCAGCCTGCCTAGGTGGAGAAAAGTCATCTACGAGAGACAGAGAAACAGGTAAACATCTTAATTTTTTATAACTCTTCTCCCTGCTCCATCACCAGTTGAGAAATGTGCTGTCATGTGATCATTAACACGGCACGCCATTGGCCATTTTCGTGCGTGCTTATTTTGTCGTTCAAATGAACGAGGTAGTTCATTTGTGCTCTCGCGGCATTTCGTTCAAATGAACGAGGTAGTTCATTTGTGCTGTCTTCATGCAAGCAGCCCTCGCGGCATTTCGTTCAAATGAACGAAGTCGTTCAAATGAACTAGGTAAAGCTATCTTAGCAACAGCACCAGCGGCGCAAGAGATAGTATTCCGTGCTGGCGCAAGAGAGATAGTATTCCGTGCTGGACGTGAGCTAGTACGTAAGATTTACAATAGATGGTGCTTGCTTACGTCTTCGTCCTCCTTTAATATGCTGTATGCTCGCGTGAACGACTCGTTCAAAATATTTGAACGAACTCGAACTCGTTCAAATAAACGAGTCGTTCAAATGAACTAGTTAGTTCATGAACGACCCAACTCTAGACGCTCCCTATGAAGTGTCACCCGCCTGTACAGGATACATCCGATTTAATTTCACATACTAGATCAATATTTCTCCGTTAGGAGAACAATCAACACATTACTGCACAAAACAATGGCTGAAATTACAGCGCAAGGAATCCCATAAGGGCTAATTTACGCCGATCTACACGACGTTTTGTTACCAGTGGACTTCATTTTTCAACCATTATGTGTGATTTTGGCGTTTCTCATTATGTTTATTTTTAAAAAACAGCAACATAGTTTATAATAAGAGCTCACCCAGATATGAAAAACTGGTTTTATCATAAACAGTTTAGTGCAATCAAACGTAGATATATTGGACAACGATTTTTAAGAACATCTAATTACCATATACTATTTCTAACATTTAAGCCATCCATTCCGTTTTATATTTTAAACAATTTGAATGAATAATTTTTGTTTTAATAGACATAAATAATCTTATTGATTATTTTTAAAGTATTAAATTCATACATTTTACCAATGTATTTTAGACATTCTTTTGTGATATACACCAGGATCAGGGCCCTGACCTACCAATGTTTTAGGTTTTCTATTGCTGATGATGCTCACTAAGATTGAGCGAAACATGTCCAATTTGTGATTTAACGGTTTCATCCTAAACATAAGGATTTTGTGTATTGGAAAGGTGGTTCTTCAAATATATTATAAATATAATAATTTAGCGGAAGCCAAACCGATGGATCGGTCGTGTCATGGCCTCCACGCTCTCCTGACGTAACCCCATGCCATTTCTTTTGTGAGGTTACGTGAAAGACTCACTGTTTACACCTCCACTCCTAACAAACCTGCCAGAACTGCAAGCTCGCATCAACCGTGCTTTCGAATCCATTCACAGAAACACTTATTTTGATCTACTGCATCCAAACACCAATACATTGTGAGCAATATTATTTTAAGGGTCCTACACTTCATTAAATGCTGCGCC
The DNA here is from genome assembly GCF_040414725.1 of Anabrus simplex. Lineage (NCBI taxonomy): Eukaryota > Metazoa > Arthropoda > Insecta > Orthoptera > Tettigoniidae > Anabrus > Anabrus simplex. The sequence goes on from NC_090265.1 coordinate 676,600,122, forward strand.
GAGTGTGGGACGAACTTGATTATAGGCTTGATGTCTGCAGAATCACTAAAGGGGCACATATCGAACATTTGTAAATGTCAAAAAGAACTTTTTGAGTTTTTCTATGTGTGTGTGTGTGTGCAAAGCCTTTGACAATATGTAAAATAATGAAGTTATTGTAGAGTTTTGGAATCACTCAGATCATTTGTAATAACCCTATATATTTGGGGCATACAGTTCTCCGGTGTACGGTTAATGAAAAATTTTTTTGTAACCTTCTTGACTTTTTACACTTTTTTAACATGTAGGCTACCTTTGTGTTAAGAAAGTTTGAAATCACTTGCCTTGAAAGCAATGAACAGATTTTATCAAAATCATATAGATCTGAGCCTGATACCCTCGATGATTTCGTCACTGCTCTAGACAACGATGAAAATAAACGTTGTTGAAGATGTTGATGTGATAGAATTTATATTTCCCCATCGTGCTTCATCCTGGGTATGACAAGGACTGGAAATCTCATCAACATGCAGAGGAATCTGCCTTTCTATTGCAAAAAAAAAAAAGAGGTACGTATGACACGCAGTCAGTTTCAGGTCTAGAATAAGCAACAACTGTCTTAAGAGTCTAAAATGACTATTATTTGCAGTGAACGAAAGATATTCACATGCAAAAACCAAATGGTAGATTTTTTTTAAAAGTCTGAAATTGTAAAAAAAGGGCCTTCCCCATTTTCATTTTACAGACTGCTAATTCCACCTCCAACATTGTGATATCATCATCCACTGTTGAGTCATCACACCATGTTACTACCATCTCTGCACAATTTCTCACATTCAGCAGTTTATCAAAATACCTACTCCTTCCATCTTTTCTTTATTTCTACTGGATACGTTATCAACTCTCTCCCTTCCTCTTTCACCAGCTTTGTATATACTTTCCTATTATTGTACTTCGTATAATTCCATACAGCATTCTTTTACTGCCAGCTTCATCCATTTCCATCTTTTGTATAAATTCTTCCCATCTTTATTATCAAGATACTTTCTTTTGCTTTCTTCTTTTTTTAAATCTCTATTCCATTTTTGCTATGCTTTCTTCTTTTTCACTACTTCTCTCACGCCATTCCATCACGGTGTCTCCTTTTCTTTCACTCTCGTCAATGTTCTACCATTTACAAATGCCCTTTTGAAGTTGGACCATTCATTTTCCACATTTCCTACTTCAGTAACTGGAATTTGTTGTTTCATTCTCTTTGGAAATTCTTCTTGTTCATTCTTGTCTTAATTTCCACACTTTTATTTTACTATCTCTTATTTCCTTTAATTTTTCCATTCTCCCCACTCACATTTTTACTATCACAACTCTATGGTCTCCTTCACATGCTTGTCCTGGTAATTATTATTGCTGATAAATCTGAAAGGAAAAACTCCTAAACTGATTTAAAAAAAAAAAAAAATGTATGCTTTCATCTATGTGTAAGTTTGGCTCCTTGGCTGAATGGTCAGGGTAGTGATCTTCGGTTTAAAGGGGCTCAGGTTCAATTCCTAGTCAGGTCGTAATTTTTTGACTTCAAATGGTTAATTCCCTTGACTCAAGGACTGGGTGTTGGTACTGACCCGAACATCTCTGCAACTCTCACACCACACGCAATAACATGCAGTTTCCTGTACATGGCGGATGCGACCCACCCTCGTCGGAGGGTCTGCCTTACAAGGGCTACACCAGGCTAGAAATAGCCACATGAAATTATTATTAATCCCTGTGTAAAATCATTTTTAATGGAGCAGTCATCTAGATTTCAGGTTACTAACCAATTCATGAACAAAAAATATCTAGTAACAAACCTGAAAGAATCCAGTTCAAATACTAACTTCCTTAGTCTATGTTTCATGCTGTAATGACATCCTAATCTCCATAAGTCTTTATTCTATGCTTATGGAGATTATTATGTTTAATCCTCCTATCTAATGATCTAGCAGCCCAACACATCAGAGGAGAACAAGTCATATAATTTAATGACAGAATTACTTGAAAACTATGACACAGGAAACTGCTTCAGAATGCAGAGAATTGACCTCTTTTCAATTCAAATAAAATGAATACTGTCCTCCTCTGACTATTCTACTGGCACTTACAAGTATGTAATAACGAACTCTCAATAACACCTACTTTATTAAAGTACGAAATGATTACATCATTAACAGTTAACAAAAGTGCCACTACTCTTCTTTCTTCAACACAAGAGAAGATCCAAATATTCATAAAAGGAGCTGGGATTTAGGAAATGGTAGATGACAGGAAATATGTATGAAAACTCTGTTTGCCATGAAGAATTAACACCAATATTTATCAAATAAACACAGTTCACATTTTTTATAATTATTTTATAAAACATAAAAAGTTTGATATCCAACAAATATAACTAGGAAAAACTCCCCTGGTACAAATAAGCAAGGCCAGGCACCAGGAAGTGGCTGCTTCATGGTTTCTCAAATTCCCTGGTGCAACCTAACCGTGAGCGAAAAGGGCAGGCAACAAATATGTTTTCCCAAGTGGCGACCAAACTCTCGCCTGCAGCCACTTCCCACCGCCTAGGGTACGTTATACAAAAAATTAGAAAAATGTACAAAAATTCATAAAAATAGTAGGTAGTGGATGAAATGCACACAAGTACCCCATATTAATATTAGAATACTAACAAGTGCTTTTTTAAGTTGAGTGAACTAGAATAATAGGATATTTGGGATTTCTACAGCCAACACAGCAAGGGCTGGAAAAACTTAGAGGAAATTTTATGTAAAACCCTGCTTAACCAGAAATTCTCCTACTAGATTACTGAGGGGTACTTCTTCTCCCATCCCCTTGCCAAATAATCCTCATGTCAGGAGGAATACAGCACTCAATTCCCTCGGCTTGTTGGACAGCTCTCGAGATGGTAACCAGCTAAATTCATTTAAAGCAAAGTCATATATTGCATGAGGCCCATCATCAACATCTTATCTCTAGCACCAAGGGAAACACTCCATATATTGCACTAGGTATAGTTATAGCATGACTAAACAGGGAATCAATCATTACTTTGCATTACTATGTATAAAAATCTTCCATAGCTTAGCAATAGCAACATTTAAGGTAATTTTTTTTATCACAATATAGAAATTAATCAAGAGATAATATTTTTAATAATTAACTATATCAACCTACAACTAGAAAGTTCAGTTAAGCATAAAGTGGGGATTATATGTCTCCACTCAGCAAAACACAATGCACTAAATTCGCACTTAGCTATGAAATCCAAGTTTTCGCCAACAAGTCTAGGGGATAGGACACTGCCTGTGGCATTAGGACAAAGGCAATATATCTTTAGAGCAGCGAGAAGAGGATGGGGATTGCTTTTTTGTTTTGTTTTTTTCTCTTAAGAGTACAAAAATTATTGCAGGCTAGAAAAACACTGCAAACCATACAGAAAAATCTTCACATTTACCCACAAAACAGGACTATTTGAATAGGTGTGGATAATACTGCATATTATTTATATTAACTAGACTGTAAGTGTAACAAGAAACTTAAAAAAAAGTCTTTATATACGCTCCAGTTCACTTAGAGACATATAATATTATTATTAATTATTATTATTATTATACTTACTATTCCATAATAGAGAATGACTTGTGAAATCAACTAATCTTTTTTTCATTTCAAATTTACAAAAATTAAAAAATATCCATAATCTAAAAATGAAGCACCATGTAGTTCTGGATGATTATAACCTCCATATGGGCTAATACATTATAGGTAGAACATGTACAGGACATACAATGGACACTGACTTGTATTATGACTGGGTATAGTAGCTTCCATGTCCATTTTCTTACACGCAATATTCAAATGGAATTTTGTGGCTGCTGGATTGTAACAATTTTTCATTATGCATCAGATAAGAAAATAGATATTCACATTTATAATCCAGAATTATTAGAAATGCTATCAGAATTGTGTACATACAGGATATGCATACCTCTAGGTACAACTGCAAGAAAATGGGGGTTGAAGACTTTGCTAATAATTACTATCAAATTCACTTTCAAGAAAAAATTATCACACAAACTACAATGTTTCACAAAGTAGCCATTATTCATTTTTCTTTTATTCTCTGTAATTTAAGATGTTCTGAAAATATATAAAATCATCAGAACTCATACTGTTACACAATTTTGTCCCACTTTCTTACAGGCCATTCAGCACCTTTGTTATTAACGATACTGGGATGTGAGCGTGGCACACTTGACACCTTTGAATATGTGTTTCAAAATTATATTTTGTGCACTTCCATTTGCCAGAAGGGTATGAAAATCACAACATGCAATGAGAAGTTCCTTCTAACCCACATAATAAGGATAAATATAGAAGTAGCTCTGGCTAATTTTATATAAGGTGTTTCAAAATTAGCTCAGTGAAAATGAACTTTTCTCAGAAAGTACCTTAGTGGACTTATTTTTGGTTTGGTGTTGCAGACAATGTCTTTTTTTTAAATAACGATTGTAGAGATATTTATCAAAACCTTGATTATAACATTTTAAATATACTAAAACTTTGCATTTTATGGAGGAAAAAATGTAATTAATGTATGTTCATTTTTTGATAGCTCATGTCACTGGTTATCAGAAAATAATGGCCATTCATCAGGCTCTGTTTTCTTAACATTTTCCAAAAAACGGTGGGCCTTTGAACATAACTGTGTAATCTGAATGCACCTAACTAGCAGAATGTATGAGTTAAAATTACTTTCAGTGAGTTAATTTTGAGACACCCTGTATGAAATTGCGATGAGTTACTTATATTATCAGTATTATTTAGCTTAGAAAAGAATTTCCCTTTGCATTTTGTGATGTTCATACCCCTTTGGCAAATGGAAGTACATGAAGTAGAATTCTGAAATGGCTCTATTCAAAGGTGTAAAATATGCCATTCTCATATGTTAGTATCCTTAAGCCATCTCTTTTCTTAAAATTCCACATACCAACACCACATCATTGTCGTGGGTTTTCTCCCTAATACACAGTAGCACTTTTTTTATAAGGCCAAAAGTAGATTGAATTTTATTTATTTGGTATGTATGTAAAATAATTAAAGTACAGTAAGACCCATTAATCTTTAATTACTTTACATTTACATACTCTTCTGGATGTGAAAGGTGAAATACCCTGTCCAGACCACACCCTTCACACATGGTCATATTACAGGTTTCACAACAGGTATTGCTATATCATAAAACAGAGCTGGTAGGAGATGATTTTGGAGCAAGGAGATTTTTTTTTTTTGTAATGCATACATTTATACAGCACAAACCAGCTTGTCATTACATACCTAAAACTAAGAACATGATAATGAATCAATCACTATATGCACATTTCTTTTTATCTTAAGAAAAGCTTCCTGAATTGAGTGCCTTAAAAAGCCTCAGTGTTTTAAATTAATAAAAGGATGGTAAAAAAGTTGAACCCTCAGACTTGCTGATTTATTATGCCAGAGTCTACTTTCTAGAAAGACAATTTTTTTTGTTTACCTCCAAGGGTCCTACAAAGATTTTTACAGCTTATCACTGGTATTTAAGAGTTGTTTTATTTCTCTTCCATCTTTTATACCCATTTAAAATCATTACTTTTGGTGTTTGTGCTGTTGAGGTGTATCCTACCAATAGGAGGTAAACCTATCAAAGTTATTAATTGATTACATTAGAATACATGGAATCATCACATTGGAATATTTTATACAATTTTACGAAGTCTTATTAAAAAAGTTAAATATAGTGCTAAATGTTAAATAAGTTACCCAAGGCTACAAAATAATCACGTGTAGATTTTGTATTAAATACAACTATCACATAACATCAACTGGTATTTTTTAATATTTAAATCGTGGTATTCTATTTGTAGAAAAGATACAGTATATTAGGCCAGCCTATCATCTGACCATATTTCTTCTCCTTCAGAAGGTGGGGGGTGACAGGCCAACATCCCTTTAACGGGTCCCAAGCGTACTCATTGCAATTTGAAAGATTGCCACAGATAAAGTAGGATATACCATATGCAAGTATAAAACAAGTATAAAACTTGAAAGCCAATCTCATTTTTCAATCTGCCCACCCTCTGCCCCACGGCGAGGAAGAGGAGAGTTCACGAAGGCTGCTATGCAGCCACCATCGTTTTGCTGGTTGCAACTACTACATTATTAACTATAGGATCACATCTTGCCATGCATACCATGAGGCTCATTTCATTATTTTTATTATTAATATTATTTATTATTAATATTATTATTATAATATGCACATCAAACAAAAACAAAAATATATTTAAATCATTGCTAAAAATATAAAACTAATTCAACGAAGTGCAACATAACTAGTTTAGGAAAAGTAAAAAAAGAAAAACAAAAGATAAAATACCATGAAAATATGTTCAATTTCTACAATTGAATAAATATTTTTAAACATATTTATATTAATAACATTTAAAATCAGTATGAAAAATTGTCATTGAGAAAATTTAAAAATTACAAGCAAAGTTTCAACATTGCTTTCTGGAACTCTTGTTTATAAAAAACTAAAACTCTGTACACACTTTCCTAGATCCCAAATGATGGCACCAAACAATACCTTCCCTCCAGAAACCTACTACACAACAGCTAACAGGGCTCATGTTGAGCCAAAAACTCCAAGAGACATATTTTCGAAATTGATACGTACATCATTATGCAAAATCATGGTAAATCCCTTGGAATTCAAAGCATTATAAATAGTACAAAAGGGGGAAAAGTTATATTATTCTTTTACAAACAATGTGATATAAAATGAATAATTATTTATTTGTACCAAAATGGTAATTGGTTACGTCAAATACAGTAGTTACCTATATCCCCAAGGTAGGAACCAGAATGTTTCTACGCCAAGACCAAAGCCCCCGCCCCACTACTATCCCAACGAATGACTAGAGAACTAACCAGGCAAAACCCATGTGCACAAGTGCTACCATTGAAAATTTTTTACAGAATTGTACGTGGGATTTCAAAATTAGAAACCTCATTTGGACAGGTGAAAAAAGGGCCTTTTCAATGACAACCATAACCCAAGGCTGTGTTTGAAACAAGTGCACCAAAACACTTTGGTACATGACTATTAATAGTATTATAAACAGCTTGCACAATCTTTGCTCTGTTTTGCACTACATTAGACAACAACTATGGAAAAACATTGCAATTTATATTTATAGTTTTTTTACGCATCTATGTAAAATTAAAAAGGAAAAATCTGTATAGAAGTATCCGATCTGCCCATGGAAAGATACACTAGGCTTCTCGGATAGAAGTAGCAACTTTACATTCATGTTTCACATTTTTCTTTGGTATGGGGAGATCACGTGCAAATGTTGTAAACATGACGAGGAAAGTAAGAAGATATTTTGTTATCTCTACTTGCTTCAGCCATTGAAGATAACAAACTATACTAAAGTGGAATGGACAAGACATGAACAAGGTTTGACCTTGGTTGGCCATAGGTTGTTTTACATTAAGGTATTATTACAGATACTAGAGATATGGGAATTGCCTTTCCTCCTGTGGAGGAGCTAAAACCTAAGCCAAAGTCTTGTCCTTTCCACCTCTGCTCAAAACCACAAATTTGATAAAAAGAAGTAATATAGAAAACTAAATATTGATCGAACATTTACCTGCCGGGCCACTCCAAAATCCCATCACACATTTACTTTATATCATGCCCTTAACTAAGATAACAACAGCAGTATAAAAAACTTTAACACTCAAAAATACAAATCTATGGAAAAAACTACTTTTAGTGCAAAGTACCTACATGACTTATATAATGCTTATTATTTTTTATCACACAGATTACAAGAAGGTGGGCAATTTTACATTAATGCAAAGTGCCCTTTTACATTTAACATGTCCCATATAAAATCAAGCTGTTTTCCGAAAAATGCATGGGATGGTTGGTTGACACAGTTGAACAAAAGGATTCAAGTGAAGTATAGAGAGAGATAGAGTACTTAACATTTAAGTTCCACAGACATTGAGCAGTACAAATGCGCATTGTATGCACAGAGCAACAACACAACACTCTCCTTCACAGTCTGCAAAAACTGAGGTAAAAAGACACACACAACTAGAGAGTCAAGTGAAGGGAAGGGAACCATTCAATCTCTCTATCAAGTGCACTATACCAGTCTTTGATGAAGAGAGAAACTTTTATCATTATTACACTGTTACAATAACACCGGTATAGAATGATTATTACAATTGTTTTCACATTAGATTGTGAAGGAATAGCCTGAGCAATTACTATGGGTTTGACATCTAAAATAGAACTATCTTGTATTACTTTTTTCTCCATAAAAACTAGCCTGGAGATAAAACTACTACATAGCATTTTGTTGTATGTACTCCATCGTCAGTATCTTTATGTTCACATAAAACATCACTTACTGAATGGCTGATTTAGTTTCTTGATAAGCATCACCACTAATGTATTTAAAAAAAGTAAGTTTTTGGTAAAATGAATATTGGCATTACCAAGATTTGATTGAATGACAAAAAAGCTGATATATATTTTATATATATGACATGTACTTTTTAAAAAATGTGTGTGCACGATAAAGCTACAAAAGTTTACGTTGTTTTTTAGTTTCTCTGCCAATGCTTCGTTATTAAAGAGAGTACAAATATATTAATCAATATGTAAGGTAGGTAGTATTTAGGAAATGTATCAAAAAGTTGGTCATGGACCTCTGTCCATCGACCGGCATTAATGCGAGACTTTGTAACAGTAAACGTCTGTCGGTGGCAAAAATTCATTATGTACAAAAACGAGACCCAAAAAATAAATATGGAAGATACACTTCTCAATATGAAACAAATTAATATATTTAATAACTACCAGTATTTTTTACAACGACTATTTACACCGAGGAGGTACGAAAAGTACAAGGTCTAGGGAAAGTAGGAAGGATGCTGGGAAATGGGCAAGCTTGTTTCTTACAGGCTGTAACACTTTGTACGACCAATACAAAAGTTGATTGAACTATCAATGCATATTTACAAATACCCTGAAAATTCACAAAAATTCTGTATAAAGCATTGGCAGAGATACTAAGACACCATACCATTACAGTTGCTACGTACATTAGATATCACCATCATCAGTGGCCGCGACAGGGGATTTTGTTTGCCTCATGCGAACCGGCGAGTAATTAAAAAGAGTAAATTGTCCAATGTACAATCCGCTTGACTGGGTTACATACACTTTAAGGACTCATTCTTTAAAAAAGATATTTTAAGAATGTGTGGTTACATATCGAATATGTATAGATATATATTACTATATAATTATGTGTCTATATATATATATATAAACAGCGATGAAAACAGCTAGCCTACAGTTGTTGTTATTACGACGGTGGTAGTCTGCGACGCGACGACACACTTGCTACAGAATTTCCTAGTTGCCGAAGTTTGCCAAATGGTGACTTGTAGTGGTGAGTGCGATAGGTAAAGTAAAATGGGCGTGATGTCAGCGTCACGCCACACCACCCATCCAGGCTGTCTCCACGGCCGTTTGTTACAGAGCTAAGGCGCTCCGACGTTAACACCAGCGGAATGGCACAGCTCGAGGCCTATCAGCCCCTTCTTTCACCAGGGGCTTATGGAACTCACGTCCTGGCCGGGAATGAATGGTTGCCCAACAGTGTTCACAGTAGTACTGGAAACAGCATACAGAATTTTGTCAGTCAAAATCAGAAAGTCAATCAAATGTGCAGATAGCATGAGAATGTGAAAGATCAGTCAATATGAATGACATAACAGAAAATAATGGAGTAATATGCAAAATTTGAACAGATAAAAGCATTATATGAAGAAGAAGACTATCATGTTCAGTAACTTAATTAACAGGATAACACTAGTATTTTTCAAGGGAGGGCATTTTATTGAGTAAACGGTGAATAAAGTTAAGCTGCCTAACAAGTGTGACAGTAACAAAATTTATTTGGTATTAAGTTATTTTCAAAAATCTACAGTAGTTCTTTTTTCCTTCAATATTCTGAATTCTTCTTGCAAGCTGTGATGAAGACAAAGAGTACATAGCACAAAACTTCAATATATTAAGGACATAAATGTTCATCTGAAAGTTCATGGCTTCATTGCCGTAAGACCTATCTGTGTCGGTGCAATGTAAAGCAACTAGAAAAAAAAAAAAAAAAAGATAAGTTCATGGCTTAACATCTGGAGAATCACTCATTAAATCTTCTGTATACTAAAAGAGTTTACTAAAAACAGCTTTGGCAAATCTGTCCATCCGTTCGATTGGACCAATTTACTTCATTTTCATTTTATTCTCTCCGGAATTACCTGCCGGTGAATCATGAGACACTGATAGGTCCCTAAGTTCAGCCAACTTTGAGTAATCATAAAATCATATCATTACATGATCGCTCCAATAATTGCAGTACATTATGTACTTAGCAGGTTGCTAAGTGACCAACACTTTCATTTAATACTCTGATATATGTGATTTTCATCCTCAGCAATGTCACTGAATGCAGCCATGTTTGATTATTGTCAAGCCAGACAGCAGACACTTCCTCTGATCACGGAAGAATACTATTTCCTACTAGATACTCTTTTGACTCCCTAACCTTTCCCAGCTTTCAAATATATTCAACAGATGGCAGAGCATTCCTAATAACATGCTGCTGAGAGAAGGAATTCTACGTACAAACAAACCCCATCATGACATACGCCTTAGACATTACCTGGGAAAACCTATCGAAGAATAACCTAGCTACACTAGAAAGAGTGAAGGCCATGTATCTTAAAAGACTTATTTGCCTAGCAAAAACCACTCCTTTGAGACTAACCTATGAGCTCACAAGACAACCATTCTATATAGAAGAACTACGATTAAAAATACCATTGCCAATACCAAGCTTTACATCAAGAACTGCAGGATGAAAAAGCAAATATATGGATAGATGTCAGAATGAATGAATTCTGACTAAGAACTGCAGCACACCATAACGCGCTTCTTATTAAATGTTCATAAAGCCATTGAAAAGGGCAAGCAAAACAATATGACTACGATAGGCATATCAAGACAAGTTATCTGACCTATTTATACTGAATGCTGCGGAGCAGCATGGGTCCTCTAGTTAAATCTTAAGGCCCATAAGCAAGCAAACAGCACTGAAATGTTATATAATTGCATTGGTACAGTATGAGTACCACCACGTGCCACACATTGTTCCTGATGTTTTTGAAGATTTTTTAACATGTTGATGAAATAAGGTTGCTAAAAGGGCTCAAAAAATGATGTTATCTTCTTCTGTAATTCAGGAATATTTGTAGGTGGCGCATCTGTCTTGAAAACCAATTCTTTCAACATGTGTTATATAAAGGCAACTGGGGTCATTGAGATCCAGGGAGCATAGTTCAACAAGAGTTCAACCATATGTTGCAGAAGAAATCTGGATCCTCATACGTAACTGACAACTCGGCTGCAATATTTATTTTTAATATTCCTTTTTAGAATTTGCTTGCCAGGCTGAGTGGCTCAGATGGTTGAGACACTAGCCTTCTGACCCCAATTTGGCAGGTTCGATCCTGGCTCAGTCCAGTGGTATTTGTAGGTGCTCAAATACATAAGCCTCGTGTCGATAGATTTGCGGGCACGTAAAAGAACTCCTGCAGGACTAAATTCCGGCACCTCAGTGTCTCCAAAAACCGTAAAAGTAGTTAGTGGGATGTAAAGCAAATAACATTATTATTATTATTATTATTATTAGAATTTGCTTTACGTCGCACTGATACAGATAGGTCTTATGACGATGATGGGATAGGAAAGGGCTAGGAGCGAGAAAGAAGTGGCTGTGACCTTAATCAACACAATACTGAATTCACAATATGTTAAAGTATTAGGATACAACAAATAAATACTGTACTTCGCTGCCAGGGAAATGTGGACAACAGATGAGCAGTTAATTTTAGTGTAGTTTGTTTTGCTGCAAACTGTAGAAATGCCCCTGACATCATTTAAGGCAACTGTTGTGTCAGCAAAAAAGATTTTGAGATGATCCCTCTGACTCCTATGACTCTCTCTCACTCTCTCCGATCCGATACTCATGACCAAGTATCGTGACCCAAGGACTTCGTTGTTTCTTTTATAAGCTGATACCATTCTGTTCGTACTCGCGTTTTCCGGACAGTAACTATCCATGGTAAGTCCATGATCTCTCTTACTTGATCAACCCATCTTTTTGTGACCCGTCCTCGTGTCCTTGTGCCAGAAACTTTTCCTTGGACAATTAATTTTTCCAGGTTGTCATCCTCTCTTCTCATAATGTGACCAAAGAATTGCAGGATTCTCTGGTACACAACTTGGCATAAACTTTCTTGTATTCCAATTTCCCAGTTGACAGAATAATTTGTTCGCCTGGCTGTCCACGGTATTCGCAACATCCTTCTCCAACACCACAGTTCAAAGGCGTTGATTCGGTTCCTGTCTTTAGCTTTTATGGTCCAAGTTTCGCATCCATACAGGAAGATCAAGAACACAAGCGAATGGACTAATCTTTTCTTCGTATTCATAGATATTGCTCTATCTTGCCAGATCATCATTAATTTTTCCATAGCTATACGTCCTAGAATGATGCAATGGACTCCTATAACTAAGCCAATAAAAATAATTATTATCTATCTTCAGCTACCACTGTGCATCCATGTTGATCTGATGTGATCTAGGCTGCCTAGTATCTATTTTGACGTTCTGTTTTATTCAACCAGATGGCAGAGAAATGGATATCTATTAGATGATCTATGGCTGAGTTTTAATTTTGTTGGGTGAACCACTAAACGTGTCACCAGAGAGTGGTGGTGGTGGTGGTGATTATTGTTTTAAGAGGAAGTACAACTAGGCAACCATCCTCTATTTAACACTAATCAGAGGGGGGGGAATAAAAAAAAAAAAAGGAGGGATTCGACACTTCGAAAAATGAAGACATCACCCAAAGAAAGATAAAGGCCACAAAAGGTGTGAAAATGAAAGACACCCTAAGCCTCGGGAACCTAATACCGTCGGGGTCAGAAAAGAACAAGAGCTGACCAAGGGAGGTTCGATAGGATAGACTAAAGTCAGGAGCCAGGCACAAGTGGAAGCAATGCCAGGACTCAGTTGTGGGCCCCATGGATTCCAATCCACACTCCCAAGTTAAGAGCCCCTAGGGCCCCGTTTAGGACAGGCAGTGGATAACGTGGGTGTTATTCTACCACCCCCACCCACAGGGGAATGTCACCAGAGATCTTTTATATTATGACAACATTGTGTGATATGGAGTGCTGAATGAACTTTTTCCATCCTTCAAAAATCTGACTAACTCTGCCGGGTTTGAACCCGCGATCTTTGGGATCTGAAAGCTGACACTCTACAATTGATCCACAGAGGAAGCATTAAGCCCATCACTGTCACTGGTTTGTAGATGCACTTCTTTTCTGCATTAATTTTCTCTGGTTGGCTCTCGAGGATTTCAAATCCAATGGTAGGGAGTATAATGTATTCAAAGGGAGACTTTGGCTGCAAGATCATGTCTGCTCATCGAAAGCTTCTGTATTTGGAGATTATTATTTTTATTACAATTTGATTTACGTCGCACTGACAAAGACAGGTCTTATAGCGATGATGGGATAGGAAAGGGCTAGGAGTGGGAAGGAAGCGATCGTACCCTTATTAAAGTACAGCCCCAGCATTTGCCTGGTGTAAAAATGGGAAACCACAAAAAAACCCTCTTCAGGGCTGCTGACAGTGGGATTCAATTTTTGAAAATGAGACAAAGCCTCTCATAGTGCATTGGCACTGCCGGTGGCTCCAAGTAGCCTACGCAATGGCCTCCAAGGTATGCACTAGCCATGCGTCTTGGTAGGTGTGCTATTTACCAATTGATGAGCCCAACTTAGCTCACTCTGGGAACCAGGAATGAGTTAGCTGGAAAATTTATAATGTCCAATAACAGACCAACTATACTGGTATTATACATTTACTCATTCAGATTAAATATTTCAGGTTCCTTATAGGAATCAACATCTGTATCACCCACTATATCTCTCGAATGCAGCTGACAGCTACATCACCCAAACCACGTAGCCACTTGCTCGATAGTATTTGGAGAGACTGTGAACTTCATCATACATGTTAGACCGCTTCTCTTTGAACACAATGGTGGTGGTGATGATTATTGTTTTAAGAGGAAGTACGGCAGGAAAAAAGAAGAGATCCGACACTTCGAAAAATGAAGGTATTGGCCAAAGAAAGACAAGGGCCACGAAGGGTGTGAAAAATGAAAGACTGCCTAGGCCTCCATGCGTAAAACCATCGTGGTTCGTAAAGATCAATAGTTGACGAAGGGACGTCGGATAGGATGGCTGAAAGTGAGGAGCCTGGCACAAGTAAGTGGGAGGAAAGCTAGGACTCGGCTAAGGGCTCTGTGGTCGCTTACCCATGCTCCCGATTTAGGAGACCCTGGGGCCCCTTCTAATCGCCTCTTACAACAAGCAGGAGATACCTTGGATGATATTCTATTGGCCCCACTCACAGGCATTCTTCAACACACTGGGATGGCCAAATGTTTGAAAGAAAACAGTTCTGCAGAGTTCACAATGTGGACAGGCTTTCAGAGCATGGTCTGAGGTGGTTGTTTTGGGATCCGCCTGAAATACTATGCACAGATGATAATGATTATTATTCTTATTATATTTTTACTTTCATCATTTATCCTGGAGGGGCATGGCAGGCCACTTTGAGGGTAATGCCCTCTCTCTAGCCAGGACATGTGCAGAGCAGTGAAGGATGAAGGAGAAGGGATCAGCTTTGATCTACATATAGGAACTGTCTTGGCATTTGCCTGGAAGTGAGAATGGGAAACCACGGAAAGTCATTCTCAAGACAGCTGGTGGAGGGGTTTGAGCCACTCGCCTCCTGAATGCAGAGCTGTTAAGCCATAGCCACTCTGCTCGGTCATGCACAGATAATACATTCAATCTTATTCATGCCTTCTGTCCATTCACTGCATGAGAGTGCCTGATGTTCTTTGATGTATTCATTTGCTAGAGAGTATTGTGTATTGTTTTAACTGAATGGCCCTATCACTCAAACAGAGTTCCAGTGATAATGTTCGTTGTAGACTACACTTTTGGGGACTGTAACACCTGAGGTATCCACGAGTAATGTTCCTTTCTTTATTTTTTTTCCCCTCCTGCAAAAGAGGTGATCATTTGAGCAAGCTTACTTTATCTGAATAACGCTAATAGAGAGTAACATCCTAACAAAAAAAATTAATTTCATGGATATTAGGTTATTTACTGGAACAATAACAGATCTGTTGTCTATTTAGCATTTTTATACTTCATTTCTAAAACTGTTCAGCTCCATAGCTAACTGTTTAGCATGCTGGCATTTGCTCCAAGATGTACCGGGTTCATCCCGGACAGGATGGGAATTTCAACTTTCATTGGTTATTCCTCTGGTGCAGTGACTACCCAATGTGCCATTTTCAATATTAGACTTCATTCTTGGTAGGGTCACATCCCCACAGACATCAACTCGAAAGACCTGCATAGGCCTTTCTGGAGTCCATATCCATTATAAAAATATATTTCTAAAACTTTGCATAAGCAGTTAGTTGACTCTGATCCTCACATGTATGAAAATTATAAATGTGATGCAGTAATGTTACGAATTCAAGTTGAAAATTAACCATTTAATTGAGCATGTGTTTGGAAATACAAACAACTACGACAACATTTCATTGGAGTGATTTACTTCACTGTTTTGTTAATTGTATGTCTACCCGTTAGTCTTATTTCCTGATACAAGGTGAGGGATGAGTGGAGATTAAATTGTATGGCTTTTTATTTGTTTAAGGCCGAATGCCCTTCCTGATGCCAACCTCAACTGAGGAGCTGAAAATGGAATGGCGGATGGCTTTTAGTGCCAGGAGTGTCCAAGGACAAGTTCGGCTCGCTAGATGCAGGTCTTTTGATTTGACACCCGTAGGTGACCTGCGGGTCGTGATGAGGATGAAATGACGATGAAGAAGACACATACACCCAGCCCCCGTGCCAGCAAAATTAACCAATTAAGGTTAAAATTCCCGACCCTGCCGGGAATCGAACCCAGGACCCCTGTGACGAAAGGCCAGCATGCTGGAGCCATGGAGCCAGACAGTTGAGGAGCTAATGAAGATTAAATAAATGGCAGTGAATGAAATTGGGAAAGGAGGTGGAAGGAATTGACTGTACCCTATGAATAGGAACTGTCCCGGCATTTACCTGGAAGTGAAAATGGGAAACCCTAGCAACCCACTCTCAAGACAGTTGACGGTGTGTTTCGAACCCACTTGTCTCCCAAATACAGAGCTGTAGCCTGTTAATATGGGTGCCTACTCTGCTCGGTTTGTCAACTGTATAGCATAAAAATATTTGTTGATTGCTAGTTAAATACTATTTTCTAGTCATGGGAGTCAATCTTGCAGTACATTACAGAAATTAATTGAAAAAATTAGACAAATTACAGACTGAAAGTCAAAGAGTGACTAAAGGGTTTTCTTACCTGAAGACAGGTGACATTGGCACAGAAGAATGGAGCAAATTTTCCCCCACACCGCTGTCCCTGACATTCATCACACATCTGATCATCCAGGACATATGGCTTTACTTCCACCTGCAGAGAACAAGAAGAAATTAGCCCAATGTGCAAATTGTGAAACGTGAATAAAGTCTGTAGCTCAAGTACAATGAAAATGATGGAATTGGATGGAAGATATCAACATCTGTAATATCTTGAAAAACAAATATGTATATATTTAATATGGTTAATTTTTGAACAGGACTTCAAAACTATTGCTATAATATGGAATCAGTTGCCATATCGTACCTAATTCATTTTCAAGTTTTACCTTCTGGGTAGACAATTTCTAATTTAACATTTACAATGTGTTTCAGATTTCCAAGATAATTTGGATATATTCTTAGTATTTATCCCTATAATAAGTTGTTCTGAATCACTTCAAAAAGTTGACTGTCTTGTTCCAAATATGGTAGATATATGAAAATTAATCAAATAATATTCTTTTCTTAATCAAACTTGAAACAAACTAGCATTCATTAAATGAGGCATTCCACTGACAAACTGATGGAATACTGATTAAGTTAGACTATGATATCTTAAGCAGTTTTATATCTTTATATCTCACTTGAAAGCACAACTGAACAAATCAAAACTATCACAAGGATAGATACATCACCACCTTAGTATCTTTATATAGAGTAATACATTCTCCCCGTCTAGAAAGCCAAGAATAACAGCCGAGAGGATTTGTTCTACTGACCACACAAAGCCTCGTAATCTGCAGGCCTTCAGGCTCAGCAGCAGTCACTTCGGGCCTGTTGCGTAATGGGTTTTGGTTTGGTAATACATCCTCTGTGATGTATGTATGTTTAGTCCTCAGCCCGAAGGCTGGTTGGATCCTCAACAGCTCCACCATCAGCTGTCATAGATGGCCTAGGCATCACTGAAGAGGCTTACTAGGGAAATGAGGAGTGAGGTAGTTTCCCGTTGCTTTCCTCACCGAGCCAGAAGTTGCTATTACATATCAGTCTGCCAAGCCCACCGAAATGCATGCACCAACTGACCCCATGAGCAATATTTTCACACCATTCATAGCAGGGACTGGCTGCAGAAGGAATAGCATTACTAGCATCACTCATACCTCAGTCACTTTCATTTTGTCAAAGCCAAGGATAAAGCTGAGACAGATCACTGAAAGTAACAAAATTGCTCTAGTCCATACCAGAAGACATAGAGCACTTTAAACACTAGGTCCTGCCAGCCAAGGCATTCCTCTGTGATATCCATTCAAAACAATATGTGATATGTTTTCAAGAAGAATTTGCATGAACGGTTATCTAATTTCTTTTCGCTATTTGCTTTACATCGCACCGACACAGATAGGTCTTATGGCGACAATCTAATAGCTTTAAAAGGTCCTCAGAACATGATAACTTTATTGAATGAATACTGTAAAACTGTATGGTACATTTTAGTTTAAGAAGTTAGTAGCAACTATACACCAACTGGTTGCTGCTACACTTCTTTTTTCCGCCAGTGTATTTGAAAATACTGGAAATGCAATGAGCACAATATCAAAATTTGTGTTCCACTGTATTATCTGTGTCTGAAGAGAATTTGCGGCAGCTTGTAGGTACGGCACGAGTAACAGCTACTCTCCTCTTAGCTACAAACATCAGTCGTGACCGATAATGCAAGCTTTCTGAATCAATGCGTATTCATTATCAAACTGTTCATTTTGCAGTACATTTACAGTAAATGTGTGACGAAGGTAAAATGGCACTACCTCTTTGAAACTTATTGACAACACCTCAATTTGCTAGAGTCACTGTGGACAAAACAGATGTTTATTGTCAGGCCTTGAGATTTGAGATAGGTGCATGCGCAGCAGCCATGCTTAACCCTCACACCTCTTACCCCGCATCCACGCGACTTCTCGTCAAGACGACCAAAGTACGGAACCTCCTTCAAGTAATACAAGCGCATAGTGGGGAATTATTGAAGAAAATGCATGTTTATGCCTAGTACAAACTTTTTTGAGATGGCTTTGTGTGACTGGTGGAAAGGTTGTTACTTTAAAAGGAAAAATAACAAGAAATCACCCTCTCTCAACATTAATCATAGGAGAAAAGGAGGAATTCCAAATCTGAAGAATGAAATATGTAGTCTGGTGTATAGACAGTTTCATGACCAAATTGATAGTAACCACGGTTAAATTCTGCAATGTTGTTATCAATATCGGTACTGCTGTCAAAGTAGTTGAGTTAATTCGTTCTATTGGCTACTTAGGATAATTTTACAGTGATATCTTTGCCCTTGAAAGAGAGTATTTTTGTTTTTTCAGCTGACATTCCATGTCATACAAATATTCAGCAGCTATCTTACTTGGATGGTGCACATCCTCTAAACTGGCAAATAGTACCCTGTCATCAACATAAAACAGTGTATCAAGTTTTAACTAGTAATTTATGGTGATACCGCCACGGGGAAGAAGCCTCCAGTCTTATGAGAGCATTCATCTAGATTATGGAAAGCAGTGGGGATAGGCCGTAACCCTGTCACACATCTCTGTTGATTGGAATCCATTCTGATCTGCAATTAAATTTTTTGTGCAATTGGGATACTGCTTGGACATTCATTTTGTTGTAGGAAGTCTTGCTCCATTTTCTCTGTTAGCGCCTTTTTATAGACAACAAATGCTATGCAGGCAGGACCAGTGATTGGGGTGGGCCCGGGATCAAAAAAATAAGTTTAACTAAATTTAAATGCCAATAAGAACACAAACTTTTGTTGTTTAAAACGTTGTTGTTGTCGGAAAAATAACATGCACTAATTTTGCAACAAAGTGGCACACAGGTTACTCCATAAATGTACCACAATGCTTGCTTCAAAAGATACACAAATAATACACCAACTTTACACCAAAATTACATCAATTTTGAACCATTATATTTGTGGGGTAAATACGAAGAAAACTGCACATATTTTGCACTAAAATGACACCAAGGTGATTCCACAAACGCACCAAAATCCTTAGTGTAACTTTGGAGAATTTTTGAGGCAAACTTGGTTCAACAGTGGTGTTGACAATAAAGAAGGTTGAAAGAAAACATTGGTGCATTTTTGGTGCAAATCTGGTGCAGAAATTGTCTGATTAATGTACTTCATTTTTGGTGTAACTACGGTGTAAAATGTCACTTCTCTTTCACCGACTCTGTTCGTGTAAAAATTATGAAAATGAATGAGAAAAAATATGTGGTGTAATTATGGTGCATTCTTCATTGGTGTTAAATCGGTGCAACCATTATTGCTTTTGCACCAAACTAGCACCACAAATACACCACGTTTGCACCCATTAAAAATTTGCACCAATTTACACCATTATTACACCAATTTTTGGCGTAAACTCCACCACCAGGGGCTGATAATCAGGTAAGTCCAGGTAATAAATTAACCTGCATGTTCGCAGTTCTGGACTAAATTAAATGAGGGGAGAGGGGGAACCAGGATTTTGGAGCCCGGATCTCTCAGTTGGCAAAGGGCCTGAGAATCCCGTCACTGGGCCTGTATGTACGTGTTCATACTGAATTCTCTACGCTTCTCTAATAAAATTTAGAAGTGAAGTATCCATCACTGCATCTGGATCCATTTTACTCTTCCCCTATTAAGCTAGAGTATTATCTATGCAGTTGATTTTTTATTATGTTGGCTTAGATTTAGTATCCCCAGTTCTTATGAAAAGGGATTATGATTGCCTTCAGCTAGCTAAAAGGAGGATTTTCACCTTTATATTATCTCCGGAAAGTCAAGGAATCTGCCACTGAAACTATTTCTATCATATTTGGATAATTCCAGACTCAGCTTGTCTTCTCATGTTGCTTTATTTGTTTTAAGTTTGCTGAGGACTATATTCAGCTCATCTAGGGTGATCTCTTCTGTAATTTTACTCAGGGTCAATGGCTTGATGATTCTTTCAAAAAAAAAAAAAAAAAAAAACAACTTTCATTGTGTACCAATTACAAAATGCAATCTGTAGAGAACTGTAGCAGAGAAGCAAATAAGTATTTGCTGGTACTCTATTATTTTACATATATGTAATGAACAAAATTTGTTCTCCTTTCACTTTAACATTAAATTTAATATGATACAGTTTTTTTTGTTTTTTGCTAGGGGCTTTACATCGCACCGACACAGATAGGTCTTATGGCGACGAAGGGATAGGAAAGGCCTAGGAGTTGGAAGGAAGCGGCCGTGGCCTTAATTAAGGTACAGCCCCAGCATTTGCCTGGTGTGAAAATGGGAAACCACGGAAAACCATCTTCAGGGCTGCCGATAGTGGGATTCGAACCTACTATCTCCCGGATGCAAGCTCACAGCCGCGCGCCTCTACGCGCACGGCCAACTCGCCCGGTATGATACAGTTTAACATTCTTAACATGTTACAGCAAAAGAACTGTCAACACACACACTGTAAGTACATACCCTCTTGTCAATGTCTCCATGTTGTAGCTGGACAAAGCGGGCACTTATTGCAGCTATGTAGCTCTGTTGGTTGCTGAATGCAACTCGTCCAGCTCCCTTCGGGTACTTCAGTTCTGGGTCAGTGTCAATGCCCGCGTAGCACACACCACCATACAGACGGTCCATTATCATGGCCAACTCCACTACAGGGGTAAAAAAAAAAATTAGTTATTATTAATGACCAGTTCTAGAAAACTTTGACATGGAATTAAATAAATGAATATAAGAAATACCAAGTTTCCAAATCAGGTCTGCAGAATATCATGTTCAACCAGGATGGTAATATATTTTGCAAAAGGACTGAATTACTTTTGTGAAAGAAACCATTCATTTCAGAATATAATTAGAAGCAATACTGAAATGAAATGGAAAACCTCGGGTAAGTTGGATTGACCAAATGAGGAAGAATAAGCAGGAAAGAGGGCTGAACTGGAAAGAGATCCATGAACAGAATATTATTCTTGGACAAAAAGAGGTGCCAAAGGTCCATACTCAGCACCAAGCTGGAGATGATGATAAATGAAATTAAGATATAATTTTTCAAACACAAAATCACACCACAGTAAACATCATCTCGAAGACTTGTAAGAAAATGCATTCACTTGCAGGAACATAACACAAAACTTTAAGATATTCCAAGAACAGATAATAATATTGTAAAATGAGGTAAAATTGATCACATGGGATAAAGCCAATCATTTGCGCCATATTTCATTATTGAATTGTTACCACCCAGCGGATTAATTATCAAAAGGTTTTGTTTTTATTTCTACACAGCATGCCTCATCCTTTCCTACAGTCAACTAATTATTAGCATCGGCTGACAACAAACACTGAACTAATGTAGCTTAAAACTGCGAGAGATTGGTTGAGACTGCTGTTGCATGATAATAACCAACCCCGCTGTGCAAGTAGTACCATACACTACATATGTGTTATCTTATAATGAAGATGGACAACTCACAGAAGGATTAATGCAATGAGTGAAATGGGGATTTTTCTGTTAAGAAATGTTGAAGTTTGCAATATTGTTCAGGGTTACTTGAACTGGGTAATAGACAAGGTTTAGAAGGGATGAATTATTTCTTGACTCGATGTAGAGAAGGGTCAAGTTTGCATTTTAGTGCAATTATAGTCTGACTTAAAAATAAAGCTTCTCATATACAGTAGTTGCCTTGTAACAATATTAAATAGTAATTTCAAACTGTTATCCATTTCTGGTTTGTGTTACACAAGAGAAAATCTGAATGAAGTCCAAACTCACCAGCTTTCAAAGGACGAGGAACACCACCCACAAAGACAGTCTTGCGTGGGTCGAGAGGCATAGAGGCATCCAATACAAAATCAGCATCAGAAAGGCGCCAAGGCCGGATCTGTACAGGTTTGTCTTTTATTGTCGGTGATGAGACACACAGGTAGAGCTTGTCATCATCTTGAATACAAGCGTCAATCAACTGCTGCACAGAACTCTCGTCCTGAGAAAACAAAGAAAATATACATTAGTCAAGTATGAACAAGAGAAATACTTGTTTTTATTTCTACACAGCATGCAAATGATTTCAATTACAATGTGCATGAAATGAAGCATTATCCTAACAGACGGTGACCATGACCCAGTTTGTTGTGGTCATTCCTGTGTCCTGAACACATTTGTTGGGATGCAGAATGCCCTAGGTTTTAAAAATTTATCTTTTGATCATTTTGATTATATTTCTATCTCTATGGAGATGATATAACACCATTCTCCAAACAGTTCATACTGTACTTCACATCACCATTCCTGGTTCCTAGAATGATCAGAAGTAAAGACACGAAAGCAAGAATATGCTGCATGCACAGAAAACTTCCGGTTCAGCAAATGTGACACATTCATATTGAACAGTAGTACATTGTCAGTGCTTGTATTATAATAGTCCGTTTAACAGTCTTTTTGTTAATGCTGAAAATGAAGCAGTAATTGAACTGTTTGTTGAGAAGAATATGTATGCAAGACAATGGAACCTGGCTGCATCCCGAGAAATGTTTTCAGGACACAGGGATGACCACAATGAATATGTCTGGCTTTTTGGCTGAATGGCGAGAGTAATAGCCTTCGGCTCAGAGGGCACCAGGTTCGATTTATGGCCAGGCTGGGGATTTTAACTGTGTAAGGCTAATTTCTCTGGCTTGGAGACTAGGTTTTTGAATTCATTGTAAAATGCATTGCTTCAATAATGAACAGCAAACCACACTACCAACCGCCAGAGAAACACGCAATAGTGTGCAATACGCCACATAGAGCAAGCGTCCGAAAGGGCATTGAGTCATAAAACTGGGTCATATCCACATGTACAGCCAACGTCAAGAAATTAGGAAAAGGCCAGGAAGGGAAAAATAACAAGATACAAGTCAACTAAATTTTGTTCCGTAGTAGTTCTATTATGTGCTAGTAAATCTACCGATACAATAGATGTATTTGAGAACCTTCATATATCACTGGATTGAGCCAGGATCAAACCTGCCAACTTGAGCTCAGAAGGCCAGCAACTGGGTTACTCAGCCCGGCTTAACATCTCTTTGATGATGCATGCTACAATTGTTCTGGCAGAAGTGCCATACCTATTGCTCAGATCCTTCACAACACAACAAATATGGCTTAGAACACAATAGCTCAATGGTGAAGCATCCCATGAAAAATTGGAAGGTTGTAGATTCAGATCCCAGAGATGTCTGGGTAGTCACTTTTATTTTGTATTTAATATCTCTTTGATAGGCACTGTACGTACTGAACATGACCTAATAAGCTGAAAGTTTATTTCATGTACAATGTGGTCATGAAATTTAAATATTCAATAATTAATTACTTTATTCTGATGTAACTGTTTGCACTTTTTC
The DNA here is from genome assembly GCF_040414725.1 of Anabrus simplex. Classification (NCBI taxonomy): domain Eukaryota; kingdom Metazoa; phylum Arthropoda; class Insecta; order Orthoptera; family Tettigoniidae; genus Anabrus; species Anabrus simplex. The sequence continues at coordinate 676,624,183 of NC_090265.1, forward strand.
TGTAAGTATAAAAACGTAGAATGACTTATGAAAGTACTATCTGTCTTAAAAGAAATCCACAAGCACCCATCTTGTTTATTCGATCATATGAAAAGCTGGTTGATAATTAAAACTTCTTTCTCCAAACTTCTAATCTACATTTAATTCTATCAATTCATTTACTTTTAGAGTAATGCTTACATAATAGATTACAGGATATAAGACCGGCAGAGCTTATTAACATTAGTCACTATACTGTAAATTGAAATGTCAAGTGTGTGAAGGATGTCAAAGACATTGCTGTATACAGATAAATCAAAAATAATGACAAACCTAAATAGTGTTTGCTTTCTCCTTGTGATAATAAACACAGTTCTAAAAGCACTATAGCACATCACATGATCATGAATCCAAGAAGAAACTTTATGGATTTATTAAGAAGAGTATGAACTTTTTTCAGACTTTTCCTAATTTTCAAAATATGGCATTTTTTTGAGAAAAATTGAAATCAAAATTTTGACCAGGTTCTGATGACATTTTTATAAGAAATCTTTGCTGTATTGTATGGTATATTATGTGAAAAGAAACATAAAAAGAGGTTTTAGAGGAAACCTTGCTCGGCTCTCTATTTCAATTAGATGAGTAGCAAATGTAATTACACTGACTGACAGAGCAAATGCAACACCAAGAAGGAGTGGTTCGAAAGGGATGAAAGTTAGGAAAAAAACAGAGACGGCACGGACGAATAATTGATGTTTATTTCAAACCGATATGCAGGTTACACAATGCGCACGGCATCGACTCAGTAGGATGTAGGACCACCGCGAGCGGCGATGCACGCAGAAACACGTCGAGGTACAGAGTCAATAAGAGTGCGGATGGTGTCCTGAGGGATGGTTCTCCATTCTCTGTCAACCATTTGCCACAGTTGGTCGTCCGTACGAGGCTGGGGCAGAGTTTGCAAACGGCGTCCAATGAGATCCCACACGTGTTCGATTGGTGAGAGATCCGGAGAGTACGCTGGCCACGGAAGCATCTGTACACCTCGTAGAGCCTGTTGGGAGATGCGAGCAGTGTGTGGGCGGGCATTATCCTGCTGAAACAGAGCATTGGGCAGCCCCTGAAGGTACGGGAGTGCCACCGGCCGCAGCACATGCTGCACGTAGCGGTGGGCATTTAACGTGCCTTGAATACGCACTAGAGGTGACGTGGAATCATACGCAATAGCGCCCCAAACCATGATGCCGCGTTGTCTAGCGGTAGGGCGCTCCACAGTTACTGCCGGATTTGACCTTTCTCCACGCCGACGCCACACTCGTCTGCGGTGACTATCACTGACAGAACAGAAACGTGACTCATCGGAGAACACGACGTTCCGCCATTCCCTCATCCAAGTCGCTCTAGCCCGGCACCATGCCAGGCGTGCACGTCTATGCTGTGGAGTCAATGGTAGTCTTCTGAGCGGACGCCGGGAGTGCAGGCCTCCTTCAACCAATCGACGGGAAATTGTTCTGGTCGATATTGGAACAGCCAGGGTGTCTTGCACATGCTGAAGAATGGCGGTTGACGTGGCGTGCGGGGCTGCCACCGCTTGGCGGCGGATGCGCCGATCCTCGCGTGCTGACGTCACTCGGGCTGCGCCTGGACCCCTCGCACGAGCCACATGTCCCTGCGCCAACCATCTTCGCCACAGGCACTGCACCGTGGACACATCCCTATGGGTATCGGCTGCGATTTGACGAAGCGACCAACCTGCCCTTCTCAGCCCGATCACCATACCCCTCGTAAAGTCGTCTGTCTGCTGGAAATGCCTCCGTTGACGGCGGCCTGGCATTCTTAGCTATACACGTGTCCTGTGGCACACGACAACACGTTCTACAATGACTGTCGGCTGAGAAATCACGGTACGAAGTGGGCCATTCGCCAACGCCGTGTCCCATTTATCGTTCGCTACGTGCGCAGCACAGCGGCGCATTTCACATCATGAGCATACCTCAGTGACGTCAGTCTACCCTGCAATTGGCATAAAGTTCTGACCACTCCTTCTTGGTGTTGCATTTGCTCTGTCAGTCAGTGTATAAACAAGTCTGTCACACATTTTACACAAAACACGAATGTCATCAAACTATCTTTCCGAGTTCTTGGAATAGCTTAAAGATGTATCCCTAATCAAGGGTTAAGCTAATTTCTCGAAAAACATTGCTTTTTTTTTCTTAAATAATGGAATTGTTATTAATTATGGATACAAGTTAAATATGCATTTTCAATATGAAATATTGGTTTGGAATGGACTCTCAAAGTTCACCTTCATTAGAAACATATAAAACACACAACCAGCATTCTTTACCTGAAACAGCAAAAAAGCGTAGCCTTTTGGTGGAAAGTATGATTTACTCTCTGCTTTGTGTGGCCAGTCAACCACAAGAGGGCCAAACCGTCGGAAACTGGCTGTAATTTCATCTGAAAGGATAATTAAATGAAAACTATTAGGAGAATTTACATTGTAATTAAAAACTTCATCAAATAACAGGATGTACAAAATTAATGTGGAGAAGACAGGAAGATATTCACAGTTTCATCAAGAAAGCAATTAAACATAAAAACAATGATCTTACAAGCTAACTTAGTACGTATTTCTGTGTGAACATTGAGATAATACTGTCTGTCAATTTGTCACAGCATCATGTTAATATGGTACAGTAATACCTAGGGGATTGAATGATACAGAATTGAATTTGTGTAGGAGATATCCTGGAAAAAATATTAGGTAACAAATGTCTAAGGAGAATGGTGTTTTAAAGGGAATTTTATGCTTTGTTACACATTTGAACTGGGTGGTTTATGCTGTAAATGAAAAACCTTTAAAAAAAATTCTACATATTTTTTTGAAGAATGAATATGTTACTGATAAGACATATTCAAAAATTCATCCCAACTAAAGTCACCAGCAAAAAAAAAGTGAAACACTACATATTTCAGACAAAATTTATGATGTTAGTCCTTTTCAAACCTGGTAAAAAAACAAATATTATGACATTACAACAACAAGGCAATGTAGTTTAAATTAAATAGTCCATTTGAAAAGGTTCCACTCAATAACTGAGAAACATTATGGATCATAACAATCACAACAGACCACCAACATGAATTTGGAAATGTCAAAACTTGGAGCTCTGCACCATTTCATAAGCAGTCTCATTTGTCCACATGTTGTCAACACATTTCCATTGCCTCAGTAAAGGATACTACTACCTCTAGCAGGCATGCTCAGGATGCAATCTCGTATGTTCTCTTGTGGTATGAGCTCCCATTCTGCCTGGAGTGCAGCCCAAAGTAGAGCCAGTGTGTAAGGGGAATGACTCCTACCATGTTTCCAAGCATATCCCAGACATGCTCTATCTGGTTTAGGTCGGGACTATGAGCAGGCCACACCATGCGCAAAATTCCTACTTCATCCAGGTACTCACATACACAAACGGCAACGTGTGGACGAGCATTGTCATGCATCAGAATACAGTTCTCACCGATAACGGGTGCAAAAGGAACCACGTGATCCACTAAGATCTCCTCGATGTTTTGGTAGGCTGTCAGACTTCCATTCTCGATGAACACAAGCTCCATGCATGCGTCAGAGGTAATCCCAGCACAGAGCATCACAGAGCCTCCTTGCAGAGATAGTACAGGGTGAATAATGTTTTCCAAACCTTCTCCATCTCCCTTCCATCTGGTGCCCCCAAACAGAATCTGGATTCTTCCTTAAACAGTACTGAGCTCCACTGCTCTACAGTCCAGTTTCGATGGGTGTTGGCGTATTGCATCTGAGAGATGCGGTGTTTACATGTAAGCAGAGGTCCTGTGGCGGGCCTCTTTAAATCTGCTTCCTACGACCAGAACCAGGCCTCCTTGTGTAGATATTGCCCTCTCTGTACTTTGTAACAGTTCTGTACACATTAGAACAAGATGTGCCTATAACATCTGCTACATAATGTATACAGCACCCATCCTCCAATAATGCCGCAGTCCTTGCTGTGTTTTTAGGTGAAAGAGCCATTATGACCTGACTTAGAAGCAAGACTTTTGTAGACAAGCCATAATGTCCATACAAACATGCAGACTGAGAATTCACAGTAATAAACCTTAAGATAGCTGTTTGTGGTTATTCTTGTCAAAAGGCAGGAAACAACAGTATTGGTGTTGTGATTGTCACGATCAATCATGTTTATCAATTACTGTGTTGAAACTTCTCATATGGGCTTATGATACATTTCCATATTGTTGTAATGTTGTAACATTTAATTTATACAAGGTTTCAAATGAACTAACATTAAATTTTGTCAGAAATACGAAGTGTTTTTTGACACCATCTTTCTGATGATAAAATGACACACACATAAGCACTTTCTCTTCACTCTCGTGTGTACATGCTTCTACCTAGCTGACTAGAACTGTTTTTGGAGTGAAACACAATTGATGTTATCACACTCTGATTTAAAAAAAATATGTTTCAGATAATTGTAATCCCTGGCATTCATTCCACAACTTGTTTAATTATGCGAAGATTGTAAAAGATTGAGAACATAATTTAAAAAATTGGAGAATTACATTAAAAATAAATAGGGTGTAAAATAGACTGGAATTCCCATTTACTCTTCCTCACATTGGATGTATAGCTTTTGTGGTCCCTGCAATAATAAGTTTCTCTATTCTTTTAGAAATTGCACCAATTTTAGCTAAAAAGTGGTTGAGTTAAAAAGTGATGATGATATGAAAGGAGAAAGGAACTATGAAAATGGATTGAATTTGCCCATATATTGACTTTCATCTTTTGGAAGAGTTTTAAGGACATATGCAAAAAGAGAAAGTACAGTGATATCTCCATACAACGATTACCGATACAATAATAAAATATTCTGGTCCCAGGATTAATTCCATTAATTCGGTGTAAAATTCCTCTAGATTTAATGATACTCTCGTACCATTGCCTCTTCAGATCCTGGTGATGTGCTTTCCTCTTGGTACTATAATTTATTTTAATTATTTATTGTAGGGCTTTTAGTGCCAGGAGAGTCCAAGGACAGCGACCTGCACATCTGAATGTGGTGTGGTGGTGATGATAATGAGGTAGGGAGAAGGTGAAACCCAGTGTTGGCACATAGCCTACTCCTGCTGAATAACACCAAAAGGGTCTGCTCAAGGCTTTAGTGTCTCCATCCGACGGATGAATCACCACCAATAGCGTCACTCGAAATGAACACTGCAAAGAGGTTTGGAACTGAATCCAGACTTTGGCATGCAATCTAGTGCTGGCCAACATTCTGAGGGTGAACTTTTTTTTTTCCACCCCCCCTGGTGGAAACCAGCTAAGCATGGTGCCAGACCATATAGACTTGACTCCTTAATGACCATGGCCACCAAGCGGGCTTGGGTACTACGATAATCAAAGCACAAAAGTATGTAATTTGGAACATCTGTTACTGCCATATGAAGATTGAACTGTGTAAGAGTAACAAGCAAGTAGTTTACAGCTGTGTACTTACCTGAGGGGTAAGTTAGTTGTGCAACTCGTGGAACTCGGCACTTACAGAATTTCAGAAAGGTCTAGGTAGTGTTCATACCAGAAGGATTTAAAAGGCAGTACTGTAGCTATCGGACAGCTGTTTAAAACAGCCCCTTTGTTTTCTCGTTTTGACACAGTGTCATGCATTCCAAGGACTGTTGTAACTGTAGCAGTGAATCTCGATGCAATTAGGTCTTTATGTGTGTTTCTCTGTTTGTGAAGAGGAATTTGAAGCAGGCTGTCATTTCAGATTTCTTTAACTACAGTAGTTTACAGTAGTGGATTGTTGCATACTGTGAACAACAATAATGTGTGAGAAATCAGAATGTACTCTGTATTTTTCTGTTGTTGCAAACTGCATATGAAGGGGAAATTAAATTATATAACAGGTAGTTAATGTAATTCAGTTTTCAGATGTTATGTTCAAAAATTGACATGAGAACCCATTATTCTAAATCCCTCTACAACATTCTTTTTTCTGTCTGCACAGTATTGTATCCAGATTTCACTGTATCTGTTCTGATGGTTGAGTACAGTGATAGTATTTTTGTTGTTGTTGTTGTTGTTGTTGTTGTTGTTGTTGTAAGGCAAAAACAATAGGATTAATAATAATAATAATAATAATAATAATAATAATAATAATAATAATAATAATAATAATAATAATAATAATAATAAATATAGACAAAATATGAAGATTCCCATCCTTTGCAGAATGAGATATTGGCAAAAAAAAAAAAATGAGAGGTCACAAGGGGGCAGGAAAATTGCTTGAAAACCTAGTTCAGAAAACAACAACATTTGATCAAGGAAGATTTAAAAGGAGTCTTGAAAGAGAGAAGCCTCGTGGTCATGTCTTGGTATAACATTCTAGTTTCATTACTGTATTCATATTCATCAGCATAGAGGATATTCTTTGCAAAGTATTTCAACAGATCATTGTTATTCCCAGAGGAACATGCTACTTTTTGATGTGAAATTAAGAGCAAAGGAAAGATTACTGCATGTTCTGGTGTCATATTTTATGTTAAGTGCAATGAAAGCCAAAAAATCACCATCATTTTTGGAAAGTATACCAGTGAACCTGACAATAATGAAAAGGGATTCTAAATCTACACTGGGGGCCGATGACCTTCGATGTTAGGCCCCTTTAAACAACAAGCATCAAATCTACACTGCTGAGCAAACGAAGCGGAACACTTTATTTTTTTTGAGAAATGTACATTTGATTAACCAAAATTATGTTCTAAGTGCAATATATTGTCACAATCTTTTAAGCACTACTTCACACTTTTAGCAACCATAAAACACCGAATGGCCCTCCTACAAGCCACTGTGCAGGTCACAGCACCAACCTAACAAGACCCAGGACACTCTGTAATGTGCGTTACAACCTTTTGCATCAATAACAGCTTTTATCCTATTCAGCATGCTGTTAATTAAGGTGTCGATGTCATTTTGTGTGACTGTATTCCATTTGGCTGCCCTAAGTTCATGCAGGGTTTGAAAAGTTGACAAACAGCTCGTCCGAGCTTGTTCCACATGTGTTCTATGGGATTGAGGTCAGGATTACAGAGTTACAAGGTGGCCAGTCAAGAGTGACAATTCCAGAGTTTTGCAGGAATGTTGACATACATCAAGCAGCATGAGGGTATGCATTTTCATGCATCAAAACAAAGTTTTCTTCCATCTGAGGGGCAAAGGAGATTACATATTTGCAAAGAACTTGTACTGGTTTGTAAAGAAACTCCTTTGTGTACTGATGTGCATTTAATCCTCCAGTTTTAATAAACACCAGCTCTGTCTCGCCGTGAAAACTAATACCTCCCCATACCATGCGAGAACCTCCTCCATAGGCTGTTCTTGTGGAGAAGTTTCATGCAGCATAACACCCTCCAGGTCTTCTCTACACCCTCCATCTTCCATCCAGAGATCTGAGACTGAACCTTGATTCATCGGTGAAGAGGACATTACTCCTGTGTCCATTTCTGATTTACTTGAAAAAATCACAGATGCTGACATGTCAATTCGGAGTCAGTGAAATGTCTTCTTGAAACTAGAGATGCCTTTCTGAATCATCTTCTCACTGTCCACTCACTAATTCTGACATCTGCACTTCCTGTAGGTGATTTGTAACCTCCATGGCTGTGACATGACTATTTTAACATGCGTAGAATTAAAAATTGATCATCTCTGGCCCTTGTAAAGCTTGGACGACTAGATCCAGGTTTCCTATGAAAGGTGCAGTGCCTTACTGATCTATGTACTCTTGTTGGTGAGGTTCACAAGACATTTGCAACATTACCAGAACCTGCGACCGTAATCAATCAGTGCTACAGCCTTTGCAGCGTCTTCCGTCCTCGAAGTAGTCTCTTTCACAGATTACAATCAAAACTGTGTAGAAAGCTTGTGCAATATGCACGAGGACCACCAAATGCAGAAAACTGAACAACCAAGAATACTAAGTCGGAAATACACTCAACTGGTGCCACAGGATAACAATGAATGATTTTCAATCTTTGCTACTTAAATGTTTCCCGTAATTGTGATCAGTGATGCCATTCCTCTCTATAAAGATGAAATATGACAATTATGAGGATATATAACATGGATAATATCATTCTTAGACATCAAATTCTAATTACTTTCAAAAAGCTAAGTGTTACTCTTGTTTTGCTCTGATTACACTCACAAACAAGGAAAGCTAAAGATATACCAGATTCTGTTGTGTTGAGGTGGAACCGATATCATGTTATTTAATGTGAAACTCACAATACTAAATACAACAGAAATGTACACTTCTTGGTAACTTTGGACTAGAGATGGGGAATCCAATTCAGTTAGAAGAATTTGATCTCATGGCCTTAGAACAAGAATGGTAACGGGATCCTAGAAGTAAACTTAACCTAACATTTTGTAATGAGCTGGAAGTTGAGTACCTATATATTACAGTTTCATGTTGTATGTGGCTTAAAGCAAAATGATAATTTATTGTTAAAAGAATATGTTAGGTTAGGTTACGAATATTTGACCTGTGAACCGGACTTTTAGTATTGGTTAAATAAAGAATAACAGAGTCGTTCTTCACTAGTTAACATCTATTAAGAAATGGCGGATACCGGATATGGCGGTATGAATCATAACGAGTCACAGAAGGAGGAACAAGCAGCAAGTAGCGGCTCGCAAGTTTCGATTCACAAACGAATCGATTCATTTCGTACGCTGAATCATGACTCAGTTGTTCAGTGCAATGGTTTTTTTCATTCTGAATCACTTGCTTAGAATCTCATTATATGACTAAAGATTAAACCAAACAAATTACAAAATCTCCTCAGTTAGAACATCGCAAATTAAAACCAGTTTTCAATGCAGTCACAAGTCCATAATGTGCTGGTCCTCCACGAATCCTGAGGATATCTTGTATGCAACGGGGCATGCTCAGTGTCTTTGAGTATTTCTTGAGACAAATGGTCCCATTCCTCGATGGCAGCATATTTTAGGGGCCTAGTGGTGGATATTGATGGTTGGAAATTGCTCTTTTAAGAAAGGTTCATGCAAGTTCACGTTCAGGGAAGACAATGGCCAGTCCATTCTGTGGATCCCACGTCCCTCCCTTTATCCACTTACAACTGCTGCACGATGTGGATGAGTGTTATCATCCTGTAGAGTAAACCCATCTCATACAGTCTCTGTAAAACCACTTACTATGGGTCAGAGAATGTCGTTTTCATACACTGTAGCCATCATTTTTCCTCGAATGTGAACCAGTGGTGTAAGGCGGATGAACATGACATCTGCCCAGAATAGTGTTGAACCTCCAAGCTATTGGTGACATTCTAATGAGAACGATTCATTGTAATGTTCCCCTCTTATCCTTCATCTGCACAGAGAGTTATCATCAGGGTGAAAACCAATTCGCACTTCTTTGATGAACAATGCTCTGGACCATAGATCTCATGTCCAACACGAGCCACTCTGATGTCGTCGAAGTGGAGGCGTCCAGAGGGGTCTTCTTGAATACAGTCCCGCATCATGGAGTCACACAGTTTGGGTACTTACAGTAACTCCTGTGGCATCTCGAAGCTCATGGTGCAGAGTAGCAGCTGTGCGTGTAGGGTGTCTATGTGCAGATATTACAGTTTATTATTTTCATATCTGTATTGATAAAGTTCTCAACTGTAAAATGGGGATAATTCCACCTTGAACTCTACAACTACTATGCCATAGATGATTCCACCTACTCCAAATGTACAATAAACAATAAGAAAACTTTTACTGAAAGAACACGACATCAATCTCCACAAGCAAATTTGAAGATTAGTCAATGCCAGCTTAACTCATTTTGACTTTAAAACAGCCCTGCCAGCACAAAAAGCAACATACCTCAACACCATATTTGACAAGCTACACCTCACCGGAATAAATATCACACAATATACGATGCGTTCAACTAGCAACACACCAGGACTTTTAGGTGCATCTTAACTACGAAGAAGACAGAACGACAACAGGTGAATGGGTGCTATAAAGGGACCTATGGACACAATTCAAATTTTATTCATTTTAACTTGTTACTAATGTTGTTCTTCATGCTTTTTAATCACATTCTTAAACTAAGTAATGTCCAATGATTTGTACGTGTTGTTTTATCTCATGTTCTTAATGCATCTGCGGATGATCGATACAGATCAAAACTGGTACTGCAAATAGTGTATTTTTAAGCATAAATACATGAACTTTTAATAAGCAGTATTGATTAGGTGGAATTATCCCCATTTTACAATACATTTAGATATGCATACATAGCAGTTTGAGCTGTTGCTGCTTTGCGTGGATGACCCGCGTGATGTCTATCTGCTACTGAATGACTGCCTTGGAACTTTTTCCACAACTTGGAGACAACACTTTGATTCATGTGAACAATGTTGGCAACATCAATTTGTTTCTTTTTCTATTTCATCAAAGTGATGATTTTGTGCCATAGACAGTGTAAGACGAGGCAATTTAGTTAATAATGTTATTGGTGTTTACGTCCAACTGGCTACTTTTATGGTTTACAGAAAAAGGCATTTTAGTGCAAAGAAGTGAGGCACACTGACAAGCTAGCTTGGACGTCATCACAACTTCATGAGTCAAATGCCCTAGCTGTGAAGAAGGCAGGGTTACCACGATTTAAGGACGTATGTACATAACTTCTAACCATATATGAAACATAAATATTAGTCAATGGTGGGTAAACTGCAAATATGCTTATTTTTTTATGAGTTTAGTTAAAAAAATACTAAAGAAAAAGAATGGTAATAAAATATATCAAAAAGCTTGTGTGACATTAGTTTCCATACATATAATATCTATAAAATTCTTAAACTCTAAAACAATTAACACTAAAACAGATCAAATGATCATAGATCAGAAAGTTCTTATTATCCTAACTACCTGTGAATATGTATTATCAATATTTTTGTCAAGAGTTTACATACAGTAAATGAGTTTATTTATATATTGGTTATAAAATAATATTAAAAACATAAAGAGATGTTCGACCTTCATCCATAATCCTACAACCAGCAGGTTGAAAATCACTAAATTTAGATTAATAACTGGCATTAAGAAGCATCAGAAACAACACATCACACACTTTCTCAATCCACGTACAAGTGTTTCGAAATTTTCTTTGAATGTGCCAGGTGTGCTTGAATGAAAATAGACATCACTTTCAGCACTTAACATGTAGGTGACAAAAGGTATTAATTATCGTGTAATTTATTTCATTCATATGTTTTCTAAGACATTCCTTCATTCCTTTCCCCTAATAAAGAGAACAGTCACCACATATATGTTGAGAGGTGGCAATCTGAATGGAAAAGTAGCCTGCACTTCTTGCTAGCAAGTCTAGCTGCATTTTCCATTATTATTCTATATCTACAATGGAGGTCTATGTACACCCAACCCTTGTTCTGTTACTCTATGGGGTCGGGTATGACGTGAGATGAATTTTCGCAGCAAGTACGATGAGATGTTTTTCCTGACGTAAACCTCACCAGAGGAGTTGATGAGATTAAATGATATGACACGATATGATAGTAGGAAGGGAGAGGGTGAAACCTGGAGCCAGCCCGTAGCCTACTCCTGTCAAATAGCACGAAGAGTTCAAGGCTTTTACATCAATATCCAAATGGACAAAACAAGGAAGGACAGAATGAAGAGACCTACAGGTCAACCTGACCATGGAAGAAAGGCTGAAGTGGCTAGGACACGTTAAGCGGATGCAGATGACTCAAACACCAACGAAGTATTTTGAAAAGATCGTTCCGGGATGAAGACCAATTGGACACCGTAGAAAAAGGTGGTTAGATAAGATAAGACCTAGAGAAGAGAGGAGAAACATGGGATGCGCTAGAGGGAAAAGAAGCATACCAGGACCGTAATAAATGGAGGCACATCATTCTTAAACATCCTACCCAGCTCGCTGGAAGGAATTCATGATGATGATGATGATGATGATGATGAAGATCCAATGGACGAATCACAATCAACAGCGTCATTTGCCCTCGCTCCATATGAGCACCATGGAGAGGTTTGGAATTTAATCCAGGCTTTTGGCACGCAATCTAGTGATTAGAAATTGTATAACACCACCTCTCCTACCCTGCCAGCCGACATTCTGGTGGTGATTTTTTTACCAATGAGACTCAAACTGGCTACCACAGTGTCAGACCATGTAGACTTTACGCCTTAACGATCATGGCCACCAGATGGGCAATGGAGGACTTCATATAACGCACGTTTATCAGGGCTGTAACTAACTATTTAGTATACCTGATTTGGAGCTCATTTTTTGTACTGAAAGTTACAGGATCAAATTCTAGCACAGACAGTGGTTTCTTTAAGAGGAAGTTCCAAGTCTGTATATTTACTGCCATTTCTGTGTCACAGCATTTCAGTTAAAATGCATGGTGTTACATACCTTCCACTTACAAAAATTTTTAATTAACCAGAAACTTGACTAAACTGAACTTTGTCAAATTGTACTGGAGTGAAATTCTCACACTAGGCCTAAGTCGAGAATTCAGAATTAATTTATTAAAGTCTGTTGAATGACAGAAGAGAAGCATGATCCTGATAGAAAGTGGAGGTCCAGTTATTCTTTCTATCTGACACTTTACGGAATGGTTCTAAGCAGAAATTCTCCTGCCATAGTATACTACACCAGCTTTCTTTTGTTGTCATAATTAACAATAAAAACTAGATAAAACTCAACAATATTAAACAGAACACAGTATACTGTGTACCATTCTAGGAGAGTAAATTTGTATTACTGAATATGTAATACTTACTGTGCTGTCAATTTTTTAATTTGTAAGTTTCTATATGCTCATTAGGAAATTTTTCTATCAAAAGTGATTTCCCAAAATACAGCAAAACAATAGATAAGGGGTAAAAAGAAAATTCCTGAATTTCCCTTGTTGTATTTTTTTAATGTAACAAAATGTAGAAGTTTTCCTCGTGAACAGTCAAGATTTTTCCGAAGACAGGGATACCTTATTTTCTTGACATGGCACGTGCTCAAAAGCCTATATCATGGTCTAAAAAGACCACGTTTTTTAAATATAAAATACTCAAAGAACATGACTGTTGGTAATAAAAACTATTAGTAGGCTGAACACCCTCTTATTTCTGATTTTTGGTGAACACTAAACTGGTAAATCTCAAACCAAGTATAGGTAGGTTAGCACAAATGGGCCATGTGTGAATTTTGTCAAAGATAATTTTGCTGATGCTTAACTGATTGGACAGTTCAGTAATGTTCATATATATTCAGGGACTGTCACATCAAAATACAAGCTTGGCTAGGCTACCAACAGAGGTTACAAGGAAATGTTCAAGGAGATTCATAAAACCATGGGTTTAAAGAATTCAGATTACATCTGTACATATCATTCTAAATTAAAATATCTTTTTTTTTTGCTAGGGGCTTTACGTCGCACCGACACAGATAGGTCTTATGGCGACGATGGGATAGGAAAGGCCTAGGAGTTGGAAGGAAGCGGCCGTGGCCTTAATTAAGGTACAGCCCCAGCATTTGCCTGGTGTGAAAATGGGAAACCACGGAAAACCACCTTCAGGGCTGCCGATAGTGGGATTCGAACCTACTATCTCCCGGATGCAAGCTCACAGCCGCGCGCCTCTACGCGCACGGCAAGTTAAAATATCTAGCTTGAGAACTACTCATCTCAACTTCCCAGCTTATAACAGTGTTTTCCAAAACCTTGTGTTTGTCCTGTTGAATAGAAATATCTCAACAGTAGGGAAGAAAAAAAACTGTACTTGAGATGTATGAAAAATGTCTGAATTTCCTTTTTTTCATTCTTAAATATACACAACAATAAGTTTGATCACAGTAAATACAAATATTATGTTCAACAGAACACTTGTTTCTACTAGTGAAAGCTTCTGCAACTAGGACCAACAGAAAAGGTTGTTCCGCTTTGGTGACATTTTTGAGGAATATCAATGTTTCACTTATGATGCAGTTAGGCCATTTTGAATGGTCTCACAGCCAGGTTGGATTCATTTTTCTCATATGGGAAGAAGCATGCTTTACGTTACCATCTAGTGTATCTGCAGTCAAAACATTTATGAGTATTGGAAGCCAGGCTCTGTTTATGACAGGCCTTCATCCTTCTGAATGAAATTATTGGAATTCTTTTCTGTTGGAAATGGTGGGTAGTTTAACAGCATATATCTCCTTAATATTCAATAGCAGCAGATTTTTCTGGTTGATTTAGACAACAATGCCACCTGTGTTTCTTTACTTCTAGGATCTACATACACCTTCCCACAGGAACAAGGAGTGAGATAATTCCAGAGCTGGAGAGAGGAGGAGCTCCATATACTGTAAGACTGTATTACTCCCAAATACTTGGTTCAGGCTTGCTATTTTTTTTCTTTTCTGCCCTACCATGGTCAACTCTTGTTATCTTCCAGTCCTGACAATTTTCTAGTTTGTCGTTGCCCTTAGTTCCTGGCTAAAGCCAACATCCTAATTCTTCATTAATTGAATCTGTTACAGGCAATATCACTGTTTTCTCTCTTAAAACAACTACCAGCATTACTGGAAATAATTTTCAATGTAATTAACCTCTAAAATGTGTTATACCATAATTTCTACACTGTGTTGACTTCCCTATTAATATGTGAATGTCACCTTCATAAGATTTGTAAAAAATTAAAAAGGATATAAAATATTAAGAAAATAACTGCACATGGCAACTGGGTCAAATTTAAATTTACAAAATAGAACTTCACCATTAATAGAACATATATTTTACCTCATAAGAAAGACTGTGTGTGGCCTTGATGTTGGATTGACAGTAAGTTACTCTCTAACATGTCATTTAATATTTAATAATGAAAGATGGAAGGTTTTCACGATGAAAATGAACATAGCCTCAGCTATGATTTGAGTGCAGCTGCTAGTGAGGGAGAGGCAACATTCACATAGAATGAAACAGCATTTCAAGTGAAAATTGCTTCAAAAAGTATTGACATTGATGTGCAATACCACTAATCTATAGGGAGTGTAGAAAGTATTGCAACTGACAATTTAAATTTATAATTAGAGGAAAAATGGGTTTGTGTTAAAAATACTATGTATTAATGAAATACACACAGTGTGCGTATGTACAAAATATATTCAATCCGTACAGAATTTTGTCCGGAAGATTTTTTCTGGACTGTGTTTAATGTGATATCGGTCACAAGATCTGATGCAGAATTCACAAACACATTTTTACTTTATTAGATATATCAAAGACCCTATTAAACAACAGAGTCCCTGATCAACCAATAGATTTTTTTAATTTTTTTTTTCAACTGGCTTTACGTCGCACTAACACAGATATGACTTATGGTGACGGTGGCACAAGAAAGGGCTAGGAGTGGGAAGGAAGCAGCCTTGGCCTTAATTAAGGTACAGCCCCAGCGTTTGCCTGGTGTGAAAATGTGAAGCCATGGAAAATCAGTTTCAGGGGTGCCAACAGTGGGGTTCAAACAAAAAAGGGTTTAACGTGTATGAAAAGGTACAGAGTCTGTCCAATGTTTATAGACAAGAAAAGTGTTCCACCGATCAATACTTTTCTTATCTATAAATTGAATCCAATCAATACGGAAAATGAAGCTTATAAATAATAATAAAATCTGTCCAATGTTGGCAGCAACAGATGGGCTAACATCATTGCCTATCAACCATATTCTCCCCATGGGTGCATTATAGACCCCACTATCAGATTCAAGACCCGCGAGAGTCAACCTGAGGAAGTTGACGCAGAAAAGAGACGTATTTATGAACCTACTATTTAATACTGGTACTTGGAAGGGCTTCCTTCTTAACAAACCGTGGTAAGCTGTGAATGCTGCAAGAAGATTTTAAAATAAAAATAATTTGTAAAAGTTATAAATTCATCATGAAAAGAAGCATACCTTCATCAATGTCAGGAGGTAGACCTCCCACAAACACCTTCCTGGAGTATCGCTCGCCAGTCTCTGAACCTTGACTATGAGGCGAGGAGCGTGATGGCGAGCTGAGAGGAGGGGCTGGAGGGGGCAGCACTTGCCCGTCTACAAGATGTGATGCAGGATCTTCAAGAAGAGCAGCTTGTTCCTCTAACCCAGGAAAGAAGGGTGATTTGCCTGCAACACAAACAAAAAATATTATTATAGTAACATGCGAATGACGTTCCCACCTCAGAAGCTTGAACAGTACAGTTGTTTTCATTCATGACAACAATATTCTTCTCTAAAACTCTCAGTTCTGAACAAGAATATTGATGCCCAAAAAATGTATATAATTAAATAATATATATAATGTTAAATATTTTACTCTCTATTGTTTAGAGAAATAGCCCCGGAGTAAAAAGACACACTAGAGAAATAAAGAACTATTTTCCATTACTGCATTTTAATTTTAATATTTTTTAATCAGAATTTATTTTTAAAGGATGGACAGGACTTTATATGCAAACCCATATCAGCAGAGATTAGATGTACTCTGAGTAGTTGTATCTATTTATTTACAATAAGCAGCACCAATCTCAAGAAAAATTTTCACATAAAACACAAATGAACACTTGTAAATTTTCAAACAGTGCTACAGAATACAACAAAATGTTTGACCATATAAAACTTTGGAGGTAATAAAAGATGTTCCCATTCAATGCAATCCAGTAGCTTTTCAAATTATGTAAAAATACAGCATAGGTAGGGAAATGTTTGTATTATGTAACCTGAAAAAACAATTGATGTGCAGGTAAAATATTCTACATATATGTAAAAATATTCAATATATTATATTACACACAGTGCAGGGTTTGGTTAGAATATTGTACAGCATCACATGCTTCTACAAAATAATATCACTATGAACTTCGTTTGCATTCTTTCATTATACTATAAAAGTAAATCAACATGTCATAAAAAGAAAGGGTCTCTGGTATAATAAAAGGCATGCGAAAGTGCTAAAATGGATAATATGGTTAGCACATTCTTTCACTGGTTGGAACGGCCCTTGCTGGGTTTAAAGATACAAATTAAATAGTATGTAACTGGAGCCGATATTTCCACGAATTTTAATAAGATCCCCATTCTCAAGTAAGCTTACATGAAACATGCAAACGTACAATAATATACATCACATGTTATTTCCGCCCTAATGTACCTAGGTTTAATACGCTAGTAACTTATAATTACGTTTAATAATGGCCTTTCAGAAAACCACACGTTAGGCCTACCTATTCAATTTTGGTCACATTTAATTAAACTAATTCAATATTCACGGGCAATTTATAAGATGTAAAGATTTCTGAATATTAGTTATAGGCCTGAAAGTTTTAATATTGCTAATTAACTTTCTACACCGTCTTTACAAAGACGAAATAAGCTCTTATTAACATATAAATAACTTAAAAGTCACTTACTTTTATGATGTTCACAAAATTTTAATTTTGTGAGGGTAAACCGCGGCCTTCTTTTTATGTAATAAGCCATGATTAGTTTTTGTTATTCGATTAAATAATATATCCGTATTGTTCCGTACACAATCTTGCAACGGACTGATATATTCACGAACTATTATTGTCAATGGCATCTGATTATATGAGATAACAACAAGCATAGGATGGCTTTGCTTACAACAATGTTCTAATTTGTAGTAGGCCATGACTCATCGTTTCCACAACGAATGAAGCGCACCTCATTGTCAATATGTTGTTACTAGAATACCGCAGATGAATTCTGAAGATCAAACAAATAAATTGTCTCGTCGATGAGTGAAATCAAAACCGTCGACATGTTCCATAAAATTCACACAATAAGCAGTGATGGAAAATCCACAACCTGTTTCCAGTCATTCGAACGGGTCAGGAATGGAATGAATGAAGCTCCATCTAGCGGCGAGGATAGGAATTGTGCCGGCTGCCGAAGCCTGTTGCACTGCTCTGGGGCAATGATTAATGACCGACAGATTAAATTAAATGATATTGGAGAGTATTGCTGGAATGAAAGATAACAGGGAAACCGAGTACCCGAAGAAAAACCTGACCCCCCTCCACTTACAGCACAAATCTCACATGAAGAGGCCGGCGCGCTGCCAACTGAGCCACGGAGGCTACCTCATACAATAAGCAGTGATACGATCCCAAAATACAGTCGGGATGTTACTTTCTCTTTTTATCCACGGCTCCCTCTCACCATTGACTTTCTTGCACATTGACTGTGTGCTACGAATTAATGAATGAGACACCAGGGACCAGAAAGTAGAGGATATGGTAAATCATGAGGGTGATTCAATCCCACCTTTGGAAATTAATTCGTAACTATAATAGTATTAAATCAAGAGAATAGTTTTGAATTTGCCTTTCTTTCTGGTGTATTTTCCGTTAGTTTTTATAACTTTACTCCGAGTATAACGACTATCATTTTTGACGTATTGCTTCAAACATCTCGAAACATATAACTCTACTGTAAAATACAATTCAGTTACTAAAGAAATACACAGTAAGACATACACTTTTTCATTAGCTTGATGATGATGATTATGCTTGTTGTTTAAAGGTCATCGGCCCCTTTTTTCATTAGCATCACGTTGTATACTATGCGTGACATAACAGAAATGTGTGTTGAAGCCTCCTCATATATCTGTATTTGAATGAATACGGCGCGTTTTCACACAATCGCACTGACGTGGGCCAATTACAAATCAATTGTACTCATTTATGACACTGTGATATTTAATTCTCTCTTTCTTAAAATATAACTGACTGGGTATATATCCGATGTCAGTATTTAAATATATAACAGCATCATGAAAAATTGACTAATTTATTGTTTCTAGGATGACGAGAGAACGGTGTTATTGAAGGTAACACATAATTAGGGAAACCCTACTTCAAATCTCAACTTTGACCAAAATATTCCTTAACTGTTCATCTGTAAAAAGAAAAAAAAAAAGATGTGACTGCTTCACTATTATTAATTTTAAAACGAATGGACCCAAAGTTGCCATGAAGTTCTCAATTTTTAAAAACGCACAACAATCTACGCTTCTGTAATTAATGTAGACCTACAATTCGACACATTTTAACATGTTATTCTTAAAATTGACATAAAACAACGTAAATGCCATTTTAAAGTAAGGGTCTACATGAGAAACACGAAGTTTTTATTTGTTAACTTCTGGTAAATTTATTTTTCTTCTTCTTCCCGGCCTTTTCCCCATCTTATTAGGTTCGGCAACTGTAGTAGATGTGACCCAGTGTTATGGCCGGATGCCCTTCCTAGCGCCAACCCTATGTGGTGGGATGTATTTACTTATCTGTGTCGGTGCGACGTAAAGCAGCTTACGAAAAAAACCTTAATCCCCGAACGAGAGAAATTAACTATTCGCACTTAAAATCCTCGATCCGGCCTGGAATCGAACCCGGAGCCCTAAACCGGAGGGTAGCCCGCTGACCATTCGGCCGAGGAGACGGACTCTAGTATAGCCATATTACTTTTCTCAGTTTCATTCATAGTGTTTCCGCGGTAACAGATAACAACAATGGGAATTCCAACTATCCATTTACCGGAACTTCATCCATTATTCAAATACACTATCCTTCCTGACACGTTCGAATGATAATATAAGACGGATGCTAAATGATGCCCATAATATTCGGAGCCGAATTAAATTTATGAATACTAATTTGATAATAATTCAAAATATCATAGGTCGGCTTGACTGTCTTGATTCTCTAGCATAAACATGTCTTCCCAAGACCATCCGTTAAGCTGGATCGAATGTGGATAATGATCAGAGAATGCTTTTGAAACACTCACAAGCTAACGTTTCATTTTTATCCAAAGGGAAGGTGGAGAATGGCAACTGTAATGCATACCTTTTTTCTAAGTAATCTGAAACACAAGCAGTAAACTCACGATACCATCTCAACGAGATTTCAGTTGCAGAGCCACTGAACGAAGAAACTCCTGACCGGGAATTTAAAAACAATCGCAAATAAAATATCATGAAATCCAAAATCCTTCAATCTACAACGCGTCTAACTTGAAAAGAAGCACAGTTCTGTGTTCAGGAAAAGTGTACCTCCGTAAGAGGTGACGGACTCTCAATTTAGGAGCGTGGAATGGCGACTAGAGGGCCTCAATTGAATTCTGTATTGCTATCACATACTTGGTGGCAGTGATTACTGTTTTAAGAGGAAGTACAACTGGGCAAGCATTGTCTCTTAATAGTATACAGAGGAAAACATGGAAGAGGTTTGAACACTCGAAGATTATCGGCAAAAGAAGGGATGAAAATAAAAGACACTCTAGGTCTCACTAACTGAATTCCCTAGGTGTTGGAAGAGAACCAGAGTTGAAAGGTCGCATAGGAAAGATGAAAGCTAGGAATTAAACACAAGTGGACGCAATACCAGACTCAGCTACGACCCCACTGTTGCCAACCTGCGGTCCCCTTAGTCGCCTCTTACGACAGGCAGGGGACACGGTGGATGTATTCTACCGCCCCCATTCACAGGGGATCTTCAACTTACTTGCGCTATACTACTCGCCTTCATCTTGCATAAGTTATCCGATCTCCTTTGATCAACTCGTATTCTCTTCCTAACCAGATAGTAGGTTTGCAAGACGTTATTTAGTTCTCCTCAATAGTACCTTCATTCTTCGAAGGTGGTGGTGATCAATGTTTTAAGAGGAAGAACAACCGGTCAGCCATTCTCTTTTAACAGAAAAAATGGAAGAGGACCGACACTCCGAAGAATGAAGGTATCGGCAAAAGAAAGGAAAGGGTCAAGAAGGGCATGAGCCTCGCAAACCTAATACCGTCGAAGTCGGAGGAGAACAAGACTTTTTCCATGGAAGGTCGGAAAGGAGGAGCCTGACAACCCACGTTTAGATAGATGATTACTTAGTTGTAGTTTCCTTTAAAAAACATCAATCATCATTTCTCTAAGACAAAACACAACTGAAGCGAATATCAAACAGTGAAACGTAAACTGAAAATTATAATCTGGCTCTGACTATCCAAGAGTCCCAGACAACACACGGCTTTCACGCGAAATCATCTTAATATCGGTAGTTTACCCCATTATACTTTCGCCCATTCGTCTGAAGTCATAGTTTATTATACATTCAGAAATACAGATGAAAATGTAATAATATTTAAATAAAAACTTGAAAATGCATAAAAAGTGTGGTCAAGCAGAGGCGTTAAAAGAAAAGGAAAAGCTTTATTAGGATGACATAATCAAAAACAAACTCATTAGGGATAACTGTTACACGTCAAAGGCGTGTTGTGCAAATAAATCTACCTCGTCTACGTCCAAAGCTTCTTGCTGCATGAAAAAGAATACTCTACGTTAGTAATACCCCTGAGCTGGCTAGCTCTGTTACACAGCAGCGAGCAACTATAAGGATCCACAACGGCCATCGCAGAAAGCAAACATAAGATAAACAACTCTTCACACCACTACCGCACATCCATGGCCTTTTGCTACATCCTTTCATTTTACAATATGTTACTCCTAAAATATGATTTTATACAATATTCAAAACATGCTGCATCTATTTAAGTTCAATTACAAAACAATTACTTTAAAATGAAATGCCAGATTATAATAACAATTTAGCAGGAGGTTATCAGGAAGACAATGCATCTGTGTGTTCCAATTAAACCGACAAATTTTCAGAATACTATTATACCTACACTTTCATCAATCAAGTTCCACAATACATTCAAAATCCTTTTATCATGATTTAAAATATTGAAAATGAAAACAATATTTCATTACCAAATTAAATGGAACGTATTTTAAATTTTAAGTATTTTACGCACATTCACTTTTGGATACTATTATAGAATTGTTTCCTATTTTAAAACTGTATTTAATAGTATCCACCAAAGTAACACTTAGAATTCAAAATATCTCTGTGAAAACAAATGAAAGTAATAACTGAACCAACCACAATGGTGGACCATGTTTTCAATAGGTGGTGAAGTATAGCAATAGGTAAATAATTCGAATTAAGAAATTCTTGTTACTTATCTCATAATACAAGCTAATAGTACAGCAATAGAAAGTTTCTGAGGATAAATCATTATTCCTTTCTTGTACTTGTAAGGCTAGAAAACAATATTCCGCCAATTCTCACAAATAGTTACACCCGTCAAAGTAACTTATTTGTTCATTTGTTGTTGTTTTAATTCATTTCTCTTCTTCTCCCTGGACTAGATATGGGGATAATTAGGATATGGAACCAATAAACTTTTAGCATTAGAGATGAATTCACCTACCTAGCACCGAATATTGAAGCGTTGGTGTCATTTCGCTGTATCGGTAATCCAGGAGGTATTGAGCGAAAGCCGATGATTTATATTATAAAATCTTAACCACTGATATTCAGCTTCGAAACAAGCATAAAACAGATTTTGAAGGAAACCAACTGTATTTCAGGCATTGCTATTGCCATAAGCCATACAACGGAGAGTGAGGAAAAAGCTAAACATCGATTCTCACTACAGGAGAAATCACTCCAAAAGTGTGAGGACACCACATGGAAGCAATGGAGGTCCACTTTCAGTAAAACCTAATTATGATTGATTAGTGCTTGAAGGAATGGTAACGAGAAATACATCGACTGCCAAAAGCAAAGTTTTTGAAACTGCGTGCGGACCAGCGGGAACTATTTTGAAAAGCGACTGGTCCATGCATTTAGAATATATTCTGATAAGACTTACTAAAAGGAAGTTAAACTCTGTTACATCTTATCAGTTGCGCAGCCAGGATTGGCCGACGTTTCTCTAATAGTTATTACAAAATGATGGTAGAACTCAATGAAGGTGCATGCATGACATGTCATTTTAATGACACTGATACAAGTGAATTACATATCTGTTGGTCCTACAATGACGTCTCTGCATGTTTATTTAGTTTATTGTCATTTTCTGTTTATTTTCTTTTTCTAAAATGTCCAAGGGGGAGTTCTAACCCCGAGTAACACCCCCCCACCCTGACTACGCCCCTGCATCTTACCTCTTTTGCTTAACGGTACGCCTTTTAAGTTTTCGTATATGAACAAAACTGACCTATTTATGGCAGTTCACAATATCAAAGCAAGTTAACGCTAATAATTCTAGACATCCATACAGCATTAGTAGCTCGCTTCGATGTCATGGTTGACAGTTACTTGTAGTTCTTACCGTCATATGAATAGCATTCAATTGAAGAAGCGCGATAGGCACGTGTTTCACAAGAGACCCATGCAAATTATGTTCGATTTTCTAACTAACGCAACAAGTTTTCGTCAAGTATCTCTGATTTATGTCACACACACAATGCCCTTGTGGAGCTACTGAACTCCTAGCAAGTCTACCAAGCAAAAAACAGACACCAAGGGGGAAATAATCTTAAAACATGGATACAAGTCTGTATGGCAATGGAAGGACCAGTCCCTTTATCGGTAGCTGATGCAGCTGTCATACTTCTGTTCAAACAGAAAAATCCTACAGGAGTCGGGACATGAATACGGAGAAACAGCTAGCCTCTTGGACGATATTTTAACGCATGTAATTATAAATATTTAGGTTTAGATCAGAAGAAGAGCTATACAATTACTTGCAAAACTGCGACGATTTTCATGTCTTTTCATGACCCTTCTCGCTGGCAACATCACTGGTTCTTCTTCGTTTATGCTTGTTTTGCTAACTCCGCGTGGCAGGACGTTGCATACATTAAACAAGTCCTATTAAGCAACGTTTACAACATTCTACTGAAATATGGTTTTAGTTATCAACACCCCCGCTGTCTTCCTTTTTTTAATGCCTGCTAAATATGAAATATTGCGTCTCATCTCCTCCCCCCTCCCCCCCTCACCCCTTCCCGTTTCACGACCTAAGTATCATAGCTAGGAGTGAATGTTTTCGAATAGGAACCAGGAGTTTTCTTCATTTCATTATTTCAGTCAATACACGGTTTCCTCGCTAAAACTGTTTTCCGCTTCTGCTATTAAATCAGTTGGTCAGTTAGGAGCATTACATAATAAAGTGTTGTATGTTGGGTATTCAGCCCGAAGGCTGGTTTGATCCTCTGCAGCTCCGCCAACAGCTGTCATAAATAGCCTAGGCGTTACTGAAGAGGCATACTAGGGAAATGAGGAGTGAGGTAGTGCCCCGTTGCTTTCCTCGTCGAGCGAGAAGTTGCTGTTACTTATCAGTCTGCCTAATCCACTGAAATGCACGCACCAACCGACCCTATAAGCGAATTTTTCACACCGTTCATTACAAGGATTGGCTCCAAAGGAATGATGTTACTAGCATCACTCATACCTCAGTCACTTTCAGATTGTCAAAGCCAAGGATGAGACAGAGACAGATCAATGAAAGTAACAAATTTGTTCTAGCCCAGACCAGAAGACATAGTGCACTGAACACTCTAGGTCTCGCCAGCAAAGTCAGTTGTAAATCTTATATAATCATAATCGGAAAAGACCAAGAGTTGACGAAAGGAGATCGAACAGGAAATATGAAATATAAACCTGGCATAAGAGAGTGGAAGTAATACCAGACTCAGCTGGTACCACGTGGTTATTATACACATCTCAGAGGAGTAAAAACATTTTGTAGTCAAGAATAATGAGCTGACACACCTTCTGACCATAATTGTCTTACGATAAGTAAATAAAATAACGACTAGTCCGGTATTGATTTTGGTCCAATTTAAGGGGGATTATTAATATCGACTCATATTCGGCCCCTGATGCATAACCTATAGACTTCGAATGTACAGTATGTATTGGTATCCACGACACAGAAATGCGTAGGCCTATCTGTTTAAGAGGACTTAGCGAAGAAACAGACTACAAACATGGCGCCTGCTGATTTCATCTGCCCAGTCCAAAGCCTTTGTCCTGTTTTCTCGGTTGTCATATCACTATATATTAATATGATCTAACGCATGTCACTGCAGCATATTCTGTACTCGCTGGCCATCCCAGTTGTAACGAGATCAAAACCCTTCGACGCCGTACTGGATTTCTGTCATAAACGAGAGTTATCGCTCAATTGGTCCTAAAGAAGAAGATGCACACATATAGCCATAAACAGCACACAAAGAAGTCCATACTGTTGACCCTACAGCACTGGATCTTGACATTACGTGGCTGACAAGAAACGGATGGTTAATGAATTCTGTGTCCCTTTTGACGTGACAGTGTCTATAACACGAGGGTTGTGGCATATGATATGGCAACTATTTTTTTCATCTCATTTGCGTGGTACTACCATACAATGGCCATATGTCCTGGACAGCAATGACGCTCATAGTACATAGGCAGAGCACGAGATGGTGCGTTGGACATGTACTACGCACAGGGCGATGGCACTGCAGTAGTGAGTCGAGCTCCGCACAGAATGGATGTGATGAGGCACGAACAGTGTGCGTACATCAAATTAGCTGTTCGCCGGGATCGCAGTGTCAGAGATTGTCGTAGAGAGCTTATGGAATCTGTGGGGAATAATGTTCTTCCGTACCAGATCGTTGCGAGAGGGGCAGCAGCATTTCAGCACGGACGTGAAACAAGCAGCGATGTGCAACGGTCTGGAAGATCTGTTAGTGTCTGGACTTATGTGTCACGTGCGGTAGTTACCCAGTGCATGGACGTGGTGGTAGTGGTGGCGGTGTTTATTGTTTTAAGAGAACATACAACCGGACAACCACCCTCTATTAAAACTAACCAGAAGGAAAAAAAAATAGAGAGGGTCTGACACTTCGAAAAATGACGGTATCGGCCGAAGAAAGACAAGGTCCACGAAAGGCATGAAAATGAGACTCCCTAGGCTTCGAATGCTCTAATGCTGTCGCAGTCGGAAAAGAACAAGAGTTGACCAATGAAGGTCGGATAGGATATAAAAGCGAGGAGCCTGGCATAAATAAGTGGAATAAATACCAGGAGTCAGCTAAGGGCCCCGTAGTCACCAATACAGTTCCCAAGTTAAGAGTCCCTGGGGCCCCTTTTAGTCGCCACTTGATACCGTGAATGCGTTCTACCGGCCCCATCCAGCGGGGGATCACGGAGGTGGACAGAAGATGAACGCTACCTTGAGTTACAAGCCGAAACAATGTCATCCTTCTCCATGACAACACCAGACTGCCTGTTGCAGACGCTGTACGAAGGTAACTTCAGCGTTGAGGGTTAAAAGTACTAGAAGACCCGCCATACTCACCAAACCTGTCTCCGTACGATTTTTTTACCTCAACCCCAAAGTGAAAGAACCATTGCATGGGAGACTGTCTGGGAAACGAGAGGACATTGCCAACGCTGTGAAACTGCTGGTGAGGTGACTGGTATTTGATATCTCCCGCATCGTTCGCAACGTGTAGATTGCACTACTCTCCGAGAATAAACATTATGTAACACAAGGATTTCATGGCTGACATTTTCCTCGCTTTATATCCTTCACCTGGTAAACCTACTCAGCATTATTCATACATTCCACAGCACGTTACGGTCCCCACTCCCACTTCCATTTGTCTGGTAGATCCCGCATTCATGTGAAAAACAGTTGCAATGACTTATGCCCCAACCCTGCACTCCAACTTCAGTGTAACGAAATCATGTGCTCGCATTTGGGTTCATAGCTTCGACGATCCGAGTTTTCTTCCTGACACACACAGTTCATCTATCGCCGCATGCGTAATGTTCTCTTTCTCCCAATCACGACTTTCGTACTGAAGTCACAGTTTCGTTTGGGCAACCCTTATTATACTACACAATACTTTGCCGGGGTCATGTGTATGTATGCTAAAGAACCACAGATGACGTGCATCGAACGCATGCAGCTATAATACAACAGATGCAGTGGACTTCGGATGTGTCCATATTGGAGACTATCACAAATAATGACCTTTGTTATTTCAATTGACTTCAACATAACGGTTACACACAAGGCAAGTGAACTCAATGTTGATAACTACACTGTAGATTGAAATATCCACGGACTGGATGGATCCTATATTAGTTTCTCTGAGCTGTATTTAAGGTCAAGATTTAAAATATGGTCCTACTAAGTAAGATATAATGATTGCGCCTTACAGTACACAGAACTGATTTGAGAGGACTTCAAATATCATGCTGATTATAGTAGAAAAATTACCAAAAGCACTGAGAAATTGCTAATTTCCTTTAATTACATTGTTATTTAAAATTCACAAACTCATCTTCAGACAATATTTGGTAAGGTAAAAGAAAGTTTGCGGAATTAAAAGCTTTACTCAATTGACTACGTTTATGCTACGATAATTCGTAACTACAGCATGTGGCTTTTCTTCAGATACATTTTACAGTTTCAGTGTCCACTGTATATTATTATTATTATTATTATTATTATTATTATTATTATTATTATTTACAATCCTAGTCTCGTTGTAAGAGAGATGTAGGTAATCACATTAACAATGGGTTCTCTACAAGACGGTCTTGCCTCTGACCACGGGCACCCATATGATAGTTTGTAGGGAGGAGCCCAGACCTGGGGGTACGTAGTATTTTTAATATTTTGGAAGATAAATGACGACTTGTATTCTGCGGTAGAATACCCCACGGTATCCCCTGGCTGTTGGTGGGGGACGGTACTACCACATCTACGTAATACTGACTTTTAAATAATTTTCTTGAAAGAAAAACACCTGACTACATTAGATTTTTGCCTTTCCCTGAGAGCTAGAGGGGGGCCGTGGCCCCACCTTGCCCCCGGGTATGGGCGCCCTTGCCTCTGACATGTAAAATGTAGTACCGGTACATGAGAGCTTTACAGTATATTCTTTGTAATGAAATGGCGTATCCTTTTAGTGCCGGGAGTGTCCGAGGAAATGTTCGGCTATCCGGTGATGGTCTTTTGGTTCGACTCCCGTAGGCGACCTGCGCGTCGTGATGGGGATGAATCGACGAAGACGACACATACACCACGTCCGTGTGCCAGCGAAATTAACCAATGATGGTTAAAATTCCATACCCTACCGGGAACCCCTGTGACCAATTTAGCCATGGAGCCGGACATAAAATATTCTTTGTTAAAATTCTCAACAGCAACAGATCAGTTTTCACTTATCTCGCAGTCAATAATGAGTTCCACACCTAGCCTCTTAAGACAACCAAGAAAACCAAGCGTGATAAGCCCACATAATAGTTGAGAATGCTTTGCTAATGAAAGACTTTCTGATCATTAAAATATCGATATCTCCAATCTCCGTCAACTTCCTTGTAAAACAGAGGAATAAGCACACAATCGGCATCCTTTTCTTTGTCCTTTATTTGGAATAGGTTGCAAAACAAGAGAAAGTAGGCCTAATGGGGGAATGCAGTGAAAACTGTGAGTACATAGGATGGTTTGACAGTTACTGACAGGACGAAGAAGGCGGTGGTCTGTTAATTGATACCACAGGGGAGAAAGTGTCAGATAAAGCTACGTCGGCACCACACACGTATATTGCAAAGTTATTAATCGTCTCGCCAGACGCGACCTCATGACCTGGGCTGGGTGTATGTGACATTTCGCTGCTCATCTTCTCTTGTTCCTTCTGATTTCACTTCGCTTATTTATACAGTCGTGTGTGCGGTACGAGTCTCATTAAATAAACACGATGAGATATACACAGATGCAGCTGAGAAACTGCATAGGGTATGTTGGCTGTAGCAGTGATCTCTATGATAGTATTAGCAACAAATTTCAAGAATAACATGTATAAATAACAAGCGATATTTCTTTTAGGTGAAAAGTAGTCAGCTATAAGAGGAGTTACAATGCCTATCTTTGCTATGCCATCAGCCCAAGGGTTGGTTGGATCCTCAAACAGCACTACCAAAGGTTATAAGTAAACCGCAAAACCTGAGAGAGGCGTCACAATGAGTACTAGACAGGTTGAGAAGAGGTAGTTTTCCGTTGCTTGCCTCGAAGGGCCAAGTACTATTGTGCGACTGATCCTATGACTAGCACCTTTCAAAACACTCAAAGGCGCACTAGTCTGTTTAACTCCTGTGAGTGGGGACAGTAGAATAACATCTACGGTATCCTCTGTCTGTCATAAGAGATGCTACTAAAAGGGGCGGCAAGGGGCTGTAAACTTGTGAACGTGTGTTGGCGACCACTGCTGCCCTAGTTGAGTCTCGCATTGCTGTTATTTAAACTTTGAAGCTTAACGTAAAGTTGAGCAGACATACATTTTATGGGATAGCCATAAGATACACTATTTTTCGCTCTAGAGAATATTAGCTCATTGGGGAAAGATTTAATAATAATAATAATAATAATAATAATAATAATAATAATAATAATAATATTTTATTTAAAAAAAATCTTTTCCCTTTGCGAAAAGCTAATGATTATGTTTCCAATAAATGAAACTCAAAAATGGATTTATTTCTATAATCATTTCAGAGAGAGCCTCCGTGGCTCAGCCGGCAGCGCGTTGGCCTCTCACCGCTGGATACCGTGGTTCAAATCCCGGTCACTCCATGTGAGATTTGTTCTGGACAAAGCGGAGGCGGGACAGGTTTTTCTCCGGGTACTCCGGTTTTCCCTGTCATCATTCATTCCAGCAACGCTCTCCATTCTCATTTTATAGCATCTAGCAATCGTTAATAGATCACTTTGGGAGTGGCGACCCCATCGTATTAATAGCCTATATATGATTCATTCATTACATCTCTAACCCGGTCAATGACTGGAAAACAGGTTGTAGGTTTTCAATAATTTCAGAGATGATACTTGTAGTCGCAGCATCTTTGGCGACCGAGGGCTACGGTAACGACTAATGTGACGTCACTTCCATCACATGTTTTGTCCCGTTACTTTACATAAATTTTCGGAGATCCCCAGTTATAGGACATATTCATATCAATAATAACAATAAACCCTGTCCCACGTGAATGGTATGAACGTTTTATCCAGCATAGCTTTGTGTGAGGAGTACAATAATTAGTGACTTTGTTCTACCTGTCAGTAAAAGATGCTATTTCAATTCAACCAACACAATTTACCATTGAACAATAAGCACTGTCAGCAACAAGATGCTGCTTGCAATGAAAGCGAACCTACATGACGTGAGGTTACCAATCTTTTACAAGTAAAGAGAAAAGCATCAATAACTTTTCACAGAGCAAAGAAACGGGAATCTCCTTCAATCGTCACAACAACAAAGAGTTTACAACCAATCTAAACCATACACTTTATAGCACAAAACGTTTCCTTTTTTCCTATAAAATAAATTGTTTCTCCTCATTTCATCTTATACAATACAGATTTTACAGCCAACAGCCCGGAAATAAAACAGGTCATAAAATGTCGCAGGCACTCACAAAGAGTCATTGATCTATCATTCCATCTTGTTTGAATAGGTACATCATATTCCACTTGCCAGACGTTACAACCAATACTAAAAATCCACACAAGACTAGTAACATTGATCACATCCAAAACATACGTATGTTTTCAGTTTAATGAAGTATAATACCATAATTCCGCTATCTTTTATTTACAACTAGCAAATTGGCCTCTTGCAGTGTTGCCAGATCGAGGGAAATTTCCCGCGGCGTAGAAACAAATTACGGTACTGAAAAATAGCAGTGTACAGCAAGACACCAAAGACACCAATAGCAGTGTACAGTATTTGTATGGAATGTGGTAGTCCTGAGACCAGTCATGATGCGAGCTCTATCGGAGACCTTTTCTTTATCTAGAAACTTTTCTTTATCTAGAAGCTGGCCCAAGGCGGACAATGAAAATGAAAACCTTCAACCTGTTTTCCAGTCTTTGACTGGGTCAGGGATGTAGTGAATAAACCATATAGAGGCTATTATTACAATGGGGTCGCCACTCCCAAGGTGATTATTAATGACTGATAAATGCTATGAAATGAGAATGGAGAGTGTTGCTGGAATGAAATATGACAGGGAAAACCGGAGTACCCGGAGAAAAACCTGTCCCGCCTCCGCTTTTTCCAGCACAAATCTCACATGGAGTGACCGGGATTTGAACCACGGTTTCCAGCGGTGAGAGGACGACGCGCTGCCGTCTGAGCCACGAAGGCTCAAAGACAACATCATCACAAAATGGTCACATATCTCAGGTAAGAATCTCCGTTTTAATTGTTCTACATAATTAAGAATACTTCTATGGGCGGAATGGTGGATCCCTGACAAACATGAAGGAAGGATCTCTTCTCTGCTTCAAAGATCGTTTCACGCCACTGTTTTAATGGTTTTTCACATGCGATTCATCAAACGAAGCGCGACACTTCAAAAATCGAACTACCTCAGCTGGATTTGAACCTGTGATCTTGAACTGTGTCGCACATGAGGATCTGACCCTGTTTTACGGCCAGATGCCCTTCCTGACGCCAATCCTATCTGCAGGGATGTATCCACTATTACGTCTTTCTGTGGTGGTTGGTGGTGTGGTGTGTTGTCTGAATGTGAAGAGGAGATTGCTGGGACTAACACAGACACCCAGTCCCCGAGCCAGAAGAACTAATCAAAGGCGATCAAATCCCCCGACCCGGCCGGGAATCGAACTCGGGACCTTCTGAACCGAAGGCCTCAACGCTGACCATTTTCAGCCAATGAATCTGACAATAATAGAATAATAATAATCCGAGGCGGTGCAGCTCTTTTCAGGTACCCCTCCAATGGAGGTGAGATAAATGTATCATTTTAACCACCGACCAGCCCCCCTGCCATTCTCAAGACTCTGGCAGTACCAGGAATCGAACCAGGGCCACTAAGTGCTAACCTTTACGCTACGGAGCTAGACATAAACCATCCTCTCTTAACAATAATCAGACAAAAAATGGAACAGGATCTACCCTTCTAAGAATGATGGTATCGGCAACAGAAAGAGAAGGGTTTGATAATGAAAGGCACCCTAAGCCTCGCAAACCTAATACCGCCGGGATCGGAGAAAAGTAGAGTTGAACTATTTCTACTCCCCGGAAGGGGGGAGGCGGGCCTCTTAGACGGTAACGCCGTCTCTCAGGCTGTTGCAGTGAAGGAGATGCTGGGAGAAGGTGAGGGGGTTGGTGGCCGTGGCCTATAATAGGAACTGTCCCGACATTCGCCTTAGTGCAGGAGAATGGAAAACCACGGAAAACCATTCTCAGGACAGCCGACGGTTCTGGCCAGCCGTGAGGTCAACCTCTGTCCCGTCTCCCGAACGCAGAGGCGTGGCCACCCCTCCTCTGCTCTGTTGGCCGGTCAGAGTGCAGAGTTGTTGGACCACGGACCAGCCGTGGCCACTTATGGGTCGAGACCCACTCTGCATCTACCGACGTGAGTTGAACAAAGGAGGTCGAGTATGAAATAAAAGTGAGAGGCCGACACAAGTAAGTGTGTAAGTAGTACCAGGCTCAGCTAGATGCCCCATGGTCGCCAATCCACATTTCCAAGATGATAGCCCCTGGGATTCCTTTTTAGTTGCCTCTTACGACAGGCAGGGTATGTATTCTATCGGCCCCGCCCACAGCGAAATAGTCGAAGGAGGGTGGAGATCGAGGGAAGAAGTACGTATACAGCCATGATGTAATCAGATATCAGAAGCTGAAAAACCCGGAGATGAATGATGTAGAGTGGATGTGATCGGTCACACAACTTAGATAAGTCTCCCTCGAAACGGCAGGCCGAGGGGTTGTTTTCCCACGTGCTGCACAGTTCATCGACCTCTGCGTAGCTACCCCTTGCATGCCATTGATTAGCGACACAGCCACCACGTGGCTCCGGGTCACAACTGACCCACCCACTCATCGGGGCCACTCGGAGATATTCGGCGGTAGTAATTCACAACGCAGGTAACCTGTCGCAATGTGTAGCCCTCTTGCGTAATAAGTAAAAACAAATACAGACCAAAATTGTCAATGTGAGGATTTTTAAGCATGAGGGTGAAATTCGAAGGTGCTTCTTTTAAGGAGATGGAACAAAAAACGTGGTGAAATGAGGTGTTAACCAGTGGCGAAGCGTGGGAATTTTCTTTAGGTAAGCAAAACGGAATACAACCTTTAATGAAATAACTACTTCATTATTATTATTATTATTATTATTATTATTATTATTATTATTGCAGGTCCGTCATAAGTCATAACCTTATGTAAGTTATGTGAAGTTCCCTGCCCCCTGTTTGGAAGATACGGGATTCAGAAATTGTCGATTCAGTTCTGAAATATCCTTAACAGTATAATAAATTATGTAGTTTTCTTATTCACAATTGATGTGTTGACATGGGGAAGGTAGTAAGTGACAAAAACGGATGTTTTTAAAAGAAGGCAGTAAGAACCAAGGCCAACACCACACAGAAAGTAGGTAGTTAATTTCCACTAGGTCGTTCCTGTGGCAAGTAGGCTACCAGGTACAGTGACTCTATATATATACTGTATATATACATATACGTACATACATACAGAGTCCTTGTCGTACTGGGCTCTTGGCGCAGAGAACGCAGTAACTGCTTTTGGCACTTGCTACATTTCCCATGTCAACGCCTCAATTATTTTATTACCCTTTTACGTCTTTCATTCAGTTAACTTTTACTTTCTCTACTGCGTTTAGTAAATGGTTTACCATTAACTGTGCACGTTAGATACAATCTAAATCATATTTAGGTCTACAAATGGTAAGGCAATTAAAAGTAAAACACTTATTTGAAACTTCACCTAATATTAAGCTGACATATCTTTTGTGGAATAGTCATAAAACGAACTATTATTCACTCTACAGAATAATTATTTACAAGGGAAAGCTAGTCTAAAAAAAAAAAAATTGTAGCTAGGCGCTCAGGGAGAATGACAATGCGCGCGCATCTATGGACAGCCCCTTTCACCACTCGCCCTCAATCGGGAGAGGTGGTGGTGGTGGTGATTACTGTTTTAAGAGGAAGTACAAGTAGGTAACCATCCTCTATTAACACGTTATATATTGGTGTTCTGTGATTAACACTAATCAGATAGAAAAAACGGAAGGGGTCCAAAACTTAGAATAATGAAAAAAGAAGGTACCGGCCAAAGGAAAGACAAGGGCTGCGAAGGGCATGAAAAATAAAAGACTCTCTAGACCTCCATACGTAATCTTCTCGGGGTCGTAAAAAAACAAAAACAAGAGTTGACAAAGGGGGGTCAGGTAGGATAGATGAAAGTGAGGAGCCTGACACAAGTGGAAGCAATGCCAGGACTGAGGTAAGAGCCCCATGGTCGCCAACCCACGCCCCCAAATTAAGAACCCCTGGTGCCCAGTTTAGTCGCCTCTTACGACAAGCAGGATATACCTTGGGTGTTATTCTACCGCCCCCGCCCACAGTGAGAATCAATCGGGAGACCACGGCAGATTGAGTTTACTCCGCTTACCCTGGCGTTTTGGCGATAACTGAACATCGTTTGCTACAAGGTAGTGTTTCGCTACACAGATTCGCTGTACCCACACTTCAGTAGTATATTCAGCTTTCCCCATCTACTTTCAGGCTTCGTTACTGGAGTGTTATTATACCATAACGCTTATTATGCTTTTCAAATAAATCCATCGAGAGGGTTCTTTTTCCATAACGCAATGTGGCGGGATGGGATCGTTGTGAGACGCGTTATCAGTTCCATAGATATTGCTGTTTAGATAACACCTGGAACTAATCTGTGCCCATTTCAAATAAAATAAAATAATCTGTTTTAAAAATTAGCACAATTTTGACAAAATTATGAGGAAACGGATAATTGGACATTCGGAAGGAATTCTCAAGAAAAATGGATTCTTAACATTGATAATATGAATTCGTTTTTAACTGAAACTGTCAATTTTGATAAATAATTTCAGCATTTTATTTTACTATTCTTATGATGTATGAATTACCTACTGAGTTAAATGAACTCTTTGTAAATGTCCGACGTAATTAGAGTTTAATCATAAATGTTTCCGTTAACTTATCAGACTACCATTTTGGGATTAAATGTCGAATAGGAACCTTCAACGAGTTTTGGAGGAAATCTAACGGATTTTTGTCACTATGTTGGGAGCATAAACTCTTCGCTATCCATTGATAACACAGCATATTGAGAGATCAGAAAGATTAATAGATCGATCCAGACCCCGATCTTGTACTACCACAGTAAGAATAGTCAATCCATGGAGAAAATTAATTAAACTTGTTCTCAATTCCACACAACTTCAAATAAAAGCTTCTTCCCCACTTGTACCGCGGTGGCTGCAGTCCAGTTATAGAGCTATCTTTAGCGAATAGTTTGCCGTTGAATGCACAACATAACCCTATGACATTACAGACCTGGTAGCCTTGGCCCACCAGGCGATTCCCGCAAACTACGAGGGTACGCATGGTCAGCATGACGAATCCTTTTGACCGTTATTATTGGGTTTCTACACCGGGGCCACTATCTCACCGTCACGTAATTCCTCAAATGTAGACTCAGTAAACCTCGAGCCAGTCCTCAGATACAAATCCCTGACCTGGCCGGGAATCGAATCATAGGCCTCTGGGTACTCTGGGTAAGAGGCAGGCTCGTTGCCACTAGACCTAGACTTTGAACACATAATTTAAAAGTATATATTTCAGGTATCACCAGCGCTTTTTTTCTGCCGAATTGCGATTTACTGAGGTTTATTGACAGAACTGACTATGTTCAAGAATTGAATTTTAAATTTTGATTCTCGCAAGTTGGTACCATGCCATCATGTTTCATAGGATTCATAGATTGGTATCGCAGCAGAAACGGGAAGTGCTCACGTGTGTTTTGAATTAATCTACTGTAAGTTAAATCAGTGTCTGCCTCTGTGGTGTATTGTAGTGTGATTAGCTCCCACCCGCAGAGGCCCGGGTTCGATTCCCAGCTCTGCCACAAAATTTGAAAAGTGGTACGAGGGCTGGAACGGGGTCCACTCAGCCTCGTGAGGTCAACTGAGTAGAGGGAGGGGGAGGGTTTCGATTCCCTCCTCAGCCATGCTCGAAGTGGTTTTCCGTGGTTTCCCACTTCTCCTCCAGGCAAATGCCGGGATGGTGTCTAACTTAAGGCCACGGCCGCTTCCTTCCCTCTTTCTTGTCTATCTTTGCCAATCTTCCCATCCCCCACGAGGTCCCTGTTCAGCATAGCAGGTGAGGCCGCCTGGGCGAGGTACTGGTCCCCCGATCCAATGTCTCACGCTCCAGGACACTGCCCTTGAGGCGGTAGAGGTGGGATCCCTCGCTGAGTCTGAGGGAAAAACCAACCCTGGAAGGTAAACTGATAAAGAAAGAAAGAAAGTTAAATCAGTGCAATTATTGTTCAATATGAGTAAAATAAGTAGTTACTTTGTGCCGTTGAGTAAAGTAAGGAAGGCTAAAGAAGCGGAAATTGTCAAGTCAACTGTACTTGTGATCCTGTAAAACACAGAAAATACAGGTGGTGAGGAGGATCACGAGAACCGATGATCCACGGGGTTAAAAGAAAGAAGATTCTGATAATCTGATAATGACTGGCCAACGTTGGTCAGTTACTATAAAAGATTAACTTTCGTTTCTTCATAACGGGGGTGATCTTTACAACTCTAACATACAGTTCCTTGTCTGACCTCAGGTAGAAGACAAAGAGAAACTAAGGTCAATTTGAAGTTAGTGCCATCACCACAACAGTTGTCGATTGAATCGCAGACAGAGCGTCTTCGAATTTTCTACATTATAATATTATCGTTTCCAAAATTTACCTTTGCATCCGGGAGAAAGTGGGTTCGAACCCCACTGTCGGCAGCCCTGAAGATGGTTTTCCGTGATTTCCCATTTTCACACCAGGCAAACGCTGGGGCTGTACCTTAATTAAGGCCACGAACGCTTCCTTCCAACTCCTAGGCCTTTCCCCTCCCATCGTCGCCATAAGACCTATCTGTGTCGGTGAGACGTAAAGTCATTTGAAAAAAAACAAAAAAAAATTAAATGCCCGTCTTATTTTGTCAACTACTCACAAAGCTGTAACTTTCAAAAACAAGCTACTCGTAAGCCCTGTGCAGAAGCGAGCAGAGAAGTTAAGCACTTCTTAACAAACATCTTAGAAACACAGTGAGCCACCGTGGCTCAGGCGGTAGCGCGCCGGCCTCTCAACGCTGGGTTCCGAGGTTCAAATCCCGGTCATTCCATGTGAGATTTGTGCTAGACAAAGTGGAGGCGGGACAGGTTTTTCTCCGGGTACTTCGGTTTTCCCTGTCACCTTTCATTCCAGCAACACTCCCCAATATCATTTCATTTCATTAATCATTCATTAATCATTGACCCAGAGGAGTGTGAGAGGCTTCATTCCATTCCTGACCCGGTCGAATAACTGGAAACAGGCTGTGGATGTTCACCTTAAAAACGCAGTGTCAACAACGAATTTTATTTTATAACAATAGCTCTTATTGACAGATGGCAAAAAACGTACGAATCGCCACATTAAAGGAAATAATATTTGGTCCAGAGGGTCCCGGGTTCGGTTCCCGGCCGGTTCGGGGATTTTAACCTTAATTGGTTATTTCCAATGGCTCGGGGGCTGGGTGTGTGTGCGTATTCAGCATTGTAAGTCATTTTAGGTAGGACCCTCATCTTCACAGACATGCAGGTCGCCTAATAGGCCATCTACGAGAAAGAGACCCACACCAGGCCTCTCCGGAGACCATACGCCATTATTATTACTATAAAAGATTAACTTTCGATTCTTCATAACGGGGGTGATCTTTTCAACTCTAACATACAGTTCCTTGTCTGACCTCAGGTAGAAGACAAAACCATCGGACACTTTCTTAGGACCCAAGATCTTTCCGAGCTTCCTTTCCTTTATCCCAGTCGACATATCCTCCACTTCTGCTAGTGTTTCTGCAGAGTAAAGGCATGCTGGTCTGACTACTACACAGTAGAGTCTCAGTTTAGCCTAGTAGGAGATGGATTTGGATCTGTAAGTATTATTTTTATTACGTGAAATACGAGAGTGACATGATGTTCGCTACTGAGAGATTAAATGCTGTCTCACTGAGCATGTCCGGCTCCTTGGCTGACTGACCTTCGGTTCAGAGAGCTCCGGGTTCGATTTCCGGCCAGGTCGAGGATTTTGACTGCGAATGGTCAATTCCTCTGGTTCGAGGACTGGGTGTTTGTGCTCGTCTCAATACACTTTTTTTCATATATGTACATAACACACAATACTAATCACCACAGAAACAAGCATTAGCCAACAGATCCCTCCGCACAGCGTTAGCGTCAAGAAGGGCATACGGACATAAAACTGGGCCAAACCCCATGCCAAGGGCCTAGCCCAGTAAATTGGGGTTACGGTCAGAAAGAAGGAGAGGTGCAACTTAAACACATGAAATACAAGTGTGGCATGATGATTTTTTTTTTTTTTTTTTTTGCTAGTTGCTTTACGTCGCACCGACACAGATAGGTCTTATGGCGACGATGGGATAGGAAAGGCCTAGGAGGAAGGAAGCGGCCGTGGCCTTTATTAATGTACAGCCCCAGCATTTGCCTGGTGTGAAAATGGGAAACCACGGAAAACCATCTTCAGGGCTGCCGACAGTGGGATTCGAACCCACTATCTCCCGGATGCAAGCTCACAGCCGCGTGTCCCTGACCGCACGGCCAACTCGCCCGGTGTGAAATGATGAACACTACCGAGAGGTGAACTGCTGTCTGGTTGATTGATTTCGGTGATTTAGAACATTTTAGACATGCCTGGTCCCTTGGCGGAATGACCTTCGTTTCAAAACGCCCCGTGATTGATTCCCGGCCGGGCCGAGGATTTTAATCGCGTCTGATTAATTATTTTGGCTCGGAGACTGGTTGTTTGTGTTTGTCCCATGTTTCGTCTATCCTCTTCATATTCAGACGACACATATCAAACTACCAATCACCATAGAAATACGCAATAGTAGATACCACCCTGCAGATAGCGTTGGCGTCAGGAAGGGTATACAGTCGTAGAACAGGGCCAAATAAATGCTCTATACAGTTCGCACCTGCGACCCCACAGTTGTGGGAAAAAGCGGTAAATGAAGAAGAAGAAGAAGAAGAGGAAGAAGACGCCAGTAAAGGGAAGTTACTAAAATAAAAAAATAAAAAAAGATTCAGTGGCACTCTACCACCAACGATTCAATACAAAGGCTGAATGTAGCGAATGCATAGGGAACCTACTGTAAGTTTGGTCTTGCTGTTCCCGAAGTGTGGGGGCGCGGCGGGAGTGAGGGCTGGAAGTGACGGATTGTGAGTCACGCACGAATTCTCCACCCCTTCATGCACGCACAGTAGCTCACATACGGCTCGCTCCATTGTCTTGGAGTTCCTGTCATTTACACACAGCTAACTGACAAGGTTGCCATGTCACGCCAGATGATACCCGATCACGCTGTTAAAATGGGCGAAAGGAAACTTCTTGAGAAACCTTCCACGTTCATTTACAATTTCCGGACGTTACAACGCTCATCTGCATCTGAATGACGTGAAAAACAAATCACTCTGTCAAACACTCCTAAGGTTCTTAAATGAAAATCGTATGGGTTCAACTATCATGTGCAGGCATTTTAATTTAACGCCTAAAGTTGCCTGCGTGTCCACAGTGATGTTCCGTTTTACTTTACAATATGGGAGAGACACGGGTCTCTCTTTTTAGGTGATGTATGGCTGAGTTTAATTAATGTTTTTTTTTAATCGCGCGAGTTGGCCGTGCGGTTAGGGGCGCGCAGCAGTTAGCTTGCATCCGGGAGATAGTGGATTCGAACCCCAATGTCGGCAGCCCTGAAGATGGTTTTCCGTGGTTTCCCATTTTCACACCAGGCAAATGCTGGGGCTGTACCTTAATTAAGGCCACGGCCGCTTCCTTCCCACTCCTAGGCCTTTCCTATCCTGTCGTCGCCATAAGACTTATCTGTGTCGGTGCGACGTAAAACAAATTGTAAAAAAAAATAATGTTTTTGGATAAACACTAAATGTGTCACCAAGGATCTCTTACATGCCGACATCGAAGGACATGGAGTGGCGAA
The DNA here is from genome assembly GCF_040414725.1 of Anabrus simplex. Taxonomy (NCBI): domain Eukaryota; kingdom Metazoa; phylum Arthropoda; class Insecta; order Orthoptera; family Tettigoniidae; genus Anabrus; species Anabrus simplex. Next base: position 676,664,285 of record NC_090265.1, read on the forward strand.
CGGATTTCCTCCCACCCTTCAAAAGTTCGATTACCTCTGCCGGGTTTGAACCCGCGATCTTGGGACCGTTGATCTACAAATGGACCTAGGTTCTTAACATGGGAGCATGATGTAGCGACCACGGGGCTTCGACTTACTTGATTCAGGTTCCTGACTTTCACCGATCCTATCAAATCCATGATCTACTCATGTTCTTTTCAAGGGCCGGACAACTCTTTCTTAATAATAAAATTATTAACACCACTAACCATACCTAAAATTAGCTGTACTTATAACACGACAAAATTTGCAGGAATCTCTTGAACGTACGGGAAAATCTATTTTCTTAAGGAAGGTCTTCCTTTTATGTTATATCCTTCTATCATCACAATACTAGAGCCCACGAGAGTTGGAGCCTGACGTTTAGCGCCAGCAGCGAAAATGACCAACGCTACTCAAAAAAGGTTTGTTTCCATGGCAACGATGCCACATTTTAAGGATGCTATCGCCATGTCGTTTGACTTCCTCTCAGTCGCTTTTATGGTATTATTCGGAGTGGTATGGTGTTAATTTTAATGTTTTGCGTGTTTGTTTTCCGAATATACCGTTAACAATCTGCATTAAATAATACAGATACTAACAATAATGCCATTTGATTTACGTCCCATGAACTACTTTTTCGGTTTTTGGAGACGCCGAGGTGCCGGAATTTTGTCCCGCAGGAGTTCTTTTACGTACCAGTAAATCTACCGACACGAGGCTGACATATTTAAGCACCTTCAAATACAGCTCGGGAATACAAATACCGGTACTTATAAGGGTCGTGTTCTATTCTGTATTATAACATAACTTCCTTAAGACCGGCTGGCGGATATAAGATATGCCCTGACTGCATATGTTTATATGTTACGCATTTGTTGATGTAATTATCATCAACAGTTCACGATTTTCTTATTGATTGTGAGACCTCATATTTATCGGCAATGATGTATTCTGTCTTAAATGGTGGAATTATTAGCAAGAAGTTAGGGACGAGTTAATGTTTATTGAATTCCATTAGGCCTAACACTCAGCCTTCATGTAGTCTTAGGTTCAATCAAGGTTTTTGAGATGTGAAAAAAAAAAAACAAAAAAAACGAGGGTGTCATTATGTAAGGAAAATTTTCCTCGTACGATAGAAACAAGGCCGCCTCTGTGGTGTAGTGGTTAGCGTGATTAGCTGCCACTCCCGGAGGTCCGGGTTCGATTCCCGGCTCTGCCACGAAATTTGAAAAGTGGTACGAGGGCTGGAACGGGGTCCACTCATCCTCGGGAGGTCAACTGAGTAGAGGTGGGTTCGATTCCCAACTCAGCCATCCTCGAAGTGGTTTTCCGTGGTTTCCCACTTCACCTCCAGGCAAATGCCGGGATGGTACCTAACTTAAGGCCACGGCCGCTTCCTTCCCTCATCCTTGCCTATCCATTCCAATTTTCCCATCCCCCTACAAGGCCCCTGTTCACCATAGCAGGTGAGGCCGCCTGGGCGAGGTACTGGTCATACTCCCTAGTTGTATACCCCGACCAAGAGTCTGAAGCTCCAGGACACTGCCCTTGAGGCGGTAGAGGTGGGATCCCTCGCTGAGTCCGAGGGAAAAGCCGAACCTGGAGGGTAAACAGATGATGATGATGATGATGACGATAGAAACAAACTATAACTGGTTGAGGAACTGTTATAACGACGATGGATGCATCATGTCACATGTTTCAATGCTCCCAGGAAATTGCTGGAACTTGAAACGAAACATATCACAAGATACACACAAAAGGAACCTCGATTCACAACATTCATGTGCTCTTATAACTTATTTTATTGTTTTCACGTTTGCTTTCTTGTATCTTTTTTTAAATATATCTCAAATATGGGAGCCTCCGCGGCTCAGGCGGCAGCGCGCCGGTCTCTCACCGCTGGATAGCGTGGTTCAAATCCCGGTCACTCCATGCGAGATTTGTGCTGGACAAAGCGGAGGCGGGACAGGTTTTTCTCCGGGTACTCAGGTTTTCCCTGCCATCTTTCATTCCAGCAACACACTCCAATATCATTTCATTTCATCTGCCAATCATTTATAATTGCCCCAGAGGAGTGCGACAGACTTCGGCAGCCGGCACATTTCCTATCCTCGCCGCTAAACGGGGGCTTCATTCATTCCATTCCTGACCCGGTCGAATATATAACTCACTGTAGATCTCCATTTTTCTCAATAACATCAAACTTGTGACACGTAGTTTTTTATAAGTTCTATGTCTCATTTAAATGCTATGAGGGCCACATTAGTTTAAAATCGGCTAATTCTTAACATTTACATTTGTGCATTTCTCACACAAACTAAGCCTGACAGAAACAGATTTCACCATATTGATCAGTAACACAAATATGATATTCACACCGAGCTTCTCACCCAAAATAAAAGAAGTTGAACAATTGAAACGTAGTGTTATCAGACATTTTTCACACACACAGGAATCAACACTGAAGTTGGTGTTTATTTGCAGCTACTGCACGTCTCGTAGAGCATGACATACTGACGCTCTCACTTTAGCTATTTCCTGGGTATGTTGTTACCTTCTGTAACTAAAGTAGGGCCCACGAGAGTTGAAGTCTGACGTTTAGCGCCACCGGCGAGAAAAAGTTGACTAACGCTGCTCGAAAATGGCCTGTTGCTATGGCAACGATAACAGAGTTGCAACATTTTAGAACGCTATCGCCACGTGGGTTGGCTTGCTCTCAGTCACTTTTGTCATTCATATTCTGACTGATTTCTTTTCTCGATGAAGTATCGTCTTCCTATTGTGTTTATTATAGCGTAGATTATTTCTTAATTGTACAGGTACCGTTAACAATCTGAGTTAAATAATAAAAATCTATCAATGTGGGTAGTGTTGTTCTATTCTGTGATTAACATGTGCATTTGTTGAGGTTATTGTCAGAAACTGATGATTTTGTCAGTGATTATGAAATCTTTTATATATATCGATAATGTCGTGTTCTGTCCTAAATGCTGGAATTATTAACACGAGCTTAGGAACCGGTCAAGGTAAATGAATTGTATTAGGCCTAGGCCTACATGTTTTATTAATCACTCAGCCTGTCTGAAAGGGTGGTAGGCTGCAAATGGAGTTAATTATGACAACGCAGCGTACTTCGTAGTTACAGCTTTCGCCGCTCACCTGTCAGACTTCAACTCTCGTGGGCCCTACTATAGCTACAACATCAAGACAATCTTGTGTTTATTCCATACTTGTTTCCAAGAGTCAATTGTCTGTAATCAGCTACGCGTGTCGTGTCTAACTACAGCATTGTTAGCCCAATAAGAATAAAACAAAAATACGCATCGTCATAGTTTGTTTGGAAACACAGGCGGTGACAAACACAAAGTAGATGTTGGTGACAGGAGAACTCATCACACCAAATAAGGAGGTATGAGGTCGTGTCCTTAGTTGTGTGGTCTCCATACACACCTTCAAGTTGACCCAGTCGGGGAAAATACTAAACGAGTGTTGGAAGGAAGCAGTTTTGCCCATACCAGGTTTTACGTCGGCAAGTCAATAAAGGAAATTCATCCAATGTATTAAATTCGAAACAATGGCATGATACTCGCCGCAATCTGTATACCTGCTATTCTGAGAGAATTCAATATTTTCCATTCGTGTAACTTTAAATATATCTTGATACGAGGTCGGGGATGAGATGAGATCAATTTACTGTATATGGCATGTTTTACGGCCAGGTGCCCTTCCTGACGCCAACGTCAGCTAAGTTAAAGAAGACGAAGTGAATGATGGTGAAGGAAATTGGGTAAGGAAGTGGGAGGAATCGGCTGTGGCCCATGAATAGGAACTGTCCTGGCATTTACCTGGAAATGAAAATGGGAAACCACAGGGAAACAATCTCAGGACAACCGACGGTGGCGTTCGAATCTACCAGACCGAGCTCGATAGCTGCAGTCGCTTAAGTGCGGCCAGTATCCAGTATTCGGGAGATAGTAGGTTCGAACCCCACTGTCGGCAGCCCTGAAGATGGTTTTCCGTGGTTTCCCATTTTCACACCAGGCAAATGCTGGGGCTGTATCTTAATTAAGGCCACGGCCGCTTCCTTTCCACTCCTAGGCCCTTCCCGTCCCATCGTCGCCATAAGACCTATCTGTGTCGGTGCGACGTAAAGCAACTTAAAAAAAAAAAATCTACCAGAATGCAGAACTTGGCTCCACAGCCATGGCGCGTTAACAGGCGCGACCACTCCACTCGGTTATACGATCACTTACATACATATATGATGTATATTTCGGCATCGTCGAGCATTAAATAAATAAATAAATACATAAATAAATAAATAATTAAATAAATAGTTCTGTCTGTACCTTGCTCAGAATTTAACAAGAATAGCATTTCTGTATCGGATGTGTCCACAGTAATAAGGAAATGCATTTTTTTTTATTTTCCGTCATCTCTGAATTATGTATGTACGCATGCATGTATGCATATATGTATGTATGTACGCGCATCACGAGAAAACGGCTGAAGAGAATTTAATTAAAGATGGTATGTAAAGTCGGGGAATGATCCACTACAATCTAGGCTATAAATCATTTTATTTACGCTGAGTGAAATGGTAGGTCAGGGGAAATCCTACAATGTAATTCTCAAGTATTTATGTTATTATCAGCCCTATCGATAAATACTACATAACTAAAATTATACAGAATTAAATTTCCGATCATTCATGTCTTGTACATTTTTACCGTACCGGCTATGATAGAGATATTCAAGAATTTGAATTTTTGTTGCCAAGTCCGTATCAACGCCGAGCAGGTAAACAGAATTTTATAAAAATCGGTATGTAGAGTCGGGGAATAAGATACTACAGTCTAGGCTATACATAATTTTATTCACCCTGAATGAAAAGGTCGTTTAGGGGAAGGCACCTAAAATTAAATTTTTAAATATATATGGTATTGGCCCTATCAAAAAGTACTATATAACAGAACTTATAGAGAATACAATTTCCGATCATTTATGCTTTATGCAGTTTAACCGTACCGACTATGATAAGAGTGGTATTTCAAAGTCGGAAGAAAACTAAATGTGAAACCTCGAAAGCTCATAAAATTGATCAATAATAACATTAAATTGACCATTGTTTGTTGTGATGTTCATTGTCTCTTCTGCTGCCACTCATCTCCGATAGATGGGGTTGCTGCTGTGTACCGAGTATAACAGCCTGCCAGAATATTGGCGGGAAATTGCCCAGGAGTTGGATAACTTTCTTCTTTAGCATGTCATTCCTCTGGTTCGTACATTTTGTGATACTGCTGGTACGTAACACACTGGTTCATCATAGTATTCCAGCTATTCGATTCCTACTCTGAGGCGCTGATTGGAATGAGCAGTGTGCACATTTATCGGCATAATGGCAGAGGAGTGTTCACGGCTCACGGCCTGGTCATTCCAGCTCTGGAACGTTGGACTGTTAGATCGGCAGCATAGTACTGTTTGTTAAAAGTGAGGAAAATGTGCAGTTTTTCATTTGATCGAGTATTTCATATGATAGCATTGCTTTTAATCGCGACATATCTACTGGCGTCATTGTACTGACCTATGTTGATTTCAGTTGGGAAAACCACTAGGATAGTCTTTCTGAGGATGTAAAAAAGGCAGGTGGAGAGTGAGTGTCCGCCATTATAATGAAAAGTCCCAAACTGGATTGCGACTAATGGTCAAGACGGCCCACTATTACAATGAATATTCTCTAACAGAGTGTTCACATGAGGAAAAGACGTATGGTGAATTCCCCGTTGCGTTTATGGGGTAACATTGAGAGCTATGCAATTTAATACATTTTTACTCACAACGTCTACACCATCTAATATATAATTCTGTTTACAATGTAGAATTCCGTAGCGAAGAACGGATACATCAGGTAGTAAATAATAATAACCCCTGGTAGAACGAATATGTATCAACACACGATGATGTGGTGCTGATATTATGATTATTAGTCATTTTTTAAAGATGCCAAACATACAATCATCGGCCCATATATCACACAAAAGATGTAAAGTGAATGGGGATGAGACTTTGGTCAATATTTCACCTTATTATTTTTCCTGACAGTGTTAATAACCAGGAAAAAGGTAGTACGGGGGGACCATCTCTTTATCTATTGCCTCAAAATAGTCAAATTTTGAATTTCGTCTCTTTTGAAAGAAATGCAAGTGAGCTTTAAGGAAAAAATGATGCATTACTGGTCGCTGACGAGTTACTGATATTCCCACGTCAGCGAAGCTCACCGTCGAGCAGACCCAACACAAAAAAACCAGTTCGTGAATATCTCCATTACTGCAGCTACTACGGCAAAAATGTATCAGAAAAATAAGATTTAAAATGGATTTTCAAACATTTCCGTCATTTACACGTTTTCGATGGAACTAACATTTCCTGTCTTGTCTCTTTCAATACCCCTACGCTACTGCATACTAATTAAATAATATAATCTAGTGCAATACTCATCAATACCTGAACTTAGAGTAAACATCTAGTTTCGACAAATTCTGTTTAGCCGTTTTCCCGAGATGTAACAAACAGACGAACAAACAACAGTTCGTTAAGTTTGTTAAAGTGGATGCCATTTCTTTTCAGTTTCGACTCAGTAAATCTATAATTGTTATTCAGTTCAGTCCATCGAAACTAATTTATGAAGAAGTATTCTTTTATGAAATCCCTGAAAAAGAAAACTTTCAAGAACAGGTTATGAGCCTACCTGAAAAAAGTGTATGATCTGATAGAACCTGATTATTAGACCTCAGGTTTTTAGGTGCTAAAAATGTTAGTCTAGGTGCCTAAAATAAGCTGTCAGATATGAAAAAGATTGGTTCTGAAATATATTTTAGGCAGCTTCAATGTTACGTATTTTAATAAGCATTTATCAATAAACATTAAAAAAATATTTTGTTAAATAATGACTCTTTATGCCTTTGCTGGTGAGATGTAGTGTTCACAGTGCACTGTGTCTTCTGGTATGGGCTAGAATAAATTTGTTACGTTCATTGACCTGTCTCATTCTCATCCTTGGCTTTGACAATATGAAAGTGACTGAGGTATGAGTGATGTAAGTAATACCATTCCTTATGCAGCCAGTCCCTGTTATAGTGTGAAAATATCGCTCATAGGTTCGGTTGGTTCATGCATTTCAGTGGGCTTGGCAGACTGATATGTAATAGCAACTTCTGGCTCGGTGAGAAAAGCAACGGGAAACTACCTCACTCCTCATTTCCCTAGTACGCTTCTTCAGTGACGCCTAGGCTGTTTATGACAGCTTTTGGCGGAGCTGCGGAGGATCAAACCAGCCTTCGGGCCGAATATCCAACATACAGCAACAATGACTCTTTAGGGAGGGGGGTATAAAACTATTACACTCACCTCTTTGCTAGAAACGTCACAGGTTATTGTTTTACTATCCAGCGTGGAATTGGGAAACTCTTGTAACCACTGGAAGCTGACTCTTTCGGTATAATCCACACAGTCAAGAAACGGACAACTGAAATGTTCTGAGAGAATGAAATGAAGAGTGTTGTTTCCAGCAGGTCAATGGATATTGTATCCCGCCTCGTGGCACACAAACTACGGGGGTGTTATTGCGCGAGGTTGTTAATAGGGATTTTCGAGGAGTGCGGTTTTCAGCTTCCCGTTTTTAAGATTTTGTTTGAAAAGTATTTCAAGAATTCAAGATACTGAAAATGAGTCTGTAAATATTTTAGTTTCTCAATATAAATTAAGAGCATTTTAATCGATTTCGGGACAAACTATAGGAATTACAGGACATAGGTTCTAACGTCGCCGGCCCCGTGGTGTAGGGGTAGCGTGCCTGCTTCTTACCCGGAGGCCCCGGGTTCGATTCCCGGCCAGGTCAGGGATTTTTACTTGGACCTGAGGGCTGGTTCGAGGTCCACTTAGCCTACGTGATTAGAATTGAGGAGCTATCTGACGGTGAGATGGCGGCCCCGGTCTAGAAAGCCATGAATAACGGCCGAGAGGATTCGTCGTGCTGACCACATGACACCTCGTAATCTGCAGGCCTACGGGCTGAGCAGCGGTCGCTTGGTAGGCCAAGGCCCTTCAAGGGCTGTAGTGCCATGGGGTTTGGTTTGGTTTGGTTTAGGTTCTAAAGTCAATTTAGGCACTTTTAGGCACTATAAATACATGAAACGTGTAAATACAATTTCAAGTTATCTCTTCAGGAACAAAACAGGATTTTGACTAAAATCCGAGGTCTACTGATGATGTCTTTTCATGGACGAAACATGACTAAGATAAACAAAATTTCAGGTACAATCTGCTGTCGAATGTTTTCTCTTTTCAGATATTTTCTAAGAAAATATTTTGTCATAAATTATTTCGTCAGTCTGAAGAACATAACGGTTATAAATAAACAAACAGACATACTGAAATTGAAATTAAACTCGTCTCAACTTTTGTATACGTAATCCGAATAAAAAATTATGAAGAAAAACTTGGAAGTGTTCAGACAAAAGATTTTTTTTTAAAATATAGCTGTTTGTCCCATCCAATTATATTAAGTCTAACTTCTAACTGTAAGATATTGAATAAGTAATCTGTGGGCAGAAAACGTAGAGCCTGTGGCCACCTACTAATGGATTTCATCAGTGTATGGAGTGGATGCGATGTCCGTTCAAAATTGCTGAAATTATTCCGTGAGTTTGCAGAATGACTGTGAACGGTGAAATGCGCAATGGTTGTCCAGCAATATCAGATATGCTTGTCAATTTCACTCATTGTACTGACACAGTCCCACTAGCGCGGCGTACAAATGATATTGCACACAATACACATTGTATTGAAGAATACACCGTACTGAATCTGAATTGAATACAGCTATAAAATTATGTGAATAAAGCAACTGCGAAAATCAATATCATAGGCTTACTACCAGATGATAATTACATACGATAATTAATTGATTAATTAATGAATTAATGGTTGTTTAACGCCCTCTCAGTTGCTACGATTTCAAGAAACACTAGGGATCTAGGGTGTCAAAATGCTACAATAATAATCGATTACATTAAATACCAAAAACAACATTGGCAAATCCATTCGTCCGTTCTACTGGACCGATTTGCTTCATTTCTATTTTATTCTTTCTGGAATCACCTGCCCGTGAATCATGAGACATTGATAGGTCCCTTAAGTTCAGCCAACTTTGAGTAATTTTATAATCAAATCATTGATTACTCCAATAATTGCAGGCGAAGACTTACCCTAACCCACAACACATTCTTTACTTAGCAGGTTGCTAAGCGACTAACACTTTCATTCATTAATATTCTGTTATATGTGATTTTCATCCTTAGTAATGCTAGATACTCTTTGATTCTCTGACCTTCCCCAGCATCTGAATATATTCAACAGATGGCAGAACGTTCCTAATACCTTACATGCTACTAAGAGAAAACAGTCGACGTACGTACAGACGGGAAGGTATCTGTATGACCATTAATAAAACGCAGAGACAAACTCTTGAAAAAGGGTAGTCTGTTTACCCGAATCAGTATTCAGTCACAGTCAATTGGATGTTGCACTATCTCGGGCAAGATAGTTTGAAAATGTTAAGATCCAGATACGGCCGAATGGTCGAAGCACAGAGAATATTGTATGGAAAGAAGAGTGATAAATTACATTACCGGTATTAAATGTTCATGAAACGATTGAAAAGGACAGGCAAAACAATATGACTGTGATAGGCATATCAAGACGAGTCCGACTCGTTGGCTGAATGGTCAGCGTACTGGCCCTCGGTTCAGAGGGTCCCGGGTTCGATTCCCGGCCGGGTCGGGGATTTTAATCGCTTCTGATTAATTCTTCTGTCTCGGGGACTGGGTGTTTGTGTTCGTCCCAACACTCTCCTCTTCATATTCAGACAGCATACCACACTCCCAACCACCACAGAAACACACGATAGTGATTACATCCCTCCATATAGGTTTGGCGTCAGGAAGGGCATCCGCCGTAAAACAGAGCCAAACCCACGTGTGCGACGCAGTTCGCACCGCGACACCACAGATGTGGGAAAAGCGGTAGAAAAAAGAAGAAGAAGAAGAAGAAGAAGAAGAAGGCATGTCAAGACGAGTTAACTAACTTATTGTCCGGCTCCATGGCTAAATGGTTAGCGAGCTGGCCTTTGGCCACAGGGGTCCCGGGTTCGATTCGCGGTAGGGTCGAGAATTTTAACCATCATTGGTTAATTTCGCTGGCACGAGGGCTGGGTGTATGTCTCGTCTTCATCATCATTTCATCTTCATCACGACGCGCAGGTCGCCTACGGGATCCCACGGGAGTCAAATGAAAAGACCTGCACCTGGTGAGCCGAACATGTCCTCGGACACTCCCGACACTAAAAGCCATACGCCATTTCATTTTTTCAACTAACCGCGGAGCAGCGCGGGCGCACTAGTAATAATAACACTAATAATAATAATAATAATAATAATAATATGATTTTATGGCACTCAAATTGAAAATCGTTAGAAAGATATGCTGATGACAGTCCTCTACTTGCAGGATGTCTTGAAGACCTACAACGGCTGACTGATAAGATGCTAGCAGAGCAGCCAGCGAGGAAAGTGGTTTAGCCCTAAATATTTTTTTTTTAACTTACTTCACAATTACTTTTAAAGCAAGCTGCCAAGGATATCTGCTACAAATGGTGAAATTGTACCAAGAGTCCAGTATATAGAGATTTAGAAACCGTTGTCAATGGTAGCAATGATAACTGCTCTGAAGAAATTAAGGAAGAATTGGGCGCGGTAGAAGACGAACTTCTTGGTTGGACAATCTTAAAAATGGTTTAATTGTAGTTGGAGTGAACTATTCAGCGTTGCTAGATCTAAGGACCGGATTGTTGAGATGAGTTCCAACCTTTTTAGAAAAGAGGCACATGAAGAAGAAGGAACATACTTTTTATATAATGTATCATAGCTATTTTCTAAATCTACTGCATCCAATCCTGTCTGTAGAACATCATTAGCAACTACCATCAACTCCTGATTTCCGACGATATAGTCGTCACGCTAACATAGAAAGGTCAACATGCAGAGTTCATAATACTCAAAAGAACAACTACACTTGGATGTTTGATACCATATCATGACCTCTTGTACTCGCAAAACAAAAGACTGCCAAACACCTAATTAGCTGTTCCGTCTGCCGTTTATATTTGATGTTATCTACATTGCTCTTTTCTTACCTATTTGTGAGCTATATTTCATTTACTTCTACACAGTTTAAAAGTTAAATACAAGGTTGTCATATATCTTGATTTTGGCGCGATTTTACGATATTTGTATACTTAATTGTATAAATTCCTGCTTTGTAGCTAAAGTTTCCCTATTTTTGTACTTTCATAAAATTAATTTCCCTTCCTGGCCCTTTTTTGTTGCTAGTGGTTTAACGTCGCACGAAAACATTCAATATTTTTGGCAGCGATGGTATAGGAAAGTTCTAAGAGTGGGAAGGTAGCGGCCGTGGCATTAATTAAGCAACAGCAATAGCATTTGCCTGGTGTAAAATGGGAAACCACGGAAAACCATCTTCAGGGCTGCCGACAGTGAAGTTCGAATCCACTATCTCCCGAATGCAAAAAGTAACGATTAGAGTGAAAGATACTGAGAATCTGATGATTATTGCAGAATTTAAGATTACAAGAACATTATCGGAATTCTGCTAAATTATCCTTAAAATGTCAAGAAAGAAAGAAAGAAAGAAAGAAAGAAAGAAAGAAAGAAAGAAAGGTTTCCAAACAGAGAAGTAAGAGGTACTATATGGTGTGGTGGCTAACGGGGATATAAGAATAAGAAACAGAGAAAGAAACATAACGAAAATGATTATTTTGTGGAGAAATAATGGGAGAATCGCAACTATTCAGAGCATGTGAGGAGATTGACGCAAAGAGTTAAATATGTGAGTAGTGAACAAAAAAGCAAAAATAGGCACACAGAGTGGTTTAACGTCTCTGTCTAGGGAGGAACAGCAACATTTTTCTGAATTTAAAAAATCCACAGACAAGCAACTCAATGTTGAAGACATCGTAGGGATATGAGCTACGACTTTTAGGTAAATAATAAAATATAATAAAGTATAAGACTATATTATTTATTCCTAAAAATGACAATCCTTTTCTTAATCATCGTTATCCGGTCGACTAGATTAGCAGTATGCCTTTTTCTACCACTACGAGCACAAATGTGACTCAATGCAGAGTTTCCTTTAAGCCCTAATAACTACATTTGGTGTGGACAAAAAAACTCCTTAGCGTATTGAATCAAGCAACACATTACAGAAAGAATTATGTAAATAAGTTAATGTGGCTAGGATTTAAATTTAAAAACGAGTAAAGAAACAAGCGATTTTAGGTTTTTTTTTTTCTGGAACTACATTTAGGCCGGAAGTGATTTTTGATTTTTTAAAAGGTTTGATAGAGCTATACAACACTTACAATTTCAAACCTTTCTGGGATCTTCAGCCCTTCAACTTTCTGCACAATTGAGGAAATTGCTTAATTTTACATTTTTCGTAGTGTGGGGACACCTACTTTGTCTGCTAAGAAATGTTTTCAACATTAAAAAGGTGGTAACAGGAAATAAGATAAAATAAAGAAATGCTAACGAAAATAATGAAGGGTAAGATAAATATTTGTTCTAGATTATGAAACGCTGTATTACATTTAGGACAAAAAGAAAAAAGGATATAATTTGTGGAATAGATATAAAGGTCCGCCTCTGTGGTGTAGTGGTTAGTGTGATTAGCTGCCACCTCCGGAGGCCCGGCTTCGATTCCCGGCTCTGCCACGAAATTTGAAAAGTGGTACGAGGGCTGGAACGGGGTCCACTCAGCCTCGTGAGGTCAACTGAGTAGAGGCAGGTTCGATTCCCTCCTCAGCCACCCTGGAAGTGGTTTTCCGTGGTTTCCCACTTCCCCTCCATGCAAATGCCGGGATGGTACCTAACTTAAGGCCACGGCCGCTTCCTTCCCTCTTCCTTGTCTATTCCTTCCAATCTTCCCATCCTCCATAAGGCCCCTGTTCAGCATAGTAGGTGAGGCCGCCTGGGCGGGGTACTGGTCCTCCTTCCCAGCTGTATCCCCGACCCAATGCCTCACGCTCCAGGACACTGCCCTTGAGGCGTTAGAGGTGGTATCCCTCGCTGAGTCCGAGGGAAAAGCCAACCCTGGAGGGTAAACAGATCAAAAAGAAGAAGGTTTAAGAGGAAAAATGTTAATAATGTTATTGGCTTTACGTCCCACTAACTACTTCTACGGTTTTCGGAGACGCCGAAGTGCCAGAAGTTAGTCCCGCAAGAGTTCTTCTACGTGGCAGTGAATCTACCGACATGAGGCTGATGTATCTGAGCACCTTTAAATACCATCGGACTGAGCCAGGATCGAACCTGCCAAATTGGAATCAGAAGGCCAGCGCCTCAACCGTCTGAGCCACTCAGCCCGGCTAGAAAAATAGTTGTAACAAGGATAATTTAATGCATGTATCAAATACACGCACATAAGTGCTCTCTCTCCAGTTTCAGACGCTCCAGAACTAGGGGATGGGACTATTTTATTTTATTTACCTACGGGAATGGATATAAGCCGCAAACTCGATCGGAAAAATGCGAAGTTTTCAAGTGAACTGTCTCGGTCGTCTAGAGCCAAACCCATTTCCGAACTCCAAAGTAAAGAAGGAGAGAAAAAGAAGAGACAACGAGGAAAGTGAAGCAACGTCCAGAATTTGGCATCGCGTGGCGTGCGGAAAAGAGCCACCATTTACTTCTCTTAAAAAAAAAAACGAGTCAAACAAGCTGAGCTCTTCAGCAAGTGGAGATAGGCCAGGCGATTAGTCTCGTGTCTGCACTGACAGGGTTCATTAATCAAACGGACTATTCTCACTAATTATTGGCCGCCCGGCTACCCGAACCTCCTCGCAGATCTATGTCAACACGTTAAAAAAGTAGCCATTAATAAAAGTTGGAAATATACCTCCATATGCTCTCCTATACAGTGTATTCTCATTACCGTGTTCTGGTTCGACCGAGTGAAGGCTAGCAGACAGCTTGTCAACACAGACAGACATCCCTCTCTTCATTTTTTAATCTCAAATTATTTTGTAGACATTTCTTTTTTTTTTTACCAATGCGTACTCTTTTACATGAAGTCTGGAAAGAGTGCTTAAACACTAACTAGACGCCCGATAACATTAATATTTTATATCGATAGATGCGGTTAAAATAATATCCATTATAATTACGTTGTTAATAATAATAATAATACCGGGCGAGTTGGCCGTGCGCGTAGAGGCGCGCGGCTGTGAGCTTGCATCCGGGAGATAGTAGGTTCGAATCCCTGAAGATGGTTTTCCGTGGTTTCCCATTTTCACACCAGGCAAATGCTGGGGCTGTACCTTAATTAAGGCCACGGCCGCTTCCTTCCAACTCCTAGGCCTTTCCTATCCCATCGTCGCCATAAGACCTATCTGTGTCGGAGCGACGTAAAGCCCCTAGCAAAAAATAAATAAACGGTTCCAAGAGTGTCAGAAAGATCTGACAGAGGTGGGCATTACGGAGGATAAAATCAATGACAGGGTTAGTTTCCGAAGGATGGTGTAAAGCCATCAGGGTTTTATGGTGGAGACAGAACCCAGAATTATTATTATTATTATTATTATTATTATTATTATTATTATTATTGTTGTTGTTATTATTATCATCATCATCATCATTATGTTGTTCTTCGAATTGAGCCTCTATGGACTGCGTGTTAACAACCAATCTCATTTTCACTGTCTGTGTCTTGTTCGTCTGCCGGCTTTGACATCCTGCCAGTATCTCTTGAGCCCATCGATCAGCGCTTTCTTCCGCTCCTCTGGTAAATGGCCTCTCCGTAGGAGTTTTAGGGCAAATTTCCTTAGCGTACAGAGGTGGCGAAAAGTGCTCCCCGTGTTGAGTTCTACTTACATCTTTGAAAATATTATTTGGGCTTTAAAGCTCAACAAGGGAGTATCTTTCACAGACGACATCTGCCACTGTGTGCGATTGGCTGTTTCATGGACGCTTGTTCCCGATAGAGTTGACCCTGCGGTTACGGTTGCGTAGCTATGGGCTTGCATTCGGGAGATAGTGGTTCCAATCCCAGAGTCAGCAGCCCTGAAGATGGTTTCCCGTGCTCTCCCATTTTCACACCTGGCAAAATACTGGGGCTGTACCTTAATTAATATCACGGTCATTGTCTTTCCAATCCTAGCCCACCCTTCCGTCGCCGAAAACCTTCGGTGTGTTAGTACGACGTTAAACAATTCGCAAATAATAATAATAATAATAATAATAATAATAATAATAATAATAATAATAATAATAATAATAATAATAATAATAATAATAGTTTTAACTTGGATATACAGCGTTTACGGAGTCTATCTCTGTATTTTACCTCACATTTGTTCAGCGCCTATGATAGGCTGCAAAGTGTATAGTTGATGGTAGCATTTCAACAATGGCGAGTCTTGAAAAGAAATGAAGCGGTGTCTTCGAGGTGGAAGGCAACTTATTCATTCCACACAGTGGAATGCTAAATATATTTTCAGTGGCATTGTCATTTTGAGTTTAAAGACACATTTCCTGGAATGTCATTGTCATTGCATTCCAAAAACACTGGAAAGTCATTCAAAATTTTTAAAAAAAATCAGAATTTTGCAGAGGTCAAGTCCACTCCTGATAAATGTGCTGAACCTTTTTCTGTGTCAGATGATGTTCTGTCTTCCACATACCTTGTAGGTGGACAGCGTAGAACTACCAGGCAGAAATACTGGTTCAACAACTCTCCTACTTCGTAGGAGTTTTAGGGCAAATTCCCTTAGCGTGCAGAGGTGGCGAAAAGTGCTCCCCATGTTGAGTTCTACTTACATCTGTGAAAATATTATTTGGGCTTTAAAGCTCAACAAGCGAGTATCTTTCACAGATGACAACATCTGCCACTGTGTGCGATTGGCTGTTTCATGGACGCTTGTTCCCGACAGAGAGATAATTGTAAATAGAAAACATCAGCAGTAAATTACTGTACACAACACAGTCATATATGTAAATAAACAAACACAAAATGTAAGCACTCACTAAAAGTACAATTATTACAACAATCAACTGCTTCCTGTGTATATTAATATGTGTATACTTAAATATAATTTTAAGCTCCGATATCTCCTTTTCAATGTTTATGTAAAACATGTAGTAAAGGAAATCAAAACCCTTAATACTTGCCGATGATATTGTTATTTTTTTCTGAGCCTACAGAAGGTGATGCAGAAAATATTAGGAAATGAAGTCTTAAAGGAAGTAGATGAATAATGTTACTTGGGTAGTAGAAGAACTAATGGTGGCAGAAGTAAGAGAAGGACATAAAATACAGACTAGCACAAGCAAGGAAGGATTTTCTTAAGAAAAGAAATTTGCTCACTTTGAACACTGATATAGGAATCAGTTTTCGAAGACTTTCGTCTGGAGCGTAGCATTGTATGGAAGTGAAATATGGACGACAACTAGCTCAGAAAGAAAGAGAATGTAAGGTTTTGAAATGTGGTGTTACAGAAGACGTCTGAAGGTGAAATGGGTAGATCGAATCACGAATGATGAGGTTCTGAATCCACTTGGTGAGAGGAGTTGATCAGAAGACATCCAGGACTTGTTTCAGTTGGTTTTTGAGGGAAGTGTATATGGCAAGAACATATAGTGCAGGGGTAGTGCAAAACTCGTAAGACCGAAGAAAATAAATTTACAATTATGAGACTTCCACAAAATGCGTTCAAATGCCGTTCAGGGAAATTGTTCTTACTATGACTTCTGAACGTGTGTTGTTGGGTGACCAAACGAATTGGCGGGGACTCGGGGCGCTGCAGTGCTTGTTTGCGCGCCTGGCGTGTAAAATCTGGACAGGTCTAACTTAAAATACAGCACGAGAACAGTTACTGTAGCGACTGCTTGCCCAGTGAACCACACCGTCCGTGACGTATCTCAGTGAGCTCCATTGGGAGCTGCCAGCTGACCTTTATAGAGCAGTGTCATCTGCCCTTTACGGGCTAAAACAAGAACGCAAGTTGACGTGAAAGAAGATTCTTGATGTATGAGATTCAAACAAATACTTTTGACAAGAATATGTCCTATGGCTGGGGGTCCTCCGAAAATTTGTGTAACGTGACGCGACAAAAATGTGTGACGGAAGTGACGTCACATCAGTCGTTACCGTAGGCCTTGGTCACCAAAGATGCCCTGTGAAATGATGCAAATAAATTGTTCGTTATAAGTATTTGAGTTTCATTTACTGAATGACAAGTTCATGCTCATTAGCTTTTCACAAAGGGAAAAGTTTTTTCGAAAAACCAATAAATACCAATGCCATATTATCATTTCATACTTTACATACTAACTGTTCTGTTCTGAACACGTCGATGATGGGTTCAATTTTGAAATTGTAGCAGAAGTGGTGGTGGTTATCGTTTTAAGAAGACGTCCAAATGGGTCACTATCTTCTCTTAAAACCAATCAGCAGGGCCCAGATTTTTTTTTTAAATTTGCTTTACGTCGCACCGACATACATAGGTCTTATGACGACAATGGGGTAGGAAAGGCCTAAGAATGGGAAGGAAGCGGCCGTGGCCTTAATTATGGTACAGCCCCGGCATTTGTCTGGTGTGAAACCATCTTCAGGGCTGCCGACAGTGGGGTTCGAACCCACTATCTCCCGGATGCGAGCTCACAGCTGCTCGCCCCAAATTGCACGGCCAACTCGCCCAGTTGGCATTAATTAAGGTGTAGCCCCAGTATTTGCATGGTGTGAAAATGGGAAACCACGGAAAACCATCTTCAGGGCTGCCGATAGTGGGGTTCGAATCCACTATCTCCCGGATGCAAGGTCACAGCTGCGCGTCCCTAACCGCACGGCCAACTTGCCCTGTAATGGTAAGTTTTGTGGTGAAAGATTATTTCGTGTGGAAAATATTGCACTTAACTGATAATGTAGATCGACAAAAATGGCTTAAAACATAATAATAATAATAATAATAATAATAATAATAATAATGCGACGAATTACTGACAAAATGACAAAATAAGGAGACAAAATTGAAAAAATTAACCACTTCCCCTTTCCGAAAATCAAATAATCACAAATATGTGTCTCGGTCATGGCCATCCATCAACGACTGCTAATTTCAGATGACCATCAGCCATTAGATATAACCTGCACGGTTGGTAGATAACACTGTCTGACCATCCATCCATACCTTACATCACAGCCTGCACGGTTTCTAGGTAACATTGTCTGACCATCCATCCAAACCTTACATCACAGCCTGCACGGTTTCTAGGTAACATTGTCTGACCATCCATCCATCCATACCTTACATCACAGTCTGCACGGTTTCTATAGTTACACTTCCGTCACACATTTTGGGACACTAACTTCCGTAACTCAAATTTTCAGATCCCCTCCCCCTCCCCCTCCCCCAGCCATAAGACATATTTATGTCAAAATGACCTTAAAGTAAACAATGGCAAAAAAGACAAAACATTGACTAAATAAACATGCATTTCTCTAATCAGGGGGCCATGATCAGGTTTGAAGAAAGAAACGGAAGGGCCACAAAGGACGTGAAATTCGAAAACTCATCAGTTCTCACAAACCAAATACCGTCGGTATTGGAAGAGAACAAGAGTTGACGAAAGAAGGTTAGGAATTATGAACGTGAGGAGCCCGCCATGAGCAAATGGAAACAATGACGAACTCTGCTAAAGGGACTGTGATCCGTAACGACAAACATCTTCCTCCACAGTAAATAGCAGCACGGACCAACAGTTTAATATACTTCATGCAACATCCCCCAAGAGTTCCTCATTATGTCACTCGATGCTTTTATGTTTCAATAACACTAAGCAATAAACGTTAGCCACTCATATGAACGTCGGTTGTATTTTTGGTGAAATCTCGGCAGTTAGCAGGCGACATTATGAAGTAATAATACCAGCTAGACTGGCCTCATAAAGTAGGATATTCTCTCTTTAATGCCGTCTTAAACCAAGTTAACACTCCCCTCTACCCCTATAGTCAGCGTTGTTCATATCAGTGGTTCGAAGCCTAGTATCAGAAAAATTGGTCGAGACATCCCGCAACTCAGTTAATATCTACACATTATTGTAAACATTGAATTACGCACAATTCTATATTCAAATAAACTTGACTCTTTCATTTGGATAATGTTCCGAGCTGTTGATAACAGATTGAGTTCTATTCTCGCTAATAATAATAATAATAATAATAATAATAATAATAATAATAATAATAATAATAATAATAATAATAATAATAACAGAAAAGGGCGGTTAAAATTGTATGACCTTATTCAAAGAACGGACAATGAAAGACTTATTACAAGGATATTTTAATATGTCTCCTCACTAAAAGTCAAGAATAACTGGACAATCGAAACCGAAAGAGATCTTCCAGAAATCTGCAGAACTGACTACATTATTGGGAAAGGCATAGCTTTAGAACGTTGGTGAACAAACATAATTTTGCTGAACAGCCCAGGGTGAGAACTACCACTGTATGGACGGAAAAACTGAAGAAAAATCACAGTGAGAGGATGAAGAGATTCTAGGAAGAGAATAACGGAAATTTATCTGCTAAATAAGTTCAATTGCGCTCCTTAGTTGTGCACATAATAATAACAACAACAATAATAAATAGCCACCGCGTGGACGCAACTTTATCTGTTGACTCCATGTCAGTTTTGATGACACTTTACCCGTCAAAATGAATTAGAACTCACAACGGATACCACCGGGTTCGAGCAAGAAAGCAGATGAAATCTAGCTCAATTTACGCATTTTAGGTTGCCGAGTCTCGTGGTAATAATCTTTTCCGTGTCAAGTCAACTATTTAGCCCGCGGTGACATACAAAGTTCAAATATTCAGCGACATTTTTGGTTTGATTTTAATGAATTTAACAAGACTGCACCCTCAGATGGACGGCAGGCTAAACGGCATCAGACAAAAATGTCTGCATTATTATTATTATTATTATTATTATTATTATTATTATCAGGTCTAAGCTGACCTGAGCAGCCGGTGACGAGTCACAAGACGAGGCCTCTGAGTGACCTCCACAAAGCCCAATAAAATGGATAATGCATTAGACACGAGGGAAGTAGAAAAGAGGTAATCTCGTTTACTCCAGCTAAGCTTCCTTTAACTGCAGGCACCAAACTTTTTTAATCCGATTGTGATTGGAATCGATTTAAGCAGTACGAGATCAGTACGTTCCAATTACAGGAACAGCCGACTAATTGGCTCTACGAACATTTACACGACCAATTAAAATGAGAGGCTGCTGTGTTTTACTCGGCTTTACATGTGTCTTGAGCAGTCCTCTCCTGCACAAGTCTTACGTTCAAGAATCACTTGCTCTTGTGTAAGGGGTGATATAAAATTTCATTTTATTTTCTGACAGCTAGTTATAAAACTTTTATAGCTCATCATCATCATCATCGTCGTCATCACCACCCCTAAGACAGATCAGTTGCCATAAAACATTTCCAGATCATCCTGCCGCATCCTTCACTGAAACATACCATAACTGATTCATTGTTCTTGTGGTGGTGGTGGTTATTGTTTTAAGAGGAAGTACACAAATCCACAGTTCTGCCCGTCAGCTAAGCAACCAATGTTGAACACATCCTAGGGATATGAGCTACAAATTTTATGTAAATATAATCAAGTATAAGAATATATCCTTTATTTATTCCTAAAAAATGACAATAATTTTCTTAATCATCGTTATCCGGTCCATTAGATTAGCAGTTTGCCTTTTTCTATCACTACTAGCGCTAATGTGAGTCAATGCATTGTTTCACCTAAGCACCGCTACGAGCGCTAATGTGAGTCAATGCAGAGTTTCACTTAAGCCCTTATATCTACATTCGGTGTGGACATTTTTCACAACATAAAAAATCGGCTGAGGGTATTGAACCAAGGAACACATTACAGAAAGAATTATGTAAATAAGTTAATTTGGCTAAGATTTCAATAAAAAAAGAAAACGAGTAAAGAAATAAGCGATTTTATGTTTTCCCGGAACTGCTTTTAGGCCGGAAGCGATTCTCGATTTTCTTTTTTTTAAGTTTGATAGAGCTATCCAGAAATAATAATTTCAAACCTTGCCGGGCCCTTTAGCCCTTCAACTTTCGGCACAACTGAGGAAATTGTTTACTTTTACGTTTTTCGTACTATGGGGACCCCTGCTTTGCCTGCTAAAGGAAGGTATCGGCAAAATAAAAAGTTCTTGAAGAGCATGAAAATGAAAGACTCCCTAGGCCTCGGAAACCTAATATCGTCGGGGTCAGAAGAGAACACGAGTTGATTGAGGGAGGTTGAATAGGAAATTTGAAAATGAGAAGACTGGCACAAATAACTGAAAACAATGCCAGACTCAGCTAGGATCCATGATCGCAAGCTGAGAGCCCCTGAGGACCCTCTTTTAATTGCCTCTTACGAGAGGCAGGGATATTATGGCTGTATTCTATCGCCCTTCCCACCGGAGGAGGCAGCATTGTTACTCGGTTAAAACATTCCCGTGAAATAAGATATTCCCCATATATAGGGTATTTGCTGTTTTTCTCCCACATTAGCTGCTACCGGCGCCTGAATTCAAACCCCGATATCATATTAGAATGCGAGATAACTGCTAAGTGCATGCAGAACAGAGAAGTAGCAGTAATGTCTCTTACTACCGATAAATTGGCGAGTTGAGTCGCTACTTGTAGAAGGGATTGTACTTTGAACAAGGCTTGTAATGACCCTCGTTACGTAGTAAAACTCCAGTAAAGCAGCCGTGCATGTTGTGATGTCTAACAAATTCAAATTACTTGTGTGAAATAGTAGCCACTTGAGTTGGACTCCCTCTAGCTCTTATGGTCAGCCATCGAGCGTCTTTTTCTAACTTACCAACATACTGATTAAAAACAAAACAAAAAAATCTGTAATGCCAGGTCGAGAAGTATTTTACACTCGAGTGTACTTCTTTATGATACTGTGGCAGTAACAACTTTTTACTGGAACTTTGGAAAAAGCCAGGCCATTCTCTTATGGAATACGAGCATAAAGATGGCTTTCCCAGGAGCTCACAACTTGTACGTTAAGACCACGGGACTCCAATTGATTCAGACATTGCTTCTACTTAGGATAGGGAAGATAATACATCCACAGTAACCTCCTGGGGTCGTCAGCTTGGAAAACTGAGTATAGCAATGCTGCCACTTGTGCCAGGATCCTCATTTTCATCTTTCTTATCTGACCTCTATTGGTCAACTTTTGTTCTCTTCTGACGATACTAGGTTTTCGAAGCCTAGGGAGTCCATTTTCATGCCCTTCTTGGCCATTCTCTCTGTATTGCTGATATTCTTTTCCTTCCAAGGGTCGGACACCTTACATTTTCCTTTCTGATTAAGAGAATGGTTGCCCAGTTGTACATTCTCTTAAAACAATAACACGATCACCACCACCACCTATCTAGTTGTAGTTCCTCTTAAACTATTAATCGGAATTTAAATTGTTCTGGTATTTGCCATTGAGTTTATGTCCTTTCCTAGTTATTTTGATGGTTTTTAAGCTCGCGTTACAAAGAAATAGACTGTTATTTTCTTAGTTCTGATTAAAACCAATACATTGTCTTACAAAGTTGCTGTGTTTTATACGCGCTTTCAGATGTTTGTAGGTAATTTTATTCAAAATCGGACGATTTATGTTAAACAGAACTCTCTCCCTCACACACACACAAACAATTCTCCATAAATACATGCATTAACTGAGTATAGAAAGTGTATTTCAACGTATGGTATTAATTAGCGAAGAATTGTTGTGTACACTGCTTTTGCTACAACGTCTCGTTGTGTTTAAGCCAGTAAATTTAAAATCCAAGTAGCTTATATCCTTAAAATCTCCTCATCCATCATCAACATAGTTCTTTATTACAAACAAGTTAAGCCATCTGAATCTGGTTTTCCATTCTCCTGCACTAGGGCGAATGCCGGGACAGTTCCTAGTATAGGCCACGGCCGCCTACCCCCTCACCTACTCCGCACTTCTCCTTCACCGTAACAAATCTCCCGGCCTGAGAGATGGCGTCACCGTCTAAGAGGCCCGCCTCCCCCTCCAGGGGAGGAATGAAAACGTTTAGTAGTAGTAGTAGTAGTAGTAGTAGTAGTATATGAATCTCCGTAATCATTGTAATACCTTTGCTCAGCCCAAAATATCCTCAGTTAAGTTTGTATTTGGATTTCTTATTTAATTAAATACTTCTTTTTTTTTTTGCTAGTTGTTTTTACGTCGCACCGACACAGATAGGTCTTACGGCGACGATGGGACAGGAAAGGGCTAGGAGTGGGAAGGAAGCGGCCGTGGCCTTAATTAAGGTACAGCCCCAGCATTTGCCTGGTGTGAAAATGGGAAACCACGGAAAACCATTTTCAGGGCTGCCGACAGTGGGGTTCGAACCTACTATCTCCCGAATACTGGATACTGGCCGCACTTAAGCGACTGCAGCTATCGAGCTCGGTTTAAATACTATTTGTTCCTCCATAAAATGTTTAAGTTTTGTATCTAAGGTTCTCGTTTTGTTTGTTATAAAATAATTATATTCAGTGTAAACGCTACATAAAGGAGTTAACTAATCTCACTGGCAAATTGTAACCAATACATTCAGACTAGAATTGGAAAGTGGGAAAATCCACGGAGAACGATTTCTAGTCTAGGTACGATCCCGGGAGTTTCAAGCGATCGTCAGTTGCGGCCCAGGATGTTTTAGATAATCACCCAGGTGCGACTCGGAATTCCTGAGTTCTGGTCGAAGTTGCAGTTTAGTACAAGCAATAATAGTGGGTGCTACAATATTGGCTAATACTGTACAACACGTTTTTACAACTGTAAATCTTTGTATATTGATCAGTTGGAACATCGCCTTTTAACTTAGTTACCATATTAATGTAAAGCAATTGTTTATTATTCCGTGTCTCACGACAAACACATTTTAGTGTCAGATTAAATTATTATCTATACTAATATTATAAAGACGAAAAATGTATATGTTTGTTTGTAACGAATAGACTCAAAAACTACTGAACTGATTTTAAAAATGTCTTCACCTATAGAAAGCTATGTCTTTGCTGGCGGGACCTAGTGTTTACACTGCACTAATTCTTCTGGTATGGGCTAGAGCAATTTTGTTACTTTCATTGATCCGTCTTCTCTGTCTTATCCTTGGCTTTGACAAAATGAAAGTGACTGAGGTATGAGCGATGCTAGTAATGCCATTCCTTACGCAGCCAGTCCCTGCTATGAATGGTGTGAAAATGTTGCTCATAGGGTCGGTTGGTGCATGCATTTCAGTGGGCTTGGCAGACTGATATGTAATAGTAACTTCTGGCTCGGTAAGGAAAGCAACGGCAAACTACCTCACTCCTCATTTCCCTAGTACGCCTCTTCAGTGATGCCTAGGCCATCTATGACAGCTCATGGCGGAACTGTTGAGGATCCAACCAGCCTTCGGGCTGATGACTAAACATACATAACCAGAAAACTAAATTGCCAGTGAGTAACATGGGCTGTATTTTCTTTTCAAAACAATTCGAGGTGGGGGGCACGGGGGAGAGATATAAAAATAATAGGCTAATATACACAAAATATCGAATTTGTCGTATAAGGACGAGACAAAGTTCAATTTTATCCTCTTGACGCAAAGAACAAAACTTGGTAAGCCCTACGGGCCCGAAAACCATGTTTTAAGGCCGTAAAACCAACCGTTAGGGAGATATTGGCACCACACTACCCCTGCTCTAGGAATCGGATGAAAGAAATGAACTGCCGTAACCATGGCAACGTCAGCTCCAGGATTCTAGAGCAGCGAGATTATGCATGTACGTTTGGGCATAGCTGCCAACCAAAATCGGTACACATAAGACTAACTATCTGGAAAAAATATACTGTTGTGTAAGGCACTCATAGGACTCCTTTGGGCGGGGATGGAAAGGGAGTGAAGCATAAAAATCTTATCTTACTATATATAAAAATGGATGTATGTGTGTGTGTGTGTGTGTGTGTGTGTGTGTGTGTGTGTGTGTGTGTGTGTGTGTGTGTGTGTGTGTGTGTGTGTGTAAATGACACATCTCCTCCTAAACCACTGGAGCAATTTCAACCAAACTTGGTACACGTATTACTTACTATCGGGAGACGAGCACTGTGGGGGTAAGCCATCCCTAGCGCTCTTAAGGGAGGGGTTAGGGGGTTAGTTATAAAAATAATCGAGAATAGTGTCGAATTCATAGTTTTCGGGGTCGTTGAGTTGAAAAGTAGTACTCCAGAATTTTTTAAAGTCCAAGTTCAGCCCCCTTTTAGGTGGGGAGCGAATGGGGGGTGAGATATAGAAATAATTAAAAACAATTTCGAATCCATAGATTTCAGGGTCTCTGAGATGAATAATAATACTCCGGATTTTTTACTGGTCCAAGTGGGGGGCGAAGGGGGTGAGATATAAAAATAATCGAAAAACTATATATAAAATCTTATTTTCTTCTTACTATATATAAAAATGGATGTATGTGTGTACGTGGGTGTGTATATGGGTGTGTAAATGACACACCTCCTGGAACAACTGGAACAATTTCACCAAACTTGGTACACTTATCAATTAGTATCAGGAGACAAACCGCGTTGGGATAAGGCACCCCTAGCACCCTTATGGACAGGGGGCCAGGGGCGTGGTATAAAATGATCTAGAATAGTATCGAATCAGTTTTCGTGGTCGCTGAAATGAATAGTGACACTCCGAATTTTTTAACGTTCATGTTCATCCCCCTTTGGGGTGAGGGTGAGTGAGATATAAAAATAATCGAAAATAGTGTCGAATCTACAGTTTTCGGGGTCACCGAGATGAATGGTGACAATCCAGATTTTTTATCTCTTAGCGGTGGGGGGCGAGAGAGGGGCAGTCTCACTGACAGTTGAAATCCTGTGCATCGTGTCTATAGTGCGACGGCTAAATACATACAATTATCACTTATTAATTTTTGACAGGATCAAATACTTTCCAGTCAATTCGAGCTTCCATAAGGAGGAAGTTTTACTCGAAAATTAAATAATCTAAAACTTGAAATCAAACACATCTAAATAATTCTAAAGCTACATTATAGATCGTAATATATCAATCTGCAAGTCAAAAAGGAATTCTGTAAAAATTCACTTCACACATAACTAACTGCTAATGCAAATCTTAAAGGGAAATATTCAGAAACTATCCGGGCAACGCCGGGTACTACAGCTAGTTTTTTATTATTATTATTATTATTATTATTATTCTGGTGAAATTTCATTGTTGACCAGTGCAATTGGTAATCTGTAAGTGATATGCTTACCAGTGGTTTAAAATATTGTTCATAAATCTATAACCTTCGTTTTCATTAATGGACCTTTCATCTGAGTTGGTAAAAGACATGTCCTCGATCTTTACAGTACGGTAGTAGAAATTTATTAAGAAACTGTCTTTATCAATTGAAGTCTAACGAAGGAGTTCTGCTGCTGTGCTATTTATTTGGATCCTCGAGAATTATCCATATTATTCTTTAGTTAACTTATTTGTAGGCCTACTTAGTTTGACTGTTCTTTGGAACTCGCATAAAATTAAAGATATTAGGATGACTCAAATAAAATAGCCTATTTGGACACGAATGAAATGATTCGCAGATATTTGTTCAGTGTGTTGAAGCGTTACCTTTCCGCACACGGACCATGTAATAAAATGTCGCATATGGACATATTTTTCTGGTCAATTATTCGTTTCGGTTGCACTTGGATGCCCCTAGGATAGACATGACGGGAATTTCAACGCCTCCTTACAGCTGTTTTTTCTTTTCATTCTCCGAGATTGAGAGCAGTCATAGAGAACTGTCGTTTGTATTAATGTATTCTCTAATCATTCCAGAACAGTTGAAGCTACCGGTTCTGCCATAGTAGTAGAGAACTGAAAAACATTCCAGCGGCAGACTCAGGTGTAGCGGCTACTTACTTGATGCAAGACTCGAATATGTCTGTTTCTCTCTTGATCCAGAAAAAGAACATGGCCTTTCCAAGATATATTAATGCTAAATACACATGCAATCCACATCAATTACTGTACTGCATATTGAGCGCATGAGTGTTATGAGAGCCCCAGGTACACCCACTTATGTAATGCTCTGCCGTAAATAACCGGTATTATACAGCCTGGATGGGAGAGGGAGGGGCACAGAATAATTGGTACGTAGAATCCGACTATTGACTTAAATATTCCTTCAGGATGTATCATCATGCCAGAGGGGAATCAATGCTCCAGTACTGGAGTGATGGTAAAACACGATCATAGGAAGGACTACCATAACATGCCAAAGCGAATACTCAACTAGAGCGACATATCTTAGTCCAAATAATAATAAGAATAAAGGCACACCTCTTCATACAGGCCTACACAAAACACACTACACTACTATCCACCACAGAAACACGCAATCGAGAATGTCGCTCGTTCGGAGACTGGGTGTTTGTGCCGTTTCCAACATCCCTGCAACTTACACACCACATACAACATTATCCTCCACCACAATAACACGCAGTTTCCTATACACGGCATATGCCGTCCACCCTCGTCGTAGGATGTGCCTTACAAGGGTTGAACTAGGTTAGCAACAGGCACACAAAATTATTATTGTTATTATTATTACACAGTGTAATATTATTTTTGTATTATTTTACATTCATAATAAGGTAAACGTGATAAAAATGTGTGGTTAAGAGAGGGTCGAGAGCCCTAACTTCACCCCTTTGTAAATAAATAAATAAACAGGCCTAAATAAATGCGACAGATGGTGGAGTACAATTGAAATATTTTATTGTTTATAATATTTTATTATCCGACTTAGGCCTAAGTCCTTTTAGAGAAATAATATGTTATTATCCGACTTAGACCTAAGTCCTTTTAGAGAAATTTCATTTAATAGAATTGTCAGCTACGGGATTAAGCTCGGAGGGTTATTATTTTTTATTTTTTATTTTTATAATTTGCTTTACGTCACACCGGCACCGATAGGTCTTATGGCAACGATGAGATAAGAAAGGGCTAGGAGATGGAAGGAAGCAATCTTGGCCTTAATTAAGGTACAGCCCAGAATTTGCCTGGTGGGAAAATTGGAAACCACGGAAAACCATATTCAGGGCTGTCGACAATGGGGTTCGAACCCACTATCTTCCGAATGCAAGCTCACAGCTGCGCGACTCTAACCGCACGTCCAACTAACTCGGTCGTTGTTGTTTTATTAATATAGCAGACCTACTGAAAACTGAGTTTATGATTATTACCACCATCACTCT
The DNA here is from genome assembly GCF_040414725.1 of Anabrus simplex. NCBI lineage: Eukaryota > Metazoa > Arthropoda > Insecta > Orthoptera > Tettigoniidae > Anabrus > Anabrus simplex. The sequence continues at coordinate 676,692,794 of NC_090265.1, forward strand.
TTAACTGTGATACACAAAAAAATTTATCCTGGAAGTGTTTAAAATGCACAAATAGATAAACAACACATGTAATATATAATTAGGTTTCTTTTTCACACGAAAGGTATTCTACGTTAAAATAGCTACGTAATATATTAATAAATACGTATAAACATAAGGCTATAGCTGTTATTTACGATATGAATATCGTAACGTATTTTACTACAATAACGAGGTGAAGCCGAGTTGCATAATCCGTAGAGTATTGTAATATGATGTAACGATGTTTTTTACCTACTTTGAAAGGAAATTGAGACTAATATTTTGATGCTTTATTCGATTTGAGCGTCATCTGTGCTATAAATTCACCAATATGGCTGCTTTGCATTTGTTTTTCGAAACTTATTCCCACAACTACTAACTAGTTACATTATATTGGTAATGTAAAAATAACAGTGACATTACGACACTTTTGAGTTACGGTTACGGTGCGCCTCAGTATTACATTGCATAAAATAATAAATGGTAAGTTGTCAAGTGGTATACGTCCAGAAACATAGCCGCTGCCCGCAACAGGCTTCGCGCCTTCTATTGTAATGAGTAAGTTCTCTTGTTTATATTAAGATCATTCCTGTAATAATAATTTCGTGTGGCTATTTCTAGCCGAGTGCAGCCCTTGTAAGGCAGACCCTCCGATGAGGGTGGGCGGCATCTGCCATGTGTAGGTAACTGCGTGTTATTGTGGTGGAGGATAGTGTTATGTGTGGTGTGTGAGTTGCAGGGATGTTGGGACAGCACAAACACCCAGCCCCCGGGCCATTGGAATTAACCAATGAAGGTTGAAATCCCCGACCCGACCGGGAATCGATCCCGGGACCCTCTGAGCCGAAGGCCAGTACGCTGACCATTCAGCCAACGAGTCGGACATCATTCCTGTGAACACAATATTAACAACATGGCTGGGGACGAGAATAGCGCGTAGATTGTAGCTCTCTGTAGCGCTCTGTACTATGTAGAAAATTATCCACGTCTTGTAGCAACAATACTGCTCATAGACGAAGAAAGAAGGTTGACCCACAGAGCTCGCACGAAGTCGTGCGGAAGAAGCTGCGGGGGAGAGAGAAAGTATTCGGTGTGGGAACTATTCCATATGTTGCTCAATGAACAGAGATTATCATTAAGGTCGGTTCCGTACTGTACGCGATGAGCCGCACACCGATGCTTTCTAATTGTTATGCAAGCTGGGAGAAAATATCTTCCATACATGCATACCTCGCCATCATCAATGAGAATCAACCCGGCAGACGAATAGGGGAACTACACTGAAATTTCTCTTCCCATTTTCTTGTCAGTAAAGACATTCGTCAGACTGAGTTCTAACACAATGCACTAGAGTGCTTCGATCTGGAACCTAAACAATTAGTACACAATTTTTCATTAAGTCCTGGAGGGCTATATCTGAAATATGCTATTTTTAGAACGAATCAATTAAAAGGTATTTCTCGGAAGTCGCTAATCTCAATATTGAATGAGTTTGGGGTTCCATTACAAAGGAAGAATAAGATCGAAATTGTTTAAGTGAACATTCTTCGACAAAGGTAAAGATAATAGATGCACTAGGAACATCTTAGAGTCTCTGAAAACGACTCAATGGAAGTAGCGGTGGTGGTTGCGATAATTGTTTTATGAGGAAGTACAACTGGACAACGATCCTCTCTTAACACAAATCTGGGGGGAAAGAAAGGAAGAGTTCCAATCCTTCGCATAATGAAAGTATCGACAAAAGAAAATGAAGGCCCATCACGGGCTTGGCACCCTAGGCCTGACAAAGCTAATACCGTTGGGGTAGGAGGAAAACAACGGTTGACCAAGGAAGGCCGAATAGGGAAGATTAAAGTGAGGTGACAGGCACAAGTAAGCGGAGGTGGTGTTGGTGATCACTGTTTTAAGAGGAACTACAACGGGGCAACCATCCTCTATTAATACTAATCAGGGGAGAAATGAAGAGGTCCAATCCTTCAAAAAAATGAAGGACACCCTAGGCCTCGTAAACCTACTGTAATACCGTCGGGATCAGAAAAGAACAAGAGTTGACCAAGGCAGGTAGGTTTGGATGAACGTGAGGAACTTGGCACGAGCGGAAGCAATGCCAGGACTCGGTTAAGGATAACGTAGTCGCCAACCCACACTTCCAAGCTGAGAGCCCCTGGGAAACCTCCTTTCAGTAGCCTCTTACGACAGGGAGGGAATGGAGTGGATTTTTTTTTTTTTTTACAATACTGGCTTTATGTCGCACCGACAAAGATAGGTCTTATGGCGGTGATTGCAGTCGATGTACTCTACCACCTCCGCCCAAATAAGGGTATCAACAGAAAACCATGCATCATCATCAACCTTGCAACCGGATCCCAGTCAAGAATCCGAGGTCGATGGAGATATTAGGTGATATAACAATCTTGTCTCCTCCCTACTGCCGGGCTGAGTGGCTCAAGCGGTAGAAATGTCAGCCACGTGTCGGTAGATTTGCCAGCACATAAAATAACTTCTGCGATACATAATACCGACCGGCAACCTTCCACCTAGCAAGTGTTCTGCGACACTCCTTGACTCGTGGTCTCCACTCCATCAGAGCCCTGGTCCATTTTGAGGCTCTTTTTCGCTACGCTGTACCACTTCAATCTTGCCGCTTGCTCCGTGACATCGGCGACTTCGAGTCGTTTTCCTAATCTCCCCGTTTCGGACTCTCCCAGGCACAGAGCGCTCTAACGCTCGCTGACATACTCAAGAGGCGGTTCGTGATTTTCCACCACCACGCAGGAAGCAACTGGATTCTCACGGCCTAGAAGAAGTCGACATGTAAGAGAAAGGAAGAGGCCTATATTCCAGAGTGGACATCAACAAGCCACAGCGAAGAAGAAGAAGAAGAAGAAGAAGAAGAAGAAGAAGAACTTCTTTTAACCCATCTTCATTCTTAGAAGTTCTTACTTTTCTTCCATCGATTAAGGCTATGAGGAGCTGATAATCTTGTTGTTTTATTATTTAAGGAGAGTCGTGACAGACCGGCTCCATGGCTAAATGGTTAGCGTGCTGGTCTTTGGTCACAGGGGTCCCGGGTTTGATTCCCGGCAGGGTAGGGAATTTTAACCGTAATTGGTTAATTCCTCTGTCCCGGTGATTGGGTGTACCTCGTATGTGCCGTCTTCATCATCATTTCATCGTCATCACGACGCGCAGGTCGTCTACGGGAGACAAATCAAAAGACCTGCAACAGGCCTCTCTTGAGGCCACACGCCATGACAGAAATGTTTAACTTTTACTGTTTTCTAGCTACCACCGCTAAGTTTTAGGTACATTACTAATATATAGTCTTATGAGAAAGCATCACACAAAATTTTAAAAAATCCGACCTGAATAAGTTTTTATTGCATTCCACCGTGTAACACGGAAAATGTTCCCTGCGTCACATTGTTTTAGAAGTCGAAATTTGAACAGCTGGTCCTTTACTCCGAATGTTATCATTATCAGGCAAGAAATGTAGGAGAAACAAAATTTCACTTTTGTCTTCTTTTCAAAATTCGACAAAAATTGCTGTTTAAAGGAGGGGGGAGGGGGAGCAGAGGTAGTAACATTAATTTGATCAAAAAGAATTAATAGTAACTTTTCATTCTTATATCCACTGACTGTCCAATAACTGAGTAGGTAGGTAAAGGTTATTCTGCCCGAAGACAGGCCCAAATCTCCGCAGAGGTGTTCCTGAGCCGGAGCTTACGTGCGGTAGGGTGGCCAGTTCCTTTCCGCTCCTCCATTCCCTTACCCCCCACCAACAGCGCGTGGCAACCCATCCAACTCCTGACCACGCCCAATGTTGCTTAACTTCGGAGATCTCACGGGATCCGGTGTTTCAACACGGCTACGGCCGTTGGCTAATAACTGAGTCAATACCGCTAAAAATATTCCGAGCCATTTATACAGGCAAGCAATGCCTTTCTAAAGAAAAGAAATCTGCCCACGTGGAACAATGGTATAGGAATTACACATTTTGAAAACTTTCTTCTGGACCGTGGCATTGTGTGGAAGAGAAACATGGACGATAATTCGCTCAGAAAGAAAGAGAATAGAAACTTTTGAAATGCCGTATTACAGAAGAATGCTGAAGGTGACATGGATAGATCGAATCACGAATGAAGATATACTGAATCGAATTGTTGAGAGGAGATTAATTTGGCTAAATTTGACGAGAAGGGATAGAATGATAGGACACATCTTAAGACACCCAGGACTTGTTCAGTTGGTTTTTGAGGAAGTGCAGTAGAACGGTAGAGGTAGACCAAGGTATGAATATGACAAGCAGATTAGAGCAGATGTAGGATATAGCAGTTACATATACACCACACACATATTGGAAGGTTTCTCGAACGTTTCACAGGAATATATCAAATGTATGGAGCATTTTGTAAATTATAAAGTGCTGAAAAATATAAAAGTGAGGAAACAGCTCCTGAGACCGTGGACTTGATTTCTAAATGCATGATCACCTTTTATAAATGACGCCTGGAGTTTAAAAAATGGTGGGTAGGGTGAAGAGTTAGAATTCTTGAAAGAGGAAGAACTGAATCATTTTTCATGCTTACATTTTTTAATGGATCTTTTAGACGGGAATGGGTAAAATTTCAATCATAGCTCCCCTTAAAACATCCCCCTGTGGATGCGGGCGGTATAACAACACCCACGGTATCCCCTGCCTGTCGTAAGAGGCGACTAAAAGGGACCTCAAGTGCTCTGAACTTTGGAGCGTGGGTTGACGACCACGGGGTCCTTAGCCGAGTCCTGGTATTGCTTCCACTTACTTGTGCCAGGATCCTCACTTTCAACTATCCTATCCGACCTCCCTTGGTCAACTCTTGTTCTTTTCCGACCCCGACGCTATTAGGTTGGCGAGGGTTAGGGAGTATTTCAAATTCACGCCCTTCGTGGCCCTTGTCTTTCTTTGACCGATATCGAAGTGTCGGATCCCTTCTTTTTTCCTTCTGATTAGCGTTATATAGAGGATGGTTGCCTAGTTGTTCTTCCTCTTAAAACAATAATCACCACCGCCACCTCCCCTTAAAACAAAATTCATCGCCGTTACTGGTCTGTGACGAATGTTCAAAAGGACGCCAAGACTACCGCAGTAGTAAGTAATGAATGTGTACGGAGAGGGATAGCTAGCCTGCGCATATAGCAACACCCACACGGCCATTATCGTGTTAAATCGCCGAGCGAGCAGCAATTCTGATGACCTTTATACTGTTATGACTCCATCCACTGATTGTCCACTAACTGAGTCATTACCGGTAAAATATTCCGAGCCATTTGCACAGTCGGGACAAGGGATTACACGAGCATCGTTACATGATTCAGTTTTAACTGTTACGGCTCAACTCTCAATACAAGGCCTCAACAACCTGTTTCAATCAGTAAATTACTCATTATGTTTGTGTCAAACTGACGACAAACGGCAATCTAGTTTTCAGCAAACATTATTTAGAATTATGCTTTGTGTATCCAGTAATAAACAATACATAAAAAAGCACTAGAGCGCAAACTTTCAAACCAAACGTGATTTTTACATAACGCTACAAACCCTCGTGGTTTCGCCTGTGCAGTATTTATTTATATAACAGTTTATGTCTTTTCCTCCGTTTTACTACAGTAATCTAAATTCTAGAAAGAAAAAAACAGGAGAGAAATCCGCGAACGATTTAGGCATTAATATTTCAAAATCCCCGCTTTCATTAGTGCTGAAGATATCTTGGACATACAGACTTAGCAACGAAGAAATGCCGAGAACAAAGGAAAAGACGTCATGCTTGAAAAAAAGGACAGTCGAACCTCGATATCTCGAACCTCCATTACTCGAATTTTCAGTATCTCGAAGTAACTTAAATTTCCTGGCCATTTGTCCTATTCTTGGCGTATATTTATTTACTAGCTGATGTACCCGTGCTTCGCTACGGGATTCTCAGAAAGACTGACTTTGTGGTTTTCCTAACCTGAAATCAACATAGGTCATTACAAAAATGTAAGTATGAATGTAGCAATTAAAAGCAATGCTATCATATAAAATACTCGATCAAATGGAAAGCCGCACGTTTTATCACTTTTAACGAACAGAGCTGCGGTTAGATTGCGGTGCCAATCTAATAGTCCAAAGTTCCAGAGCCGGGATGACCAGGCCGCAGATTACCATGAACACTCATCTGCCATTATTCCGCTAAATATGCACACTGTTCATTCCAGTCAGTGCCTCAGAGTAGGGATTGAATAGCCCGAATGCTATGATGATCCAGTGCGTTACGTACCAGTTGTATCAGAAAATTTATAAACCAGGGGAATGGCATGCTAAAGAAGAAAGTTATCTAACTCCCCAGCTACTTCCCATCAATATTCAGACAGGCTGTTACACTCTGTACGACTGGGCGAGTTGACCGTGTGGTTAGCAGTGCGCAGCTGTGAGCTTGCATCCGAGAGATAGTGGATTCGAACCCCATTGTCGGCAGCGCTGAAGATGGTATTACGTAGTTTCCCACTTTCACACCAGTCAAATGCTGGGCCTGTACCTTAATTAAGGCCTAAGGCACTCCTAGCCCTTTCCTATCTCATCATCGCCATAAAACCTATCTATGTCGGTGTAATGTAAATCAAATAAAAATACTCTGTACGCAGCAGTAATCCTATCTACCGGAGATGAGGGGCAACAGAAGACACAAAGCACATCACGACAAACAATGGTCAATGTAATGTTATTGTTGATCAATGTTATGAGCTTTCTATATTGTAGGCCTTCACATTTAGTTTTCTTTGGACTCTGTGATTTGTAAATCATAAATTGTAGTTTCTTATTCTCCGACTTTACATACCGATTTTCATTAAACGCTGTTTACTCATTTTCTCGTTACTCGGTGCTGATATGGACTTAGATAACAAAAATCCAAATTCATGAATATCTTTGTGATCATAGCCAGTACGGTAACAATGTATAAGGCATGAATAATAGGAAATTTGATGCTATATAACCTTAGTTATGTAGCATTCATCGATTACACCTCTAATAAGAAATATTTCAGAATTACATTTTCGGCCTTCCCCTAAACTACCATTTCACTCAGCGTGAATAAAATAATTTACAGCCTTGACTATAGCGACTTATTTCCTGACTTTGCATACCGATTTTCATCAAGATAGGACTACTAATAACAACAATATTTGAGAATTAAATTTTAGGCCTTCCCCTAAACTACCATTTTTCTCAGCGTGAATACAATTATTGATAGCCTAGATTGTAGCAACTTATTCCCCAACTTTGCATACCCATTTTCTTTAAAATACGACCACTAATAACATAAATAGTTGAGAATTCAATTTTAGGCCTTCCCCTAAACTACCATTCACTCAACGTGAGTAAAATGATTTATAGCCTAGATTGTAGAGGCTCATCCCCCGACTTCACATACCGATTTTCATTAGACCACTATTAACATAAATAGTTGAGAATTCAATTTTAGGCCTTCCCCTAAACTACCATTTCACTCAGCGTGAGCAAAATGATTTATAGCCTAGATGGTAGAGGCTCATCCCCCGACTTCACATACCGATTTTCATTAAATTCTCTTCAACCGTTTTCTCGTGATGCGTGTACATACATACAGACAGACAGATAGACAGACAGACAGACAGACAGACAGAAATTACGGAAAAGTAAAAAGTGCATTTCCTTGTTACTATGGACATGACCGATACAGAAATACCATTATTTTCAAATTCTGAGCAATGTACAGACAAAACTCTTATTTTATATATATAGATTTGGTTACACGAATTTCTCGATTTCTCGAAGCAAACATTTCCTCCCTTGAAGCAAAAACCACTCTGTAACTCAAATTTTGTGCAACTTTAACTGTGCAATACGGCAGTTATTGTTTGTGAGGAACAGTTAACAAGTAAAGAAAAGGTTTACACGTTCACAGTGTTGCTCGGAGCTAATATGACGGGAACCGGAAATCTAAAACTTCTATTGCTCATAATATCGGCGAAGCCTCGCTGTTTCTCGGATGTGAATTAATTACCGGCCACGTATGAAAGCAACCCCGACGTCGCGGATGACAAGCTCCATTACATGGTATTGGCGAGAAGTTTCAACGTGAAGGGAGGAAAGGTTAACAGTAACAAACAGAAGAGACTAACGGATTTTTTCGAAAGGTGGTAACCGAGGTATATTTCTTGTTTCACTACTGTATGTACTGAATCCTGTCTTCTAAAAAGCTACTATAATAAGGGTTATAATTAAAGAAATGGCGTAGAATAGAGTTAGTATGTATATTTTTAAATACTGTTAAAAATAATGTATTCAGTATAAACCCGAAGATACATATTACGGTTCAATTATAAGCTATACATGCTCATAAACGGTATTCTCTGTAACTCGAATTTCGATAACTCGAAATAAAATCTAGCTCCCGGGGTGATTGTATTTCTTTTTTTTTTTTTTTTTTTTGCTATTTGCTTTACGTCGCACCGACACAGATATGTCTTATGGCGACGATAGGATAGGAAAGGCCTAGGAAGTGGAAGGAAGCGGCCGTGGCCTTAATTAAGGTACAGCCCCGGCATTTGCCTGGTGTGAAAATGGGAAACCACGGAAAACCATCTTCAGGGCTGCCGACAGTGGGGCTCGAACCCACTATCTCCCGATTACTGGATACTGGCCGCACTTACGCGACTGCAGCTGTCGAGCTCGGTGATTGTATTTCTTTACGTTGGTAGTATTGTCATAAAAAGTATGTCTCCCTAAAGTACAGTACTTGGAGAGTAATTATTCATTGTGCGAATATGCTTAGATGGAAGGGAGAGGGGTGATAGCGCAATGGCTTAGTTGTTACCTTGCCACTCAGATGGCCTCGGCTCGAATCTCGGAGACTACTGGGTAATATTTCGCCTGAAAAATCATGTGGCGTCAGGAAGGGCTTCCGGCCGAAACCTAAATGAGCCAGGGTGGCTCCCGTCACCTCATGTAGCTGAGAAATGCGGCAAGGAACTTGTTATATTCGTTCGGCTCTCCGATTCTGAGGGCGCCGGGTTCCACTCCCAGTCAGATAGGGAATTTATCTTCGTGTGGATAACTCCTATAGCTATGGGTGCTTGTGTTATTTGTAATACACATCTTCATTTACCTATATACAGACCACCATAGAAACACGCAACAGTGAATAAATCCGTCCACATAGGGTTCGCGCCAGGAAGGACATCCGAATATATATATATATAATAAATTTACAATTTGCTTTACGTTGCACCGTCACAGGTACGTCTTATGGCGACGACGGGACAGCGAGGGGCTAGGAGTGGGAAAGAAGCGGCCGTAGACTTAATTAAGGTACAGCCCCAGCATCTGTCTGGTGTGAAAATGGGAAACCACGGAAATCCATCTTCAGGGCTGCCGACAGTGGGGTTCGAACCCACTATCTCCCGAATACTGGATATTTACCACACTTAAGCGACTGCAGCTATCGAGCTCGGTCATCCTAATATAAAACTGGGCTTAATCAACATTAGAGCCAACCCCAAATAGTTGGAAAAAGGCCAGGGAGAAGAAGACAAACTACTGAACGGATAATATTAAAATTGCCATCAACTTCTCTAAACAATTACGAAAAACCACTGAAAGTATTCAAATATTGCTCATTCTCTGAGTGAGGGAAACTTGAAAAATGGCTCGATGTAAAAGTAAATGATGATTTTCATTCAAACCAAAAGAACCATCAAATTGTAGTACACTGAAACTATGAGAGGTGATAAAAAAGAGCTCTATAATATTTAGAAGTTATAGCTGCAATAGTTTCAGAGTTACAGGGAAATACAGATTTAATATCCATGAGATAGGGTTTCTTTCGCTATCGGTTTTACATCACACTGACTTGGATAAGTCTTATGATGACGATGGGACAGGATAGGGCAAGGACTGGGAAAGAATCGTCCGTGGCTTTTTATCTCTTTAAACCTTTTCACTTATGTATTTCCTTATATCCAAAAAGACTTATTTCTCCTCTGCCTACCTCATAAAATAAGTGTTTTTATCAAAATTTCATGTTTCTAGGTAATGTACTACGGTCAAACCCGAGGCTTCCAGTTAATGAAGCATAATGAATAACTACGTGTAAGAACAAACAAACCCATGCAAATGAGAAAACGTAAAAGTAGCTTCTTTCAAAACGACATTCTGTTACCGTCAGTCTTTAAGAGCAATAAAAACACTGACGGATTATATTTTTTAAAAAACTAAATGGAGATTTTAACTGACGGATAATGGTTGAGAATTAACTACTATAAAGATCTGACGGATTACGAAATATATTAATTGGATGTTAATGGCCCTGACATACTTAACTGACGGATTACACAAGAAACTAATTGGAAAATTTATCAGATTATCATAAAATAAATGCAAAAATGTGTCATAAAAATGTAAAACATATGTTTTCATAATCTTCACAATCAATTCTAAATAGGCCTACGTCTTTTACTGAACCTGAAGCCAACCAAAATATTCTTCGTAAACACAATTTGTGTACGTATTCGGATAAGTTATCTATCATAAATGGTAAATGAACATGCCTCACATCACCATCAATGGACGAAAACAGGGTACGTAAAACTGGCCATATTTTAGTGGAACGCTCGGGTTGTAAGCGATAATATCGCATTGAAGTCTACTTTCGCGTTGTGAGTTCTAGAGATAAGCTGATGGAAAATGCCTGAGAGCTCGCAACAAAGAAATTAACGGAAGATTATTGTTTCAGAGATTTTTAATTGATGGATAACGGTTTATAATTTACAATAAAGAAAACATTTGTGATTATTGTTCCAGAGATTTTTAAGCGACAGAGTTTACAATAAAGAAACTAACTGGAAATTATTATTTCCTAGATCTTGAAATGACTGTTTACTGTTGAGTGTTTAAAACAAATAACCTAACTGGACATTATTGTTCTCCAGATCTTTTACTGTCGGATTATGGTTGAGAATTTATAATAAACTAATTGGATATTACTGTTTCCTAAACCTTTAACTGACGCATTATGAAATAAATTAATTTGAAATTACTGGACGTGAGATCTTTAACTGACGGATTACGAAATTAATTAACTGGAGATTACTGGCCCTGAAGTATTTTAACTGACGGGTTATAAAAGAATTTAATTGGTAATTTTAACAGACGGATAACGGTTGAGAATTGACAATAAAGAAATTAATTGGAGATTATTCTAAAATATGTGTGAGGATCCGCCCTTGTCTCAGCAATAAATTACTGATAAATGCATCGCTAAATATTGGCCGAGGAGAGTAAGTGATAACGGCCCCCTGGGGACATCTCATGTGTAGTTAGGCTTGGCTTAGCTTGGCTTCACTAAATTACTTACCCCGTCGATAAAGCAATTTCCAGACCAGTGGTGCGGTTAGGAAAACTAGCCACCCGGTAATTATCGCTCAAGCTGCCGTGCAGGACGTAAAACTAATCGCATATAGTCCGCCGGGTTGGCACCCGAAGCACCTTTCTTGAACTGTTCATCAGCTTCCACAAGAAATGGTCGCTCGTATAATGTCTGAATGCCCATAGATACTTCCATGAGCTCCTTTCTTAACTTTCCATAATTCTTCAGTATTAACAATACCAGTAATTCTGTTGCTCTCCTATCGACATGAGTGTCCCATTCACGTTCCTGTCTTTCTAATTGTTATTTTTGCTAGTGTTTCAACGTCACACAAACACATCGAGGGTTTTCGGCAACGCAAAATGGGAAAGGGCTAGGAATGGGAAGGTAACGGTCATGGCCTTAATTAAGGTACAGCCTCTGCAACTGCCTGGTTCGCTCTTTCTGAATGTGTCTGAATGCATCTCGTTTGTTCTTTCCATTACTACTTATACTGGCCCGTTAGGCTCCTTTTGTGTTTATCCTGCATTCCTAGTCTTTTATCACCTTTCAGGCCGTCTCCTTCGCTGAATGGTCATCAAAGTGGCCTTCGGTTCAGAGGGCACTGGATTCGATTCCCAGTCGCGCCGAGGATTTTAATCGAGAATCCTTTGGTTCGGGAAAAGGGTGCTTGTGCTGTGCTCAACATCCCTACGACTCGTACACTACACACAACTCTTTCCTTCCTTGCCATATACGGCAAATGCCAATAAATAATCTCGTCGGAGGGTTTGCCTTACACCAGGCTAGAAGTAGCCACACCAAATTATTATTATTATTATTATTATTATTATTATTATTATTATTATTATTATTATTATTATTACCTGAATTCATCCTTTCTTTGTCTCCTCCCTTTGCTCCTAATCCTACACTTCCCAAAATAAAGATTGCGGATTTGTCAAGATGGCCCCTCAGTGAGTACTGATGAAGATAAGAAGCAGATACGAGCTCATCAAGGGCTGAGAAGAAATGGATGTAGAAGAAAAGAAACTGATGACGAGAGAGCACACAGTATGAAGATGTGGAGACTTTGCTTGTATTTTTGTATTGACATAAATTTGTGTAACGAAGTAGTGTAACAAAATGTGTGATGGAAGTATAACCTAGCAACCGTGCAGGCTGGCGGTCCGCTGAAATTAGCAGTCGTTGATGGATGGCCATAACCGAAAGACATATAAGACATACACTATTTATGATCATTTGATTTTCCCAAAGGGAAATATGACACCATTTTTAAGAACGTGTCTTTAAAATTATGCCGCTAGGTTGTGTGTACAGAAAACAAGTTTGAGGAATAGAGGCTAAATCGCCGAATCAGACAATCAATGAAACCGTTCAGGATTAGTACCTAAGCAGAAATTTGTGTCGAAAGAACTTCCCTGAACACGTGGTGACGTATCAAGGAAACAGCTTTCTCCACGCTAACCTTTTGAAGTGGGGTGCAGCTCGAAGCCAGGGCGACACTTTACGAGGGGAAAGTGAATAGAAATATGGATCTCGGAGAGATGCTGTAAAGATTTACCCACAAGATACCGCGAGACATTTAGCAAAAGACTAAATGAATTTCTCTATGTCAAGACAGTAGTCGGCATTCCTAAAGAAACGTGCATCTTATGGGAATTAGTGATGGCTACAACGTACAACGGACTCTCAACTGAGTCTGGCATGGTTTCCATGAACTTGTTATATTCTTTTTGGACCTTTCTTGATCAACGTTTGATCTCTTCTCCCTTCTTCGCCGTCGTCTTCTTCTTTTAATAATAATAATAATAATAATAATAATAATAATAATAATAACTTCCTCTATCCAACCACCATTGCTGTGCTCCAATCCAGATTACTTATTATACTGCTCTTAATTGAGTCCAACCACCTTAGTCTGGGTCTTTCTCCAACATTCAATCCTAGCCTCTCTCTCCTTCTTCCCTCTTCCATTGTTTTAGCACCTTTCAGACCATTTCAGTTTATTTTTCTCCATTCTGTCTGAAAGCTTTTTTTACTCCAATTTCCTTTCTGACACCTTCTTTTCATACTCTGCCCTTTCTTGTCGTTACTGTCATACTTCTTAAAAGTGTCATTTCACTGGCCTGGATTTTACTCTCCTGTCTTTTCATCAGTGTCCAGGTCTCTGCTGCAGATGTCAGTAAGGGGCAAAAACACATCTTATACATCACCTCTTTGTGCTTCCAGATCAAGTTCCTCATGCTCGGGTAAAATGTTGTATTCTTTTACTGATCTCCATTTCACATCCTGCATTCCTAAATTACTTGAAACTTTCCACAAGTTCAAGGTCTATAGTACTCTTCTCTCTCTCCTCTAGTCAACACTAAGCATGCCCAGCTGATTGTGGGACACATTAACGTAGTTGAAATTTCATAATTCTGTGTATCTTAAATGGATTATTATGGTTTGAAACAAAAAATAAGGATAAATTTATATAAATATTTGTAATTATTATTATTGTCCGACTCATTGGCTGAATGGTCAGCGTTGAGAGTTTCAGTCCAGAGCGTCCCGGGTTCGATTTCTGGCCGGATCGGGGATTTTAATCGCATCCTATTAATTCTTCTGGGTCGGGGACTGGGTGTTTGGTTTGTCCGAACATTACCAACCACCACAGAAGCACGCAATAGAGATCACAACCCTCCATATAGGGTTAACGTCAGGAAGGGCCTCCGGCCGTAAAACAGGGCCAAATCCATATGTGCTACACAGTTCGCACATGCGACTCCAATATATTATTATTATTATTATTATTATTATTATTATTATTATTATTATTATTATTATAAACGGTTATGCCCTTCAGCGATCAGTCCGCAGCCCTCCATAAATGAACTAAGCGCCCCACAATCCTCTATTTGCAGCGAGCTCTGTGGCCTCGTTTAGTTTTACACCTTTTATTTAAATTATTAAGAACTGACTAAGCATCTTGGTCTCTCCCTTCTTGTCTTATCCGTCATGGTCGAGTCCATCATTTTGTCTGTTCGGCGAGTTAAGAAAATCTTCCCGCCAAGCATTTGAAGTATTTATGGCTCAGAGAGGGGCGAGGAGGGATGAACGGTCCTCCGAACGCATAGCAAGAATAATAAGTTCATGCGCCGTGCAGACAGGAAAATTGGCCACAATTTCGTCTCTCAAACGAACAGTTTGTCAGGTGTTGTCTGTGTGTGCGATAGTAATTTCTGTGTCACTGTTGTAGTTCAACGTACTGTTATACATCGGAGTACTCAAAACAGGCCGGAACATCACACGTACAAACTAGTATATATATAGTTCTCTCAATGTCCTTGTTAATGACCGGCGACTCAAACGTTAAGTTGTACCAACCCCCGACAGTAACCAGATTTATGTCTGTCTACAGTTTCCTCTGCTGTGACCAATAGCAGATGGCTCTTGACCAAATAGCATGCTTGCTTTGCCAGTGACAGTCCACGTGGAGTACTTCAAAAGCGTGCCGGTCCTGAAGCCCGATCGCTTGTCAGGTCTCCAGTGTTGCACAGTTGCTCGCTCTCAGTGGCCAACCATCAGTTGTTATTCCAACTGTCCTCCAACCCAGTGGCGGCCGGTCAGTACGTGCTACCGGGCTCCAGCACGTAGATTGGAACTGTAAGGAATATTATTTATGTACAGTAGAATTATCTTGGTGCCTTTTCGTTGTTTTGAGTACGATATGAATGTGTGTTTTGTGAAAATCAGGACGAGATCTGTCGAACACCTAGCGCCGTTCTCCCGGGGAACAAGGGTCGTGCTCATGTGAAGTGAGCCCTTGCCTGTAGCCTGAAGGAAGCAATACGCAGGCGCAGCCAAGCTTGCAACACTCCCCCTAGCCGGCGGAGTATACCGTAAACCGGGATCAACTTTCACTGATCCCGTTTATAGTTACTTCCTCTCCCGCAAGGGGGTAGAACTACTCGATGTCTCCTGCTACCCGGAGCGCAGCGAGGGATCCAGTTGGCCGTGCTTATGTTGAACGTGGTAAGCGAATCTGCCACTAGAGAGTAGCATCGTCTGGGTTCGAAAGTAAAGCGTAACTGGAGGCAATCTATCTCACACATACTTATTAAAATATCCATCTTCCTTTTGTGTCAAAAATAAGGAATTCGTAGGTGAGTCAAAGAATCTTTGACTGACCCTAAATGTTATCCCTCATTACAATGTAATTTACTCTGGTGAAATGAAATAGCGTATGGCTTTTAGTGCCGGAAGTATCCGAGGACATGTTCGACTCGCCAGATGCAGATCTTTTGATTTGACTCCCGTAGGCGACCTGCGAGTCGTGATGAGGATGAAATGATGATGATGACAACACGTACACCCAATGATGGTTAAAATTCCAGACCCTGCCGGGAATCGAACCCGGGATCCCTGTGACAAAAGGCCAGCGCGCTAACCATTTAGCCATGGAGCCGGACATTTACTCTGGTAATAGGGGAGGTCTCAATGAATCAGTTGGCAGCTCTTTCAGTTGCTTTGTGCGGTTTTTAATCTCGCGGTTATATTACTGGTGCGTGTTTTTTCTGTCATTGTGTTAGTGATAAAGTTTATACGAAGATTTATCAAATTATTTATCCACTGCAGTGCATATAAAGTGAAATTAAATTAGTGTTCTTAGTGGGGATCTATATTCCCACGATTCTATTTGCACTGATGTAAGTTGCACCATTAGGTTAGTAAAAACCATATTTCTCCAATGAGTTGTCGAAGAATTCATCTGCTTCCAAATTAATGTTGTTTTTGTTTGTTCTGAGTTATAAATTGTGAGAAAAGTTGTATTATTATTATTATTATTATTAGTAGTAGTAGTAGTAGTAGTAGTAGTAGTATTACCAAGTTTGAAGTATGCGTTGTTCATCATGGCAATATGCAGATTTAAAACAGCGTATTTAGCTTGTTTTTTGTAGCACGTAAGACGATTTTTTCACGAGCCGCCACTGCTCCAACCTACAGTGTTCAGTGGGGAGACGACAACGCTGTGTCTCGAGTTGGAGAAATCCTGGCACTCGGCGGTCAAGGAATTTAAACACAGCCAGCTAGAACTAGGCTGTAAAAGCGTCGCAGTCGTTAACAAGTAAATTGCAAGAGCTATACAAATGGATGTGTTAATGGCATAATTGGTTACTTTATGTCATTTTATGTGTGTGTTTGCTTGGAGGGACGGGTAAAGCAATAGATTCTATCGCGTATACGAGTATTTTTTCGAAAAATGAGTTTGAGGACGCAAAACATGGCAAATCGTTAATACCTCTTAACAGAGCTTGGGATAGAACCACGAAAGCTGAAGGATTGTACAGATAGTTCGGGAGACGAAGAGGACGAAGAAAAAGAAGAATAAGGAGAAGAATAAGAACCTTCTGAAGATGATGCTTGTTGGTTTAAGGGCCTAACAATGAAGGCCATCGGCCCCAGAAGAAGAAGAAGAAAAATAAGAAGAAGAAGACGACGAATAATAATAATAATAATAATAAGAAGAAGAAGTTACTGTAACTCCATCATCAATACCATTAGAAAGCTAACAGGTACTGTCTCACATCGTTATTATTATGCAGGGTTGAACGCGATGTGACATGTGGTATTGTACCATTCAATTCCATTCATTCAAAGTAATAAGTTAGGCGTACTATAAACCTCTAAAGCTGATATCGTATCCGCTGAAAACTGGAAAAGCATTTGATTAATTCTCGTACCTAAACTTTACTAGCATTACCAAACTTTACTAAACATTACCAGCATGTGTTCGAAGGAGATTGCATGTTACTGCCTGGCGGTTGACACACTGCTTGTTTTAAGCAAGGTGCGTGGATTATGAAACGCCGAGAAATCGCTCCACTCTACAGGCAAGTCTGCCGTTCAAATAACTGGCGGGAAGATTCTCTTAACTCGCCGAACGGACTTTAACCCATCGGTGGCCAATGCGAGAGCCCCACTCCTTAAGCTAACGGCATGAGTGCTGTAAGAGCAGAAAGCAACTGAATCCTAATAGTGTTATACTGTAAACGCTAGATGGCGATATGCGGAGTCAAGGAGCAAGCATAGGCACAGCACTGCACCTGGTTGAGTATGCAATGTTTACGCGATGCAGTCGTACAGTTCGTTAGTCGTTCATTGTTTATGCTGTATTCCTGAACAAGCTTTTATCTTGGTCGGCAGTATTTCTATCAGTACAGGTAGCACTCGAAGGAGTATTTAGTTATCACAAGTCAAAATAATGAATCTTGTTTCCTACATATAACCTAATGAAATGGATCTAATTAAACGTATTTTCTTCGCACAAGTAGTTTGTATACCATGCTTTACCTGGCCGTAATCTAATACACTGAATAGAACGAGACTTTAGGCACAATTAAACTGTTACAATTTTAAATCTGTTTAGATATGCACCCCTTCACTAGTTGTAACTGAGAGTCGTGCAAGCAGCTGCTAGGTTGCACCTTCCGTCAGAGCGCTGCTCCTTTACCTGCCTGCGTTGGAGCGCTGATCATTGAGCCGAATTGTGTCCCACGTTTGCTATAACCTATCTTCAATTCGCCACACATGACCCCACCACCGAAGGCTGTTCATACGCACAGCTTTATTCACCGCTACGAGTACCTTCCTGCCACTTCTTTGAACCAGCAGTCATTCTCGCTACTCTTATATCTATCACAGCCAGCTTATGAAAAGATATCCGAGAGCACCTAAAGTTCACTCCTGTTGCAGTAACGTCGGTCTGAAAACAGAGCGGTCGGTAGATGCAGAGTGGGTCTCGGCTCATAAGTGGCCATGGCTCTACCGTGGCTCTACACCTCTGCATTCGGAAGACGGAGCAGGGCTGGACCAGACGGCTCGCCCCAACCGTCGGCTGTCCTGAGAATGGTTTTCCGTAGTTTTAATTCCCCCCTCCCCTCCCTTGAGGCGAATGTTGGGATAGTTCCTATTATAGGCCACGGCCGCCAACCCCTCGCCGCCT
This sequence comes from Anabrus simplex, assembly GCF_040414725.1. Classification (NCBI taxonomy): domain Eukaryota; kingdom Metazoa; phylum Arthropoda; class Insecta; order Orthoptera; family Tettigoniidae; genus Anabrus; species Anabrus simplex. The sequence continues at coordinate 676,711,232 of NC_090265.1, forward strand.
ACGAGCATTTTCTTGACCGTAACAAATTTCCCTTTACCGAGCTCGATAGTTGCAGTCGCTTACGTGCGGCCAGTATCCAGTATTCGGGAGATAGTAGGTTCGAACCCCACTATCGGCAGCCCTGAAGATGATTTTCCGTGGTTTCCCATTTTCACACCAGGCAAATGCTGGGGCTGTACCTTAATTAAGGCCACGGCCGCTTCCTTCCCACTCCTAGCCCTTTCCTGCCCTATCGTCGCCATAAGACCTATCTGTGTCGGTGCGACGTAAAGCAAAAAAAAAAAGAAAAAATCTCCCCGCCTAAGAGACGGCGTCACCGTCTACGAGGCCTGCCTCCCCCTTGGGGGGAGGAATGAAAACATTTTAGTAATAGTAGTAGTAAACAGAGCAATGTAAGAGTAATTTCGTCAGATAAGAGCCATTCGCAGACGGTACAAAATGAAATACAGTGGAAAGTTCTATTGAAACCCATGCTTAATGTACCCATTTTCATGCCCATAGCGGTAATTTTACAGGGTGTATCCGTGATGGTGATACAAACTTTCAAGGATGAAGGAGGACGGCAAATGGATCAATTTGAGATAAGGAACCGTAGCGCGGAAATAATCCAAGTTGTTTAACGTCCGTCCGTTCTTAACAGACGCCGGGGTGTCGGAATTTCGTCCCGCAGTAATTCTTTAACGTGCCGCAAGCCAACAACATGGGGTGTGACCTTTTTTAAATATTTGTTCGTGGCGTCGACCTATGAAGATCTTTTGCCACTACTTTCACCATTTGAGAGGAACCTGCGTGTAAGTGGAATTGCGGAAGTGTAGTGCATTGAATGTGAGGCAAGGAACGTTAAGGACGACACAAACACCCAGTCCCCGGGGAAGGGATATTAATCAATTACAATTAAAAACCCGGGGCCGCCGGGTGACAGGTGGACGCGTTGCCCCTACTCCGCGCGGCCGGACGGGTGTCACCTTTAAACACCCTTAAAAGCCACCGACCTCCGCCCGTTAACTTGGGATTAGTAGACCAATGCCGTATCCACTACACCACTGCGGCCGGCAGTCAAAAGTTAAAGCAAAAATCGGCCTGATACCTCCGACTATACTGTGCACTACATGTGCTAAGAGTACAATAAGGGAGACAACCCCGACGAGCAGAAGAGGCTAGGATAATAACTCAACGACTCCAGTGCAGATGGCGTAATGTGTGCCGCTGTGCGATGTCTGTACCTCTTTGGTCTGTACTGTATGCTTCAGTCTGTGTTTACGGGTTGAAGTGGTACGTTGATCAGCCCTATCCAAATGGAGTTGTACCCGGTACGGAACTTGCAGTTATGGTGTTGCTTAACTTTTGAATCGATCTTTTGCGGTATATGGTTCCTTATCTTTAAAATGATCCATTCGCGTTCCTCCAGCATCCCTGAAAATTTGTAACATTATCAATAAGCCTAGATAGATAGTGTTATGATAATGAATACGACAGGAAACTCAGCTACTAACTTTAGCGGTCCTTACATACACTTAAAAGGACTGCCTGGTCAAGGCAGTCATGGCGTATTTACCTCAACCCGTTGCCAGTACCATCCGTCATAGAAACCAAAGCTCAACTCCGGTAGCTTCTACTGCGAGTACGCTATGTCCTCAGAACTGTTCGCTAATGAAAGTGAGGATTAATTCGACCTTGGTAAGTGTTACACTAGGTATATTCAATATTGGTCCAAGAAATTCGTGAGTTGTCACTAGTAACATGATTAGCGGTCTAATATCTCTCTCTCTCTCTCACACACACATACGCGGAAATGTGATGGAAGATTCTAATCGGCACACAGAACGCTGAGTGCGTGAATAATTCATTGACACTTTGCGTAATGTGGTTAGCCCGTCACCATGTCGCACATGTCTTCGCAGTCTTTTCAGCCAAACTACTTCAGAACAATTTCCTGGTGTGGTTAAGTCTCGAGCCGATAGTTAATTTACACCACTACTAAAATGTTTTCATTCCGCACCCTGAGTAGATCATGCTAATACTTTATTATGCACGACAAAGAGGACAGTTATCAGATATTCTCTTTGTAACCTACAGTAGTGAAGTTACATTGACTTCAGTAAACTAATTTGATGGCTACAGCTTTATACAATAACGGGTTTTTGTTCGTTGGGGGCTCCGCCTCCAAACCCCCAGTTGCTCTTCATTAGAATTGGTCATTTGGGGCCTACGTATTTGTTCCTATGACATTTTCTCGTATATTGGTGATTTAAAGCATAGATAGAGGTAATGTTTCGATACATTTCGTACGTTATCCACAAGTTCAGAAATTATTTTTCTCATCTACTGGACAGTTACACTCTTGAAACTTGAGCGTATCGAGGATGAAATAATTTACAAGTTTGCTTCGTTGAAGTTTTGTCGTATCTCCATCGGGTACACCTTACAGTAGATTCGTTTAGAAACTTAGATTAGTCTGAAATCTGAGTAAAAATTCCACATATTCCTTTCATTTCTCCGTATATACACGGCGGCTGGAATCATGCAATTTAGCTTACATATGGCTCACGAATGTGCCAATGAGTCTGCAGAATTTAATGATTCTATCAATCATATAAGTGTGCCAAACAGTAAAATTAATTCTTGAAAATGTACGAAACTGACGTAAAATCAGAAAATGAAACTAAGGCATAAGGGATCGAGACAGACTAAAAGTCATGAGACCAGATTTGTAGATCTCTTCATGATGGGTGGCGAATGTGTTGTCAGTTTTGAGATACAAATTACTGTTCAGCCACAAAATATCTTGAAACGCTGGTCTGCACAGTCATTAAAATTTTCTCAACATTTCGACATTTTTCGTAGGTAAAAAGTTAAAACACTGGAACTTTTACAAATTTCTCCGTCAGTTACAGGCTAAAAGCTATAATTTTGCCAAATTTCAAATTTTCTAGCCCACTGGAAATTTGCGTCCGCTATTTTGTTCTTTTTTGGGGGGGGGGGTTGAAAGCTAAAAATTTGAAGTTTTTGGAATTTTTCCTTAGGTTACAGCCTAATAGCTATCAGTTTGACGAATTTCAAGTTCATCTAGCTCATCTAGAAGTGGGCAAACATTAATGTGAGTGATTGAGTGTGTCAGTTAGCCTCCTGGCTTTATATAACAGAGAAGAGATTCAATAAATAAAAACTACACTCACTTCATTGACTGTTACGCTTTTCAGTCTTCAAGTCTCTCATTTGCGACTAGCTCTGCGGCCTCATTTAGTTCTATAACTCTTATCAATAAATCACTGTCCGGCGCCATGACCCTTTGGTCGAAGGCCTCCGGGGTTCGATTCCCAGACGGGTCGGCTATTTTAACTTTCATAGGTTGATTCCTCTGGCCCTGGGACCAGGTGCCCATGCCGTCTTAACTATTAGAATTTGTTATAGGTAGTGGCCCATCCTCGCAGACGCACAGTTACCTATACGGCGGTAACTCGACAGACCTGCACCAGGCCTCCCCGGAGGCCACACGCCACCATTATTATTATTATTATTATTATTATTATTATTATTATTATTATTATTATTATTATTATTATTGAATTTAACCATCGTCACCTGGGCTTCCCTCTACTTCTCTTATCCTCCATGGGCGAGTCCATTATTTATTTATTTATTTATTTATTTATTTATTTATTTATTTATTTATTTATTTATTTATTTATTTATTGTGTTTCAGGCAGGTATAAACCTAATGATATGAAAAATATATACTATTACATTAAATAAAATCAAATATCAATTTAAAATTATATTACCTCCTGTTAAAGTCCTTGTAAAATAAAGTCTTATGTGAAATAACAACACACTTTTCTTCAGCAGCATATCATTACAAATATTTCGTTATATATGTACATCATGTAACAAGGTATTTAAAATATTAACATTAAAATTATTTACTAACGGCTTTAAACATGTATTAGTACTGGGTCGGCTGTTGCAGAGTGGGCTTCGGCTGGTCCGACGGCTCTGCGCTCCGACCGACCAACCGAGCAGAGAAGAGGGGGCCGCGGCTCTGCCGTGGCTCTACGCCTCTGCATTCGGGAGACGGGGAAAGTTGGACCTCACCGTCGGCTGTTCTAAGAATGGTTTCCCGTGGTTTTCCATTCTCCTGCACTAAGGCGAATGCCAGGACAGTTCATTGTTAAGGCCACGGCCGTCAACCCTCCAACCTATTCCGCAAATCTCCTTTACCGTAACAAATCTCCTGGCCTGAGAGACGGCGTCACCGTCTAAGAGGCCCACCTGCCCCCTTCAAGGGAGGAATGAAACCATTTTAGTATTAGTAGTAGTTAGTATTAGTACTGTACTGTATTTATACAGTATGGTAGTGATGTTATCGAAGATTATAATGATGTAGATGGTATTACTAGAAACTAGAAAGTGAACTCAAATTATTAACGTAACAATAGGAGTAAGCAAAGTGAGATTTTAATTTAGAACAGAAAACAATTCATTTGTTTATATGGTTTTACTATGGAAGAGTATATAGTTGGAAATATATCTAGTCTGTACTCATTGCTATATTTATTAAATATTTTCACTGAATTTAGGACTGGTGAATTACTATGCCGTTAGGTTCTTGATCTTGAGCAGTACAAGATAATTATTTTGTGGGTGTAGATGGGTTAAGCACAGATAAGTTGAACAGAGAAATCAAGTTAGAGCAACCAATCAGATTGTTAAATAATTTATAGACAAATAGAACTACAATTACTCGTATTTTCGCTAAGAACGTGTAGCCAAGTTGTTTCATTAAGTCATCATAAGAATCAAATTTATGGTAATTATTAGTTATTGTGTGTGTAAGGTATCAGAGAAATTTGTTTTGCTCCATTTCAACTCTGTTTTCATATACTTTAAAGCTGAGATTCCAAATGAGCTATGCATATTCTAGCCGACTTCTTACAAAGGAGTCCGCAGGTTACCTATCCTCCTCTATTTACCTTACATGACCTCAACACCGAAGCCAGTTTATGCTAGCTGAATTTATGAGATTATATGAAGCTATACGCGGTATCATAACCCAAAAAAATATCTAGGCAAGAGAAAACATAATCAACTTTTGGATCTAAGTTTATCTCAGTGGGAGTCACTGTACAGACAGCCGCCGCCTCATGCACAGCGATATACGACGCTGTACTCTATATTGTCACAATGTGTGAACGTCGCAGCTGACCCATTTCTGTAGCGTCTGATTGGCTTGTTAAACGAAGTGTACCGTTTGGTTTTATAAAGCAGAGAGTCGGGAGCGCGGATGTAGCAATAAGGATATCCTGGCGGCGTGGGACCAGGATCCCTCACTGCGCATTGGTAAAATTCTTTCCTCCCGCCTGTCCAGACATTACCGCAGTTTTTGAAGCTATGCCACTGTTCCCACATACTTGGGCGAGATTTGCTATATCATCATTTAGAATTTCCAAATTAACTTTTAAAAAATCCAATATATGTTACGTACAGTGTAATCTATCTGGTCCAGGGTTATACCTGACAGTTCAATCAATGCTGTCAGTTAAAATATATAAAGCTCGTTTCGCGATATGTTTACACATATCGGAGATGTATCAGCTGAGAGAATAGTTAACGGAGAGTAAATATATCGAAAATATCAAAACTGTATAAATTTAAATTACACCGGCCGCGATCCTGCTTCTGAATTCTTGATCATTAGAATTTACTATACGTAGGACCCCATTCTCACAGACGATCAGATCGCCTATACAGCCTTAACTCTAAACACCTGCACCGCCACGGCAATCATTATTACAGTAGAATTCCGCTAACTCGACTCCCGATTATTCGACATTCCGTATATCTTGACAACTTGACGAGTACTGTTTTTCTTCTTTCTTTCAATCGCTGAATGATTTTCGCTGGTCAAGCGGAACATTGTTGTTGTTGTTGTTGCTGTTGTTTGCGTCATCAGTCCATAGAACGGTTAGATGCAGCCGTCCATGCCACCCTAACCTGTGTCAACCTCTACATTTCTACGTTAAAAACACATCCTACATCTATTCTAATATGTTTGCCATATTCACACCTTGGTCTACCCCTACCATTCTTATCGCCTACACTAACCTCAAAAACCAACTGAACAAGTCCTGGGTGTCAATCGACTCAGTAACTCTTCATTCGCGATTCGTTCTACCCATCTCACTTTCAGCATTCTTCTATGAAACCACATTTCAAAAGCTTCTATTCTCTTTCTTTCTGAGCTAGTTATCGTCCATGTTTCACTTCCATACAGTGCCACGCTCCAGACGAAAGTCTTTAAAAACATTTTTCTAATTCCTATGTCAATGTTCGAAGTGAGCAAATTTATTTTCTTAAGAAAGACCTTCCTTGCTCGTGCTAGTCTGTATTTTATGTCCTCCTAACTTCTGTCATCGTTAGTTATTTACTACCCAAGTAACAATATTCATCTACTTCCTTTAAGACTTTAGTTCCTAATCTAATACTTCCTGCATCGCCTTACTTCGTTCGAGTGCACTCCATAATTATTGTTTCGAACTTATTTATTTTCATCTTGTACTCCTCACCCAAGACTCTTACCATACCATTCAGCTATTTCTCCAGATCGTATGCAGATTAAAAAGAAAATAAAACAAAAACATTCCCTTTGAAATAATGCGGTTTATTAAGAGCTAGACTGCAATACTCTAATTTCTAACATCGCCTAAGGAGTACAGACAGTACAGGTACATTATGGACATTTTGTTTCTCCGTCTCCTACGTGACGAAGCTGCACGAAGCCGAAATGAGTGCGAGAGACAAACACGACATTTCTTCCTATACATAACTAGTAATTTCTTCAGCAATGTATGCAAGTTTCTTTTTAACAATTAATTTAGGGTATGTTGCACTTTTCTGTGTCCTGTATCGTGCTAGAACGTGCATTAGAGTAATATATTATGAGATGTGAATAACGCACCCTTTATTCCATAAAACACGACACTTAGGAAATTCGACACCCTCTCAGTCCACATTAGGTCGAGTTTGAGGGACTCTACTGTATTATTATTATTATTATTATTATTATTATTATTATTATTATTATTATTATTACAATTTGCTTTGCGACACACCGACACGGATAGGTCTTCATGTCTTATGACGACGATGGTATAGGAAAGAGCAAGGAGTGGGAATGAAGCGGCCGTGGCCTTAATTAAGGTATAGTCCCAGCATTTGCCTGGTGTGAAAATGGGAAACCACAGAAAACCATCTACAGAGTTGCCGACAGTGGGAATCGAACTCATTATCTCCCGGATGCAAGATCACAGCTGCGCGCCCCTAACCGCACGGCCAACTCGCCCGGTATTATTATTATTATTATTATTATTATTAGTTTAGGTCGCACCGACACAGACAGGTCTTATGCCGACGATGGGATAGAAGTGGGAAGGAATCGACCATGGCCTTAATTAAGAAAATAGGAAACCACGGAAAAACATCTTCATGGCTGCCTACAGTGAGATTCGTACCCACTATCTCCCCCAATGCAAGCTTATAGAAATGCAAACTGCACCGCCCCTTGCTCGGTATTATTATTATTATTATTATTATTATTATTATTATTATTATTATTATTATTATTATTAAAACTGAATCTAACCATCCTCGCCTTGGTTTCCCTCTACTTCTCTTATCCTCCAAGCCGAGTACATTTTTCTCCCAGGTCACCTAGAGTATATCACGTGACGGAGGCCTTTGATTATTTTGATGTAAAATTTCTCACCTCTGTTCTATTGTTCATTATTACTGACATCGTAACGTACTTATTGTTCTCACATGTAATTCATCTGTTCCAAAATTCCGAACTCAATCTTTGTATGAGATATTTTTTTCACCAAGTTTCGATTCTCGGCTAGTCAAAGAACTTTAATTTTTCTGGGATGAATCCTGGTACGGTTGACGCATCCTCGAGAGGGCAACTGAGAAACTACCTAATCACGAAGGTCAAGCAATACTGCTGAGTATGTCGTCATGCTGACGACGTGACACTCCAGAATCTGCAGGCAATTTAGCTGGGCAACAATCATCTTGGCTGGCTAAGGACCTTAATGGCTGGTTGCACCACGAGTTTGTTTCGTTTTGAGTTTTTTAAAAAAGGTATTTTGTCAAATACAAGATGTCTCCAAACATATATGAAGTAATTGGGTGCGGGAGGGGGGCGGAGTAGTACACTCCAAAACAACAAAAAATGTCCTTACGTTCGATCGTTTGAAAATCCACAGCCTGTTTCCAGTCATTTGACCGAGTCAGGAATGGAATGAATGATGCCCCCATCTAGCGGCGAGGATAGGAATTGTGTCGGCTGTCAAAACCTGCCGCACTCCTTTGGGCCAATGATTAATGAATGATTAATGAAATTAAATTATATTGGAGAGTGTTGCTGGAATGGAAGATGACAGGGAAAACCGGAGTACCCGGAGAAAAACCTGTCTCGCTTCCACTTTGTACAGCACAAATCTTACATGGAGTGACCGGGATATGAACCACGGAACCCAGCGGTGAGCGGCTGGCGCGTTGCCACCTGAGCCACGGAGGCTCCACAGTCGATCGTTTACGGACATTTTTAATATCTAGCTTTACGTCTCACTAACTACTTTTACGGTTTTCGGAGAAGCCGAAGTGCCGGAATTTAGTCCCGCAGGAGTTCTTTTACGTGCCAGTAAATCTACCGACACGAGGCTGATGTAATTGCGCACCTTCAACTATCACCTATTCAGCCAGGATAGAACCTGCCAAGATGGGTTCAGAAAGCCAGCGCCTCAACCGTCTGAGCCACTTAGCCCGGCATTTACGAACTACGCCAATTTTAGCTATTTGCTCGAATGGGGGGAGAGTTCGTATTCAGGATTAAGTTTGGAGTCACACATGGCGTTACGACTTTGCAGTACTTCGGCAGCGTGTGGAACAAGGTTGCCATCATTGCCTGAAGTGTTGGAATTTTGTTTGCTAATTCAAACGTTCAGTCCAATGAGAAATTAACAAAGACGTTGCAAACTTTGGGATAGGAAGACTTGGAAATAGGGAGACGAACAGCTTGACTACGCAGAATGTTTCGAGTTGTTAGTGGAGAGATGGTTCGGAATGACAGTAGACGAGTGGGCTCGGTGGAGTTTTTACAGTAGGAAGGATCATAAAATGAAGATAAAGTTGGAATTCAAGAGGACCAAAGGAAGAGGAATTGGAGATTGGAATAATTTACCAAGGGAAATGTTTGATTAATTTTCTGCTACTTAGAAATCATTTAAAAAGTCTAGGGAAACAATTGATAGAGAATCTGCCGCCTGGGCGTCCAACCTAAATGCAGGTCAATGATGATTGATTTATCACTTGATTGATTGATCGTAATGACTGGTACAAGATTTTTATGTCCTATTTTAATGTACTGTAGGTACGTACATATACATTATTTTCATGTAATATTTCTCAACCGTCTGTTCTACTGCCGTTCATTATTCCACTGGCGTATCGGGAGCGAGTTAGGCCTATCGTTCTTCTCATGTTTAATTCGCCTGTTCCAAAATGTTTAATTCATTCTTTGTATGAAATATTTAGCACTAGGTTTCGACATGCGAATGCAAATGCCTTAGAAATTTTACTTGAACGTTTTTATCCGTTTGATATATCTGTGGGTTCCATGAGACAGCAACAATTTCTAATACCGAGAGTTGTAAAATCCACAGCTCTTCAGGCAAGCAACTCAATGTCGGAAACATCCTAGGGATATGAGCTACGAATTTTAGGTAAATGAAAAAGTATAAGAATATATTATTTATTCCAAAAAAATACAATCCTTTTCTTAATCATCGTTCTCCGGTCGATTAGATTAGCAGTTTGCCTTTTTCTACCATTACGAGCGCTAATGTGAGTCAATGCAGAGTTTTAATTAAGCTCGTATAACTATATTCCGTGTGGGTATTTTCAGAAAATCAAAAAAAGCACCTGAGGGTATTCAACCAAGGAACACATTACAGAAAGAATTATGTAAATAAGTTAATTTGGCTGGGACTTGAACCAAAAAGAAAACGAGTAAAGGAACAAGCGATTTTATGCTGTTTTTACGGAACTGTATTTAGGCTTGAAGTAATTTTTCGAAATTTGTTTTTTAGTTTGATAAAACTATCCAAGACTCACAATTTGAAACCTTTCCAGGCCCTTTAGGCCTTCAACTTTCGGCACAATTGCTTCGTTTTACGTTTTAATATGGAGGTCCCTACTTTATCTGCGCCAAAGGCCGCAGCCGTGTTGAAACACCGGATCCCGTGAGATCTTCGCAGTTAAGCAACGTTGGGCGTGGTCAGGAGTTGGATGGGTTGCCACGCGCTATTGGTGGGGGGGGGGGTAAGGGAATGGGGGAGCGGAAAGGAACTGGCCACCCTACCGCACGTAAATTCCGGCTCAGGAATACCTCTGCGGAGGTTCGGACCTGCCTTCGGGCAGAATAATCCTTACCTTACCTACTTTATCTGCTAAGAAATTTGTTCATCATTAAAACAGATTTGTATATCCTTCGCGGTCCTTAATTTGCTTGCATATTTCTTGATGATCCTCGGTTTGCTAATGATACCGTTCATGTGTTAGTTGAAAGCAAGTGGAACAAATCGCACAGAACGTCTATCTGGAAGTGAGAACGAACAGCAAGTGTGTCAGTGACTCATCCTTAGACAATCTCTCTAAGAAGTACCTCACAAATGGTTCCTATAACAATATTAATTTTATTCTAAACGCACAAAGGGAATGGGTGTCAATTTTCGCGGTGTCTGTGTGCGCTATGCAGGATGCCACACCCACCCACGCGTCCGCTTTCTTCCAACGGGCGGCAGTTTACGACCGATGTAGGAGGCAGGCTCTCATCATAAAGCACCGTACACGCACTTTCTCTGCACTCCTACTGTAATACACCGCCGCTGTCAACAAATGGAAAATGGATTGGCTGTTACTTAACGTTTGTGTGTGTTTCTAACTACCTATATGGTAGGTACACTGTGTAATTGACATTGGATATCTTTTATAAGTGTTTCCTGTAATCACCGTAACGGCATAAACCGTACGACAGGTGGTAATTCGACATACAGTTAAGTAAATGAAGATACATAGGTTTACTAATCATCGGAAAGTAGTGTCTTACGAAATTGCAACTTAACGCTATAGTATGGTAATGATAATGGCGTGTGGCCTTCAGAGAGGCCTGGTACACGTCTTTTTCTAGTAGACGGCCCACAGGCGACCTGCATATCCGTGAAGATGGGGGCTCTACCTAAGATGATTTCTAGTGATGAACACATCACAAATACCCAGCCCTAGAGCCAGAAGAATTATCCAATTACGTTTAAAATCCCCGACCCAGCCGGAAATCGAACCCGGGACTCCTGGGAGTCAGGCTATTTCTATGAAAAATAAGCTTTATTATTATTATTATTATTATTATTATTATTATTATTATTATTATTATTATTATTATTATTATCTGACGAGCAGATAGCCTAGATGGCGTCAAATACTGGGACTGTACTTTATTATCTATTACAATTAATACAACATTTGCCATAAGGGGGTTGCCACACGGACAATGTAAAAGTAAAATAAATAAAATCACAGTGCTAGGCCTTCAGGCAAGTAAGTCAATGTTGAAAACATCCTAGGGATACGATATGAGCTATGAATTTATGTATATAAAATATAATAAAGTATGAGACTACATTGTTTATTCCTAAACATTACAATCCCTTTCTTAATCGTTATCCGGTCGATTAGATTAGCAGTTTGCCTTTTTCTACCACAACGAGCGCTAATGTGAGTCAATGCAGAGTTTCACTTAAATCCTTGTAACTACTGTACATTCGGTGTGAAAATTTTTTAAAATAAAAAAAACGTCTGAGGGTACTGAACCAAGGAACACATTAGAGAAAGAATTATTAAAATAAGTGAATTTGGCTAGGATTTTAATAAAAAATAAAACGAGTAATGAAACAAGCGATTTTAGGCTGTTTTTCCAGAACTGTATTAGGCCGGAAGGATTTTTTGGAATTTGTTATTTTTAGTTTGATAGAACTATCCAAGACTCACAATTTGAAACCCTTCTGGTTCCTTTAGGCTTTCAACTTTCGGCACAATTGAGGAAATTGCTTAATTTGACGTTTTTCGTAGTATGGAGACCCCTACTGTTATTCTGCTAAAAAGTTATGAGCATTAAAAGTTTAAGTCTTTGAAAGTCATTGATGAAAACTAATCAAATATCAGATGCCAACGGCTGCTTTCGTCGTAGTCCTAGCACTTTCTTATCCCATCATCGCAAAAAACCTATCGGAGTTGGTGCGAAGTTAAAACATTACCAAAAAATTATAGCGTGTTTTCGATATAATAATAATATTCATACACTAAAATTAATCATATTTTTCTCATCCTGATTAATTGTGAATATAACATTGGAAGTTGTAAACAAAAAACAAATAAACAAACAAACAAACAAACAAAGACATAAAAATAGGAATAGTGGTGTAAATGTTTTCCGGTTATCAGGCCATATATTTGTCAAACGGTATACAAATTGCCTTTGTGAACAAATAAATAAAAGTGTCAAATATTCGTTGTTATGATGATTGATAGTTTAGTTTTAGGAGAGTTAACATCACGTTATCGATTCCACAACTGAACAGTTAAAAACACATACAAAACGAACAAACAGATATGTAGCACAAATTGTTATTTAAAGCGGACATTTCTGCGTATGGTGGTGGATGTGATTATTATCTTTAGGGAGTACAAATAGACAATCAGCCCCTCGTAACACTAAACGGAAGGAAAGAACGGAAGCGTTTCGACCCTTCGAAGAATGATGAAATCGGGCGGAGAGTGGGGGTGGGGATGCAAACGCCGCGAAGAGCGTGAAAATGAAAGAATACCTAGCCTTTCGAACCTAATACTGTCGAGGTCGGAAGAGAGCAAGAGTTGACTAAGTAAGTGCAAGACTCAGCTTGGGGTATTGTGGTCGCTGACACACACTCCTAAGTTGATAGTCCCTACGGTTACCCATTTCGCTTCTTACGACAAACAAGAAATACTGTGGATGTATTCTCCGCACCAAACTGTTGGTATTTCAGACCTATTTGACACCTTCTTTTTCGTTTTTACTAGTGGTTTAACACTGCGAAGGCTTTCGGCGATGCAAGGTTGTGAAAGTGCTAGGACTGGGAAGGTAGCAGCAGTGCCTTTAATTAAAGTAAACCCCAGCGTTTGACTATTGTGAACATGACAAACTGTGGAAAATCATCTTCAATGCTACCGACGGCAGGATTCGAACCCGCCATCTCTCTAATGCACTCTCACAGTTATGAGACCAGAACCGTGAAGCCAACTCGCTCGGTGACAAGAAGATTGTAGCGCAACGCTAGACTTACCTGGGGCTCGTGATCGCAAACTCCGGCTCATAAACTGTGAGCTTCTGGGAAAACACAGTGACTGTCAATAAACTATCCACAGCATAACCCAAAGAATCAATAAATCTTCAACCGCGAAGAACTTGTAGAAAAGCTAGCAAAAATATCTTCAAATCAAAATTCCGGATAACTGTTTGAGTGCAACAGAGTGAAAAAGCGGTTCCAGAAATGTAACCAGAGCTCAATGATCCAATGACGCAGCCTCACCAATGAGTTGAATCCTAACCAGAAAAAAATCCGTGCAAGAAAAACATCATAACTAATGACCACGTAGATTTCAAAAATGTGGTATATTTAATATGATTAATTGCTTTTCTGATCACATCTGACGAATAACTACATTTACAATATTTCAGTGCGTGAAGCCAGTTACAAGTGCATATAATGTGACCCCTGTATAGTCTGCTACCCGCTGAACAGCTGTGTGCGAGTGGACACAGCATTGTCAGGCGTCACTGTTACAAACAGCTGGCGTGAGCAATCACGTTAGCAAAACAAAGGAGAAGGAAATAGGATGGTGAATTAAACATCGACCACAGCAAATAACTGATCCGTGTTTGCACAACGACTGAGCTCTATAACAGCCCTAAGAAGAAGGGAGTTTAGGAAAAAAAATGTAAACAGAAAAGAGAAAAAGACCGCAATAAACAGGGTAAACAAACAAGCCATAATGCTCTCTTTCAACAGACAAACGTAAATGGACAAACGACTTCCTCGAGGCGTAAATCGTATTAAATATAAATATAGGACTCCTCTATTAGTTACATATCAAAAGAAACAGGTTGATACTAAGTGCTGTTCCCTTTCTTAGACTGAAGGCAAGAACTTCCAACTTGAGCTAAAAAACATTATCTTAGAAATATATTGGGGACAAAGTTTGGTCCTCAAGCGTAGGACTTATTTTACAACTTGTTTCACATCGCATCGACATAGATAGGTCATATGGCGACGATGAAGCGTAAGGCCTGAAAATGTACCATCATCATCTAGGTAATGGGAAAGTGAGATTTACCTGACGACCGTGTTTAATTTATATGTTTAAGTTATCGAAATTAGGTGGAAATGTTATAAGCAGTTTGGTTTATGTATGACTAGGTGGCAATAAGAGAAGGTGTAGAAAATATATTTTAAACTTGGAAAGAGGTGCATGTATGAAAAGCAGACTTATCTCCTTTTTTACAATTTGTTTTACGTCGCACCGACACAGATAGGTCTTATGGTGACGATGGGATAGGAAAGGGCTTAGGAGTGGGAGGGAAGCGGCCGTGGCCTTAAGATACAATCCCAGCATTTGCCTGGTGTGAAAATGAGGAAACCACGGAAAGCCATATTCAGGGCTGCCGACAGTGGGGCTCGAACCAACAATCTCCCGCATGCAAGCTCACAGCTGCGCGCCCCTAACCACACGGCCAACTCGTCCGGTGCCGACTTATCAAGATTAAAGCAATATCACTTAGGAAGTAACCTGAGAAGAGTGGAGTAAATTTGTATGCACGGTTATGTTGCCCTAACCACCCTACCCCACTTGCTGATGTACCAAATAGTGAACTGTCATTGCCTTCTAGCGGCCTTCATTGCCTTAGATCCTACGCACTATTACGGTTTTTGGAGACGTCAATGTGTTGAAGTGTGGTCCTGCAGCAGTTCTTCTACGTGTCGGTAATCTATGGACACGAGGCTGGTGTATTTGACCACTTCAAATACTACCACAGTAAGACGGGATGGAACCCACCAACCTGGCTTTGGAAGGGCAATATTCTACCGTCTGAGCCACTCTGTTCGGCGTATTATTATTTTCTTCAGTTTGGAAAACAAATAACCAGTTCGTTGGACAAATGGAACAATGATCTCTGATTTTTGTTTCCCTGCCACAATTTCCGAAATGTAATTACTACGATGTTATATTCAAACGAATACTAGCCAGCTGACGTCGTGCCGTGTCTATGACGAGACAGCAGCAGATTTATAGAACTAAAACCTAAACTTGAATGAGTTTTCTTTGTTTCCGTCACTTTCAGCTGTGCAGCGAGGGGGAAGGGTTAAGTTGCTTGTTGTTGGCGGCTTGCCCACAGCTCCTACACTATGACCATTGATTTTTCCTTCCGTTTCCTCGTGGACGCTCCCACCCCAACCCCTTCCTCCTAGCTCTCCAACAGTTTTGCGTACGACTGGACTTTTTAAACTTCAGTTTGTTAAACACGCTTCGCTGTTTGTGTCGCTTGAGCCTCGCTACTATAAACCAACAACGATATCCTGTTACAACCATCAGAAACATATGCGCAGTTCTCTAGTGACCGAAGAGGTCAATTGTGTCTTTAAAGTATCGTAACTGTTAAACTGGTAGTTTCCAGTAGCAGGAGCAGACATTCGCCTACCACGATGGTAGATTCTAGTTTAGTTAGTATATTTTACTTGGGAGAGGGTTACAATGAAATGCACATCAACTGAATGAATATTTCAGATTAAAAATTCAGAGACCGAGCGAGTTGGCTGTGCGGTTACGGTCGCACAGCTGTGAGCTTGCATTCGGGAGATAGTGGGTTCAACCCTCCCCCCCCCCCACTGTCGACAGCCCTAAACATGGTTCTACGTGGTTTCCCATCTTCACACAAGGCAAATGGTGAGGCTGTACCTCAATTAACGCCACGGCCGCTTCCTTCCCACTCCTAGATCTTTCCTATACCATCGTTGCTATAAGACCTATCTGTGTTAGTGCGACGTGAAAATAATAATAATAATAATAATAATAATAATAATAATAATAATAATAATAATAATAATAATAATAATAATCATCATCATCATCATCATCAAAGTTAAAGAGTTTATAGGTTTTCATGCACCAGGGAACGCACATTTCAGAAAATATTTTTTCTGTGACAATTTGTCAGACTCCTTGGTTGAATGGACAGCATACGGCCTTCGGTTCAGAGGGTCCCTGGTTCGATTCCCGGCCGGGCCGGAGATAACCACATCGGGTTTAGCACGCGTTTGGGTGTCTATATTCGCCTGAATAAACATTTTGTATCTGATCCACCAGCATGGAGTTACCAGAAAGGATTTATCTTTAACAAATATAAGTATAAAATCAGCCATTCTCCTCATTAACGTTGGAAAATCGTTAGCTTGCAGAAAAAACGTGTGTTAATCAATCACCTTGGCGGATGATATTCTATTCTTTCATTTCTTCCTCTTCTACTCTACCAAAAGGAGACCGAAGGTAAATTATCTGCGCTGATTACATAAAACCTAGGACCTCAAGTCTTATCAGATTAGTCAAAGGCAGCAGACACACATCCAGGGACTTCTAATATTAAAGATCATTTGTCTGGTCTGACGCAAATGAGGTCTTTTATTTCACCTAGTTATTATTCATAACAGTGAAGGAAATGGAAATAAAACTACGAAATCTCAAAGCAGAGGAGTCTTTCTAACAAAAGAGATGAAAACAGCTTTTGTGTCATATAAATGCTAAAGATATTAAGGAAGAGAGAGTTCCATTCCTCTGTGGAGGAGCTTCTAGATGAAAGCTATCTCAGACAAGCAGTCTACATTCATCAGCTACAAACAGCATTCTTCCGATATCAATCTTTACAAAATTCAAATTGCAACTACGAACATGTTCTAATTCTGCTCACTGCTTTCTGTTCGAGCATAAGATATGACTAGTGCTCGGATTTCTGACCTAATATTCGGTGTCGCTGTGTTACGGACACGGCCGTTCGTTCGTTTTTCGTTTTCTGTGTACATATTATGTTAGTGGGTAAAGCCTCTGTGGTTCAGGTGGCAGCGCACCGGCTTATCGCCGCTGGGTTGCGTGGTTCAAATCCCGGTCACTCCATGTGAGATTTGTGCTGGACAAAGCGGAGGCGGGACAGGCTTTTCTCAGGGTACTCCGGTTTTCCCTGTCATCATTCATTCCAGCAACACACTTCAGTATCATTTAATTTGTCAGTCATTAATCATTTTCCCATAGGAGTGTGACAGGCTTCGGCATACGGCACAGTTCCTATTCTCGCCGCTAGATGGGAACTTTATTCATTCCATATCTGACCCGGTCGAATGATTGGAAACAGGCAGTGGATTTTCATTTTCATGTTAGTGGGTCTTGCCATTTAAGTTACCAAGTGAATTAGAACTTTTACATGCTACCGATAATCCACATGCCTGCAAAATTTGACTAATTTTATGTGAAATTTCTTCAAAATAGCAGCGATTTCATTATCTATTTGCATGGCTGCTGCGGAAGACGTACTTGTGCCATCGTTAACCCGCGGAGCGGAGGCTTTCTTTCCCAACGCTTTAACGTTCTCATAACGGATTTGAAGGGTATCTCTGGATTTCTGTTGACATGCTGTTTCCAATCGAATCCGATTTTTGTGGTTGGATTTTCTACGTGTATAAGTCGACATTATGTTGAAATTTGTTTTTTTCAACATCAGCTCAATACAGCTTCATCAGAACAGGTAAAAACTAATATTTTATACAATAAACATATAGATTACTATCAGAACTGTCAATTTAGACCATAACGAGCGTAGTGGCTTTGCTAAATCGGAAGTTGTACTGAGTAAAATTTTCCAGACGCCATGAATCGATAACAAAATGGCGGTGCGCACTACTCTGTCCTGCGCGTGATATCACAGTCCCTTCTATGTGAAATAAATTATCTGATTCTTTAATTATCATCTTGTTATAATTTGATTTTTGACGAGAACGATAGTTTTTGACCTGCAAGGCGAAACTGTATCCTCTGATTTCATTATCATCCGGTTTTCTGTAATGCCCCCAATACAGGAGCAAATTTAAAGATATGTCACCTCAAAAATCTGAAAATATGCACGCACTCATTGCCTAAAATATACCAAAATTATAAATTAAAAACTTGGAAATATGACACAAAAGAAATTAACTGTCGTCTACGAATTGCTCAGAAGATACTTAATTTTCACTCATCATTTTACAAAGAAAAATTGGCGGACATTAACGCCTTGTTACTGGATACAGAAGACTGCTCGCTCTATAAACAACTGAATAAACTATATTTAACATTTCCTGCGAAAACAACACATTGTATTTAACTGCATTCACACCTCTTTATAGAGAAGAGGACGAAATTATTCTGAAAAAAGAGCAAAATAGCCAAAACCTGCCAATGCCCAAGTAATGCTTGCACAGTTACGTTAGCAGAGTCATTGACTGAAGGTGGAGTAGTCGAGGCCGACCAGCAGCTAACTTGTCACATTTTTAACATTTCTTTGTTTGTATTTTCTACTTTGACAATTTCTGCAGTATGTATGTTGGGTATTCAGCCCGAAGGTTGGTTTCATCCTCTACAGCTCCATCAACAGCTCTCATATAAAGCCTAGGCGTCACTGAAGAGTCATACTAGGGAAATGAGGAGTGAGGTAGGTTCCCGTTGCTTTCCTCACTGAGCCAGAAGTTTCTGCAGTAAATGTCAGCAATTCGTAAGTGATCTAGCAAGGAAATATGTTCGTAGGAACGTTCTGAGTTGTTATGGGGTGTACCTACTATCCATGCTCCGATTACTTCCCATATATTTGGGACCAATATATTTGACATAGGCCTATATAATATCTAGAGCCGGATTTTTAAGCAGTAGTGGGTTAGAATGCAAAATTACTGAGGCATAATAATATTAGGAGCACGGCCCATTAGAACCCCTAGAATTTATGTTTCTCTTGCCACATCACGGAAAAGCGAGATAGGAGGCACTTCTCGAATTTTAACCTATTCTTCTTCTTCTTTTTTCCTGCCGCTTTTTCCCCACACCTGTGTGGTCGCAGGTGCAAACTGCGTCGCACATGTGGATTTGCCCTGTTTTACGGCCGGATGCCCTTCCTGACGCCAACCCTCTATGGAGGTATGTAATCACTATTGCGTGTTTCTGTGGTGGTTCGTAGTGTGGTATGTTTTCTGAATATGATGAGGAGAGTGTTGGGACGGACATATACACCCAGTCCCCCAGCCAGAAGAATTAATCAGAAGCGATTAAAATCCACGACCAATCCGGGAATCGAAACCGGGACCTTCCGTACCGAAGGCCAGTACGCGCTGACTATTCAGCCAACGAGTCGGACTGCATTTTAACCTATTAATGCCTGTCAAAATAAAAACTGGTGTACGACAAGGCGACGGACTATCCCCAATTATTTTTTAAGATGGTGATGATTGTTGTTTAAAGGGGCCTAACATCGAGGTCATCGGCCCCTACCAATTATTTTTAATTGTGTCCTAGAGAAAATAGTGAGAATTTGGAACGAAAAACTTATTGAACTCAACATTTCACCGATAAGGTTAGGAAGAGGAAACAAAAGGATCGAAATAAATTGTCTTGCATTTGCAGATGACTTTGCAATACTTTCTGAAAATGTAACATCTGCTATAACCCAAGTAAATGTCTTGGAAAGAATCGCCAGCAGAACTGGCTTAAGAATTTCTGCAGAAAAAACAAAATTTTTAACAAATATTTGGGATACACCAAAATTTCTGAAAACAGATATTGGCCAAATAGAGAGGGTAAAAAATTCAAATATCTAGGGGAAAATAATCCAAGAAAATGGTTTAGAAAAATCTGCAGTAGAGGAGAGGGTACATAAAATGGAGAGAGCTTATGGTGTCACCAAAGATATCTACAATAAAAGATGCCTATCCAAAAATGCAAAAATAAGGCATTACAACTCAGTGGTGAAGCCAGAATGCCTATATGCAAGCGAATGTCTGGCAATAAACTATAATTTAGATAAACTAGAAATACTAGAAAGGCGAATCATGAGGAAAATATTAGGCCCACAAAACACAGCAGAAGGTTGGAAATTACGAAGTAATGCTGAAATATATCAAAAAATAGAAAATATATCAGATCAGATATTTGTGGGGTAAGAAATCAACGACAAGCTGGGTCAATGAAGTAAGAAAGGATTTAGAAAAAAAAACAATATAACAACTGAAGAAATAAATAATAGAGAAGGCTTTCGGGAAAAAGTATTGAAAATAGAAGGATTCCAAGGTAGGAAAGTAAAAAAAGACTGGTTCAAAGTGGTCTGAAGACAGAAAGAAGAAACATAGTGAATAGATGAAAGCGTACTGGAAGAAAAGGAAAGAACAAAGAAGAAATAATTGAAATTGGCACGTGGTCCTCTGGTGGCCCATTCGAAAGAATAATAATAATAATAATAATAATAATAATAATAATAATAATAATAATAATAATAATAATACCCGTGTGGGTATTTACCGGTTGCCTCCATCGGGCGCGTCCCATTGGAACTGGGGAAGCTCGCTGGCTCTGCCGCCAGCAGTGTCAGAGGGTAGTAGGAAAATAAAATACCACCGTGAAAAAAACTGGTCCCTTGCCAGGGTTACGACGAAGACTGGTAAGTGACCAGAAGCCAGAAAACATCTTGAGGCAACCTCTAGGGCTAACAACCCTAGTTGTAAAAGGATGGGTACCCGTCCAAAGCAAAGTCAAGTCAAAAAGCATGATGGCACAACATTTCAAGAAACATACCCCAGGGGGTAAATCTTCGGATAAATCCCTCGTCGTGAATGCCACGGCGCACGAGTCTCGTTCGGATTCTGGGGAGACTCGACATCATGCAAGAGACGAGTCGGAGCGTCTCGGTGTAGACCGAAGAGTCAAAAACTCAGGCCAAAATCTAAAAACTTTCAACATAAATTCACTTACACAAACTGGCAAGCTGAAAACCCTCACCAAAGCTCTTCACGAAAATCAGATATCCATAATGGCCCTACAGGAAACAAGGTTCCCAGATGAAGAGATTTTTGAATCCGAAGGCTACCGATTTTTCAAGAGCAAAGCGCAAAGAGTAATCCTCAATGGAGATGTGATGCTTGGAACCGCGTTTGCTGTTAGAACCAAGATCCTTAAATCGGTTGCAAATTTCGAACCTGTGAATGACAGATTGTCTATACTCATAATTAAATGCGCGAACAAAACCTACGCCCTAGTTAACGCACATGCTCCTACAAACGATAAGAACAAGTCTGATCCAGACGAAGTTGATAATTTCTGGGACCTACTGGATGAGAAATTAAACAAAATCCCCAAACACCATGTCAAGCTTCTTTTGGGTGACTTCAATGCCCAACTAGGTCGTGAACAGAAGTACAAGAAAGTTATAGGAAATTACCCTGCTCACAAAAGAACCAATCCCAACGGCAAAAGACTGGTGTCCATTTGCGAAAATCACAACCTGCAGGTCATGTCGACCCACTTTCGCCATCTACCCAGAAAGCAAATGACTTGGCGTTCTCCCGTCCAAGCTCTCGGAGAGTTCCAAATTGATCATGTTGCAATCTCCAGGAGAAACAGCCCTGAGATTATGAATGTCAAGGTAAAGAAAGGCATCAATGTGGCCTCAGATCATTATATGTCTCTTATCAAATTCAAACCAATTCCCGCAAACACAAGGAAGACAACCAAACAGATCACACGCTTCGACAGTGATAAACTTCGGCAAAGGGTCGAGGAGTTCCAGAAGAAGGCTAGACCAAATGACTGTGACTTTAACAACGCCAAAAGTCTCCTTGTTGAGGCCGCCAAAGACGTTGCAGAAATCAAGAGAAGCAAAAAGCATGCCTGGTGGAATAATACCTGCGAATCAGTCCTCCAAGAAAGACTCAGTGCGTGGAAACAGTACTACTCTACGATATCAGAAAATGATTGGGAAACCTACAAAACCCAACGTGCCCAAGCAGCTAGGGTATTCAGAACTGAGAAACGTAAATACGAAAAATCTCTCATTGAAAAGATAGAACAAAACTTTAGGAAGAATGAAAGCAGAGAGTACTACAGAGCCTTCAAACGCAAACTCACTGGCTATAAACCACCATCTCTATGCTTTGAGCGAAAGGACGGCACACGGGTGACGTCAAATGAAGTAAATTGCAGCATTCTGGCAGATTACTTCAAGAATTTACTTAATTGCTCTAAACCGCAAATCGCCATTGAAACCAAGGAACCCTTACTCAGGTACCCAGATTCCAGACCACCCGACAGAGATGAAATCAAGCGCCACATTGCCCGTCTCAAAAATAACAAAGCGCCAGGGGAAGACTCAGTAGTAGCAGAACTATGGAAATATGCCCCAGAGGAATCACTTGATATCTTGCAAAAGCAAATAGAAGAAATTTGGAACAAAGAGACCCTACCCGAAGATTGGAAAATAGCTTTGATCCATCCATTACACAAAAAAGGCAGCATGAAGAACATCAACAACTACAGAGGAATATCTTTGCTACCCGTGACTTACAAAATTCTATCACTTGCCATCCTGGAGCGTTTGGAAGCACAAGTCGAACATCAAATAGGTGAATACCAAGGAGGGTTCAGAAAAGGTCGCTCAAGAGCCGAACAGATCCAAAATCTCAAAACGATCATCAGATATTGTACACTAAGGTCCAAGCAGTATGTGTCTGTCTTTGTGGACTTTAAGAAAGCGTACGACTCCACTGACCGGGAAGTCCTGCTAAACATCTTAAATGAATTTGGAGTTGATTTGAAACTGCTGGCATTAATTAGAGCCACCCTGATCGATACAAAATCCAAGGTGAAGTTCCACGGATGTCTCTCGCATTCCTTTGTCATCAAAACAGGAGTCCGACAAGGTGATGGGCTATCCCCGATACTCTTCAACTGTGTTCTTGAAAAGATCATCAGAACCTGGCGGGTGAGATTACAGGAAACCAACTACAGTCCATTGAGAATAGGAACCAAATCCAAGGGGATCGCAACAGACTGCTTAGCATTTGCCGATGATATTGCTGTTCTCTCAAACGACATAGAAACCGCTAGAGCTCAAGTTGAAATTTTAAAGGAAATTGCCGAACAAACTTGTTTGCAGATATCGTTTGAGAAAACAGAAGTAATGACTAACATCAAAGAGGCTCCACCAAAACTCCATACAAAATACGGGGACATCACCCGAGTAGACAAATTCAAATACCTGGGTGAGATCATCATGACAAATGGACTGGACAAAGAAGCACTTCAGGAGCGAGTACGCAAACTGGAAATAGCCTACCAAACATCCCGCACAATCTACAACAAAAAATGCCTTTCCCAAAACACCAAGATACGTCACTATGAAACAGTTCTGAAGCCAGTAGTTCTATATGCAGCCGAAACCCTGTCTCTAAATGCCAACAAAGGACTCCTTGAAGAACTGGAGAAAAGAGAACGCAAAATTGTGAGAGGAATCTTGGGATCAAAGTACAGAAATGGAATCCATCAAAAGAGATCCAACAAGGAAGTCTACAGCAAAATAGAGAAAATTACTGACACAATCAGAAAAAGACGGGCACGATTTTACGGTCATCTGAAAAGAATGGACGGAAGAAAGTTAACTAAGGAAATCTTTTTTTATTCAAACCCCAAAACCACAATTCCCTGGTTTAGAAATACCAAAGAAGACCTGCAAATGCTACATATCTCAGCTGAAGACGCCCTTAACAGAGATCTCTTCCGCAAGAAGATATTGACGAACGGGCTAAACCGAGACGAGCAACCGAAGAGAAGACACGGTGCCCCTTGGACAGAGGAGCGTAAGCAGGCCCACTCACAAAGAATGAGGGAAATTTGGGCTCTAAAGAAAGCCAAGTTCAGTGTCAAATGCAACAAGACTTAACGTGGTCCTTGATGGCCCCAGCGAATTATAATAATAATAATAATAATAATAATAATAATAATAATAATAATAATAATAATCCGGGGTGTAAACCCTTTTTCACTAACATTTATGAACACTTTCACCCTTCACACAGTCAACTCGAACATGCACATTAACTCATCACTGTAAATGATTTATTACGTGCTAATTCTGTTTATGTAAGGAGAAAATGCACTTGAAATATTTACTGGAACACGCAGACCGAAAGATAACTTATCAGCTTTTAAAAGTTACTATCATCTTCATTAAGTAACGAAACCAGAAGTTAATTTAGTAAGGGAAATAAATTTTGCCCATCTCGTACCACATGCACGTTTTATGGCCTACCATAAAGCCCACCAGACCAAACGAGGCTGCTAGATAATAAGTAATTACGCCGATGGATCTAACAATTTATGCGCTAAAAATTCCATCACAGTTCATTAGAGAAACCATCACCATCCCCCGCGCCATATAGCGAGGTTACCAGACCTCAACACTGTGACTTCACAACAGTAAACAGCGGATAAATTTACACGAATTGATGCAAAAAAAAAAATGTACGTATCCGGCTCCTTGGCTCGCGGCCTTCGGTTCAGAGGATCCAGGGTTTGTTTCCCGGCCGGGTCGGGATTTTAACCCCATCCGATTATTTTTTCTGGTTCGGTAACTGGGTGTTCGTGTTTATCTCAATACACCACACACACAACATATAACACTGTCAAACAGCACCACAGAAACAGGCAATACTGCATTCATACTTTCATATATGGTTGGCGTTAAGAAGGGCATTCGGTCGTAAAACATGTTCGACGTAGCCAGTTCGCTCGGTACTTTAAGGTTCACAATTGCCTAAGAAACATTTGAGGGGTCTAGTGAGAGTAGCTATGCCACTTTGACAAGAAATGGGAATAAACTGAGTGTTCTAAATCGTTGTGCCCTTCAGAACTTAGAAACTTTGTGGCAGAATACGTGGGAGGTATGCCACGCGGTTCTGATTCACGCGATATGTAACATATTAGAGGAAAATACTAGAAATGGCTAAAAGTTCCGTTTTTCAAGTTTTGTGGCATACCTCCCTCTCTCACTAGACTCCTCATTTGGAAAAGTGAAGAAGAGTTTCGACACTGTAGTATAATTTGCTTGAATAAGTTTATTTATAAACTACGTACTGATGTGAAAGAAAGGAAATATTCCAAGCTTTCTGTTAATATACGAAATTATTAAAACTTTTGCATCACTGCCAATTGATATGAATACGGAAATATCTAATAGCATGCAGAGTTTCCTTGAGAACTGACTGCCTACTGATTTGAATAAAAGTATTCCATAGGCACCTGAAAATATATTACGTTTCCATGTAGTTTTTATTTTAGTATTAACTACCTACTGAAGTGAGTACAGAAATATCCCAAAGTCGCCTGAAAATATACGAGGTTGCATGAAGTATTTGCATAAGTATTCACTGTTTGCTGAATTCTAATGCCAACTACAAATTTAGCAAACAGCTAAGGTATTTACTTGAGTGTTCATAATTTACTAATATCAATACAGAAATTTTCTAATACTACTAAAGGAATATTAAGACGTAATAACCTCAACAACCTCTACTATAAAATAAGAATGGTAATTGTATTTGCCAATATTGCTGAAGTTCTAGAAAAAAAAAATGTTAATTTCCGTTCGGAAGGAGGAAAGGGGCCTATGTATCAATGCCAGATTGACCCAAGATCGAAGTTCACAAACTATTCTTGCCAGAAAACCCTCAATGCTCAAAATTATATACTGTATCCAGTTCTTTCTAAGCAGGAACTAGAGCTTTTTTTTTTATATTTGTTTTACGTCGCACCGACACAGATAGGTCTTTTGGCGACGATGGAATAGGAAAGGCCTAGGAAGTGGAAGGAAGCGGCCGTGGCCTTAATTAAGGTACAGCCCCGGCATTTGCCTGGTGTAAAAATGAGAAACCACGGAAAACCATCTTCAGGGCTGCCGACAGTGGGGCTCCAACACACAATCTCCCGATTACTGGATACTGGCCGCACTTAAACTACTGCAGCTATCAAGCTCGGTGTAACTAGAGCAAGTGAAACGTTTCTTCAGAAAGAAAATCGAAAAAACAACTAAGAGTCTCCAAGACGTACTACTACTACCACTAAATTATTTTCATTGCTCCCCTGAAGTGCGAGGAGGTCCTCTTAGACGGTGACGCCGTCTCTCAGGCCAGGAGATTTGTGGTGATGTATGGAGAAGGTGAGGAGGGGGTTAGCGGCCATGGCCTATACTAGGATCTAGCCCAGCATTCGCAGAAAAATGAAACACCACGGAAAACAATTCTCAGGCGAGCGGATGTTGGGGACCAGATACTCTCCCGGATGCAGAAGTGTAGAGCCACGGTAGAGCCGTGGCCACCCCTCCTCTGCTCGGTTGGTCGGTCAGAGCGCAGGGCTGTCGGATCACGGACCAGCCGGGGCCGTCCGTAAACCAAAGCCTACTTCGCAAACGCCGACGTCCAAGACGTATATAATAAAGCATATGAACAAACAGAAATTAAATGATTTTGCGCAACATTTTTGTATTAGTGTTAGGCTACGTTGCAGAGAGATGGCAATATGAATGAATGAATATAATTAAATCTGAAAAGACGCGCAGGAAAACATAAAATGATAACCAGGAATTTTATAAGGTTTTTATCTCTTAATATAACGCACTTCACTACTGAAAGCCTCGAAATGAAGATGGTGCGATAAGGATGTAATCAAGCGGCTATGAGATGGAATAATTGTCCAAATTTAATTTGCGTAATGTGCGCTTCCATAATAATACGTGTGATAGTAGGAACACTTACAAGTCCATATATGAAGTTCATTTTGAATAAAACGGTAATGAAATATCACACATTACCTCTACTAACTATGAAACTCCATCGACATTCACCGGAATTACGTGACAAAGTGTCTGTCCTCCATGTAAAAAGCCGGGACTTGAAAACTTGATGGCAATAATAATAATAATAATAATAATAATAATAATAATAATAATAATAATAATAATAATAATAATAATAATAATAATAATAATATTGAAATGGCGTATGGATTTTAGTGCCGGGAGTGTCCGAGTACATGTTCGGCTCGCCAGGTGCAGGTCTTTCGATATGACGCCCATAGACGATCTGCGCGTCATGATGAGGAAGAAATTATGATGAAAACTACACATACACCCAGCCCCCGTGCCAGAGAAATTAAGCAATGGTGGTTAAAATTCCAGACCCTGCCGGGAATCGGACCCGGGACCCCTGTGACCAAAGGCCAGCACGCTAACCGTTTAGCCATGGAGCCGGACAATAATAATAATAATAATAATAATAATAATAATAATAATAATAATAATAATAATAATAATAATAATAATAATAATTGGGGCCGATGACCTTAATTGTTAAGCCCATTTAAACAACAAGCATCATCTTCATCATCAATAATAACAATAATAATAATAATAATAATTTATTATTATAATAACAAAATTGGGCTAATTTTCGCTATTACGGATATATTCACTCAGTCCAGTTCCTTCGCTGAATGGCCAGCGAATTGGAGTTCGGTTCAGAGAGCCCCGGATTCGATTCTCGGCCGGGCCGCACATGGTTAATTCTGTTAGTCTTAGTACACTTCTCTCCACACTATCAATCGCCACGGAAACACGCATTGGTGAAAACATCCCTCCACATAGAGTTGGCGTCAGAAAGGGGATCTCGCAGTAAAACTGAGCCAAATCAACATTTAGTGCCGAACCAAAGTAGGTAATGAGGAAAAGGCCAAGAAGGAGAAGAATAAAAAGAAGAATTTTATACTTAAGTAGGCCAACAAAGATTTCTCAAAACTTAACCGAACTATTTTACAGTACTTCATTGCCGAGTGGTGGTGTCTTTGGCCAGCCGTGGTTTGAATCCCGGTCAATGAATGTGGGATGTTTGAAATTCGGGTGCCATGAAAAACTTGAAGTAGGCTTTGCTTAGTAGGTATCTAACAGTTCTGAAGGCGTGCAAAGTGGTGGTGATTATTGTTTAAGAGGAAGTACAACAAGGAAGCCTTAACACTTACTGTATGTCTATTTAACGTCACACTAAAACACAGATTTTCGGCATCGTAAGGATAAGTAAGGGAAGGTGAGAAAATATGTAGCGAAGGATTAATCAAGTACAGCCCCAGTGTGAAAATGGGAACCTACAGAAAATAATCCTCAGAGCCAAATGTCGAACCAAACTCCATCGGCAATTGTAAACCTTAAAATACCGAGGGAGACGGACACGAAGAAAATGAAAATGAAAAGACTTCCTAGACTTCTGAAACCCCTTATTAGAGTTTTAATTTTCGCATTAATTTACACTCGATTTTGCGAAAAGGAAACATTATTTCGCGTTAATTCGCAAAATAATGCTTTGCACATAGCTTGGATTTCACTTTAATCGTTTTCTCAAATTATTTATAAGAAGTTTCACTCGTGTGATTTGTGAATTATTCATGAAAACATAGATGTATGTATGTATGTATGTATGTATGTATGTATGTATGTATGTATGTATGTATGTATGTTGGATATTCAGCACGAAGGCTGGTTTGAACCTCCACAGCTCCGCCCAACAGTTGTCATAAATAGCCTGGGCATCACTGAAGAGGCATATTAGGGAAATGAGAAGTGAGGTAGTTTCCCGTTGACCGGGCGTGTTGGCCGTGCGGTTAGGACCGCGCAGCTGTGAGCTCGCATCCGGGAGATAATGGGTTCGAACCCCACTGTCGGCAGCCCTGAAGATAGTTTTCCGTGGTTTCCCATTTTCACACCAGGAAAATGCTGGGGCTGTAGCATAATTAAGGCAACGGTCGCTTCCTTCCCATTCCAAGGCCTTTCCTGTCCCATCGTCGCCATAGGATCTATCTGTGTCGGTGCGACGTAAAGCCACTAGCAAAAAAAGTTTCCCGTTGCTTTCCTCATCGATCCAGAAGTTGCTATTACATATCAGTTTGCCAAGCCCACCGAAATTCACGTACCAACCGACCCTATGAATGATATTTTCATACCATGTATAACCGGGACTAACTGCATAAGGAAGTGAACATAGATATAATTATATAAATAGAAACTATAGGCCTATTTATAATAATTCATTATTCCTTATGTTATCGTGATTAGGACTAAATATAACCCTAATGAAGGTCACATAATGAATAAGGTCACCCTGTATGGCCATACCATTAAGGGATATTTTAGAATATTAAAACGAACAGGTACTTCTGTCGAATTTAAAAATCCTTCTTTTTTTTTGCTAGGGGCTTTACGTCGCACCGACATAGATAGGTCTTATGGCGACGATGGGATAGGAAAGGCCTAGGAGTTGGAAGGAAGCGGCCGTGGCCTTAATTAAGGTACAGCCCCAGCATTTGCCTGGTGTGAAAATGGGAAACCACGGAAAACCATCTTCAGGGCTGCCGATAGTGGGATTCGAACCTACTATCTCCCGGATGCAAGCGCACAGTCGCGCGCCTCTACGCGCACGGCCAACTCGCCCGGTTAAAAATCCTTATTCTGTCTTCCGTTTCCCTTCAGAAAATCCAATATTGGAATAAAATTTCAAGCTCATTATTTTCCATGAATTTTGATACAGTTTCGCATTTACAGCAAAATAAGTAAGTTTCGCTTGAAACTGGCCATTTCGCTTTACTTCGCTGTAATTCTCAAAAATAAAACCACGAGTTTCTTAGCCATAAACATACGATTCGTTAAGATATCTCAAAATCGCTTCAAAATTATTTTTTCGCGTTTATCGTTAATGCTAAAAGATCGTGCCTCTACCCATTACCACGGGGTTCGGAAGTGAACAAGAGTACCGGGTTGAGTGGATACGACGGATGAGGCGCTTGCCTTTTGACCCCAACTTCGCAGGTTCGATCCTGGCTCAGTACGGTGACATCGGGAGGTGTTCGGATACGTCAGCTTCGTGTCGGTAGATTTACTGGCACGTAAAATACGAGTAACTCCTGCGGGACAAAAGTGAGGCACCTCGGCGTCTCCGAAAACCGTCAAAAAATAATTCGTGGGACGTAAAAAACAACAACATTTAAAAAAAACTGTGAAGAAGAGTTGACTAACGGGGTCGCCCAGTTTTCTGCACAGTTTTACGTGAAACAAATCAACAGTGGCCTTTACACATCTAATGAATACTACGGGTTCTTCACCTCTGGTCTATGACCATCACAGGTTGTACTGTGCAACAGCTTCCACGAGAAGAGCGCGCCCAACCCTGTGACACTTTCTCCACGCTTGCTTCATCTCCTTATTTACAGAACGCGCCACGCCACTCTAAGTTTCTCGGTGCTGTTGCCCCACCCGACGTTAACAACACTATCAGTAACCCCCCAAGGCCATCTCTCAGTCACTGCTTGTAATAATAATAATAATAATAATAATAATACAGAGGCAGCTGTCACTGCTTGTTAAAAACCCACACATCGACTGCATTTTTAGCATCAATCGATTTTTTTTTTCAACCGCTTCACTGCTTTCTCCCGATTTCCCCGCCACTCCTACGACACGAAGAGTGCAAATTGTTATATTTTCTACAACTAACTGGTTGCTATCGACTGTCAAAGGCTCAAAAGAACGATGATCCCAACTTTCCTATATTGGGGTAAATCAATTTATCATTATTATTATTATTATTATTATTATTATTATTATTATTATTATTATTATTATTATATCGAAGCCTCCGTGGCTCATGCGGCAGCGCGCTGGCCTCTCTCCGCTGGGTCCCGTGGTTCAAATCCCGGTCACTCATTGTGAAATTTGTGCTGGACAAATCGGAGGCGGGACAGGTTTTTCTCCTGGTACTCCGGTTTCCTCTGTCATCTTTCATTCCAGCAACATTCTCCATTAACATTTCATTTCATCTGTCGGTCATTAATCATTGCTCCAGAGGAGTGCGACAGGCTTCAGCAACCGGTACAATTCCTATCCTCGCCGCTAGATGGGGCTTCATTCATTCCATTCCTGACCCGGTCAAATGACTGGAAACAGGCTGTGAATTTTTCATTTTTTTTCACTATTATTTAATTCGTTCACGGCTAAGCAACAATCACATATTACTGGTAGCCTTCTTTGCAGCCCAAAATCTTTGCATTCCTTCTCCGACAGCCAATCTTTTTTCCTCTGTCCATCCCCAATTCATATTCTGTTCGTCACGGAAACCTCTGAAGCTGTTGATTACTGATCTATTTGTTCGGTTTGAGATGTCTTCGTGATTTAATGCAGACTGCTCCAGATCCTTTCTTTCCTCCTTGAACTGTTTGTCGGAAACTTTAGGTCTACTGTCAAGTGTTTTAAAAATTGTTTTGTCAGTCTCTTCTCGTCCATTCTAAAGAGACATCTATAAAAATTTAGTCTTTTTTTTTCATTGACTCAGTCAATCTTTCACTTTCTTGGTATAGGCCCTACTTCTTCCCTTCCTCGTAACCTATACTGGCCATCCACGATTTTTGGACGCATTCATTATCTTGCGGAGGATTTTCCTCTCAAATTCCTCGCCTTCTTTTAGTCCCAACATTCCTGTCATTCGGAGGCATTCACCAGCATACCCACACTCTGTTTTGATTACTGTACTGTATTGTAGTGCCTTAGTCAATATATTATTATCGTTATTATTATTAATTTACAAATGGTTTTACGTCGCATCGACACAGGTAGGTCTTATAGCGACGATGTGATAGGAAAGGCCTAGAAGTAGGAAAGGAAGCGGACGTGGCCTTAATTAATGGCCAGCATTTGGCTGGTGTGAAAATGGGAAACCCCGAAAAACCATCTTCAGAAATGCCGACAGTGGGATTCGAACCCACTATCTCCCGGATGCAAGCTCACAGCCACGCGCCCCTAACCGCATGGCCAACTCGCCCGGTGATTAAATGTTTTACACTAAGCAACAATCACATATTACTGGAAGCCTTGTTTGT
The DNA here is from genome assembly GCF_040414725.1 of Anabrus simplex. Lineage (NCBI taxonomy): Eukaryota > Metazoa > Arthropoda > Insecta > Orthoptera > Tettigoniidae > Anabrus > Anabrus simplex. Next base: position 676,743,401 of record NC_090265.1, read on the forward strand.
AGCCCAAAATCTTTGCATTCCTTCTCTGACAGCCTATCTTTTTTCCTCTGTCCATCCCCATTTCATATTCTGTTCGTCATGGAAGCCTCTGAAGCTGTTGATCACTGATCTATTTGTTCGGTTTGAGACGTCTTCGCGATTTAATCCAGACTGCTCAAGATCCTTTCTTTCCTCCCTGAACTATTTGTCGGAAACTTTAGGTCTACTGTCAAGTGTTTTAAAAATTGTTTTGTCAGCCTTTTCTCGTCCATTCTAAAGAGACATCTATAAAAATTGAGTCTTTTTTATTCATTGACTCAATCAATCAACAATGTGTGGGCTATATTATTTCTGGATCCTGCAAATATCCAGCCGATCTAACATCAAAAGTCAAGTTTAACAGGATATTCTAGGATAACAGTGTAAGAAATACGGAGCAATGCCCCACTCTTGACCTCATAATGTATGTCGAATGATGTGACATGGTCTGCATAATAATCACTCATATTCATCTTCTTCGTCAGGCATCCCTCTCTCTCTCTCTCTCCAACTATGAACTCCTGGGAAAATATACTGTGATCCTCCTATGGTATGTCAGTTTAGAGAGCGCGATGCTGATGATCAGAATAGTAAATCGACTACTCCAACATTGGCAAACCAACTCTGTACCAGCAAACTCAAGGGAATACCAAAAAGGCAGAGGGAGACAAGTTGTGAATTCCTTTTAGTGATGCCAACCTTCCTAGTTCCTCATATATTTCTACTCGAGGCAACACCAGACGCTGAAATTTCAAGAATTGAGATTTAATGCTTTAACGAGATCTGGATGAAATACTGCTACTGATGAATGAATAAGCTTCGGATGTTAAGGAGAGCTACAATGCTGAAAATGGCAGATTTTTTCTATTTATTTAGTTTACCATCTAGGTTTGGTTTCTTCCCCGGACTTCGCGAGGATCCCGCCTCTATTGCTTCAAAGACAGTGTCCTGGAGGGTGAGACATTTAGTCAGGAATACAACTGGGGATGAGGACCAGTACCTCTCCCAGACGACCTCACCTGCTATGCTGAACAGCAGCGTCCTTGTGGAGGATGGGGAGATTAGAAGGGACAAGCAAGAAAGAGGCCGTGGCCTAAGTTGGGCAGACCTGCCATTCCGGCATTTGACTGGAGAAGCGGGAAACTACGGAAAACCGCCTCGAGGATGGCTGAGATGAGAATCGAACCCCCTCTACTCGACTGACCTCCGGAGGCTGAGTGGACCCTGTTCCAGTCCTCGTACCACTTTCAAATTTCGTGGCAGGACGGGAATCGAACCCAGGTCCCCGGGACTGGCAGCAAATCACACTAACCACTACACTACAGAGGCGGACATGGTAGATTATGACATTCTAAAATGTTCGTCTCATTACATAACTCCCAACTATATTAAATCCATGTGTCATTTGTTAATTTTAACATGCCTATATTTCAACCTTTGCATTTCCAAAACCAAATTATATAGAAGGCTGTGGTTTTTCACTAATCTGTAGCGAAAACTATTATTTACATTGGCAGTAGGCCCATTTAATAAATATGACTTCCTCGTGCGCGGAAGTTTGTTTATAATTCAGCGTTGCGTTGAGAGAGTATTCATATTGAATAAACGCAGTCCAACATTCGACAACATTATGTTGTTTCACTAACCACTGAGTCGAAAATGCTCAAATTTTCCCGTAAGTTATAAAACAGTTCAAAGAAACCACTGACCCGTAGCACGAAAACAACTCATTCACTGTCTGTAGTAGACAAACTTATATCACACTTTCTCCGTAAAACGTACAACTAAAGTACGGAAAAATGAAAATAAGTTATATGTCATTCAAACAACAAGCGTGACATAATTTTCGTTTAGTGATCTGAAATAGAAAAGAGAGGCATGATAGTCGTCTGGCATAATACATGGTTTCTCACTAAGGAGAGTGAAGTTCGAATCCTGGCCAATGCATGTAGAATTTTTGAAATGAAAATTCGGATTCCACCTAAAACGGGAAGGTGTGAGGCCTCTGATCATAAGGTGGAAGTCACGTAAGTAAAACTGCAGGTTGATTGTATTTTGATCACAAAATATATCACATAAAATTGAGGTCTTTAAACAAATAAAATTAATGTTATATTTACGTCCCACTAACTAGCTCTGACGGTTTTTTCGGAGACACCTAGGTGTCGGCATGTTGTCCCACGGAAGTTCTTTAACGTGCCAGTAAATATACCGGCGACATGAGGCTGACGTATTTGAGCACCTTCAAATACCACCGGACTGAGCCAGGATCGAACCTGCCAAGTTGAGGTCAGAAGACCAGCGCCTCAATCGTTTGAGCCACTCATAAGGTAGAAGTGATGAAAGTAAAACTGAAGGGTGTTTGTAGGGCCTATTTTGATTACAAGATATTATCACGTAAAAAAATGGAAGTCTTGAAACCTTTGATTATAAGGTAGAAGTCACGTGAAACAGCAGGTTGACTGTATTTTTATCATACGATCCTCGTTAAATATCGCCCGGATCCTTTTCACACTTTATTTACGGAACGACAGTGCCAGAGCTTGGCTGCGTCATTGACTAGTACGTTCCGATACTGAAGCAGTGTGTGTTGTTGACATTAAAACACACACACAAAACGAAATACACACTGGTACTGTGCACGCTAATCACTTCACGTTATAGTTTTCAAAGTCGTGAATGCGACTGCTGTTAAGCGATGATATTGTTACGTGTGTAGAAGGGCAATCAATTGGTCAGTTAACTTATAGCCTGTCTTCTGGATTTATTTTGTTCGATTTCCTGCATGCTGCAGTATTCACGTTCTTAAAAAGCTGGAATACTAGTGCATCAAGAAGTAGCCTGCAAGACAGGTTCAGAATCTCTGCGTGCGCTGATGACCGCATTCCTTCTGATCCGAAGCTATACAACAGTGGCCGCCACAGGCTCCGCCTGCCTCAGGACTGTAAACAAAGCCGCAGTGTTGAGGTAGTGAAGGATGGTAGTACTGCCACTCACTCAGCTGACTTCTGACCAGACCACGACCTTTAAGAACCGGTCGCGCACCTCCTCCTCTAACGGCTGGGTTCTTCAAGGACACGCACTAGCAGTTGTTTACCAACAAGCAGTATGGAGGAATATCAAACTGCCTGCAGGCGACACCAGCTCGGCTACTTCCTTCTACACGACCTGCCCAGTGAGTGAATTTCTCCACAGACAATTCAATTCAAAGCCTCCCTGGCTCAGGCGGCAGCGAGCCGGCCTCTTACCGCTGGGTTCCGTGAGGTTTGCGCTGGACCAAGCGGAGGCGGGACAGGTTTTACTCCGGTTTTCCCTGTCGTCTTTCATTCCAGCAACACTCTCCACTATCATTTCATTTCAACTGCCAGTCTTTAATAATTGCCCCAGAGGAGTGCGGCAGGCTTCGGCAGCCGGCACAGTTCCTATCCTCGCCGCTAGATGGGGCCTCCATTTATTCCATTCAGCACCAGAGTAATGGAAAACTCCCACGTATCAAATGTCCCAGCGGACACGCTTAAGGTATTCTACTTGGAGTGGAGAATTTAGAATCGAGTACAAAAAATAGCCATATTTTCATCATAAACGAACTGTTCTACGCTGGGATGAGTGGCCCAAGTTGGCGGATTCGATCCCGAGTGTTTCGCGGAATGCAAGCTCGCAGCTGCGCGCCCTCTAACCTCACGGCCAACTCGCTCGGTAATAATAATAATAATATTAATAATAATAACAACAACAACAATTGCGTATGGCCTCCGGAGAAAACCAATGCAAGCTTTCTGTACAACGCCCGTGGGCAACCTGTGCGTCTGGGTGAATGGTGGCGGCGGTGGTGATGGTGGTGGTGGTGAGGCAGGGAGAGCGTGAAACGTGGCGTCAGCGCAGCACATAGCCTACTCCTGTCGAATAACACTTAAGGGTCTGCTCAATGCTTAAATGCCTCCATCTGGCGGATGCATCACCATCAACAGCGTCATTACATATGTATACTGCGGAGAGGTTTAAAACTGAACCGAGGATTCTGCACGCAATCTAGTTATCAAAATGTGTATACTAGAAACTCTCCTACCCTGCTGGCCAACACTCTAATGACCGTGCGACTTGGCTGTGCGGTTAGGGGCGCGCAGCTGTGAGCTTGCATCCGGGAGATAGTGGGTTCGAACCCCACTATCGGCAGCCCTGAAGATGGTTTTCCGTCGTTTTCCATTTTAATAATGTTATTAGCTTTACGCTCTACTAACTACTTTTACGATTTTCGGAGACGCCGAGGTCCCGGAATTTAGTCCCGCAGGAATTATTTTACGTGCCAGTAAATCTACCGCCACGAGGCTGACGTATTTGACGTATTTGAGCACCTTCAAATACCGTCGGACTGAGCCAGGATCGAACCTGCCAAGCTGGGTTTAGAAAGTCAGCGCCTCAACCGTCTGAACCACTCAGCCCGGCAGTTTTTTCCATTTGCACACTAGGCAAATGCTGGGGCTGTACCTTAATTGAGGCCACGGCCGCTTCCTTCCCACTCCTAGGCCTTTCCTATCCCATCGTCGTCATAAGACCTATCTGTGTCGGTGCGACGGAAAGCAAATATGTAAAAATAAAATAACATTCTGATGGTGAAATTTTGACTCGAACTGGCTAATAATGGTGTCAGCCCATAGAGACTTGACGTCTTAACGGTAATGACCACCAGGTACTAACCCTCGGACATGTATCCGTAGATCAGCCTCCCTAAACAAAGTATTTGAACGAAATTGGTTACCTTAACGCTGTAGCTTCCCTTTGTAAGTGTGATTGTTGCACGCCTAAACAAAGGAGGAAGATCTACGTCATCATACATCAGTTTTTGCCTCTTAAGGTGCATAATGTTTATCTGCATAATTACAATGTAGTTGAGTGGCATGGAAGTGCTAACAGTCTAACCATACGAGGCAGCGGCTATTAGCAAAGCTAAAACTTGTTCAGACTGACAATGAGAGCAATCACCTGCCTCACCCTTACTTTCACTCCTCTGTAGACCTCCGCATGGTGAATAAACTCCACTGACAACCGCACCTCACCCCGCAGGCACGGAACATACGCGCGTTTCACCTTTAGTCATAATTCGACTGAACCCATTCCCTGAGGGGCATTTATAATCTTAACCCATAAACCGTCATATGTCTTATGGCTCGGGGTCATTTTAAATCTGCGCCGCGAAATTAACGATACAAAACGTGTGACGTGATTTTACCTAGCAACTGTGCAGGCTGTAAAACATCAATCGGTGGCCATGACTGAGAGACATACGGTATAGAAGGCTCTTTTATCACACAAGCCTCATCTCATCATACCATAGAGCAGGGTTTCCCAAATTCTGTGTCTGAGTCCCCTCAGCATATCGCATTCATGTCCAAGGATGCCCTCGCCACAGAACGTCATACTGACAACAATGGACAAAAAATAGAATTTTGTAATGTTACCATATTTGACTGTATTCGTATAATTTAGGGCTAATATTTATTTTACTTTAAATTTAACTTCATTTACAAAAAGATACCTCGTAGCTGCCGGGACAAAACCTCCTATGTGAAATATTTTAGCTCAGAACTTTGGCCGGTAATGTTCTAACTTCTAAGGTGCAATACTGTGTGCACTTAGTCAAGGCATTCTCGCTCTTCATAATGTATGTGCTGCGGGTCAGTATATTTCCAAAATTATTATCACACAGAAGGTTTTGTCCCGGCAACGGCGATATGCGATATTGTGACACTTGGCTAATAATTACAACAGTCTGGAATGGCATGTTGTACACCGAAAAGAAATACAAAGAACTCGCTCTTTTTAAAAACTCGTGGGAAGTGGGAAGTCTATCTACAATGCATTAATGCCTGTAACATCTTACTTATGACTAAAATCCACTCGGCGACGCTTCGAGGGATTCTCACGCGGAGAGTCGGGAATGTATAGAACATCTAAAATTAACAAACGCTGATACTCGGAAAATAACCGCAAAGAACGGCCTGTACGATACTAAGAAGATCCGTCAAGAGCTACGAGAACGTGAATTCACCTCCTGGTGTTCACTATCGCAAAAAGGACTCGGAGTACAACTTTACAAAGAGTACACACCAGCAAACTGTTGGGTGAGAGATCATACCGGTCTGTCTTGTAACGAGTGGAGAGAGGCTATAAAGATGACTGCTAATGTTTCTGGGGTGCGCTTGGTGCCAGGCAGATCGCTGGACAACCTCTATCGGTATTGCCAATGAGAGAAATAAATTCTTGGTCATGTCCTGGGATTCAGCACACACGGAGGGTTCCTAAGAAACACGCGGCACCACCAGATCAGATCCTTCATTGCCGAAGAACTGAGAAAGAAGGGATTCCATGTACATGAGAGGTACACGGACTGGCCTTAAATGGTAGTTCGCAGAGAATTGACATCATAGCCTTTAAAGACAACAGTTCTCAAGGATTCATGTTAGATCCGACTGTCAGGTTCGAGCACCATAGCAGAGGAGGTCAATCTAGAAAAGATTAAAAATACTAACCCACTATACCTTACTACACATCTAAATACCACCTTCAGGAAATTGAAATAATAGGGATAATGGTCGAAGCTCGTCATTTTGTCGCCACGTGGAAGCGCTTCCAACTTCTAATGAAGCTCATCCCAGAAACTGCGACTCTTGTCCTCCGAGGCTCCATCAAGATCCTGAGACACCACCTCTACAGCTACAGCTCTGAAATGCCGCACTAATTATACTGTTTCTTTATAATTTAGAGTTTTCATTTAATAGAACTGTACAGAAAATTTGATATGTTTTACCTTGCAGTTGTTCCTAAATAAATGGAAATGTATATCTGGAAACTTATTTGAGAAAATTCACTTGGCATGGTTGTTGGATCTCAATGGGACGGATGGTGCTGTTTACCATACACGCAGTATTGGCTTTCTAGAACTTGTAAGCTATAGGGGATGTCACGGCAGTGCTGCCAGGTCTACAAATAAAATATCGGTAGATTGTTCGTAAAAATTTCGGGAGTTTTAATGAAAATGTCGATAGTTTCTTGAGAACTGAAATGTTATAACTAAATTAAGAATGCAACAGTCATGCGAAGTTATTATGAGAAAAATATACAATTTCTGGCCCTTCTACGCTTCCTCTTCTTCTTCTCTTTCTCCCCACTTTTCCTGTAGATGTAGTTATTCATCAGGTGTAGAAATTGTGTACCAATTTTGAAGTTGTAGCAGGATGCAGATTTTATATTCTATATGCGGAACGGGGATTTCCCTTCGAATGATGCAGTCAAGCGTGAATTTTGAATTCAATACGAGGGGAGAGATTACGTAATTCGAGCCTAAAATGAATGCGGGGAAGTACCTAACGAGTGATGTTATCGATAAAGCGTCCCGCAGTGAGACGAGGAAAGGGTTTTTCGGCACAAACATATTGTTCCGTGCCAGCCCCGTGGTACTTCCAGAAAGGGGCTGGCATCTCCCAGCCGGCTTGTGGGGTGGGGCCGGTCTTTTCGTGTATTGTTCTCGGCGGCCGGCTTAGCTGTGAGTTCCTTGGAGATTCAACGGGAATGTTCTGCCTGTAGTGATATCGTGAAAAAACTGGATCAAATCACGCGAGCTATAAAAAGGGAAGCTAGCCGCGGAGATTCAGCCAGTGTTGGACTCCGTGTCAGACTCGGTGTGTTGGGTTTCGGTGGCTGGGCTGAGGGCGACAGAGGTGTTGGCTGTCGCCAGTGTCCCACCGAAATCTGAACCAGGAGTTGTTGTTATGGTGTCGGAGAAACCAGTGAGTGTGTAACTGGAGGCGACAGAACGGTAGGCTGTACTGTGCGTTCGTGTAATTCTGTGGACTGAGAATCGCCGTGAGCCCGCGAGGAAACATGCTATCGTGAGTGCGAGGATAAATAGACCTGTGTTAATGTTCGCCGTTGTGAGTATCGTCCTGCTGTTGAATACTGTTGAGCTGTTTAGTCGTTAACTGCATGAGACTGTGTGAAGTACATCTGGTGGAGCCGAACAACGAACAGTCGTCGTGTGTTGTATAGCCAGTGGCACTGTGTTCAAATCCAGCTGTCTACGCACAGCGGCTGTAGTAGGTGATTTGACTTTGGGAAAGTGAAAGTAAGGATTAGCGTCCCAGGTAAAGGAACGGGCTGGACCCTTGCTGCGCCATAAGGTAGAGAGAATTGTAAATAGACTAGTAGTTAGTGTGGCCAATCATAACTGGTTAGAATTGCTTGTGTTTAAATGTGTGTGTGTGCATTTAGTAGGCCATCCTGAAACAAATTAGAGTAATGAAACAGATGGAGTTTTATTCGTAACAATATTATGTGCCATTATTATTCATATTCCTAAACTTTGGATTAGAAGACATTTCGGGAGATTTTTTGTTTCTTCGGGTTTTCTGGCGTGTTGCAAAAAAAAAAAAAATCGGTACCCCGAAATTTCGGGAGACACTTGGCAATACTGCGTCACGGACCCAAAAGTCGATCAGAGATGTGGAGGTGTGTTACAAAGTCTTCACAAGATCCTGCCAACTTGTACCATTTATCGGCCAAGAATTGCATGTACCGTATGTAAGTTATACAAGTGAAGCCATAGATCCTAAATTTAGAATAATGTTCTATGAATTTTGTACATATATTTTTACTGCGGACACATCGGATTATCGTCGCGGCCTCCCACGGGTCCGGCGATGTCTTCTATAGAGAACTGATTGCAGTCGAACCTCGATATTTCGAAACTCCATTACTCGAATTTTCAGTAACTCGAAGTAACTTAAATTTCCCGGCCGTTTGTTCTATTCATGTGTATTTATGTCTCTATTACTCAAAATTCAGTTGCACGATTTTCTCGATTTCTGGAAGCAAACATTTCCTCCCTTGAAGCAAAAGAAAAAAAAAAAAAAAAAAAAAAAAAAAAAAACCTCTGTAACTCGAATTTTGTGCAACATTAACTGTGCAATACGGCATTTGTGGTTTGTGAGGAACAGTTAACGAGTAAAGAAAGCTTTACAGTGACGCTGGGAACTAATATGACGGGAATCGAGAAACTAAAACTTATAGTGATCGGAAAATCGGCTAAGCCTCACTGTTTCTCGAGTGTGAATTAATTACCGGCCACGTACGAAAGCAACCCCCCGAAGTCGCGGGTGACAAGCTCCATTTACGAATCTCGGCTGCATGGTATTGACGAGAAGTTTCAACGTGAAGGGAGGAAAGGTTGACAATAACAAACAGAAGAGACTAAAGGACTTTTTCCAAAGGTATGTTTTGTTTCACTACTGTATGTACTGTATCCTGTCTTCTAAAAAGTTATTATAATAAGGGTTATAATTAAAGTGATGCCGTAAAAAAAAGAGTTCGTATGTATATTTTTAAATACTGTTAAAAATAATGTATCCAGTATAAGCCCGTAGATACATATGACTCAGTTATGTGCTATACATGCTCAAAAACGGTATTCTCTATATCTCAAAATTTCGACAACTCGAAATAAAATTTAGCTCTCGAAGTGATTCGAGATATCGAGGTTCCACTGCATTTCATTCCTGATAGTTTCATAGGAAATGAGTCAGTTCCCCCTTTCTTTTAAGGTAAGTCCCGTCTCCCATAATCTCTGAAATCACAGATCAGGGAGAGGGTATTGTTTATTGTAATCTTTTCTTATTTTTGATACATGCAGTATACAAAAGTTGATATCCTTTAGCATAATTATAAAACACAAAGAAATCAGAAATAAAGCAGTGTCCGGAAAACATCATAAACCAGTTTTAACAATTAGATTATTTAGGAGTTGAACAAAGAGTTCCCCCTTCCCATGCACCGAATCCTATACTTGACTTCAAATTCTATACAGATGTGGACCTATCTCGAAAAGTATTCGTTAGATACAAACAAATTTATCGTTATAAATTACGTGACAGTTTCATTTATTGAAATACATATTTATAGTCCTTTGACTTTCACAAACGGACATTTTACACCATTTTTTTTCTTTTACTAGTTCGGTGTCTCCGTTTGTGAAGTTCAGGTGGTCTGCTATGGCTAAGGTTAAAGGGGGGGGGGAGGGTATCGGTAATTTGTTGTTTACCTGTTGCATCGGAGCTGTTTTATAAGAAAAAATAGAACAAGAAACGTTGAGCATAAAGTAAGATGTGGTATTTCAAAAGGCATATATTCCGTGATGCGAATAGATGAAGTAATAATAATGTTATTTGCTTTACGTCCCACTAACTACTTTTACGGTTTTCGGAGACGCCGAGGTGCCGGAATTTGGTCCCGCAGAGTTATTTTACGTGCCAGTAAATCCACCAACACGAGGCTGACGTATTTGAGCACCTCCAAATAGGACACCGAACTGAGCTACATCGAACCTGCGAAGTTGGGGTCAAAAGGCCAGCGCCTCAACCGTCTGAGTCACTCAGACCGGCAGAATGGAATGGATGAAGGGACATTCAACTGCAGTGTCACCGTATGTTCTGAAAAGGGATACGCGTTTGAGGCAGGTTATTTCATCGCCGTATAGACTAATAATTGCCACGCTGAAAATTTTGCCACCTCGCAGAACCTTCTAGGATATAACTTTTTACAAGAATATCGCTGCAAGGTTTGGGAAGAATCAAAATGGAAACATTCTATTTTATGATAAAGGTACCAGCTCTAACAATTGTAGTCTCTCAACAAGTATATCGTAATCTGCTTGTTTTGTTGGAGTAATACTGATTCTTCGTATCCTACAGATCAGGCAAAGCACGACAAGCCTAGATAGGTAAGGATCGCTTCTTGCTTCGGAAAGTGGGATTTTGCTGTCAGCAAACTGAGTACCGTAACTATGCTAACTGCACAGTATGTATGGGGACATCTACAAGGTAGATACAGATTTTAGGACACTTAGATGAGGTGTGACTCTTCGAAGAATGAACATAAGTAAGGAAGCCACAAAATGTACATAATATTACAAAAATAGGAAATGTGCCAGAGAAGAGCGAACGTGGAACAGACACACATGTTGGACGGTTTGCAAAAAACCCACGATCAATAGTGATGGTGATTACTGTGTTAGGAGGAAGTACAACTCGGCAACCATCCTCTATACTAGACTTAACTAAAGTTGGCGTCTGACAGGTAAGGTTGGAGGGAGGAGCACTGCACGTGCCATTTCACGATGTTGCCACATTCCAGCATTCCTTTCTACATACTCTTACCCCTCGCTTCCAGCTCACTTGTTCCCTCCTTCATTCTGACCGCTGTGATCTGTTGTAGACTACCTGCCCAGGTGATGTCGTCCCATTTGCGATCACTCTTATACAAACAATCAGGTTCTTGACAGTGACAGGTTTGGCAACTCCCAGCAAGACGAGCTGCCCTGAAGTTTTGTCTCCATGGCAACCGCAGTCGCCCCACCCTCGTTCCCATGGCAACCACGCAGCCACTCCCTTTATCCCGCCTCGGCAGGCAGTAAACGGACCTCCCTCTAAGAAATGTCAGACGACAACTCTTATTATTAGCAGTATAGTAACACTAATCAGAAAGAAACAATAGAATGGGTCCGAAAGTTCGAAAAATTAAGGTGCCGGCCAAAGAAAGGCATGGACCACGAAGAGCGTGAAAATGAAAGACTCCCTTAGGCTTCATAACCTAATATCATCGGGGTAGGAAAAGAGCAAGAGTTGACCAAGAGAGGTTGGATAGTATACGTGTCCTTTCTACAAGCAACTCGTCTGCCAGAAGACCGCATAGGATGGCGGCGGATACAAGGAAATCACGATCCTCAGGATAGAGAGTGTATAGCCTTTACAGTAACAATAAAATAAAATAAATCTGCAGTAATTTATTCCACTGCAGCTTGGGTGCAAAACAGTCTCATTTCACTAGATCCTAACGTGCTTAGCAACAACGTACCACGACTGAACCAGTAGCGTTGTTAAAATGCGAACTCCATAAGCTTTGAATTATACCGGAGGCCATGTCGAATGCTTTCAAATACCACAACAGCGCTGCTAGCAACCTCATCGAAACGTTGACGGTGTTGTAAAACCGGTATTAAATAATCAAAGATTGGAAGAGAATATATGAACACAATTTCGCGACGTAGGGCAAGTAACAACGTAGGAAATAAGTAAATGAGGCGTGCCTAAGTAAAAGGGACAGACGAAAATGTGGTGGCCAACAACATTACATCACATTTGTCTGGTAGCAGGAAAACGAAATGTTTCACTACTGGTCACAGTAAGCAGTCCTGTTTTGTAGAGAGACCTGCGGGCTATTGATAATTCCTAAGCTAGTTTTACCACATACCAATACCTATAGTGGCGCGCCTTCCTTTCCAATCATGACTTCCACTAAAGTACCTATATCCCTATGTTTTAGTTCAAAGGGCATTGAGGTAAAGGTTTATCTGCCTCACGACCGGAGAAGATAAAGGAAGCATTGCCACTCTCCGAAGAACGGATGAAAAAAAAAAAAAAAAAAAAAAAAGAGAGAGAGAGAGAGAGAGAGAGAAACGGCACAGAACATAGGAAAACCGATCTCCACACATCTCGCAAACTAAAGCCGTTTGAGTTGAAGAAAAAAGAAAATACAAAAAAGGAATTGAACCACAGGTGATATGGCAAGAGAAATTGAAGAGAAGAGCCTAGCATAAGTAAGCCGATACAATGCCCACCATGCCGAATAGTTCAGACGGCAGCCTCGTGTCTGTTAGCAGCACGCAAAAGAACTCCAAGCGGGCCGAAAAATTCTGCCAACTCGGTGTCTACGAAAACTGTAAAAGTAGTGTAATTAAACAGCAAAACGTTGCTACAGCCTGATATCGAGCCACTCCCCTCTCGTTTCCCAATTTAAAGCGAATTGGATGAATTAGCTAAGAGTTGATTGTATTAATAATTGAGGGAGTTTTTCCTGGGCCTTAAAAGAAGTTCTGCGGGGCAAAATACCAACATAATGGCATCTCCGAAAATAGTAAAAGTAGTTAGTCGGACGTAAAAGCAATGGCATTATTATTATTATTATTATTATTATTATTATTATTATCATTATTATTATTAAGCCCGCCTGGAGGGATTCAAGTGACGGTATGGTGATTAGGCCTATTGTTTTATGGGAATGTACAAACCTATAGACAGGGCCAGGAATCAAACCAATGGCCCTTAGCATAATCGGCGAGCATCCAACCAAAGAAGGTCACAGGTATAAGTGCCGGTCAGAGTAGCACATACGGTAGAGCGCTGGTCTCCTGAACCCAAGTTGGCGGGTTCGATACCGGCTCAGTCTAGAGGGAGTTTCTGGGTCGTAAACAAATTTTTGCGGGACAAAATTCCGGCATATTGCAATCTCCGCAAACCGTAAAAATAGTTAGTGGGACGTAAAAACAACGACATTATTACTATTATTTTGTTATCTGCTTTACGTCGCACCGACACAGATAGGTCTTATGGCGACGGTGGGACAGGAAAGGCCTAGGGATAGGAAGGAAGCGGCCGTGTCCTTAATTAAGGTACAGCCCCAGCATTTGCCCCGTGTGAAAATGGGAAACCACGGAAAACCATCTTCAGGGCTGCCGACAGTGGAATTTGAACCCACTATCTCCCGGATGCGAGCTCACAGCTGCGCGCCCCTAACCGCAGGGCCAACTCGCCCGGTGACATTATTATTATTATTATTATTATTATTATTATTATTATTATTATTATTATTATTATTATTATTATTATGTCCGGCTCCATGGCTAAATGGTTAGCGTGCTGGCCTTTGGTCACAGAGGTCCCGGGTTCGATTCCCGGCAGGGTCGGGAATTTTAACCATCATTGGTTAATTTCACTGGCACTGGGGCTGGGTGTATGTGTCGTCTTCATCATCATTTCATCCTCATCACGACGCGCAGGTCACCTACGGGTGTCAAATCGAAAGACCTGCACCTGGCGAGCCGAACATGTCCTCGGACACTCCCGGCACTAAAAGCCATACGCCATTTCATTTCATTATTATTATTATTATTATTATTATTATTATTATTATTATTATTATTGAGCCCGCCTGGTGGCAACGATCGTTAAGGCACCAAGTCTATATGGTCTGACACCATGGTTAGCCGTTTCCAAGTCCTGTTGATCAAAAAAAAATATTCATCATCAGAATGCTAGCCGGCAGAGTAGGAGGGGGGGTGCGGTATGTAATTTACAATCACTAGATTGCGTGTCAAACGCCTGGATTCAATTACAAACCTCTCCGCAGTATTCGTATGGAGTGAGGCCATATGAGGCTGTTGATGGTGATCTGTCCGACAGATGAGGACGTTGAGCTTTGAGCAGTTCCCTTGGTGCTCTTCGACAGGAATATGTTATGTACCGGCACCGAATTTCACCATCTCCTTTCCTACTACCATATATCACGTCTTCTTAACTCATGTGATGAGGTTGACGTCAGGAAGGGCATCCGGTCATAAAAACCTGGCACGACAGATTCATCTCACGTCATGAGAAACGAGACAAGGGCTGTACAAACAAAAATTCCTTTGTCTAAGTTTCCTCCTCGGCTTTCACAACATGAACGTGACTGAGGTATGAGCTATTCTAGCAACGCCATTAATTATACAGCTAGTCCCTGATGAGACTGGGGTGAAGATGTCATCACAGCGTCAGTTGATGAATGCATTTTGTTGGCTTTGACAGAACGATATGTAACAACACCTTCTGGCTTTGAGATGAAAGCAACGGGAAACTACCTCACTCCTCTTCAGGGACGCCTAAGCTACCTGTGACAGCTGATGCTGGAACTGTTGAGGATCTAACCAGCCTTCGGACTGAAAACTCAGTAAACAAACAAAGGAGGAGCTAATAAGTTTGCGGGAGAAAAGTTATCTTAAAAAATCTTGGGAAGCCGAAAAAATTGCGGTGTCTTAGCCCTCGTAAGCATAACATACTCACGAACTACAAAAAGTCGAAAATTCCCTCAAGTTATACATCAAATGTTTATTACCAAGGATTAGGAAGTCATGAAAATGTCGTTACAAAAGCTGGCCTTGCGGCTACGATAAGAGTCAAGGATTCATGATCTAATTTCAGATAAGCCAGACTCATCAACAGAATGTTGACTGGGAGCGTGGGTGGCGGTAACGATTTCTAATCCTGATTATTATTGGATGCATATAATGATCTTATTTTAAGTACAAACACAGAGTAAGGGGTATACACCGGCTTGTAGGTAGAGAGCTAGCAGACTGCTTGTGACGGCTTTTACCCCATCCTTGCTCAATATATAGCGCATGGCAAAACTAATCTCTAATATCTGCCCAGTTTCTTTCCTGGCCCTTTCTGAATTACCTGGAATTGGCATAACCTTTAGATTAATCCCACCAGTGTTTCGACCAGATGTCCTTCATGATATCAAGCCTATCTCGGGAAATGAACGAAAAAGAACTTTCTTCAGCCTATCTCGCATATTTCTTGAGTCGCTGCAGCCGCCCAGATGTACGTTGAATTTGGCTGTAGATTTTAAAGATGGATGTCCTTCCTGATGCCACACTGGCATCTTGAGTTTTAAAGCACAATACCGCTACGTTGTTTTCAGATGACCTACTTGGCCATAAAAAGACACATGAACAGCGTTATCAACACCCGTACAGCGCATGTGTATAGTCTGCCGAAGTCATAGTTTCCAAAAACCATTGTCAAGTATAACAAGTGTAAAAAAATAAGCGTTTTGACAAAATGTATGTCTTAGAGCTGGGAGTTGGTGGTGGTGATTATTGTTTTAAGGGGAAGTACAACTAGACAACCATCCTCTATTAACACTAATCAGAGAGAAAAAATGGAAGGGATCCGATACTTCGAAAAATGAAACTATCGACCAAAGAAAGACAAGGGCCACGGAAGGCGTGAAAATGAAAGACACCCTAGGCCTCGAGTGCTCTAATACCGTCGGGTCGGAAAAGAACAAGAGGTGACCAAGGGAGGTCGGATAGGATATCTCTATTCTGTTTTACGTCGCACCGACACAGATATGTCTTATGGCGACGATGGGAGAGGAAAGGCCTAGGAAGTGGAAGGAAGCGGCCGTGGCCTTAATTAAGATACAGCCCCGGCATTTGCCAGGTGTGAAAATGGAAAACCACGGAAAACCATCTTCAGGACTGCCGACAGTGGGGCTCGAACCCACTATCTCCCGATTACTGGATACTGGCCGCATTTAAGCGACTGCAGCTATCGAGCTCGGTCGGATAGGATAGATAAAAGTGAGGAGCCTGGCACAAGTAAGTGGAAGCAATACCAGGACTCAGCTCAGGGCCCTGTGGTCGCCAACCCATGTTCCCAAGTTTAGAGCCTATGGGGCCCCTTTTCGTAGCCTCTTACGACAGGCAGGGGATATTGCGGGTGTTATTCTACCACCCCCACCCACAGGGGAAAGCTGGAGGTTATCCGAAAATTTGTGTGCGAAATAGTGTCATGTAACAAAATGTGACGCGATGTTACCTAGCAACAGTACCCTGAAAGATGTACAAGCCATGGACCTGTATGTCATGGCCATCCATCAATACTTCATGCACGGTTGCTAGGTCTCGCGCCATACATTTTATTGATCTATTCATGATCATTAGATTTTCCCAAAAGGAAACTTAATAATTGTTTATATATGTTAAATTTATCTACTTGAGCATTGTAAATAATGTTAAGGCAAATTATATTATAAACACGTTGTAAATAGTTCTGTAAGTTTAATAAAACCATAACATCTGAGCTTAATCTCTAGGTAGTTTAATACTTGCAGCAAATAAAAATTCCTCTGAAAAGGAGTGAGTAAAGTCAGACAATTATTATTATTATTATTATTATTATTATTATTATTATCATTATTATTATTATTATTATTAATATTAGGGGCTGTTTGGTTAAGGCAGTAACGGCGTGCTCAGCTCGCCCGGAAGGATGGGTTCGATTCCCCGTCAGGAAGTCGAAAAATTAAAGAAACGAGATTTCCACTTCCGGAGGTGGACATGACCCTGAGGTTCACTCAGCCCACACCAAGAAGGAGTACCAGCATAATTCCTGGAGACAAAGGCGGCCGGTCGTAGAGCTAATCACTCTACCCCACGACCAAATGCCGAGGTTACGGATAGTGGACGCCTTTACCTTCCACCCCTCCCAGGGCATTTATGGCCTGTACGGAGATGGCAAAAGAAAAAATTACGTGCTTGTGTCATTTCAGTGTAACAAAGGACATACCTAACAATATGTTTTCATGGAAACTGCTTACAAAATTGTTTTTCTTTGTGTATATCTATATATTTATGCCTTTGCTGGCAAGACCTAATGCTTACAGTGCACTATGCCTTTTGGTATGGGCTAGAGCAATTTTGTTACTTTCATTGATCTGTCTTCGTCTTATCCTTCGCTTTGGCAGTATGAAAGTGACTGTGGTATGAGCGATGCTAGTAATGCCATTCCTTCTTCAGCCAGTCCCTGCTATGAATGGTGTGAAAATGTTGCTCATAGGGTCGGTTGGTGCATGCATTTCAGTGGGCTTGGCAGACTGATATGTAATAGCAACTTCTGGCTCGGTGAGGAAAGCAACGGGAAACTACCTCACTCCTCATTTCCTTAGTACGCCTCTTCAGTGATTCCTAGGCCATCTATGGCAGCTAATGGTGGAGATGTTGAGGTTCCTACCAGCCTTAGGGCTGAAGACTGACATACACATATACATCTATATATTCAGTGAGTAATTATTATTAAGACAATTAAAGCTCATCAGCCATAAAATATCACTAGTATTTTCACATTTAGTGTATGCCTAATCCCATATTTTTATAAACGAAGTATCAGTCAAAAGTTTTAAATTTCTAACAAAACATCACAGTAGGCTATACATCATGCAGTACTATTCTACAGGGTTTACATTCCTTCTCTGCAATGTTGAAAAATCTACTCCTGACGTACAATTACTAAAGACAAATGAGAAGAAAAGGAAGTAGGTGAAAAGAAAGAAATCCATTCTTTACGTATGGAGAAAGCAAGAACATATTTTCATGCATGTACAAACTAATCAACAAGCCATCGCATGACGCAATGAAAATTCTTCAATTGAGTCGCCAGGCCACTTGTTCACCTTGATGAACGGCGGAAGAAATTCCTTCTGACGTACTACAAACCGCTAACACAAGGAATACCAAAGAATTCATGGATAATACAAACCACTAAATGCCATACCCTTGCTTCTAAGGCCTCCTAAAGCGCAGCGATCTAGTGGTAGCGCTGCTCGACACGCGAGGAATGCCAGCGATTCCAGACACATGTTCTACTACAGCGTTGGTCTTCAGCTAAATAAATCTCAGGGCACATAAATAAGATGCCTCTTGTATCATCATGCGTTGGGTATACTACTGTACAAGCTTGAAATTAGTGGAGTGTCTCAGGAATGAAAGATTGGGTTGGAAATTTGAACAAACATGATAATCCGTATATTATCATTATCAATAAAAGCTGCCTTTACTGTCTAGGTAAGCCTGTACTTCTAGCATGTAAATTACTACAAACAGCACTCGATGTACATAAAGCTAACAAATGACTGGGTATCTACCATCACGATCGATAGAGTACCGAAACACCAGCGCCGTACACACTCATTTTGGACATAACGGGGGAAAATGTCCTTTTTCAATAGGAAAAATGAACAACCTATCTGGTTCTTTTGCCTTGCCACATTCTTTAGTCAAGTATAAATAAGAGGAAACATTACCAGGCTCAGCTAGGGGCTCCGTGGTATCCAACCAACACTCGATCCCAAATTGAGAGCCCCAGGGCGTTACCCCATTTATTCACCTTTTACGACAAGCAGGAGAAACTGTGGATATATTATACGTTCTTTACTTCCAGGAATAATAATAATAATAATGCATTTATTTAAACTTCCTTCACACACAACATATCACACAACCACCCACCACAAAAATCCACTAGCCCTTCAGGCAAACAACTCGATGTTGGAAAACATCCTAGGGATATGAGCTACGAATTTTAGGGAAATAAAATATAATGAAGAATGAGTTTGCATTATTTATTTATTCCTAAAATTACTATCCTTTTCTTAATCATCGTTATGGGGGTCCATTACATTAGCAGTTTGCCTTTTCCTACCACTACGAGCTACAAGCGCTAGTGTGAATCAATGCATTCACTTAAGCACGACTACAAGCGCTAGTGTGAGTCAATGCAGAGTTTCACTTAAGCCCTTATAACTACATTCGGTGTGGGCAGTTTTCAAAAATTAAAAAATTCCTGAGGGTATTGAACCAAGGAATACTACACATTACAGAAAGAATTATGCAAATTAGTTAATTTGGCTAGGATTTGAATCAAAAAGAAAATGAGTAAATATACAAGCGATTTTAGGCTGTTTTTCCCATTTAGGCCGGCAGTGATTTTCAAAACTTGTTCTTTTAGTTTGATAGGGCTATCCAAGACTCACAATTTGAAATCTTTCCGTGCCCTTCAGCCTTTCAACTTTCGGCACAATTGAGGAAATTGCTTAATTTTACGTTTTTCGTAGTATGGGGACCACTACTTTGTCTGCTAAGAAATGCTTTCAACATTAAAACACGTATTAGTCAATACATCACTACACATAGTGTACTCATCAGGAAGGGTATCCGACCATAAAACTGGGTTGAGTCCGCGACCCCACGAGGATGCTAGAAAAGTGGCGGAAGAAGAAGATTTAAACTCTCTTCAGTTACTCCTCCCCGAAATGTCGAGGTTACGGAGTTCTATAGTTGCAAGCAAATCTGTTGACTCTTAAATGCTAATCGATAGTACATGGATTCGATCCTGAAACCACTATAGCAAGACACCCGACCGAGTCTGTCAGGCGCTTAGTTCTCTGACCAGATGAGAAGTAAAACAAATCTCCGTACAGGCCATGAAGGCCCTTGGAGGAGTGAAAAGTAAAGGCTTCCAATTTCTGTAACCTCGGCACTCTAAGATATGAGTGGTCAGCTCTGTACGCGGCCTCCTTTGCTCCCAGAAATGAATTTGGTACTCATTTTGGGTATAGGCTGAATGAACCTCAGTGCCATGCGCCTCTGCAAGTAGAAATCTAATTTCTAAATGTTCGACTTACTGATGGCGAATTGAACACACGTCCTTACGGGTGAACCACCTCGGCTAGGCGAGCCCTCCTGACGAACGATTTGCTTTACGTCGCACCGACGCAGATAGGTCTTATGACTACTGGAAAGGGTTAGGAGTGGGAAGGAAGCGAACATGGCCTTAATGAAGGTATCTGCCTGGGCTGTCGACAGTTCAATCAATCAATCAATCAATCAATCAATCAATCAATCAATCAATCAATCAATCAATCAATCAATCAATCAATCAATCAATCAATCAATCAATCAATCAACCAATCAATCAATCAATCAATCAATCAATCAATGATCTGTATTTAAAGCTGTCGCCCAGGTAGCAGATTCCCTATCAGTGGTTTACCTAGCCTTTTCATGAATGTTTTCAAAGACCTTGGAAATTTATTGAACATTTCCCTTGATAATTTATTCCAATCCATTACTCCTCGTCCTATAAATGCATATTTTCTCTAATTTGTCCTCTTGTATTCGAGTTTGATCTTCATATTATGATCTTTTCTACTTTTAAAAGCTCCGCTCAACCTTATTTGTCTACTAATGTTATTCCACGCCACAGTTCAAGACATACCACATAGTCGAGCATCTCGTCTCTTTACTCCCAAGTCTTCCCAGCCCTAAAGTTCGCAATATTTTCGCAACACTACTCCTTTGTCGGAAATCACCCAGAACAAATAGTGTTCCTTTCCTTTGGATCTTTTCCGGTTCTTGTATCAAGTAGTCCTGGTAAGAGTCCCATACACTGAAACCATAGTCTAATTGGGGTCTTACCAGAGACTGTCCGGCTCCATGACTAAATGGTTAGCGTGCTGGCCTTTGGTTACAGGGGTCCCGGGTTCGATTCCTGGCACGGTCGGGAATTTTAACCATAATCGGTTAATTTCGCTGGCACGGGGCCTGGGTGTATGTGTCGTCTTCATCATCATTTCATCCTCATCACGACGCGCAGGTCACCTTGGGGAGTCAAATAGAAAGACCTGCATCTGGCGAGCCGAAGTTGTCCTCGGACACTCCCGAAACTAAAAGCCATACGCCATTTCATTAACCAGAGATTTATACGTCCTCTCCTTTACATCCTCACTACAACCCCTAAAATACTCTCAAATCCATATGAAGAGACCTGCAACCTTTCTTAATTATGATTACCCCAATGAAGATCATTCCTTATATTAACACCTAGGTACCTGGGTTACTATCACCCCATCAACACCGTAATTAAAACAGAGGAATTTTCCTCTTGGTGAAATGAAATGGCGTATGGCTTTTAGCCTAGTGCCGGGAGTGTCCGAGGACAAGTTCGGCTCGTCAGATGCAAGTCTTTTGATTTGACACCCATAGGCGACCTGCGCGTCATGATGAGGATGAAATGATGATGAAGACGACACATACACACAGCCCCCCATGCCAGCGAAATTAACCAATTATGGTTAAAATTTCCGACACTGCCGGGAATCGAACCCAGGACCCCTGTGACCAAAGGCCAGCACGCTAACCATTTAGCGATGGAGCCGGACTCCTATTGGTGAAACTTACAACTTTCCTTTTCATCTCATTTACCAACATACCATTACCCGCTGTCCATCTCTCAACACTGTCTAGGTCCTCCTGCAGTCGCTCACAATCCTGCAAACTGATGCACTACTCTATACATTATAACATCATCCGCAAATAGTATTATCGCCCGGCTGACTGGCTCAGACGGTTGAGGCGCTGGCCTTCTAACCCCAACTTGGCAGGTTCGATCCTGGTTTAGTCCGGTGGTATTTGAAGCTGCTCAAATACGTCAGCCTCGTGTCGGTAGATTTACTGGCACGTGAAAGAACTCCTGCGGGACTACATTCCGGCACTTCGGCGTCTCCGGAAACCGTAAAAGTAGTTAGTGGGACGTAAAACCAATAATATTGGAACAGTATTATTTGTGATTCCGGTCCTTTACTCATATCATTTATATGCATATACAGTATATAAGAAAACATAAAGGTCCAATAATACTGCCCTAGTTTCGAGCCCGCTATCTCTAGAATGGAAGAGCTGACAGCAACGTGACCCAAAAGCTCACAGCCACTCCTGACCTGATGATCCAAGTGAAATGAAAATAAAAAGTTCTTAAATAATTAATTTCCATCTGTTCTAGCACTAGTATTATATAATTAAGCTGAACTAAAATTACACCTCTCGAGCACTATTGCCGGCCATTCCACTTGACTAACCTATAATTTCAGTGACCCCACTGGAGCAAGCTAACCTGCTCATCATCATCATCTCATCACAGAACGCATTGCAACACTGCAATAAATAAAGAAGTTATTATCCATTTCAAAGCGTAGAGGTGAAGGGAACCATGTTTACAAGCATTATAATATTCTGCGGAAAATTCAGCGTGCCGGTACTCATTGCAAAACCTAATTATATTCTAAAGGTCACGGGAGTAGGCTTTATCTCAGCTCACGATGAGATTCCTTTACGGAATTATACACTTCATAGAGAGCAAATATGCACTTTTACTTCTGACTAATAATAATAATAATAATAAAAACAATAATAATAATAAGAACAATAACAGTATTATTCATTCATAATAGATTTTGGCTAACTATGGACCACGTAAATAACTCTTCATGATTTCAGTTTTCTTCCGCACCAGTAACTTATTCCTTCATTCTCTTGCTTACAGCTTCTTCCTTTTCAGCCGTCCAATGTTCTTTCTTCTTGGTCGCTGTTTCTGGCTCTAGCAAACCCTCAAATGTGTGTATCTTGTTCCTGAAAGTGGTTCTGTTGTGGATGTCTTGATCCATGACGTTCGTTTCTTGCAGATCCTTCTTGGTGTTAACAAACCATTCGTCATAAGAGTTGCCTGTCGTATAGAGTCTTAGCGAGTCTGAGGTCGGGCATTCTTGAAATACGTCCAAAGAATTTAACTCTTCATTTGCGTATTTTATCTGAAATCCTCTTGCATGTTTTATATACTTCTTCCTTGCTGCGTAATCGGCATTTTTCTCAAAATCTTTCTTTCCTTCTTTTCGATATCTTCAATGTCTTTTCTGGTTGTTAATCTTAGGAATTCTGAAGCATACAAGCACTCTGGTTGGATTACTGTCTAACAGTGTCGTAGTTTAGTCCTAACAGAAATCGCTTTCTTGTTGTACATGTTTGTCGTAAGGTGCAATGCAAGCTCCATTTTTCTGGCTCTCTCGCGGTTTCCTTCTTTATCGAGCCCGTTAGCCTGTAGTATCTCACCAACGTACTTGAACGTAACAACTTTATTTATTATTATTAATTGATTAGTATACCAGGCAAAGTATTCACTGGCATGTTGGAAAGGAGGGTGCGATCAGTGGTTGAGAGGAAGTTGGATGAAAACCAGTGTAGTGTCAGACCACATAGGGGCTGTCAGGATCAGACTTTCAGTATGCGCCAGGTAATTGAAAAATGTTACGAAAAATAGACAGTTGTGTTTATGTTTCGTACATCTAGATAAAGCATATGACAGGGTATCGAGGAAAAAGATGTTCTCCATACTGGGGGACTATGGAATTAAGGATAGATGATTAAAATCAATCAAAGTCATTTATGTTGACAATTGGGATGCAGCGAGAATTTATGGTAGAATGAGGTGTTGGTTCAGGATACATACAGGGGTTAGGCAAGGTTGTAATCTTTCAACTTTGCTGTTCGTAGTTTACATGGATAATCTGCTGAAAGGTATAAAGTGGTAGGGAGGGATTCACGCAGGTGGAAATGTAGTAAGCAGTCTGCTGGTGACTTGGTCTTAATGGCAGATTGTGCCGAAATCCTGCAGGCTAATATCTTGGAACTTGAAAATAGGTGCAATGAGTATGGTATGAAAATTAGCCTTTCGAAGACTGAATTGATGTCAGTAGGTAAGAAATTCAACAGAATTGAATGTCAGATTGGTGATACAAAGCTGGAACAGGTAGATAATTTTAAGTATTTAGGTTGTGTGTTCTCCCAGGATGGTAATATAGTAAGTGATATTGAATCAAGGTGTAGTAAAGCTAATGCAGTGAACTCGCAGTTGCGATCAACAGTATTCTGTAAGAAGGAAGTCAGCTCCCGGACGAAACTATCTTTACATCGGTCTGTTTTCAGACCAATTTTGCTTAACGGGAGCGAAATCTGGGTGGACTCAGGATATCTTATTCATAAGTTAGAAGTAACAGACATGAAAGTAGTGAGAATGATTGCTGGTACAAACAGGTGGGAACAATGGCAGGAGGGTACTCGGAATGAGAGATCAGGGCTAAGTTAGGAATAAACTCGATGGATGAAGCTGTACGCATAAACCGGCTTCGGTGGTGGGGTCATGTAGGCGAATGGAGGAGGATAGGTTACCTAGAAGAATAATGGACTCTGTTATGGAGGGCAAGAGAAGGAGAGGGAGACCAAGACGACGATGGTCAGACCTCAGTTTCTAACGATTTAAAGATAAGAGGTATAGAACTAAATGAGGCCACAGCACTAGTTGCAAACAGAGGATTGTGGCGACGTTTAGTAAATTCACAGAGGCTTGCAGACTGAACGCTGAAAGGCATAACGGTCTTCATTTCATACAACGAAGAAATGAAAGTATAGGTTATAGATCCAACATGGCGGTGGCTCCGGCGAGCTCGCAATGCACTTAACAGGCTTGCAGTTATCTACAGATACTGGATAATACGAAAGATGAACGATAAAGAGCTACAAACTACCGGTCTGGACAAGACAACTGATCTGAACTTTTAAGGTCCTGCTGGTGACAAGACCATGGGAACAAAGAAAATGGTGCCAATCTTTTGTTTCAGGCTGTTTCCGTTTTAATTGTATGTAAGTAAGAATACTTTTTGGGGCGGGTAGGTTGGTCCCTGCCAAGTATCGAGGAAGGATCTCTCCTCTCTGCTACTTCAGGTCTCGAAAAACATTATCTTCCTGCGATTCCAACATCCGAAACGAATATCAAAACGCCACTGAAAAGAATGACACATTGTCAAGCTCTTGTTAATACTGTCGACTGTCAACAACAATGTATCGCGGCGACCGGAATTTTTACATATTCATTTCTTTGCATTGTTGTACCGATTTGAATATCTATCTACAATAATATTGTATACAGAATGTTGCTTTATAGAAAATAACAATAAAAGCTGCAATTACGCATTTATATGCACTTATATGAAGAATATGAGCGTATTCCGTGTATATGCATTTATATGCATTATAAAACTTAGCCATATTTCAAATGGTAATGAAATGGCATATGGCTTTTAGTGCCGGGAATGTCCGAGGACAAGTTCGGCTCGCCAGATGCAGGTCTCTTGATTTGTCGCCCGTAGGCAACCTACGCGTCGTCATGAGGATGAAGTAATTATGATGAAGACGACACATACACCCACCCCCCG
Source organism: Anabrus simplex (assembly GCF_040414725.1). Lineage (NCBI taxonomy): Eukaryota > Metazoa > Arthropoda > Insecta > Orthoptera > Tettigoniidae > Anabrus > Anabrus simplex. The sequence goes on from NC_090265.1 coordinate 676,768,949, forward strand.
TGCCAGCGACCCTACCGGGAATCGAACCCGGGACCGCTGTGACCAAAGGCCAGCATGTTAACCATTTAGCCATGGAGCCGGACATTTCAAATGGTATGAATCGCCTTTACTTCTTATGGGCATATTATATCTTGAAACAAACAAAACGTGCAAATTTCCCAAAATTCGCCCTCTAACTACAACAGTCTACTGCTCCGTGACTATAAAGCACAAAGCTATAGTTTTCACGTCGTTACGTAGCTACTGTCTTTGACTCGATCCTTCACTTGTTTGAAACACGCCCTTTCACTCCACTCCCTTCGATTTGCCGGCCGAGGGCGCGCTCAGTACAGACTGACTCGCTTTTGCTAGCTGACGTGTCATTTGTTTGATATTTTCACTATTATTTCAAAAATCCATAAGAGTACTAATATATTACTTGTGATAATATTGCGTCACTAAATCTGCGTCAAAGTTGAATCATGAGGCAAAAAGTAACCGTCGAAGCCTGTGTCTCCGTCCCTATTGAATGCAAATCGCTGAAATGTTGAATATAGATTTTATCAATCCAAACATGATGGTGAAATGACCATTGAGATATCTCCATCCGTTCTAGAAATATGCACCCAACAAGATGATAATAGTACATCCGACGCTGACAATCACGATGTTACCCGGCCGCCATCTTACGACACGCGGCGATGCTGTGATACAGAGCGGGCATTGTGTTTTATTTAATTCGGCATGGAGACGCTGCCACGCATACAACTCGCGGCCGTGTCGTATACACAACCTACGTAATTTTCTTTCTGTCACTTAATCCACGAGAGCGTTATTACAGGGACAGGTTATATTAATAACTTGGTAAATTTTAATATATTGACATATAATACATGACGAGCCTCCGTGGCTCAGACGGCAGCGCGTCGGCCTCTCACCGCTGGATACCGTGGTTCAAATTCCGGTCACTCCATGTGAGATTTGTGCTGGACAAAGTGGAGGCGGGACAGGTTTTTCTCCTGGTACTCCGGTTTTCCCTGTCATCTTTCATTCCAGCAACACTCTCCATTCTCATTTCATAGCATTTATCAGTCATTAATAAATTACTTTGGGAGTGGTGACCCCATCGTACTAACAGCCTATATCTGCTTCATTCATTCCATCCCTCACCCGGTCAATGACTGGAGAACAGGTTGTAGGTTTTCGTTTTCACAAGTATGACATTGTTATCGTAGTTCTGATCGTTACTACTGTAATAGTTTAAGTAACATAATGAATCTTAACATACAAACGTCTGAAAAATCCCACTCAACATTCGTCAACAAACATAATTTTACAATTTCTAGACTTAGATGTAGTCTATAGTAGATTCTTTATCTCTTCATTTTTACCATATTTTGACACGGAATTTTTCCGCTGAATGCAAAGTCTTACAGGCTATATCTGACAGGAGAAATATCCAAAATCCAAGTGCTTTATCCATATTCGGACGCTGGCGACCGAGTTAGATCCTCCAACTAAGCCAGGGGTCACCGATAGGACCCTAAGCCGGAGTTCACTAGCGGTAGGGTGGCCAGTTTCTTTCCGCTCATCCTCTAGCCAACAACACACGGTTACCTATCCAAGTGGTGACCACGCTCAATGTTGATTAACTTTGGAGATCTCACGGGATACGGTATTTCAACATGGGTATGTAGTTGGCTAGAAGACAGACACCTGCGCTATATACTCAGAAGGTTTGTAATGCTTACAAACTTCAGGCGATTTGCAAACAGTGAATCGCTAAGCAAACGCGGAATACTTGCAGACATATAAATGTAAATATGGTGCCTACATTTCTAACCTTGCACGGCGGTCGTGGCGTCGTACGAAAAACTCATCTGGTGGTGTTGGATGAAGGTGGTAGAGGAAGGAATAGCCATGGAAGTCAAGGAGGAAGTGAAATATCTCAGTGAAGGAGTCCAGGCGACACTCGGATCGGCAGCGATCAGCATACTCGGGTAGCCTGAAAACAGGATATAACCAAGGCATCAGTTTTGTGGAAGGTCGGTAATAGGGTTACTTACTTCCCCTACGAGGAGGATTTGTAAGAGGGTAGTTTTCGTGTTTCTTTCGTCGGACGGATCACGCGTACGTTTACATCATCAGTGGACAAGCTATATTCCACCTACATGGACTTACGTACTGTACAATATCCTGAAAATACATGTCTGTCTTGCCTCCTTAATTCGTTTTGGTCGGAGAGAGTTGTCAAGTTTAAAGTCTAGTTAACTAATTCGAATTTATAAGCATACACTTAATTAGTTAACAGATAAAATAAACTTATTTTCAAAATCCGACACTAATTCTTACTCTTCCTCGTAGTTCTCGGTTATGGATTGGTATGATTATATAATACCTGGTCGTATCGTCAGAACGGTGTTGTTGCGCAGCGATAGCTTTTCTTTTGACATAAATATATTTTAGAGCTGAGGGTTATCCGAAAATGTGTGTAACGAAATGGTGTCATATGGCACGATGTTACCTAGCAACAATACCTTAAGAGCTGCACAGTCCGTGGATCTGTATGTCATGGACATCCATCAATACTTCACATCATCACAGCCTGCACGGTTGCTAAGTAACGTCGGTAATTTTGTGACGCAAATTTTCAGATGACTCCCCAGCTACAAGACATATGTCAACAATGCCAGTGTGTTTGTCTTCTTTGTTTGTTTATAAATCAATTCCTATAAACAACAAAATTTTACCGTGATACTGAGGGGGCGGCGTGCTTCGAAGCATAGTGTGTGAAACTTTTATTAAAACATCAAACGGCTATGAGTCCAGCAATTCGGTGCCGACACGGGCGGCAGATCACAAGTTTCCCGTCTATTGTCAGCCGCAAGGCCATCAATATTTCTCTTTTATATTACACACACGATGCAGGGAGAGTAGGCCTATCACAATAATACTTTTCAGATACCCTTGACGTGTGAGCTCTCTTGTATTATAAACACACAGAGGGTGGAACACAATTTTCATCAGGCTAAACATCCTGCAGTAAACGGACCTAGACACTCACCCTCACCTGTTTACCAAATACTGGAGAAATTGAGGTTGAGTGGAGATAAGTTTGTTATCTCCATACACGAAAGGCTCCTATCGTCGCCGCTAGATGGGGGCTTCATTCATTCCGGACGAGGTTGAAACTGGAAACAGGCTGTGGATTTTCATTCATTCATTTATTCATTCATTTTGGGATCAATCACAATCCTTATCAAAATACATAGATTATTCACCTCAATAATCTTAACAAGATACAAATACTCTTTACAGTAGCCTACATAACTTGTATGAATAGTTTGTATAAATTTGTATGAATAAGAAAAGGAATATTTCTATATATTCTATGTATGTATTTTTATGTGAATTCACAAATAAATTAAGAATGGTATGAAGACTCGTTCTGAGGTAGAAGTGGGTGTAACACATTCTAATTGCATTGCCCCGCTAACTCAATAAAAAACTTCTAGTTTTGAACTATTACATCTAAAGATATGAAACTTCGCGCACTATAGATTTTGTTATTTCTAAAACATTGGCCTACAGTACATCTTGTTAATATTTATAATTTAGTAACAATACGATTTATTTAACACACTGTGTTCATTAAATAATCGATTGATCACACCGTTTTTATCGTTTGCATAAAATGTTGGTGGAATAGTTCTAGCCTGGTAACCTACAATAGTATGTGATACTGCCGAAAGTGCATTCCACAGCGTGTGCAGAAGCACAGATGCTAGGTCTGGTGATACTCTCTTTGTGATCGTCGCCATAAGACCTATCTGTGTCGGTGCGACGTATAACCACTAGCAAAAAATTCTCTTTGTGGGCTGCTGTTCTTATCAAGATGTGTCGCACAGCGAAATTTACTTGCTTTCGTTCATGTGTGTTCCTAGTAAGTGTTAGAAAGAACTCTGGATCCACGTCTGTTGCCTTTTGTTCTCGCTTCCTAAAGTGGGTTTCTTATGCTGGTATTCTTGTTAGGATGTAATTTCCTGACGAAGAAGTCAGGGTCAGCTAGTAGGAATACACGCCTTATCATTTGCTGTTTTAGGTAGACGCAGGTTTCTCCACAAGGACGCAGTTTTAACTGCCACCAGTCTATTCAGGTTTGCAGGTGTGAGGTATATCGACAGTTTGTTGAGCGCATAGCTTGCTATTTTCGCAATGCAATTTTAATTAATCAATGAAGTAGTACATGAAGGTAAACATTCTTGAGTATGATACAGTTACCAATATATTTAATATGTTGTACAGATTTGCGGGGAGTAGTACCAATAACGTAAACTCGTGTCCTCATACCGAGGAGGTGAAACTCGTTTCAAACACACCACCATTTTAACCCTATACCAGTCCTCCTGCCATTCCTAAATTTCTAGCAGTACCGGGAATTGAACCCAGGCATTCAAGGACGGCAGCTAATAGTACTAACACTTACGGTACGGAGGCGAACAGTAGTACCAATACTTTAGTGTTCACCTATGTAATGTTCTGTTTCAAGGAGACTTTGAAAAATTACACAATTTGTTTTTTGGTTTACAATCTGCCTCACGTCGCACCGACACAGGTAGGTCTTATGGCGACGACAGGATAGGAAAGGGCTAGGAGTGGGAAGGAAGCGACCGTGGCCTTAATTAAGGTACAGCCCCAGCATTTGCCTGCTGTGAAAATAGGAAACCACGGAAAACCATATTCAGGGCTTCCGACAGTGGCGTTCGAACCCACTATCTCCCGAATGCAAGCTGTTAGCTAAGTGACCCAAACCGCACAGCCACTTGCTCGGTTTACACAATTTTAAAAAAAGTTCTTAGAGGTAAAGACTAGTATAAATCCAATGAACATTAATTTTCTGGAATCATTAAGTGTTTGACTTCACATAGTAAAATCTGTGCGTTTATATCGTTAATATCAAAACATACAACGAGAAATGTTTTCATACAGTATCATTTCACTGCACGCTTATATCCGCCTCCTCTTAGGGATTAGTATTTTTGAAAAATTACCCAAGCTGTAATATATACAGATTGTCTGATACGGTAGAAACTTGTCCCAACTCTGTACTTGGAAGAAAGTTCTGGACATAAGAACTGTACGGAATCTTCGCTATTTGGAGAGTTCTGTAATGATTTGTGTAGAAAAAAGAAAGAGAAAAGACTTGGCTTTATACGGTTATTAATAACACCCGTGAATATTAATGAACAAAAGAAAGCAGCAAGAGCGGCAGCTACAGTACGTATCCGGGGCAACAACTGGGCGTGGAATGTGCGGGGGGAAAGTGATAGCGAGGAGGATAAGACAGGGCGTGTCCAGGAGGACCCGTTAAAGGCACGTTCCTCTGCGGAGCCACGACATGTCGCTATAATATCGGAAGTTAACTCCTGATTTTCATAAGTCTGACCTTATTCATTCATTATGTGATAGAGGTCAAACTTTCTACCAGTTCTCCCTAGACGTCGATTTGTCACCGACCCAGAGTTGAGCAAGTGACTTTGCCCCATGCGGTGCGATCCTCTCTCTACCTCGGAGTTCAATCGGATTTCGCACCTCTCCCAGTGGAGGTGGTGGTGATTATTGTTTGAGGATGAAGACCAACTGGGTAACCTTCCCACTTTACCACTAATAGGAAAATATATAAGAGGCCCGACCCTTCGAAAAATGGAGGTATCTACAAAAGAAAGCTAAGAGCCATGACGGGGGTGAAAACGAAAGATACACTCCCTCCACACACACACGCGCGCGCGCGCGCGCGCACACAGGTCCAGCAAATCTGAATACTATAGGATCATCGCGTTTGGGTTCCGGCTCGATGGCTAAATGGTTAGCGCGCTAGCCTTTGGTCACAGGGCTTCCGGGTTCGATTCCCGGCAGGGTCGAGAATTTTAACCATAATTGGTTAATTTTGTTGGCACGGGGCCTGGGTGTATGTGTCGTCTTCATCATTATTTCATCCTCATCACGACGCACACGTCGCCTACGGGGTCAAACAAAAAAAACCTGCATCTGGCGAACCGAACTTGTCCTCGGACACTCCCGGCACTAAAAGCCTTACGCTATTTCATTACATCGCGTTTGAGAACGAGCAATAGGCCTAGTTGACCAAGCGAATTGGAAATTCTGATAGAAAGACGACAAGTAAGTTAAGTGGAAGCAATGCCAGACTCGGTTAGAGACCTGTGGTCACCAACTATGATTCGAACACTGGAACCTCTGGGTGCGTTACACCTTGAGTCACCTCTTACGACAGGCAAGGGATACCGTGGATGTTATTCATCCGCCCCCATCCACAGGGGGATAATGGATAGGAACAGCATTGTGAGATATAGGCCTATGACCTTTTGCCCGAACAGCTACGAGTTAATATTTTTTTCTTTCCTTTACAAGTTGCTTTTAGTCGCACCGACATAGATAGGTCTTATGACGACGACGGGACAGCCTCCGTGATCTTAATTAAGGTGTGAAAATGGGAAACCACGAAAAACCATCTTCAGGGTTGACGACAGTGAGGTTCGAACCCATTATCTCCCGAATACTGGAATACTTAAAGCGACTGCAGCTATCGAGCTCGGTAGAAATTAATCGATGCATCTTAATATGCTATTTAATTATGATGCATGTTCCAAGGCAGTTTTTTAAATGTAGAAAGTTGCTTGTTACCGAACAGCACGCATATACACAGAGAAAGTTGGCGAGGAGAAGTTGTAATAAATAGATATAATGTATCCTGAGGAACTTGGGGAACAACGCCCCTGCTAATGTACCCACCCGAAAGAAGTCCCGGGAATCCTAGCCAAGAAACCTTTCTCCGCACGCTCCAAGTACGTCTACACCTCGGCGAGTCCAAACACCAAAGCAACTGATCCGCAAAGAAAACGCTGACGGAGCGTATGAACAAACATGGGAGAAAAATCGCAGGAAAATAGTTATTTGATAGCTCGTCCGATAGATGGATGGCTTAGGGACAAAATCCCCGGAGCAAGAGCTCGTTGTCGGTTCGCGGAAAATATTTAAACAGTAATGCAAAGGTTGTACAGGAAGAAGTGGCGAAAAGAACAGTCAATTCCAATTACTGCAATTCATATTATTATTATTATTATTATTATTATTATTATTATTATTATTATTATTATTATCATTATAGACCGTTATGCCTTTCAGCGTTGAGTCTGCAAGCCTCTGTGAATTTACTAAACGTCGCCACAATCTCCTATTTGCAACTAGTGCGGTGGCCTCATTTAGTTCTATACTTCTTAATCGTTAGAAACGAAGTCTAACCATTGTCGTCTTGCTCTCCCTCTACTTCTCTTATCCTCCATAACAGAGTCATTATTCTCCTAGGTAAACTATCCTCATCCATTCGCCTCACATGGCCCCACCACCGAAGCCAGTTTATGGGTACGGCTTCATGCATCGAGTTCATTCCCAACTTAGCCTCTATCTTCCAATTCCGAGTACCCTCCTGCCATTGTTCCCACCTGTTTGTACCAGTAATCATTCTCGCTACTTTCATGTCCGTTACTTCTAACTTATGATAAGATATCCTGAGTCCAACCAGCTTTCGTTCCCGTAAAGCAAAATTGGTCTGAAAACAGACCGATCTAAAAATAGTTTCGTCCGCGAACTGACTTCCTTCTTACAGATTATTATTATTATTATTATTATTATTATTATTATTATTATTATTATTATTATTATTATATCAGTTAATTTTGTACTTATAATTATACTGTAGTTCTCGTCACGTAAGGCTATACCAACGACATGAAAGATATACACTGCTAAACATACTCGTTACAGCGCCCCTGGTTGAAGCACAACGAACTAACGTTTGCCTGTAACTGTCATGGCGGCTGCCACTTCTTGGTCTTGGCAGTTAGCCCTTATCAGTTCAATGAGTTGATGAGATTATATGTTATTGCAAATTAAAGATTTATTTAAAAATAAACATGACATTTTCAAACATGCTTAATATTGCATTGATGTTATAATGAAATAAGCGTAGTGAATATGGTGAGCATTTGTTTGGTTAAAACAAGAATTACGTATGTAGAAAGATGGATAATTCGGCGTCATGCACTAACAATAAAGTCATTCACTACAGAAAGACAATCATGTTATACGTACAGCAGTTCATTGAGGAATTCACACGCGTGGAGAAAGATACCACTGCATTTTCATGACATACCTTCAGTGTAATTCTGGTATAATGTTTGAATTTTGCTTCTTGGTCTGGTTTGTTATGTTTTATGCTTTCTGATACTTATGGCTTTCTAAGAACATGCAGCACATATGTCCGTTGGTTGCGGTGTGTAAAATATCTCTACGGCATCCTCTGCCTGTCATAAGGGGCCACTAAATGGGGTAAGCCCAGATTCTAAAGTTGAGACCACCGGACCCCTGGTTGAGTGTAGCATTCCTATCACATACGGTATCCTACCAGCTTTACCACTTTAATACTTCTACCGGACCTCTCTTGGTCAAACCTCACCTGACTTCATTCTACTGAATTCATAGCTTACATTTATTTATTTATTTATTTATTTATTTATTTATTTATTTATTTTTATTCGTACTCCATCACACAACATCATCTCCAGATCCTTTCTATGGCAGATTCAGAGGAAATAAGCATATGTTTTGCCTTCAAGTGTCATGGCTGCCAGTGGTTCAAGTAAGATTAGCAGTCTATATTTTTAATGTCTTTGGGCTATACACTAAAAGGCAAATATCGCCGCCCTATTTTTTTTTTTCAATGGCTCATCATTGCTGCCAACATGACTAGTTACATATTGAAATCACGAGACATAGCCATCTACAAAGTAACCTTAATGCAAGTATCAGTAAGGAGATTCCCTTACCCAAGTAAATGATAAATAAATGATCAATCTAGCTATAAGTTCTTCTCTTCGTTTTACGTTCAACAATTTTTCTCGTTTCTTTAGCCTTTATTTTTTGTTTTTGTATGTTGTGTCTCTAATTATGTTAGTTTTTAATTTTTTCCTCTATATTTATCGTTAGATGTTTTTCGTCATTATTCTTCCACTTTTCTTTATGCTTGCCTTGTGCTACTGTATTGTAAATATGTATTTCATTGCGGAACTCTGTAATTCGGCTTCTCGCTGTTTTGGTTTCCCAAATAAATAAATAAGTAGGTTTTCAAGCTTAATGAGAAATTAATGTTATAAATATATTTCTGCCTTTATTCTGATATACACATTACTATAACCGTATTCTTCGGTGTTGCCTTGTGTAAATAATTCAGCTCCCTTCTTGAAATTTGCTATTACTTGTCGGACTTAGGCGAAACCACGCTGTAAAAATACACACAAGCAAATATATTACATGTGCATATGCCGTAAGTCAATAAGAATACACAAAGGCTAAGTCTGCAAACCGTACCAAAGTCGTGACAAGACAAGGTTAGGTTGATAACGAAATTTCCTCTCATTTCAACTGTAATGTTGCTTTCCTTTTCTTGCAGATTTTTCTTTTTCTTAGACATCCTAATCGAATTCTATACGTAAGTATTGGATGAAATAAGGCCATAATTCATAAAATGCTGCGTTCGTCATTTCACACCATCTGTGTTATTAAATGCCACAATTCTACATTGTTTTGCTATTTACGTCGCACCGACACAGATAGGTTTTACAGCGACGATGGGATTGGAAAGGCCTATAAATGGGAAGGAAGCGGCTGTGGCCTTAATTAAGGCCTGGTGTGAAAATGGGAAACCACGGAAAACCATCTTCAGGGCTGCCGACAGTGAGGTTCGAATCCACTATCACCCGAATGCAAGCTCACAGCTGCGCGCCCCTAACCGCACGGCCAACTCGTCCGGTACAATTCTACTTACCTGGTGTTACCCAAACAGATTTACAATCCCACAGAAAAAGAAAACATGCTTTAATTAAACCCGCAAACGTAACACTTGATTTTAACAATACGGTAGTGGCAATACGTAGTTCTCGGAAGTCTCGAAATAAACCATGACTAGTGCCAACGTGCCAGATTAACAGTACCTGTAAGACTGTCGTATCGGCAAGTAGGGTCCCTAAACTGTATGGTTAGCGACACTGAATCGAACCCAACAGGTAGAAAATAACTATAAATCACTACCCTCAATATTAACAGGAGAGAAAGAGTAAGGTTGTGCCCTTAGTGTATAGGCTTACGTGCCAGGGGGTATAGGCCTACGTATGTATGTCGGTCAGTTTCAGAGTTATTATTTTTCCATTATGATTTATAAATTTTTGGACTTGCTAACGAGGAAATGAACCCACGTCCTTCCGGATAAGCTGAGTACACTTCCGTTAGGGTAGACCCTAATTTGGCACATAAAGGTCAAATATTTTTCTCTGCACCAAAATATTCGCTCCCTAAATGAAAAAAGTCTAAAGTAGAAGTTGAGAACGCAGACTCTCTTCGTGGAGGTCGAATTGTACATGTATCCGAGTTGCATACAAAAACATCCTGATCCATCCCGGATATCTTTCAATACCAGACAACACAGCTGCGGCCGGTAGCGAAATGCATGATAGATCCCGTAAAGCTTATGTAATGCTACAAGAGAATTCTTTCACAGATCACGTACTTCTCGTGAAACTTTCAGCACATTCTCTAGTGATGGTCAGAAGAATCCTGCGATTACAGATTCTGTTTGCATGTCCACGGATGACTCAGATGGGAGCGTGTGGTATTATAGTATTTAGGGAAGATAGGTGAACAGAAAGCGATATATTTACAAATAATGTCTCATGGCGGATGTAGCTGCCGTTAGAATACAGCTATGACTCACGAAGCCTAACAGTCACTAACAGATATGATTTCTTAAGACATTATTATGGCCACAAAAAGTATAAAGCTTAGTCATATTCTGAATATTTTTTTAAAAAATCATATTTTATTTAGTTTAAGAGAAATAATAATAATAATAATAATAATAATAATAATAATAATAATAATAATAATAATAATAATAATAATAGCCTAATGTTATCTAGATAGGAATCCTCTAAAGACTAAATTCAGCAAAATTAATCAAGTTAATAAGTTCAAGTACTCAGGAGAAGTAATTCAGCCATCAGACGTGAATCGTGAAGCAAATAAGAAGAGTATCTCAAAATTACAGTAGGTCTATAGACTTACCTGGAACAGTAAAAACAAAAACAAAAAATCAATATCGGGGAACGCAAAATTAAGACATTACAACTCAGTTATCAAACCTGAAGCACTACACGCCTCAGAAACCGTGATTATTGGAGGCAGATCACTTTTTGTTTTTTTGCTTGTGGCTTTACGTCGCACAGACACGGATAGGTCTTATGACGAGGACGGGATAGGAAAGGCCTATGAATGGCAAGGAAGCGGCCGTGGCCTTAATTGAGGTACAGCCACAGCATTTGCCTGGTGTGAAAATGGGAAACCACGGAAAACCATCTTCAGGGCTGCCGACAGTGGGATTCGAACCCACTATCTCACGGACGCAGATCACTTATTAATAGTGAAAGGATTTTAAAGTACAGCTATTTTCATACAGATAAGTCAATATATGTATGTGGAAACATGAAATGAAGCGAAATAAATACAGTTTGTTGCACCTTCTTTTGCACCTTTTTGTAAGGTTACTATATTTTGCCACCTTTTCCCTTCTATTTCATGTTTCAGCATCTTTTCACCCCATGTTTATCTGCCTTTTTAATAGATTAGACATTTTTTCGTTTCTTGAACAGATTTTTAACATTTTGTTTGATCAGGACTCAATAGTAGTCAATAAATAAGTATTAAAATATAATTCATGGAAAGCACCAGTAATTTATATCCCACCAACAATGGCCAACCTCAGCAAGAATGGCCAATCTGTAGCTGTGAAGTAAAATTAAAATTTAAACAATGATGTTGCAACAGTTTAAACTAATTTCAGTTAGTAGTGGCATGAATTTAACGGTGTACTGTGTAATCTCTTGCTGGCCGTGTTAGTGTTTTACTAATCAGGACCAGAGCGTATATTTCACAACACAAAATCATGTCGAAGGTTAAGAAGGAGGTATGGAGGAGGAACAGTTAGGGCCAGCCCCGATAGATTTGCTAAAGACAAATTCGAATTAAATTTGAAAAATAATCCACATGTGGAAACCTTTGCAACTTCGATTGAACTCCCTTTACGAGTGCTGACAAGATATAATCCACTGGTTTCTGTAGATGTCGAGGGAAGTTTCTCGCTATATAAGGATCTACTAAGTTCAAAGCACCAGCAACTTTGAAATATTGTGTGTAATCCAATATAACCTGTTGGATAATTAGTAGAACCGAGTAAATGTGTTAAATGAAGTTCATGTCTTCGGTTTAAACCTTAATAAAATGATTTCATCAACACCTTTTTTGCATGTATTTTCAGAACCATTTTTGTCCCTTTTCTGACCACACTTTCTTTGCACCTTAAAATCCCTTCCCTACTTATTAGACAGAGAAACAGGAGGGGAAAATATTGAGGAAAATCTTTGGTCCAGTCTACTAAGACAAAATCTGGATGAAATGGAAGTCTCGGGAGCTTTATCAGCAACCTGAAAAATCACCGACACCATCAGGAAATGGCGATTTATTTAAGTTCATGGCCACATTCTCAGAATGAACAATGACAGGCTAACCAAAAGGATTCTCAACCTTGCTCTTTCAATGAAAGCCAAGAACAACTGGCTTAGTGAAATAGAAAAAGACCTTCGGGAAATTGGCATCTCACAGGAAATTGTTCAAGATCGACTCCAGTTCAAAAAAAAACAGTCAACAACCATCATTTGGCTGAGAAAATCGTTACCTGGACTAACGGAGGAAAATGTTCAGTGCCCAGATGAAGAGATTTTGGGAGAAGAAAATACAAACATCAGCTAAATAAGTTCTATTGCGCTCCACAGATGGGCATAACGCTGTAATAATAATAATAATAATAATAATAATAATAATAATAATAATAATAATAATAATAGATTAAAACAGAGTGTGTGTATGCTAGTGAATGCCTCCGAATGACAGGAATGTCGGGACTAAAGGAAGCCGAGAAATTTGAGGGAAGGATCCTCCGCAAGATAATGAATGGGCCCAAAAATAGTGGATGGCCACTAGTACAGGTGTCGAGAAAGAATTGTACCAAGAAAGCGAAAGATTGATTGAGTTAATGAAGAAAAGAAGACACATTTTTTATGGACATCTGTTCAGAATGGACGACAAGACGCTGAGAAAACAGATTTTTTAAAACACTTGACAGTAGACCTAAAGTTTCCGACACATGGCTCAGGGAGGTAAGAAAGGATCTTGAGCAGTCTGGATTAAATCAGGAAGATATCCTAAAAAGGTATCGATCAGTGATCGACAGCTTCAGAGGCTCCCATGATGAGCAGCAAATTAATAGGGGATGGGCAGAGGAAAGAATACAGTCTGCCAGAGAAAGAAGGCAAAGATTTTGAGTTGCAAAGAAGGCTTCCAGTAATGTGTGATTGTTGCTTAACGTGGTCTCCAAAGGCCGTGAAAGAATATAATAATAATAATAATAATAATAATAATAATAATAATAATGACCACCATATCATCGTATAGCCAAGAGGAGTGGCCACGCGTGTTAATGAGCTACGGTTATAAAGCCAAGCTCTGTATTCGCGAGACGAGCGGGTTCAAATACTGCTGTCGGCTGGCCTGAGAATGGTTTTCTCTGGTTTCCCATGTTCACTTCCAGTCCGGTTCCTATTCAAAGAGTCTCTATCATTCATTTCATCTTCATTAGCTCCTCAACCGTCCGGTTTCTTGGTTAAATGGTCACCGTAGTGGCCGGTTTATCCCCGTGTTCGACTCCCGGTTCGATCGAGGATTTTAATCTTAAATGGTTAACTCCCTTGGCTCAGGGCTGGGTGTTTGTACCGTCCTCAACATTCCTGCAATTCATACACCACACACCGAACCTTGCTTGATGATGCTTGTTGTTTAAAGGGGCCTAACATCGAAGGTCATCGGCCCACACACCGAACCATCCTCCACAACAATGACACGCAGTTTTCTATGCTTGGCAGAAGCAGCTCACCCAAGTCGGAGCGTCTGCCTTACAGGGGTTGCACCAAGCTAACAATAGCCACACGAAATTAGTATAGCTCGTCAAATGAGAATGGCGTCAGGAAGGGCTGTAAAGACATACCTACCATATAATTTCATCTCACCTCATCGCCGTGTCAGGAAACGGGACTAAGTAGTAATCATACAACAACAACAACAACAGTAATAATAATAATAATAATAATAATAATTAATAATAATGGCCTCAACTAACTTGCGCAGGTATTTTCATGCGACGCCATTTAGGATGGCTGCGAGTCAATTTCGATTTCGTTTTAATCCACCAGATGGCAGAGGAACAGATCCCTTTCAGACCACCTATGGTCAAGTTTTAATTTTGCCGGGTCAACACTAAATTTTACATGCCGACATTGTACGACATGGAGTGACGAATTAACTTATGTACATCCTTCAAAAATCCGACTACCACTGCCGTGTAGATAATCCCCTCTGCTGGAAATGTATCTCACGTATAATAGAATTATTAAATCGAAACTCTACATTTCTAGTGATTCATTGAAGCAATACGTAAAGGAGTAACAGCGCATTTTTAACATGTATTGCTCTAAAAATAGTACACCATATCTTTTATTTAATACACTGTACATACACCCTTCAGTCATATATAACCTGGAAGTGTGTTAAATTACGTTTTATCTTTTTTATTATCTAATATTTGAAGTATTATATCCGCTCGAATTTATGATGCATTGACTCTCAAATTACTAATATAGCGTTTGGGTTGTAACATACACTTTGTACATAGTTTCCGTTTATGATTTATTTATATTATTTTTGTATAGTCCCTCATAAAATAGAATGAGTACGTGGTATTGTATGTTCCTCGCATCTGATATTTTATCGGTCTTCTCTTCAATTATTATAAAAAATATAACTCACCTCACATGCAGATAAAAACCCTGTGGATAATCACAATAAAATCACATGTATAGGTTCAATCATTTCTGAGAAATGTTTACCTGCGAGGAACCTAGGCCTACACAATACCATGCGCGACATGAATATGGTTGCTGGTCATCCGAAAATTTGTGTAACATAACACGACAAAATGATGCGTGACGGAAGTGACGTCACGTTAGTCGTTGCCGTAGGCCTTGGTCGCCAAAGATGCTGCGACTGTGGATTTGTATGAATAGTGTGTGTTGAAATAGAATGTGTACCGTCAGTGACGGTACATTAGTCGTTACCGTAGGCCTTGCTCGCCACAAATGCTGCGGCTACAAGTTCTGGTCCTTTGACGAAGAGGTGCAGTTCTTGATATAATATTGAGTTTCATTTATTGAAAAACATATTCATAAGCATTAACTTTTTGCAAAGGGTAACGTTTCTTTTTAACGAATACTTACGTTCCTCGAGAACGGGTACATGGAAATAAACATTTTAAGACGCTTTGATCTGGTCGAGAATCGAAACTAGGAACTGCCGGGAAAAAGCAGATTTGGCCTCCGGCACTCCAAATATGGAAACAGAGAAATCTAAGTAGACAGATTAGACTGCCGTAAGTCTTTTTTTTAATAGTGGTTTAACGTCACACTACCACAGTGAAGGTTTTCGGCGACGCAAGAATGGGAAAGTGTTAGGATTGGGAAGGAAGCGGCTGTGGTCTCAATGTACAGCCCCAGCATTTGTGTGGTGTGAAAATGGGAAACCACGGAAAACCATCTTCAAGGCTGCCGACGATAGGATTCGAACCCACGATTTCCTGAATGCAAGCTCACAGCTAAGCAACCTTAACCGCACGGCCGACTCAGTAAGACTTCTTTCTGGGTGGTTAGAATGCCGACAGATAGATATAGGCCTAACTGGACAATTTGCGTGCCATGGAATTCTTAAAGTTAATAAACAGGAATTTTTCCGTCTTCAAACAAATTTCAACCTTGGGTGGGATCGAACCAGTGCTTTTGGGCTTCAAAGAGCGAGTTCATTAATTACACGATTACTGTATCCGCCATGGTGGTGGTAACTGTCACTTTCCAAACACTGGGTATTACGGATGGTTCATCCCTCTCGGGACCGAAATTAGCAGTATTCTTGTTTTCACTCATGTGAACGATAGCGAAGTTCAGCTGGATGATCACAGAGTCAAGTGGCTATATTCAGCACTGCACTAAACACAGATGAATGATCACAACCACTGCAGAGTGAGAACAAATGTATGATGCTAACTGATAATAACTGCCTTCATCCAATATTTTAGCTGTTTAAATAAGTTTGCTTTAGAAGGTCATCAATATGGTTACAGTTCAGCAAATGTCTGCCCTTTAGCATTCGAGTCACTAAAAAGCCGTATCCTTTAGCTATGATGATGGTGATGATAATGATGGAATGGAACAACTTGGAAGAAAACGCTCTTTTTTACGTAGCAACAGTGACTGATATCCTTGTTCAACTCACACAAGGGAGATTACGTAAAACACTCACCAGGTCCCGATAGACCTATCAGAAGAGAAGTGAGCGTTTAGGACTAGATCAAATAAGATAAGGAGCTGACAACCAGGAAGAAGAAGTTAACAAAAACTACATTATGAAAGGCACTCAATTCCTCCACCTTTTCGCCGGAGCCTAGTTGAAAGTAAGTCGCATAGCCGAATGAGGCGTTGGCCCGCTCGGTTACAATCTGAAATACAGGTTCTGCAACATGTCGCACACTCCCTCACAATCTAGCAAGTATAATTTCTTCATTCACAGAGCACACTCCAATTTAGAACGGCTTAATAACAGCTTTCAGTACAGCAAAAAATTGAGCGCAAGTGCTTCAATGAATCACCGTTTCACTTATCTCTTTCTCTAGAATGTTTCTTTTTCTTTTTTTAAAGTAACGAAGACCAGTCATAGAGCTATAGAGCTACTTAATAATAATAATAATAATAATAATAATAATAATAATAATAATAATAATAATAATAATAATAATAATAATAATAATAATGTTTGTTAGTGGTTTAAGGTAGCACTAACACATCGAAAGTTTTCATCGACGCAAGGATGGGAAAGGGCTAGGATTGTGAAGGTAGTGGCCATGGCCTTAATTACGGTACAACCGCAGCATTTGTCTGGCATAAAAATAGGGAACCATGGAAAATCATCTTCATGGTTGCCCATGGTGGGATTCGAGTCCATCTCCCGAATGAAAGCTCACAGTTACGTATATTAATAATAATAATAATAATAATAATAATAATAATAATAATAATAATAATAATGACGCGTATGTGGTGAAGCTTGGAGCTATTCATTTTGTACAGTGTGCATAAGGAACGCTCGCGCTATCTATGGAGCAAACGAGATTTCAAAGTACGTACGGGCAGTGGTGTTGTGGGAGGAATGTAAGACACAGTAATAAGCCCCTTGAGAGGGGAGGGGAAGTTTTAATTGGAGGTCGTGTATTTAGGAAGTAGTTAAAATCGTTCATTAGTTTCAAGTTTAGGCGATGATGAGGTGACAACCCCACATTTCCATATCTCAAGAGACAGGAACAATGGATTAATGAATGAAAGACTGAACGAATGAATGAAAACTGATTACGTCGGTGTTGTAGTTAGCATTTTCTGAAGGGGGCAAGAGGTTAGAGATGATGTCAGCAACTAATATGATACTCTGCATAGTCTTTCCGGACTGAAATTCAGCATTTCTGTGATGTTCCTCCACAATCAGTGGTCGAAAGCGTTTTAACAGCGAGGTTTTTGTTTTATTAATGAAAGAAAAAGTTATTTAAATTAGATAAACATGTCTATGTCGTAACCTTCTTATATAAGCGATACATTCACATAGGCTATTTTAATTACAACATATTGAAGTGATTATGGTAATATATCCATAATAATATATGTAATCAGCTAGTTAGGTGAGTAATTGAATCAGAGGAAATAATAATTTTACATACAAATGGTACATCTTCGCCATTAGTGAAATCCCCTCCATAATCTGTTTCAAGTTAATTATATAAGACTTAGAGACTATCAAAATTAACTCCAAATTAGCACGGTTATTTTTGTATAACGTGATAGCCGGACTTGATTGTACTGGCTGAAATTGATAGTGCTATTTCTGCAATTCACACAGCCACATGCACATCACCGAGTTTGTAACTCACCACAATCTTTGAACTTCGGTGAAATATTTGCTAGCAACCCACGATATAAATAGACAAACAAGCGTGTAGTTTTACAGGGGATGCCTAGTCGAGGCGTGCTCGGTTTACCTGAAAGGGCGTGCGATACATTAACCGCCAGGAATTCGAAGAATTAAGAAATAATATTTGCAATTCTGGAGACACACACTGCTCTGAGGTTCACTCAACCTGCACCAAAAATGAGTCCCAGGTCATTTCCTGGGAGATAACCACTCTATTCTACTTAGAACCGACGTTACGAATAATGGAAGCCACTACCATCCACTCCGTAAAATACTTTCATGACTTGTGAGGCTTGTAGTTTTACGTAGCTGTTGGTATCTCATCTCAATCATAGTATTCATAGTCACGGAACCTCCAGTTTTACGTGGAATCCAAACCATAGGGAACTGTAACCCTAGCAACAGTGCAGGCTGTACCTAATATAAAAAGTGTGGATGGAAGGCCAGACAATGTTACCTATCAAGCGTGCAGGCTATGTCTTACGGCTGGCGGTCATCCGAAATTAGCAGCCGTTGATGGATGGCCATGACCAAGAGACATATTTATGATCACGTGATTTTCGCAAAGGGAAAAGCGTTTTCTTGTTGTTTTTTTTCCCCAGTGGTTCAACGTCGCACTGACACACTGGAGGTTTTCGGCAACGTAAGAATGGAAAAGGGCTACTATTGGGAAGGAAGCGGCCGTGGCCTTAATTAACGTAGAGCCCCAGCAGTTGAAAATACGAAAGTACGGAAAAGCATCTTCAGGGCTACCGACGGTGGGATTCGAAACAACCGTCTCCTGATTGTTTCATGATAAGCCTCGAAACTCATAGCGAGTAGCGTGGACGGAAGAGGTGGGGGCAATAGCGCTGTGTTCTTTAGGAAGTTATGGTCATGTATGCACTGTGTCTTGCAGAATTAAAGAACAAGTTTTATGAGCAATAGACAACTTCATGAGGGTCCGTGCGTTATCTGGTGCCGAGTGAGTTTTAACGTTGCGTGTTTATGAGGGGGGAGAGAGTTGCTCGATATATGACAAAAACAGTGCGAGGTGTTTACTGTGCAGTAGCGGGTGTGACGTCACGAGTTACGTCGGCAGTGAGCACCATCGATCTGCCAGCACGGCAGCTCCTGCGTCATCTGGGTAGCAGCCGTCCTGAAAAAATCAGCCCACTCACCTAGGAGAACCACTCCTCTACCGCTAAGTGCTGCACGAGCTCCCGGAACACCTGCGCCGGCAAACTCACTTCCAGATTAACCTGCCAGAGCGGGGCTACATGAATTCAGAAGAAATGAGATACAGCGCACGATACAGATAAACTCTGTGTTGAAACTGCTCAACTCGATCATTTCGATCCCTAGTTCCATTTCTCTAGTCAGTAGCGAATTGAGCCCGCAGTATATGGATATGGCAGAAGTTCAGGAAGTGTTTCAGTTCACGGCGTCCTTGTTAAATGACGGTAGTCGTACGGCGTCCTAGATCAAGCCATGACTAATAAATACAACATGTCAGTGAGTTTAGGCAAGTTTGATTTAAAAACAATTACTGAAACACACATTTTACGCTAGAAAAAATGTAATAAACAACTGCGCTCTTGAAAAAATTCAACTACATGAATTTCGGCGTGGATGTGCCTGTTTATTGCGGTCCATTTTCTTGAAATCTGGGAATCCATAACTCTCTTCATATTAGAATGATATTTACGCTTCTTTACACTATGCAGAGTGGTTGCCCGGCCTTCGTAGTGGCCTTCGGTTAATAAGGCTCCAGGTTCGATTCCTGGTCGATTTGATTCCTGGTTTGGTCGAAGATGTTAGCCGCGTCTGATTATTCCTCTTCCATCCTATCGTCGCCGTTAAGACCTATCCGTGTCGGTGCGACGTAAAACAAAAAACCATTGTAAAAAAATGTTACTCCTCTTCCTCGACAGTTTAGTGTTTGTGATCGTCATAATCACATCACACTACCAAAATCTTCCAAAAAAGAAAACTGAGTAGTGAATACATTCCTCCACGTAGGGCTGAGATCAGGAGGGACAACCGATTATAACGCAGGGCAAAATCCCCATGTAGCACAGTTCCACGACCACACTAGGGTGTGGTGTGGGCAAAGCGGCGGAATAAGAATAAGAGATCGCCGAACAATGATCCGTCTCCCTCCCATCTGGTAAAGAGGAACGTCGAAATTCACACATTGTCCTGAAACCAAATTTAGTAGTACAGTATTACTATATTTGTCGGTGGTTACGGAACGTATTTCTACTTATCGTTAGAAATAAAATCATTGCTTTTTCCTTGTTGGACCCAGCTAAATCGGTTCTCAAAAATGGTGGTGGTGGTGGTGGTGATTGTTGTTTCAAGGAGCAAATCTTCCATCTTGGGGCATCCAATTAATTTTTTTAAAATCAAACTGTAGTTGAACCGAGCATTTAAATCCGACAGGAAGAAAAAAATAACATATTTACATAGTTCTAATAAAAATCAAAACGTAACGCATGGTGCCAGAAATTTAACTGTCTTTAATGAGCCTACTCTCGTTCGACTCCTTGTCTGAATGAGCAGCGTTAAGGCCTTCGGTTCAGAGGGTCCCGGGGATTTTAATCACGTCTGATTAATTCTGTTGGCTCGGCGACTGGTTGTTGTGTTTTTCCCAAACACTCTCCTTTCAATATTCAGACAACACACAACACTAGCCACCACCATAGGAACACGCAACAGTGATTTTTACATCCTTCCACTTAGGGTTGGCATCAGGAAGGGCATCTGGCCGTGAGACAGGGCCAAATCCACATATGCGACACAGTTCGCACCCGCGACCCCACAGATGTGGCAAAAGAGGTAGGTGGTAGTAGAATAATAATAAGAATGAGCCCACTCTCACCCCTAAAGCGAATTACGAGATCAGGAAATAGCTGACTGACGTCACATACTTCACATCAAGACGGTCGCGGATTGCATCTCGGCCGATTTATGAGAGATTTATGAAATGAAAAGGCATGTTCCTCTGGCTCGGATTCCGCGTAGAACTGGAGGTCCCGTGGATATGATCACGTTGGTTACAGTCACGTTAAACCGACCGAATAGGTCAGTATTCAGCTGTAGTGCCGATGTCTAAGGAAGGCATTCATTATACAACAGTGGAATGACACCCGAATTGCTAATCTGAATTATTCTACCTTGGGATGATGACAACACTTCCCATCTGGTACTCTCCTGGCACTGACTCAAAGGCCCTCTCTCTTTTGGCACGTGGCTAAGTGTCGAGCTATCCCTTTCACATCTGGCCTGACCTCCTGGACATGATCGATAACGTGCAAGAAGTGGAACTGTCAGTTTCGAGGTATCGTATTTCGTTCAGCTGGCAATCTTACGGCTGGAACCTTCTATTACCGCACTACGTGCGACG
Organism: Anabrus simplex; assembly: GCF_040414725.1. Classification (NCBI taxonomy): domain Eukaryota; kingdom Metazoa; phylum Arthropoda; class Insecta; order Orthoptera; family Tettigoniidae; genus Anabrus; species Anabrus simplex. Next base: position 676,790,613 of record NC_090265.1, read on the forward strand.
AGATGGAAGTGCTTTGTAAAGGCCGGCGATGGTCAGAGAGAGCGTAAACAAACAGCGAAAGGCAAGTCACAGCGCTCCTTAAAACGACTTTAGGGCAGCCAAGACGACTGCTCAGTTCAATGGCCAATAAACATCGGAGTGACAAGTTTGTCAGCCTGACGACACTGTCAGTCGTATTGCTCGGAAGTCGGAATTCACATCACGACCTCTCATACTGGACATTTACTTAAATTTACTCACGAAGCTGAGTGCATCACGTTCCACCCTCCGAAACATCAAGGACTCACTACTTATGAGCGCGGTCTATAGATCACGGTGTTCTAGCCGAATAGTATTATTGTTTTTTATTTCCCACTCACTACTTTCTAACGGATTTTTTCCGGAGAAGCCAAGGTGCCGGAATTTTGTCCCGCACGAGTTCTTTTACGTGCCAGTAAATCTACCAACACGAGGGCATAGCGAGACACGATCAAACCCGCCAACGTGAACTCAGAAGCCCAGCGCTCGACCGCCTGAGGTTTTTTTTTTTTTTTTTTTTTTTTTTTTTTTTGCTTTTCGTCGTACCGACACAGATAGGTCTTATGGCGACGATGGGATAGGAAAGACCTAGGAGTGGGAAAGAAGCGGCCGTGGCCTTAATTTAGGTACAGCCCCAGCATTTGCCTGGTGTGAAAATGAGAAACCACGGAAAACCATCTTCAGGGCTGCCGATAGTGGGGCTCGAACCCACTATCTCCTGGATGCAAGCTCAGAGCTTTGCGCCCCTGACCGCACGGCCAACTCGCCCGATCGGTGAGTTTTGGGCGGATTATTATTATTATTATTATTATTATTATTATTATTATTATTATTATTATTATTATTATTATTATTATTATTATTATTAATTTCATCTTTGAAACGTGCCTACAGAAAGTGACTGGTGCGTTACTTTCTCCGTGAAGCTGCTAGAAATATTACGGCGGGAGAAATACGCAAGTAGAATGCAACTGATGCAATGCGGAGTGTGACAGTTGCCTGGGATGCTATTCCTTCATTGACAATCAAGAACAGCTCCATCAAATGGTTGAATTTACCGAGCTCAGAACACTTTAAGCAAGCCTCGGACCTATGGGAGTAATGGAGTCCCACTCCCATTTGACAGGCGAGGGACTCCTTGGAAACAACTTGGCGAACGAAATGGAATTCGATGGGGAGCTATCAATATTAATGGGGCTTATGGAAGAAAGAAGGTAGAACTTGCTGAGTCAGCAAAGAGGATGCATCTGGATATGCTAGGAGTAAGTGATATTCGGGTAAGGGGAGATAAGGAGGAAGAGATAGGGGATTATAAAGTGTACTTGACGGGTGTTAGAAAGGGAAGGGCAGAGTCTGGGGTAGGGCTCTTTATCAGGAATACCATTGCACGCAACATAGTTTCTGTTAGGCACGTAGGTGAGCGAATGATGTGGATAGATTTGTCAGTGGGAGGAATTAGGACAAGAATTGTGTCCGTGTATTCACCATGTGAGGGTGCAGATGAGGATGAAGTTGACAAGTTTTATGAATCATTGAGTGACATCGTGGTCAGGGTCAACAGCAAGGATAGAATAGTGCTAATGGGCGATTTCAATGCGAGAGTTGGGAATAGAACTGAAGGATACGAAAGGGTGATTGGTAAATGTGGGGAAGATATGGAAGCTAATGGGAATGGGAAGCGTTTGCTGGACTTCTGTGCTAGTATGGGTTTAGCTGTTACAAATACATTCTTCAAGCATAAGGCTATTCACCGCTACACATGGGAGGCTAGGGGTACCAGATCCATAATAGACTATATCTTAACAGACTTTGAATTCAGGAAATCTTTTAGGAATGTACGAGTTTTTCGGGGATTTTTCGATGATACAGACCATTATCTGATCTGTAGTGAACTAAGTATCTCTAGGCCTAGGGTAGAGAAAGTGAAATCTGTCTGCAAACGAATAAGGGTAGAAAATCTCCAGGATGAGGAAATTAGACAGAAGTACATGGATATGATTAGTGAGAAGTTTCGAACAGTAGACAGTAAGCAGGTTCAGGATATAGAAAGTGAATGGGTGGCATACAGGGATGCTGTAGTAGAAACAGCAAGGGAATGCCTAGGAACAACTGTGTGTAAAGATGGGAAAAGGCGAACATCTTGGTGGAATGATGAAGTGAGAGCAGCCTGTAAACGTAAAAAGAAGGCTTATCAGAAATGGCTCCAAACAAGGGCCGAGGCAGACAGGGATTTGTACGTAGATGAAAGAAACAGAGCGAAACAAATAGTTGTTGAATCCAAAAAGAAGTCATGGGAAGATTTTGGTAATAACCTGGAAAGGCTAGGTCAAGCAGCAGGGAAACCTTTCTGGACAGTAATAAAGAATCTTAGGAAGGGAGGGAAAAAGGAAATGAACAGTGTTTTGAGTAATTCAGGTGAACTCATAACAGATCCCAGGGAATCACTGGAGAGGTGGAGGGAATATTTTGAACATCTTCTCAATGTAAAAGGAAATCATCATGGTGGTGTTGCAAGCAGTCAAGCTCATGGGGAGGAGGAAAATGATGTTGGTGAAATTATGCTTGAGGAAGTGGAAAGGATAGTAAATAAACTCCATTGTCATAAGGCAGCGGGAATAGATGAAATTAGACCTGAAATGGTGAAGTATAGTGGGAAGGCAGGGATGAAATGGCTTCATAGAGTAGTAAAATTAGCGTGGAGTGTTGGTAAGGTACCTTCAGATTGGACAAAAGCAGTAATTGCACCTATCTATAAGCAAGGGAACAGGAAGGATTGCAACAACTATCGAGGTATCTCATTGATTAGTATACCAGGCAAAGTATTCACAGGCATCTTGGAAGGGAGGGTGCGATCAGTCGTTGAGAGGAAGTTGGATGAAAACCAGTGTGGTTTCAGACCACAGAGAGGCTGTCAGGATCAGATTTTCAGTATGCGCCAGGTAATTGAAAAATGCTACGAGAAGAATAGGCAGTTGTGTTTATGTTTCGTAGATCTAGAGAAAGCATATGACAGGGTACCGAGGGAAAAGATGTTCGCTATACTGGGGGACTATGGAATTAAAGGTAGATTATTAAAATCAATCAAAGACATTTACGTTGACAATTGGGCTTCAGTGAGAATTGATGGTAGAATGAGTTCTTGGTTCAGGGTACTTACAGGAGTTAGACAAGGCTGTAATCTTTCACCTTTGCTGTTTGTAGTTTACATGGATCATATGCTGAAAGGTATAAAATGGCAGGGAGGGATTCAGTTAGGTGGAAATGTAGTAAGCAGCCTGGCCTATGCTGACGACTTGGTCTTAATGGCAGGCTGTGCCGAAAGCCTGCAGTCTAACATCTTGGAACTTGAAAATAGGTGCAATGAGTATGGTATGAAAATTAGCCTCTCGAAGACTAAATTGATGTCAGTAGGTAAGAAATTCAACAGAATTGAATGTCAGATTGGCGATACAAAGCTAGAACAGGTCGATAATTTCAAGTATTTAGGTTGTGTGTTCTCCCAGGATGGTAATATAGTAAGTGAGATTGAATCAAGGTGTAGTAAAGCTAATGCAGTGAGCTCGCAGTTGCGATCAGCAGTATTCTGTAAGAAGGAAGTCAGCTCCCAGACAAAACTATCTTTACATCGGTCTGTTTTCAGACCAACTTTGCTTTACGGGAGCGAAAGCTGGGTGGACTCAGGATATCTTATTCATAAGTTAGAAGTAACAGACATGAAAGTAGCAAGAATGATTGCTGGTACAAACAGGTGGGAACAATGGCAGGAGGGTACTCGGAATGAGGAGATAAAGGCTAATTTAGGAATGAACTCGATGGATGAAGCTGTACGCATAAACCGGCTTCGGTGGTGGGGTCATGTGAGGCGAATGGAGGAGGATAGGTTACCTAGGAGAATAATGGACTCTGTTATGGAGGGTAAGAGAAGTAGAGGGAGACCAAGACGACGATGGTTAGACTCTGTTTCTAACGATTTAAAGATAAGAGGTATAGAACTAAATGAGGCCACAACAGTAGTTGCAAATCGAGGATTGTGGCGACGTTTAGTAAATTCTCAGAGGCTTGCAGACTGAACGCTGAAAGGCATAACAGTCTATAATGATAATGTATGTATGTATGTTATTATTATTATTATTATTATTATTATTATTATTATTATTATTATTAATAATAATACGGGGCATGATATTCGATTACAATACATGAAAATTGTGTCACAGCGGCCTTTGTGACATGCTAACGCTAATGTAACTGAGCTGTTTCGTTCACATCTGTAATAAATACAATGAGATGATGATTTTTAGCCGTTTGAAAACATGAATTTAGCATTTTGACCGATACTCTCATAATTTAGCGGTTTATGCCTTGTTTTGAAGAAAACTGTCCAACGTGAGTTAATTCTGATAAAAAGGTATGTCCTTTAATAATATTAATGTGAAATTAAAATCGCATTTGCATATAATAATAATAATTTCGTTTCGCTATTTCTAGCCGAGTGCAGCCCTTGTAAGGCAGGGTGGGCAGCATCTGCCATGTATAGGTAACTGCGTGTTATTTTGGTGGAGGATAGTGTTATGTGTACCGAGCTCGATAGCTGCAGTCGCTTAAGTGCGGCCAGTATCCAGTATTCGGGAGATAGTAGGTTTGAACCCCACTGTCGGCAGCCCTGAAAATGGTTTTCCGTGGTTTCCCATTTTCACACCAGGCAAACGCTGGGGCTGTACCTTAATTAAGGCCACGGCCGATTCCTTCCCACTCCTAGCCCTTTCCTGTCCCATCGTCGCCGTAAGACCTATCTGTGTCGGTGCGACGTAAAACAACTAGCAAAAAAAAAGTGTTATGTGCGGTGTGTGAGTTGCAGGGATGTTGGGGACAGCACAAACACCCAGCCCCCGGGCCACTGGAATTAACCCATGAAGGTCAAAATCCCCGACCCGGCCGGGAATCGAGCCTGGGACCCTCTGAACCGAAGGCCAGTACGCTGACCATTCAGCCAACGAGTCGGACATTTGCATATGACTAATAATAAAATAAAGATGCACAATAAAGTGTAATAAAATTGTACATATTTTTAAAACTGATGTAGTCTAAATCATAGCATAGGAAAAAAAGAATAACTTTATATTTCTTGCAGCCAATGGCCAAACTGATGATGCAATAAAACAATAAAATAGTTATATTTCAATGCAGGACGGGGTCAGCGATTCTGAACATCGCTCCTATTTCAGGGAATGTAACGTTTACACATTTTCCCGCCCCTCATGCATACCATGGTTGATGACAATTGTTTTGCACAGTTTGTGATGAAATGCGTGCACAGCTATCCTTGTCATGTATGTCGTAGTTCATAACCTGCTCGCTCCCACCCACGCTTTATCATGGCATGGGTGGCGTAAAAATCGTCCCAGACATAACTTAGGTTTTCCTGGTCGGCGGATGCAGAGTGGGTCTCGGCCCCAGACAGTTTTGCACTCCGACTGGCTCTACCGTGGCTCTACACCTGTGTATTCGGGAGACGGAGAGGGGCTGGTCCCCACTGTCGGCTGTCCTGAGAATGGTTTTCCGTGATTTTTTCCTGCACTAAGGCAAATGCCGGGGCAGTTCCTAGTGTACACCTCTCACCTTCTCCGATGCAAATATCCTGGCCTGAGAGACGGCGCCGCTGTCTACAGGCCCACCTCCCCCTTCAGGGTAGGAATGAAAACATTCAGTAGTAGTAGTAGGTTTTCTTTACATACAACTCTCTTAGGCACTGCTTGCAGGTGTAGGAAGAAACCAAAGACTCGATGGGAAGCTCCTCCACATAAGACTGTTCCCTAGCTTTCTTACGTCACACAAGATTGAGAGTACTTAGAAATGCATAGGACCTTCTCTAGAAATGTAGCCTTGACCGTCTCTATTCACAACAACTGTTTAAGTTTCAAATACAGTCATTCGATTTCCAGTCTGCAACTTGATACAGGTTAAATTTTGAGATCAAGAAGTCTAATGTCACTTTTAAGGGGCAGCTTCTCAAAGTTTCTCGTGCTGTTCATGGTCCGTATTGCTGCATTTATGCGGTCATCTGTATATACTTGGAGAAGATGGCTCCAGAAGTTTGAAGGGTCACACCTAGATTTCGCATTTAGGTCAGCCAAGGGTCCCTACTCAATCGACCCCTCCAGATATCGGGATGAAAGTTGGTGGACAAGAAGCAAATATGCAAAATTCTCAGCAGCTAATTTCGAATAGCTTTTGGAAGAGTCAAATATGTAAATATTTAACAATCACATTATCTACACAGAGTTTTATATTAAACAAATAATAAAATCATAAGACATAAGCGGTTGATAATTTTGAAAATATTGTAACTCCTACTTCTGCTCTAATCTGCTTGTCATATTCATGCCTTGGTCTACTCCTACCGTTCTTACCGAGTACACTTCCCTCAAAATCGATCTCATCTCACCAGTTCGATTCAGTATCTCTTCATTCGTGATTCGATCTACCCATCTCACCTTCAGTATTCTTCTGTAACACCACATTTCAAAAGATTTATCCTCTATCTTTCTGAGCTGGTTATCGTCCATGTTTCACTTCCCTACAATGCCACGATCCAGACGAAAGTCTTCAAAAACATCTTCCTAATTCCTATATCAATGTTCGAAGTGAACAAGTTTATTTTCTTAAGGAAGGCCTTCCTTGGTTCTGCTAATCTGCATTTTATGTCCTCCTTACTTCTGCCATCGTTAGTTATTTTACTACCGAAGTAAAAATATTCATCCCCTTCCTTTAATACTTCATTTCCTAATCTAATATTTCCTGCATCACCTGACTTCATTCGACTGCACTCCGTTACTTTTATTTTGGACTTATTTATTTTCATGTTGTACTCCTCTCCTAAGACTCTATCCATACCATTCAGCATTTTCTCCACATCTTCTGAAGACTCAGACAAAATAAGAATATCATCCGCAAATCTCAGGGTTATGGTTATGTTTACGGTCATGTTTAAAATTACCGGTAGTATTGTTTTTTAATACAAAACTCTGCATACATAACGCGATTATGTTAAATATTCACATATTTGGCACTTCCAAATCAAGACATTCTTCCCCTCCCCTCTCTGAAACTATTCACCATTAGCTTGGTAATTTAATGTACTTCATGTCCACCAACTCTTATCTCTAGTCTAAGGGGGGGGGGGTGATTGTATCGGGTCCCTTGTAAGTTTTTTCACATTTTAGTATAAATTTCATATTTTGTCTCGATTTCAAAAAAAACATTAGAAAGTGGGTTACAGGTCGGGAAAAAATGAAAGTACAACCCTTTATATCACTATTGCAAAAAACCATCACCTCTATAAATATACATATAATGCTCACAAGAAGGGAAGGACTTCAACTGCTGTCTACACGATATCTATCACCCTGAAGGAGAGGGTACCCTTATTAATTACTGGCGCCTCTTCCGTCAGCAGCCGCATAACTTATTCGTGAGTTAGGGTTCCGGAGCGCGGAAAGCACCGCAGCGCTGAATCATTCCTGTCTGCGTGCATTTGTTGCCGCAGCGACCAGTGCTGGACCGGAAGAGACGCTCGATTCATTTTCAAATCGCTCGCTGATGCATTTTGAATTACAACAGAGACCATTAGGGCTGGCTGAGAGGTCATCCAAGAATAAACACGAGACAAACGGGCATGTTCCATCTCACGTGGTTTCCATGTAATTGATATTATACAGTTGTGTTTAAATGCTCACTACAGGATGTTAATGAGCAAGACTGTAATAACCGGTTACGTCAGATGTGTTTGTTGATAAGTGGTGGAAGGAGGAGGACATCCCGGCAAACTCTCGTCCCTTCTTTCAAATGTTTCTCGGGATGGTGGTTGTGGTGATTTTTGTTTTAAGAGGAAGTTCAACTAGGTAATCATCCTCTCCGAAGAAATGAAGTTGAAAATAAATTTTAAATAAAACAAACCTGCCGTAAAGAACTCTCCTAACAATTGTATCTACTGTACTGCCACAACACACCGAACAAATGACTGCGCGATTAGGGGCACGTAGCTTGCATTCGGGAGATAGTGGGTGTGGGTTCGAACCCTACTGTCGGTAGCCCTGAAGATGATTTTCCATGGTTTCCCATTGTCATACCAGACCTTAATTAAAGCCAAAGTTGCTTCCTTTCCACTCCTAGCCCTTTCCTCTCCTATCGCCAACATAAGACCTATCTTGTGTCGGTGCGACGTAAAACAGGTTGTAAACAAAAGAATAATTAATAAAACGCGATTTAAATCCCTAGCACTGCCGGGAATCAAGCTCGGGAACTCTACTATGCCGACCATTCAGCTACGGAGCTGGACAAAATATTCACGTACAAAGGCTGGTATTCACTCGCGCAAAAACTCACCGAATGTAATAGAAAATATTATAATTTTCTGGTTTCCCCGACCTTCAGATATGCTACCTAGTTGATCCATTCACTAAAGCTTCGCAAATGTAACAGTAGTGATTTTCACAACACGGCGTGGCAGTACGTATTATCTCGCAAGTCACAAAAACAAAAAAATTATTACATAATGTCAATTTGCGAGACGAACGCCGTATCGGGAAGTAAAGTCTCTAAACTGTACGGTTCGCGACACTGAAACGAAACCAATAGATAATCAGTATAGGCGATTGGGAATTAGAAGTGGGGTGGGGTGAGAAATACAGACAACAGAAAGTAGCCGGGTTGATGGATATAGCTGGAACTGAACAGAAAAGCTACAAATGGTAAGTTTTTGATGCTCTTTGAGCGAATTTCGACAGAGAGGTAATGGTTGACAGTTTACTAACTTAAGTGCGGCAATAATAGTTTTTTTGAGATTTTGATTCAATACTATACAATAAAACTTTCACCAAAGACACAATACTACACGCGTATTACTATTAAACAGAAGTACGGCGTGATTATAAAATTAAAAAAAAATCGTTTAGTATTTGACTACATACTAAGAAACTAACAGACAATATTAAAGAGACTGCCAGACTGACGAATGCACGCGGCAAGCGGGTGAATCATGCGTCAGTGTCCACGACCTTGGCAAAAAATAACCCATGTTACCCTTCCTCATAGCTTTTGCCAAGTCTCCACTACTTGCTGTACCCAGCTCGATAGCTGCAGTCGCTTAAGTGCGGCCAGTATCCAGTATTCGGAAGATCGTGGGTTCGAACCCCATGTCGGCAGCCCTGAAAATGGTTTTCCGTGGTTTCCCATTTTCACACCAGGCTGTACCTTAATTAAAGCCAGGGCCGCTTCCTTCCCACTCCTAGCCCTTTCCTGTCCCATCGTCGCCATAAGACCTATCTGTGTCGGTGCGACGTAAAGCAACTAGCAAAAAAATAAATAAATAATAACAAAGGAAATATTTAAAACGGTCTAAATTTTAAGATAATTATATTTTCCAGATATTATCCGTGTTCATAAATTCAAAACTGAACAATCGTACAACTCACAAGACTTCATACATTCCAATAAGTCATTCTGATATATCAGCGAGTTCAAGTTATTATGGTATACAAATTTTATCAAATATATAAGCATTTATAAGCATTTTCCTTGTGACAGATACGCTCCAACCTTTGGCATGTATCATCATGCACAAAGATGATGATATTTTTATCAAGCTATTTGAAGCATTCACTGAAAACTTAATGTAAGGCACGACCATCATTCATTCTCTCATGAATGAAACGAGGGGAAGTTTACTCCGCTGTATCCTGAACAAACAAAAGCTGGAGGGGCATAGAGAATAGTAGCCCGGTAACAAAAGCTGACGAGAGCACAACATTTTATAAATCACGTCGCTAACAAAATGGTTTTGGTACACAAAAGAGTCAAGGGTTAACACGTCATAAAGCTATTTATAATAAATGTATTTGTCTAAAATGTCCTACATCACCGGGAGCGAAACACCGGTTCACAAAAAGACTTATTCATTCTACTGCTGATGTAGGCTACTTATTTCAGAACAGGACTGCTGCAAGTAGTGCACCGTGAATGATACTATAGGGACTACCACTGTGGGTGGGAGTGGTATAATACACCAGTTTAATTTAGTTTCGTGTGGCTATTTCTATCCGAGTGCAGGCCGTCTAAGGCAGACCCTCCGCTGAGGGTGGGCGGCATCTGCCATGTGTAGGTAACTGCGTGTTATTGTGGTGGAGGATAGTGTTATGTGTCGTGTGTGAGTTCCAGGGATGTTGGGGACAGCACAAACACCCAGCCCTCGGCCCACTGGAATTAACCAATGAAGGTTAAAATCCCCTGGACACCCGGGACCCTCTGAAGCGAAGGCCAGTACGCTAATCATTCAGCCAACGAGTCGGACAATACATCAGTATATCCACGGTATCTCACAAGAAGCTGAGCCTGGAATTGCTTCAATTTATACCTGACAGCCTCATAACTTTCAACTTTCTTTTTGATATAAATATATGTTACAGCTGGGGGTCATCCGATAATTTGTGGAACGCGACAAAATGGGTGACGGAAGTGACGTCGAGTTAGTCGTTCCATAGGCATTGGTCGCCAAAGATACTGCGGCTGTGGATTTGTATAAATAGTGAGTACTGAAACAGAAAGTGTACCGTCAATGACGTCACAATAGTACAGTAGTTACTGTACGCCTTGCTCGCCAAAGACGCTCTGTGAAATGATGCAAATTAATCGTTTGTTATCAATATTTGAGTATTTTTTACTGAAAGACATAGGCTATTCATGATCATTAGCTTTTCGTAACGGGAAATTTTTTTTTTCCTACTTGTTTAACGTCGCACTAACATACTGAAGGTTTTCGGTGATGCAATGATGGGAAAGGGCTACGATTAGAAAGGTAACGGCCGTGGCGTTAAGGTATAGACGCAGCATGTGCCTGGTGGGAAACTGGGAAACCACGGAAAACCATCTTCAGTGCTGCCGACGATGGATGCGAACCCACTATCTCCCGAACGCAAGCTCACAGCTACGTGACCTCAACCGCGCAGTCACTTGCTCGGTACATCCGACCTCCCTTAATCAACTCCTGTTCTCTTCCAGCCTGATGGTATTAGGTTTGCCAGACCTAGAGATTCTTAAAATTTCGCGCCCTTCGTGCTTTTCCCTTCCTTTCGCCCATACATTCGCTCTTCCAAGAGTCGTCCGGCTCCATGGTTAAATGGTTAACGTGCTGACCTTTGGTCACAGGGGTCTCGGGTTCGATTGCCGGCAGGGTCGGGAATTTTAACCATAATCGGTTAATTTCGCTGGCACGGGGGCTGGGTGTATGTGTCGTCTTCATTATCATTTCATCCTCATCACGACGCGCAGGTCGCCTACGGAGTCAAATCAAAAAAGACCTGCAACTGGCGATCCGAACTTGTCCTCGGACACTCCCGGCACTAAAAGCCATACGCCATTTCATTTTCCAAGGTTCGAACGATTTATTTTCTCTCCTTAGAGTTAAAAATAACAATAACGAACCTCAAGTTACATTTACAGCTTTCAGAGGCGCCGAAGTGCTGGATTTTTCCCCACTTGGGCTTCTACCATCTGAGCCGCTCAACCCTGGCCACCGCCGGCTGCTGGTGATGGCCCCGCTAACCTCGGATTGTTCAGCACCTAGCCACTAACGAGGTCCCCTGACCATGACTTGATAGCGGCTTATTTTCTCACTTGTTATGACGGTCTATTTAAAGCTGATAACTTAATCACGCACACTCCAAAAACTGGTTACTGGTGTTACGTGCCGTGCGGTTTATACGATCCACCTTGCTCAAGGTAGCGTGCCTGTGCAGCAAAAAAACCATTAAGGTTCGTGTAAGAACGAGCGGAAATTACAACCAGCTAATAACAGTTCCGTTGGAAATGCATCCTGTCTCCTCTAAGTTCAGAAATCTAAAGATTGAATCTCTGCGTTGATAGCTGCGCATTCCCCTCCATTCTATCCAGGCTTTTCCCTGTGGGTGGAAGTTTATAAAAAATATGGCCTTCGTGTTAGGACATTTGGCCATCAACAATCTACAATAATTAATATATTACAGCATAAGAGGAAAACACCTAGATAACAAAGTAAAATACATAATAGAATGACCGAAAGGGCCTAGAGAAGAGCGAAAAGAAAAAACTCACTTAAACACTCTTGTTTCTTTAAATTTTTACACCATTTTCCGGCCAAGTATTTTGCTATTGTACTATACAGACCCAGATCTCAGGTTGCCAGTAACAGCTGGGTATGTGTTGGAAAGGGAACCCAAAGGTGCACAAGGGTATCGAACAATTTCGTGCGATAAGATATAGATTGCTCTTGAAGAGAAGCATGTTCACATCTCCTGTGTTTCTCGAAATACACGGGCATTGTGCTGAGTGTAGGACTCCAATCCTGTTGAGGTTAGCGGGGAATGAGGCATGGTTGAATCTCATCCGGAAGATCCTCTAGAGCTAAACCATCTGACGTCTTGATACCAGGTTTTGTGTGGGATAGTTGGCTGAATGGAGGCACAGTAATGACCTCTGTGTTGAGTAGTCCTGTTCCACAGAAGTGTCCATTCAGTGTACGTTTTCCTTCTGATATTTACGTAAAAATCAATGCAAGCGAGGCGTAGTGAACGGAATAAGCCAGTGTGTGCGCCTTGTTTGGCCAGACTGTGGGCCAGATCGTTGTATGGAAGTCCTGGGTGTCCTTTCACCTATAAAAGTGATAAGCACTCTTTTCGAGCGATTTCATGACGGACGATAATTCGAAGGTGTAGGAGTGTGTTCTTATGTTTCTTCGAAGGTCCTCCAATTTCCCGATATCACTTTGAGGATCTGAAATGATGGGTAGAAGTTGTACGACACGTCCACAGTATCCTCTGTCTGTCGAGAAAGATGACTGAAAGGGGAACCGCCGAGCTCGATAGCTGAAGTCGCTTAAGTGCGGCCAGTATCTAGTAATCGGGAGATAGTGGGTTCGAACCCCACTGTCGGAAGCCCTGAAGATGGTTTTCCGTGGTTTCCCATTTTCACACCAGGAAAATGCTGGGGCTGTACCTTAATTAAGGCCACGGCCGCTTCCTTCTCATTCCTAGGCCTTTCCCATCCCATCGTCGCCATAAGACATATCTGTGTCGGTGCGACGTAAAGCAAAAAAAAAAAAAAGGGAACCTCAGGGGTTATTTACTTTTTGTATTTATACGGCCATCTTAGCGCCACGTTAACACAATCCACCTGGCCCCTTCTCTTTGGACTATCGCCAAAGATCCTTAAGTCTTTGGCTTCCTCGCTCTTACGTCAAGATGTTCCGTGGCTTGGCCAGTGACTTTTTGGGTGCAGCCTTCATTCCCGCAACGTTCTTCCTAAATGTTGTTCTGTCCTGTATCTCTTCCTACTTGACGTGCACTTGTGCTAGGTCCTTGTGCACCTGTATAAACCATCCAGGGAGTGATCTCTACTTTTCTTGCAAGAGTATTTTATTGGCCAACCTCTCTTGAATCATCCTTATATGCCCACAAAAGGTCAGTCTCCATTTCCTCATCGTCGTCGTAATTCTTGCGATGGATTTGGAGAGTTCCTGGTTCGACTCAACCGGAAAGTATGCTGGTCATTTTGCGACTTTCTTGGACTGGCAAACCACGGAAAACCGTCTTCAGGGCTGCCGACGATGGATGCGAAACCACTGTCTCCCGAATGCAAGCTCAGTCTTAATTTTACTTTAATGCAGATGGGGTTGGATTTGAATGTGTCAGGGCATAGTCTAAAGGCCACCATCCTCTTTTCCAATTATTATTATTATTATTATTATTATTATTATTATTATTATTATTATTATTATTATTATTATTATTATTATTCTGCGCAAATAGGTCACTTAGGACCACACGGAATCAACATTTGTTGAGCTTTCCTCCTTGCCCAATATTTCTTCATTTTTATCGAATGTTGTAATTTATGTTCCTCTGACCAAGTACGTCGTGTTGGTTTCTTTCCGTCTTCCTCAAATCCCCTAGTGTGAACAATTTTCCTGATTACATTTCTATCCTGCAGATTTAGTGATCCTAATTCAGTGAGGTCTTTCTCTACTTGCTTAATCCATTTTGATCTCATACGTTTCATTTGCAAAGAATTGTGCTACTCATTTTTTCCAAATGGCTTATAAATTGAATTCGTCGCATTCTCATCGTATCATAGCAACGGTCTGAAACACGCCAAAATCAGAGGACGTGTAGAACAGTGGAACCATAATAAGTGTTTTAAATTGCAGAGAGATGGCGTGCACGTAGGCCCAGCAGTGCCCTTCTGTGTGTGACCGGCCAGGGCAGTGTTACGCAACGCTCAGTCAGTGCGGAGCCGTCATACGAAGTGGAAACGTGTTCCAAAGTGCCACTATCCCTCTCCGAGATCAAGGGAGGGAATATCAGCATGTGAGTGTGTTCGAACGGGGCAGAATGATAGGGCTCCGGGAGATGGGTCTGTCGTTCCGTGACATTGCGGCTCGTACAGGGTACGCTGCTTCAACAGTGAGGCGTATGTGGAACTAGTGGAGAGAAGAGGGCCGTACACAGCGCCGACAGGGTACTTACTGGATGGCACAATGTGACGACAGCAAGAGATGACCGCCATCTTGTCCGCTTGGCCGTAACGGACAGAACAGCATCGGCCACGGTGTTGGCTCGACGTTGGAGCACTTCAACGGGTGTGGGGATGTCTGCATCGACGATTCGACGCCGTCTTCTGAGGGCCGGACCGGTGGCACGCATGCCATTGCGCCGGCTTCCATTGACCAGCAACCACCAACGCCATAGACTGCAATGGGCACGTGAACACCGACACTAGCGTGCTGAGTGGTAAAATGTAGTGTTTTCGGACGAGTCCCACTTCAACTTGTCCTACAGCGATGGCCGCATACGCGTTAGACGCCGCCGTGGTGAACGCCATCGGGCAGACTTTATTGTTGAGCGGCATAGCGGACAAACGCCAAGTGTGATGGTTTGGGGCGCAATTGCCTATAACATGCGACCTCGCCTCCTACGTCTTGAGGGCAATCTGAACAGCTACCGCTACATCAGGGAGGTTTTACAGCCCGAGACACTGCCCCTCCTGCAGGCCGTTCCAGACGCCATATTGCAGCAGGACAATGCCCGGCTGCATGTGGCGAGGAATGTGCAAGCCTTCTTCGAAGAACGACGGATACCACCTCTTTCCTGGTCTGCCGGATATGTCACCAATTGATCCTGTCTGGGATTTGATCGGTCGGCACCTTGTTCGTTGTCCGACTCGTTGGCTGAATGGTCAGCGTACTGGCCTTCGGTTCAGAGGGTCCCGGATTCGATTCCCGGCCGGGTCGGAGATTTCAACCTTCATTGGTTAATTCCAGTGACCCGGGGGCTGGGTGTTTGTGTTGTCCCCAACATCCCTGCAACTCACACACCACACATAACACTATCCTTCACCACAATAACACGCAGTTACCTACATATGGCAGATGTCGCCCACCCTCATCGGAGGGTCTGCCTTATAAGGGCTGCACTCGGCTACAAATAGCCACACGAAATTATATTACCTTGTTCGTTCAGGTCCTCCTGCAGCCACTGTTGATGATTTATGGACGCGCCTACAAACCGCGTGGCAGACTATTCCCCAGCAGCATATTCAGGCGCTCTTTGTTTCCGTACCACGACGTCTAGCGGCTCTGATTGCAGCGCGTGTTGAAGCTACGCCGTACTGAATTTCCACGGTCACCGTGCATGTACAGTTCTGTAATTGTAATCATTTGTGTCTTGTCATGTCCCTAATATGTGGAATAAATTTCATTGTGATCACAGCTCTCGGTCTTGGTGATTCACTTTCTACAAACAGCAGTGTATTTCCGAGTTGCGTTTGGGGTAATGTATTTCATTTTTAATTCTTGGCCCTACGATTTTTCTCATGATTTTTCTTTCTTTAACCTCTAGTTATTCTTTTACATTTTTATGATGTAAATTGAGCGTTTCTGAAGCATAAAGAGCTTCAGGTTTGCTCATTGTTAAGTATTGGCGAATTTTACTGTTCCAGGACAAGCATTTTTTATTATAAACATTCTGTGTGTGTTGAAAAGCAATTTCCATTTTCTGAATTATTCTTCTTCTTATTGTTATTGTGATAGCCGTGCTATACCGTGAGGATAGAGGTAATTACACGATCGTTCTGATAATATATTTTAATGCAGTGTCAGGTAATTAATCTGAAGCCTCATTAGAGCTCCTCCGCTAATAGGGCTGGACATCCATCACCGGTCGTAATTACTGCTCGTACTCTCTGGCTCACCTCAGTACGTATCAAATATAACAGAGAGGAACACACTCCTTTCATGTCTGGCTGGAAGGGATATAGGAATATCTATTTCGTCCTTTCTAGGGCCACCGTAAGATTCTTGGACACCAGGCGATCTTGCAACTACTACTAAAATGTTTTCATTCTTCCCCTGAAGCGAGAGGTGGGCCTTTTAGACGGTAACGCCGTCTCTCAGGCCGGGAGATTTGTCACGATGAAGGAGATGCTCGGAGAAGGTGAGGAAGTTGGCGGCCGTGCCCTATACTAGGAGCTGGCCCGGCATTCGCCTTAGTGCAGGAGAACGGAAGACCACGGAAAACCATTCTCAGGACACGGTTGGGGTTAGCCGTGAAGTCCAGCCCTGTCCCGTCTCCCGAATACAGGGGCTTAGAGCTACGGTAGAGCCGTGGTCACCCCTCCTCTGCTCGGTGCTCGGTTAGCCGGTCAGAGTGCAGAGCTTTCGAAGACCACGGACCAGCCGTGGCCACTTGTGGGCCGAGACCCACTCTGCATCTACCGAGGGATCTTACAGGCACCGAGGATTAAGTAACATTTGATGCTCTCGTGATGGGAGTAAAAAAGAGTTCGAGTCCCGATGGATGGGTGGGTGGGTGGGTGGGTGGACGGACGGACGGACGGACGGACGGACGGACGGATGGATGGATGGATGGATCGATAAAAGCCTTTATTATCTGTGGCGAAGTTAGGGTTCCTGGCCTTTTCTTACATTTAGGCCTAACCACACACATACAGGTCCTACCGAAAGTTTAAGGACACCTGCATATTTCATAAACATGATTCCTGTCCTTAAACTTTTGGTCTCAGGCATACGATTATTTTTACAGATAATTACAATGTATTTAGAGGAACATTTCCTTAAATGTTCATTGAAATATCACCCTTTGTTTTTATGTTACTAATTTTTTTGTAATGGTTGGAAAGAAAATAGCTATTTTTTATACTTGAGGAGATCTGGACAATACAATATGGGGATAATATTAATAATTGTAGTTACAGAGAAATACAGATACTCGTATAATATTTATAATTGTAATAGAGCAACAGGATATGTCTCCATTAAAAAAATCCCCCGTTTTATAGCCATCAATAGAACCACAGAAAGAGGTCATAAAACATATATTCCATGACTTAAGGCGAACAGGAGACCCCTCAAGCTATGGAGATCGTTTGTGTGTTACGTTGTAGCGAGATATTCACTTCATGACGTAACACACAAACAATCTCGGTAACTTGAGGGGTACCCTGTGCACCCGAAGTCAAGCAATGTTTGTTTAATGACCTCTTTCTGTGATGGTGGTGGTGGTGGTGATTTTTGTTTTAAGAGGAAGTACAACGAGGTAATCATCCTCTCTATTGCGAGCTATACAATTGGGGATTATTGTAATGGAATCATATTCTGTTTATCCATTACAATTATAAATATTATACAACTAGGCTATCTGTTTTTCTTCATAACTAAAATTATTAATGTAATACCCATACTGTACTGTCCAGATCTCCTCAACTATAAAAAAAAATAGCTATTGTCTTTCCAACCATTACAAACAAACAAAATAGTAACATAAAATAAGGAGTGATATTTTAATGAACATTTTTGCAAATGTTCCTCTAAATATGTTCTAGTTTCCCGTAAAAAATCGTTCGTCTGAGACAGAAATTTTAAGGACATGAAGCATGTCTATGAAATACTAAGGTGTCCTTAAACTTTAGATGTCCTTAAACTTTCGGTTTATTAGTAAAAATATTAATAATAAAAATATTAAATACAATTTAACTAATTCTTGCAGTGTTAGATTTACATTAAATTCTGTAATTACTACTAATAATAATGTTATTGGCTTTACGTCGCACTAACTACTTATACAGTTTTCGGACACGCCGAGGTGCCGCAATTTAGTCCCAGTGCCAGTAAATCTACCGACACGAGGCCGACGTTATCTGAGCACCTTCAAATACCGCCGGACTGAGCAAGGATCGAACCAGCCAAGTTGTAATTACTACTAACTATGCTTACTTCTAACTGGTAGATAACTGATATTTTAATTTAATTAAATTGTTGATATATACTCTTAAATCAGGAAGTCATTCGGATAAAGAGCTTAATCAATCTAGTTAGGATGAAAGTTACAGATTTCAACGAATTTTTACTACGGAGTTCGATAGCTGCAGTCGCTTAAGTGCGGCCAGTATCCAGTATTCCGGAGATAGTGAGTTCGAACCCTACTGTCGGCAGCCTTGAAGATGGTTTTCTGTGGTTTCCCATTTTTTAAAATTATTATTATTAGAAAAGCACACGAATGTGCATTACAAAGATCATTGACCGTTTTAGTCTTTGCTATAATCGCATAGAGATTTGTTGTTGTTTTTACATCTTGTGATGTGATACATGTCACAGAACTGATCACACAGTGAACATTCACATTTTTCATTTGGGTCGTGGTAAGACATATTTTTACATATTTTATGGTGGTACCCGTGTACTGCTAGTTTTATTATCACATGTCTTAGCTTCTGGTTGGCGTTCGTCCAATTTCGATCCAACATGGCATCTGTGCTGTAGAACTCTAGCGGAATTTCTTCTCTCTTCTTCCGCCTCTCCGCTAGGTGTGCTTCTACATTCATTGTGGATGGCAGTGGTAGTTTTATCCTCCGGAAAATCATCTTCAGGACTGCCGATAGTGGGGCTCGAACCCACTATCTCCCGATTACTGGATACTGGCCGCACTTAAGCAACAGCAGCTATCGAGCTCGGGTTTCCCATTTTCACACCAGGCAAATACTGGGGGCTGTACCTTAATTAAGGCCACGGAGGCTTCCTTCCCACTCTAGCCCTTTCCTGTCCCATCGTCGCCATAAGACCTACCTGTGTCGGCGCGACGTAAAGTAACTTGTAAAAAACAAATTACTGTTGCCTGAGAAGTAGGTATGAATATGACAAACGGATTAGACTAGATTTAAGGTGCAGTAGTTACATAGAAAGAAAAGGTTAGCAGAGGATAGGGTGATATGGAGAGCTTCACCAAACCAGTCAATGGTCTGATGACTCAAACAGCAACAACAACAATATATCTTTTTTTTTGCTAGGGGCTTTACGTCGCACCGACACAGATAGGTCTTATGGCGACGATGGGATAGGAAAGGCCTAGGAGTTGGAAGGAAGCGGCCGTGGCCTTAATTAAGGTACAGCCCCAGCATTTGCCTGGTGTGAAAATGGGAAACCACGGAAAACCATCTTCAGGGCTGCCGATAGTGGGATTCGAACCTACTATCTCCCGGATGCAAGCTCACAGCCGCGCGCCTCTACGCGCACGGCCAACTCGCCTGGTAACAATATATCTAAAGGGCGCGACTGGAAGTGAAGTAGGGCATCTTAAACGTCCTAGCGCTCGTCCTACAATAAACAGTTACGCAAGCTGGGATAAATTGATAGCACTTTCTCCCAAACCAGAGTGGCGTATACGATTTAGCGGAACGTAACAAGGCATGTAAATCTGTGTGCGAGGGAGATGCACTGAAGGCTCTTAAAGAGATTCGTCCCGTTAGTCATCAGGAGCACGTGCGGCCATGGTTTCACGCCACCCCAACCACGTGTCCAGTCGTGCGTGAGGAGAAACCCTGGGAAGACGGACAACTTGTCGAGCAGAACCGCAGACAAGTGGGAGCCACATTAGGTGTTACAAATTACGCGAAAATTAACTGCCAGGCCGGAACGAATAAGCGCTTTGTGAAGTTAGAGACTAGTGCGCCTCATAGATAAGATTCACACAGAAAATGCAGGTAAATACTCTCATCCAGAGTCAGCAGAGGTGATGTAGTGGTAAGTGTTATTTTAAAAAGATAATCGTCCCCTCTCACCTCATATCATACAACAAAATTGGAGGAGGTGTGACCCTGGAAGAATCTCCAAAGGAAAGTGGAGGGCCACGAAGGGCTCAGCAAGTATAATAGCGTTGGGGTCGTAAAAGGAGGAGAGTTGACCAATGGAAACTCTTTAGAGGAAAATTAGCAAGTAACGTCCCGTAAGTCCAGGAAAGTGTGTAGCCATTTTTATAGCCGCCATGAGCAATGCCCCACTCTAATGTCAAAATATCGGAAGAGGGTGAGAGTTGATCAATGGAAATGCAATAGGAAAGTTGAAAATGACGAGTGAACACAAGGAAGTAGAAACAATACCAGAGTGGGCTAAGCTACTGTGAGTAGGGGATCTACACTGAGTGGACAAAAGTCATGGGAAGACACTGAATGTGATGTTAATAACGAGTTGCACCTCCGCGAGCCCTAAAAACGACAGCAATACGGCGAAGCATCGACTCTAGAAGGTGTTGGAATCGTTCTACAGGGATCTGGACCCACGCATCTTGCACTGGTACCCACAATTGGTCTTGTGTAGTTGGTGTGTGGTTCATGGAGTATACACTAGCATCGGCAGCATCCCATAAATGCTCGAGTGGATTAAGATCGGGGGATATAAGAGGCCAATCCATGGTCGTAACTTCACTGGAGTGCTCCTCCAACCACCTGCGTGCCACTACAGAGCGGTGACATGGCGTATTGTCCTGTTGAAACATGGCATCTCCATCAGGTTGTTCTAGGGCCAGAACGGGACTCAGGTGGTGTGAAAGAAAGTCCACATAACGTGCACCTGTCAGCGCTCTCTGCACCCGAACAGTGGGGCTTAATTGTGACCATGAGAACGCCGCCCAGACCAGAACTGAGCCATTCCCGCCTGGACACAACCTTCTTGACACGCAAGATCCATAGCTTCATGGGGCATAAGCAACGCTCTCACGTACTCAACGGCTCGATACAAGGGAAACCTGGATTCATCGGACCATACCACACGCCGCCACTGTTCCATGGCCCATTGCCGATGTTCGCGGGCCCATGCATGTCGTTGAGCTCTATGCCGAGGTGTCAGCAAAGGGACACGAGTTAGTCGTCGGCTGGTGAAGCCAATACGGTGTAGCTGACTCCTTACATTCCTGGTAGAAATGGGTTGCTGACTCCCAACATTCAACTGGGTGGTGATCTTAGAGTAGCCCGTCGAGCGCCCACTATGGTTCTTTGGAAGCGACGTTATGTCCGTTCGTTAAAGACCTGTGGTCTTTCCGTGCGGCGGTTTACGCGGGTGCTAACATTCTCTTTGCGATATTGAAGATCCACCCTTGACACTGTTGACTTCGGAAACCCGAATTCGCGAGTAATCTCCGCAATACTATGACCCATGCGCCGTGCGCCGATGGTCATCCCACATTCAAAGTCGGTTAACTCGCGACGTGTTGCCATCTACGCCACAGATAACCGCAACGCTCAGGGGTCATACACAGCACATTTCCTAAATGGACACCCTGTGACTTTCGACCACGCATTGTATTATATTTACGGTATTGCCCGCCAGATATAAGAGCCCACTAAATGGGGCGAATTCTGAGGTATTATCAACTAGGGGCGACCATGGGGCTGTCAGAAGAAGCTAGCATTGCTTTCCATCTACTTGTTCCAGGCTCCTCACTTTTATCGTGCCTGTTCGACCTCCCTTGATCTGTTGTAAAACTAGTTACTAAATAATTATTGAACCAGAGGGATGCTACTAGAAAGTCATCAACTGCAAGAGAGGTAAAAAGAATGTTCAGTCCTAACCATATGCATTTAGAATTTTTGAAATGAAAAGCCAAGGCCCTATGGTTCCGATTTCACGTTATACAGCAGGTTCCGTGGCATATAATGAGAAGATTACCAGTCATTAAAAGTGCGAAGTTGTGCATTTTACAAGCGGAGGTTGCGAGAGTCGCTGTTCTATACTCTGGTCTGAAGAAATTGACCTTCTCTGCCTGAGAGCAGACAGAAAGGACACTGTAACACCTTGCGTTGCGGGAGGGCCGGCCAGTTCCCTCCCTCGCCTGCCTTGTCAATGGCGGTGTCGTGCTGAAGATGGCCACTTAAGACACGCAACGTCATCGATCGTGAGGGTTCATCTCGCCTGTGGCGAATATTAGTCATCCCTCGCGTGTACGTCAGTGTTTTGCAACTCCGTGCATTGTTAATTCTAACCACCAATTTAAAGCTCTCTCCTCAAAATTACACACTCCCTTGTGGCATTGGCGATGACTGATTATGTTCACGGAGGGGATGAAAAGGGGGCAAACTGTAAGGTTGTAGCTCAGTAAAAAGGCCGACTTCCATAGCAGTACGTGTTAATTCTCTCCCACCATGAACCATGTTTCTATACCGAGCGTCTTACCTTCTAAGCTAGTGATGTGGTAGTAATTGAACCTACAGAGTTCCCATCTCTCACCCCAGCAAGAAGCTCTCAACTTGAAAGCGTTGTTTGGCGACCAGAGGTCTCCTGGATGGGTCTGCAATTGCTTCACTATTTGCACCCTTTTGCGGGAGGTAAAATACGTACATGGTGTCCCTTGCCTGTCGTAGGAGGTGCTAGAAGGAGCTGGGGGAGGAACTCCAAGAGAACTCACCTTGGGAGAGATGGCTGACGACCACAAATCCTTTAGCTGAGTCTGTGACCGATTCCATTTACGAGAGCCTAACTCCTAATTTTTCCTTTACGGCCTCACTACTTCAACTCTTATTCTCAGGGAAAGTTTTTGTTTGACACTAATTGGCTAGAATGCAAACATACATTTGGACAAGGCAAAAGTATGACCTAACCGCTGTACAGTTATGTCGGTGAGTTGCATAAATGTTAAGGAGTTCTGATAGTTCAGATCGGTACTATTTATGCAAATCTCACTACAGAACCGTTATGCGGGTAGAAAACACTTGCGTTTTGGTTAAATACGTTTGCATTCTAACTTGTTAGAGCCTAACAATCCTTTTCCTATTTATTCCCTACAGGCGACAGCAGATTAGGTACAAATAGTGAAGCAATTGTAGACCCATCTAGGGGGACCTCTGGTCGACAAAACCACGCTTCCAAGTTGAGAGCTCCTTTCTGGGATGAGAGTTGGGAACTCTGTAGGTTCAGTTACTATCACATCACTAGCTTACAAGGTAAGATGCTCAGTGTAGAAACATGGTTCATAGTGGGAGAGAATTAATACGCAGTGCTATGGAAGTCGGCTTCTTTGTGAGCTACAACCTTACAATCTTCCACTTTTTATCCCCTCTGTAAATATAAGTCATTGCCTGTAAGGGGGTCTCATCCGCCAACCACGTGGTCTAAGAGTAGTGATCTTGGCTCTCACTGAGATGACCTTGGTTCGACTCGCGGCCACGCTAGGGATTTTTATCTGGATCTGAGGGTTGATATGAGGTCTACTCAGCCTGCGCGAGAAGAACTGAGGAGCTATCTGACAGTAAGATAGCGTCCCGGGATAGAGAACAAAAAATAATGGCCGATATTATTCGTCGCGCTGACCCTGCATACCTCGTAATCTGCAGACTTTCGGGCTGAGCAGCGGTCGCTTGGTAGGCGAAGACCCATCAGCAGTTCGGTTTATATTCTTACGGACTGTAATTTTCACGCCCTTCGATACTGTCATTCTCTTGTCCTCAAAATACCTATGAAATGAAATGGAGTATGGTTTTAGTTCCGGGAGTGTCCGAGGACAAGTTCGCTCGCCAGGTGCAGGTCTTTTGATTTGAGTCCCGTAAGCGACCTGCACGTCGTGATGAGGATGAAATGATGATGAAGAAGACACATACACACAGCCCCCGTGTCCGCAAAATTAACCAATGGTGGTTAAAATTCTCGGCCCTATCGGAAATCGAACCCGGGACCTCTGTGACCAAAGGCCAGAACGCTAACCATTTAGCCACGGAGCCGGCAAAATACCTATGAGGTGATGATTATCTAGTTGTACTTTTCCTAAAAGCGAAAATCGCCAGCACCTCAGTTCAATGGAAATGTCCGGAAATGAATCGTACTACGCCGATTATTTGGCAGTTTAAATATATATTCTTTTAACTTCCTTCCAAGAGTACTTGGTATCTCCAAAGAGTACTTAGTATTCTTCAGCTGATGTTCATTAAAACACTAATGGAGCGAAGATGAGGTAATAGCAGACACACGTGAAGTATTTATACACTTAGAATATCTTGTACATTTTATGAGTCGCTCATTAGGGAAGTTGAGAACAATGCTTATTAAACCATTAAGCAATAAGATGTCGTAACGCCTCAACAACAAAGTGTATGTACTTTTAACATTGGCTAATTAAATGGCGAAGAGGAAGAATGCTACAGTGTGATCAAACAGTCTTTTATGTCTCTAGGAGCGCGGCAGATCTACTGTATGTATTGGCCAGTATCGTTCGCTAGAATACGATCAAATAGCCTTAACACTGCTCTAACAATAAGATGCATAATAGATCCGTGTACTGGGTATTATCGTCATTACATTGTGATCAAACAATCTTATATTTCTCCAGGAGCGCGGCAGATCTATGCATTGGCCAGTATCGTTCACTACAATATGATCAAATAGGCTCACACTACTCTAACAATAAGAAGCATAAGCGACCCGTGTACTGGGCATCAAACATATTTAGCTAGAAGAGTGGACGATCTATGTATTGGCCAGTATCGTTCACTACAATATGATCAAATAGGCTCACATTACTCTAACAATAAGAAGCATAAGCGACCCGTGCACTGGGCATCAAACATATTTCGCTAGGAGAGTGGCAGATCTATGTATTGGCCAGTATCGTTCACTACAATATGATCAAATAGGCTTACACTACTCTAAAATTAGGACGCATAAGAGACCCACGTACTCGGCAGTATCGACATTACAGTGTGATCAAACACTAGCAGCGCGACATATGCTTATTATACCTTGAAACACAATGACTATCAGGAACTAGGAAGTCCATACCACTGCGATGGTTACCAGTATTATCAAACACGTCACGTCGCCGGCTCCGAAGACAGACGGCACTGAAAAACAATGGCTCAAATGCTGTGATAAACATCTCCTTCCAATGCATCAGGACTGCACACACCGGAATCTCAGGATAACCCTCCTAGTTAGGTAGGCGAAATGCCGACTAGAGAACAATTTAATTTCATTTGAATAAAGCACGACACAACGAATGGTACACTTCTGATCCCGATAATCTTGGTTCATTCAGTTAAGTGTCCATCTGGTTTCAAGTTAACCATGTGATGTGGACTCTCATTATATCGAACACGACAGCAAACATGGTAGGTACCAGCCTATATTGGAAACATAAGTTAAAGGCATTTGAGAATCCTTATGACCATCCATGGCTCAGGCGGCAGCGCGTCGACCTATCATCGCTAAGTCCCGTGGTTCAAACCCCGCTCACTCCATGTTAATTTTGTGCTGGACAAAGCAGCGGCAGGACCGGGTTTTTCTCTGAGTACTCCCGTTTTCCCCGTCATCTTTCATTCCAGCAACACTCTCCAGTATCATATCATCTGTCAGGCATTAACCATTGTCTCAGAGGAGTGTGACAGGCAGCCGGCACAGTTTCTATCCTCGCCGCTAGGTGGGGGCTTCATTCATTCCATTCCCGACCCGGTCGAATGACTGGAAACAGCTAAGGATTTTCAATAATAATAACAAAAAATACAGTGAAATCAAAACTTATATTACTCTAGGAACGGGAAGGATCCACACATTGGCGGTACCGTCAGTATAGTGTGATCAGTCAGTCTTACATCGTTTTAAAACTGTGATAACTTCGTGTATTAACTAGTTATTTGACTGCACCGTTTTCAGTCTCCTGATTCTCTACGAAAAGTTACACATCAGTGTGTTCACTAGTATTCCACTTAACGCGTGCCGATAGTCTGGTAAAATTATTTAAGATAAAAGCAGAATTAAAATCAATATGTCCAATATTTAGAGAGTACAATATTACCAAACAAGAAATAATTTGAACGTGTAAAAACTAGGAAAGTAGACATCACAATCTTTTGCCTTGTCAAGGACATAACCCTGGATTTTTTAAAGTTTCGTGAAGACTTTGCTCTGCATCCTTAGAAGAAACACGTCCATCAACGACTACAACTGGTCTGACATAAAACTAGTCTTGTACTGTGAATTCTATTCTACAAGAAGTGTTATACTGTAGAAGTCTGAAGTTCTGGCGAAGACATCAATTTGTAACCATGAGTTATAGCCTATGTTCTTAATTTGTTAGAAATAACTTTCTCTTTAAATTTTACAAAGAAATCACGAAGAAATCACGAAGAGCAATTCTCTGAATTAGTTTCATATCCGTGTTGAGGTCGTTACGTAACAATCTTTCAAAATTTCTCCCGTAGCAAGTGTTTCATAATCTGCGGTTCTCCTTACTCTTTCTTCTTGTCAAACTTCAGCGATTCCGACCAATATCGTTTTACCAACATCCTTGCTGTAACACATTCCTAACAAAGTCTGAGATTACTATTCCTAAATTCTGAAGTGCAGGTAACTAGGCCGATTTTTGGTTTCTATAAAAAATACACCATTTCCAAGTTCTGTACTCTGATAGGCTATTACATTTTCTCGACGTCACTAGAAGAGACCTGTCGATTTCCTGCAGACGCGCAATATCTCTGACAAATGATGTCGCTTATCAATCGATATAGCACTACTGAGAGAAATCGCTGGGCGTCACGTTTCCCATTTCCGGGGCTAGGTGACAGGCCAAGGGAGCTCCTGGGGCGAGACTTAGCTCAATTCCCCTCATGGCTCATCAAACCAATTTACCAACACCCCTGCCTCTTCTCGTTAAATCGATCTCCCTCCGCGAGCTGTTACCTGTTCCACACGTGGCAGCCTGTGTTTTGTTAAGACTCTTACCATAGCGCGATGGGTGTCAACAGCTACAACACTCGTTGCATTGTACTTCCTACACTAAACATAAAGGGCCGATTGCAGAAACGACGACTAGTTTTAAGCCCTAGACAACGTCTACCTAAACAACGTCTAAGTTAAGCACAGTCTTCCATTGCATAAGCAATGTTCTGCGGTGTTTAACTACACATAATTTAAAGTTTCAATATTGATTCGAAAATGCAGATAGAAGTATATTTCATGTTTGTCGCAACCAATGAAGTTCGTCGGTGTGCGCGCCGAATCAGCTGTTGTCTTCCTTCACATTACTCAAATATGGCTAAGCATAAGCATAACTTGCCCACAGATAAGAATATCGCTTTCGGTGGAAATTAAACCTCATAATTACTGTAAATATTATCGACACTAAAGCGACATTCCACCGTACGAGGAAGTGTAGCTTTCATTATAGGTGTTGTTACAGTGAGTGTAATCTAAATAGCTTCGGCGAAGGGAAGATAAAACAATAGTACTGTATAACCGAATAAGTTGTATGGGCCATATAGATCTATAGATGTAGCTTGCATTCTGGAAATCATAGGTTCGAAACGCATCATCGGCAGCCCTGAAGATTGTTTTCCGTAGTTTACCTATTTTTTTTACACCAGGCAAATACTAGGGCTGTTATTATGGCATCACTTGCCTTTCCTTATGTCATAGTTGCCGAAAACTTATCTGAATTAGCACGACGATTATAAAATAACACACCACACAACCTAATTTTTAGTTGTCGCTATTACCGTATGTGTGCTTACTTGGCAGTAGGCCTAAATGTAATATAAGTGAATCCCTCCCGGTTGATGCATGTGGCAGCCCTCTAATGATTGGGACAAGTAATTCTGACATGTAGTCGAAGTGACCTATAATTCCATGGAAATTATTCCATGTATGTCCGACTCGTTGGCTGAACGGTCAGCGTACTGGCCTTCGGTTCAGAGGGTCTCGGGTTCGATTCCCGGCCGGGTCGGGGATTTTAACCTTAATTGGTTAATTCCTACGGCACGGGGGCTGGGTGTATGTGTTGTCTTTATCATTATTTCATCCTCATCATGACGCGCAGGTCACCTACGGGTGTCAAATAGAAAGACCTGCACCTGGCGAGCCGAACCCGTCCTGGGATATCCCGGCACTAAAAGCCATACGACATTTCATTTCATCCCATGTATAATAAAATATATCTGTTGCCAAGAATTGTAGTCAAGTTGACAGTTACTAGTCTGTCCCTTTGTCAGTTTCAAGAAACAAGTCTCTTGAAAAGCGAAATCGTATTTTAAGCTATACCTACCCGTACATTTCAAATGAACTGCTGCGATTTCGCAGCGTACGACTCACAGAGAGGCCGTCGGACTAACCTTCACTCCGGGGATCGTCTTAACATGTTTCATGCAACATAACCTCTGATTGTGATTCACTCCTCACATTTGAGGTTAAACAGTGTTCTCAGCAGTGTTTACAAGTGGCCGGTTGAACATCGGTTTTAGACAGTGTCTAAGTAATAAATAACGTCCCTACAATGCGGCGGCCACAGTTAGACATTGTTTAACCATAGACATCGTCTAAACACCGTTTCTGCAATCGACCCAAAGAAATCTCTTGAACATGCGCAAGACCGACCGCTATAATATTCCCTAGTCTCGGCATAGACAAGTCACTACAACACGCATTAAAAAGACTTCACCTACAACATGCAGCCACGTTTAATAAAATGGTGTAAAATGTCCCTTCTGGAAAATTCTATGATTACATATATTTCAATGAACGAAGCTAACGCTTAACGTATTTGCATCTAACGAATCGTTTTCGAGAGACAGCTGTATGGAATTTGAAGTTCACAAGTGTAGATTCACTACCTCGAAAGGTGGAAAGTGACTCAGGGCCTTTAAAACTACCAAGAATTAAATAATCAGTTCTCTAGATCAGGGTTTCCCTGAGGCCCACTGCATTCAGTACACAAAAAATAGAATTTTGTAATGATACCATGTTTAATTTTATTCGTATAATATTTAGGACTAATAAATACTTTAAAAGTTTAATTCAACTTCATTTACATAATTATAGATATTTTATGAATGCACGTAAATGATAAAACAATGTGACACTTGGCTAATAATTACAACAGTCTGGATCTGGAAGCTTACTTGAAAAATTGCACTTGTTGCGGTTGTTGGATCAATGGGACGAATGGTGCTGGTTTCCAAAGACCAAACGTTTAACAAGCGTAGCCAGTCGAACTGAAGATCAGCCTCTATATTAGCTCTGTTTCTGTACTTTATTTTCATTTGTGTGAAAGCAGAAAAGATACACTCGCAGAGGTATGTTGTCATAAAAGGTATTTAATTCACTATTTCCTTTCTAGAAATTGTAGGGTATAGGGGATGTCATGGACGCAAAAGTCGATCAAAGACGTGGAGTAGTGACACATTCAACCTCGAGCTAAACATGCCACTCCATCTCGTTCTCAACCCATTATTTTTCACTTTCTCTCTGCCAAAATACTTCGGCTAGTTGATCTTGCTCAAGGGAGGGCGGTTCATGTTCAATTTCAAAGAAGGGATTTCTCATCCATGAGATTTTCTCAACCAGAGGCGGAAAATGTGGTCTAAGTGTGGATACCAGCAATTCCAAGTGTCTCTCAATTAAATCACTTACACTGCCTTGTAGTATTTCTTCATTTTTTTCCGCTGCTAACTTGTACCATCTATCGGCCGACTGGATCCCTCGCGAGGAGCTAGCTAGAGCGACGCATCAAATCGGTCGTGACTGAATGTAAGTTATACAGAATACATAGTTCCTAAATTTAGTATAATGGTCGATGAATTGTGTGTGAACAAAAACATTTAGCACTTCCAACTGCTTACAACTTACATTATTACCGCAGTCCCCCCAGGGATCCGCGGACGACAGTTAGGGAATGGCTTAATTTCGTGACGCAAATTTTGAGATGACCGCCAGCCATAAGACATATTTCATTTTCGGTGTAAAATGTTTTATGTACCGTACTTTAAAGTAGAACTAGCCGTATATTTCTCAATGAAAAGGTCAGTGACACCTCACTGCTCCGAGCCGCCCAGCTATTCTTCTACAATTAATTATAACACTACCGTTGAGTTACGGCAAAATGATTATCACCGTTACCTTTCAGATATGATAATTGTTCATTCACCCAAGACTGAAATCTGTCAGGTCTAACAGACACAGTTCCCTTGTGAGAGGAAATATTTCTAGAAGATATGGATACATTCATAGATCTATCGCTGCTAAATCTTTTACTATCAGTCATGCAATCCAATTCCTGTGAAGTGGCCACGTTGATTTGTATTAAAGGTTTCCTAAATCATAGCAGTAGCAGGTCAATTGGCACGTACACCGCAAACAGTCAAACAAGCCCTCAACTGGAAACTAAATACTGTATGGAGAATAGTTGATTTCTAGATGGCTGAACAAGTGCGTCCCATGGGTAAATAACAGGCGATATACGTTGCCTCGCTTAGCTGTTTACACATCGTAGTTTTGATTAACTCACCAAACAATACTGTATACGTATTACATTCTTCATTTCAGTGTAGACTTCCTCTCAAGGGAAATGGCCTGGTATAAAATGTTATCATACAGTAACATTTGTTGTTTAGAGATTCTAAAAAATATCACAGCGTAACTCTAGCATTAGGTGACAGAAATATTTTATTTTGGCAAAAATAAGTCTTATGGCTGCGGGGGAGGGGTGATATTTGAAAATATGAGTCACGAAATTAGTGATACAAAAAGTAATAATATGTGACGCGACGTTACCTAGCAACCGTGCAGTATTGATGGATGGCCATGACTGAGACATATACAGAATGCTCTTATCAAAGAGGCCTCATCATAGCTACTCTAGGAGAGAACTGATTATTCCATTTCATACGCCCTAAGTCAGTTTCCCACTTTCGGTGCACTGAATCCTATACTTGTCGACTCCAAATTCCATACAGATGTCTCTCGAAAACGATTCGTTAGATGCAAATAAATTAATCGTTCGCGTTTCATTTCTTGAAAGACAGATCGTTAGATTGTTCAAAAGGGAAATTTGACACCATATTTTGCAACTGACAGCAGCTATTCTGAATTAGATTTTACCACTGATATCCCGTCTACGGATCTCAAAGCTCTGTGAATTAAGCAAGCGCCTCCAGACTCCTCTATTTGCAACAAGCTCTGTGGCCTTTTTAGTTTCATATCTAGTAAAAAATTATGTAGCACTTTGGACATGCTGTACTTCAATGTTAGCATACACAACATTATTTATTACTGAGAGATTCTGAGAAATGTTCACAGTGTACCTGCAGTGTTACGTGACCGAAAGATTTGATTTTGACATAAATATGTCTTAGAGCTGGGAGTTTGCCTTTGCTCGCAGGACCTGGTGTTTACAGTGCACTATATCTTCTGGTATGGGCTAGAGCAATTTTATTACATTCATTGTTCTCTCTCTGTCTTATCCTTGGCTTTGACAATATGAAAGTGACTGAGGTATGAGCGATGCTAGTAATGCTATTCCTTCTGCAGCCAGTCCCTGCTATGAATGGTGTGAAAATGTTATTCATAGGGTCGGTTGGTGCATGCATTTCAGCGGGCTTGGCAGACTTCTGGCTCAGTGAGGAAAGCAACGGGAAACTACCTCACTTCTCATTTCCATAGTACGCCTCATCAGTGATGCCTAGGCTATCTATGACAGCTGATGGCAGAGCTTTTGACGATCCAACCAACCTTAGGACTGAAGTCCGAACATATACACATGCTTATAGCTGTGAGTCATCTGATAATTTGCGTTACAGAATGATTTTTCAGTAATTAAAAACTGAGTCGGAACATCGTCGCCTCTGTCTCTCCGTTTTTCTTATCCTCCATGTTCGAGTTCATTATTCTCCTAGGTAACCTATCCTTCTCTATTCGATTCACAATTATTATCGCTACTTTCATGCATTCTTCTTCTTGTATTATTATTATTATTATTATTATTATTATTATTATTACCGGGCGAGTTGGCCGTTCGGTTAGGGGAGGTAGTGGCAGCCTTGAAGATGGTTTTCCGTGGTTTCCCATTTTCACACCTTAATTAAGGCCACGACCGCTTCCTTCCCATTCCTAGGTCTTTCCTCTCCCATCGTCGTCATAAGACCTATCTGTGTCGGTGCGACGTAAAGCAAACAGCAATATATATTATCCGTATTCAGATCGACTTTGCTGTACGGGAGTGAAAGCTGGGTGGACTCAGGTTATCTCACTCATAAGCTAGAAGTAACAGACTGAAAATAGCGAGAAAGATTGCTGATACGAGCATGTGGGAACAATGGCAGGAGGGTAATCGGAATGATGAAACAAAGGCTAAGTTAGGAATGAACTCATTGGATGAAGCAGTACGCATCCCACGGTGGTGGGGTCAAGTGAGGCGAATGGAGGAGGATAGGTTACCTATGTGAATAGTGGACCCGGCCATGCAGGAAAAGAGAAGTGAAGGGAGGCCAAGAAGACGATGGTTAGACTCTGTTTCAAAAGATTCAAAGATAAAGAGATATGGAACTGAACGAGGTCACATAGCTAGTTAAAAACAGAGACGTTCATTTAATTCACAGAGGCTTCCAGAATGAATACTGAAAGGCATAGCAGTCTATTATTAACATTTATGTACCGACATGTGATTAATGTTAAGAAAAAGAAACCACTTTCCCCTTTGCGAAAATCAGATTTTCATAAATATGTCCCTCGGTCATGGCCATCCATCAACGACCGCCAGCCAGAGCTTGCACGGTTGCTATGGAACACTGTCTGGCCATCCACTCATACCTTACATCATAGCCTACACGGTTGCTAGGGTTACACTTCCGTCACGCTAACTTCCGTAATGGAAATTTTCTAATGATCTCTCCACTCCACCCCCAACCACCCAACCCCTACCCCCAACCGTAAGACATATTTATGTCAAAATCCCGAGTCAAGTTCGTGTCACGGTTGTGTACATACATGAAGTTCCCTGACAGCACAGTCGCACATTCGGTGACAATGTGTGCAGGACACCAGCACATTTGAAATTTTAATTCTCTTAGTTCCGTCTCATCTATTGGCACAGCTCAGACTCTCAGGAGCGCATTTTGCACCAATGGCTCCCAGATGTTCCACGCCTGGGAAGTCATTTTCATTAAGTCAATGGCAGCACTTTAGTAAGAGAAAAGAGATCGAGCCAGAAACATTTAAAGGCCTCCTCACGATTCGGGGTGGCCAAAGTTGAGCATAGCCAGTTACAGCACAGGAACGGAGGCTCCAAGGCGGCAGATGTATGGTAAGAATTTTTCAATATTGACAGGACCTTTCTTGAGCTCATTTAAGGTAAATGCTGGAATAGTATTCTACCTATATACACCACCGCCTATAACAACATCGCGTGGGAAATTCAGTGTAACGTTAAAGAAACAGCACTCTGAGAATTCAGCAACTAATCATTCATAAGTTATTTTAGTATTTGTAAAATAAAAAGTTATTCCACTCTCTCCCCTCGACGGAGAATACAGAGGCCTGGAGGATAAACACAAATATTACACGGTAGAATTATGAAGTCTTCATCATCCTATGACGTGCGAAGTGTCACGCAACTAGAGTAACTCAAATGAATCTCCAGAAATGAACAGGATAAAATGCATGTTGATCATCATCATCATCATCATCATCATCATCATCATCATCATCATCTGTTTACCCTCCAGGGTCGGCTTTTCCCTCGGACACAGCGAGGGATCCCACCTCTACCACCTCAAGGGCAGTGTCCCGGAGCTTCAGACTCTTGGTCGGGGATACAACTGGGGAGAATGACCAGTACCTCGCCCAGGCGGCCTCACCTGCTATGCTGAACAGGGGCCTTGTGGAGGGATGGGAAGATTGGAAGGGATAGGCAGGGAAGAGGGAAGGAAGCGGCCGTGGCCTTATGTTAGGTACCATCCCGGCATTCGCCTGGAGGAGAAGTGGGAAACCACGGAAAACCACTTCCAGGATGGCTGAGGTGGGAATCGAACCCACCTCTACTCAGTTGACCTCCCGAGGCTGAGTGGACCCCGTTCCAGCCCTCATACCACTTTTCAAATTTCGTGGCAGAGCCGGGAATCGAACCCGGGCCTCCGGGGGTGGCAGCTAATCACGCTAACCACTACACCACAGAGGCGGACTATGCACGTTGATAATGACCCTAAATAAGAAAAAGAGCTTGGATAATAGTAGACACTGTAAACCAGAACATTAATTTCATCCGTTATTTCAGTTTACTAGGTCGCGCTGAGTTACTCAGATGGTTCAGGCGCTGGCCTTTTGACCCCAGCTTAGTAGGTTCGATCCTGGCTCAGTCCGGTGGTATTTGAAGGTGCTCAAATACGTTAGCCTCGTGTCGGCAGATTTACTGGCACGTAAAAGGACTCCTACGGGCTACATTCCGGCACCTTGGCGTCTCCGAAAACAGTAAAAGTAGTTAGTAGGACGTAAAAGCAATAACATTAGGCCCTATTATATTATCAATTTAGTTGTTTGTAATAATAATAATGATAATAATAATAATAATAATAACAATAATAATAATAATAATAATAATAATAATAATAATAATAATAATAAAATCAGTCTGGTTCCTAGGATGAATAGCCAGTACTGAGCATTGGTTCAGTGTGTCCCGGGTTCGAATCTCGGCCCGGTTAATTCCTCTAGCTTGCGAACTGGGTATTTGTGATTACCTTAATACACATCATCATTTAAATACAACACATCACACTACCAACCACCTCAGAAACACGCAATGGTAGAAACACCCCGCAACAAAATAACGCTTCAGTAAGGACATCCGACCGTAAAACTGGGCAAAGCCCGCATGTGTGACACAAGTTGCATTCACGACATTACTAGAATATTGGAAAAGCGGCGGAAAAAGGAAAATAACAATAATGGAATAACCAAATATAGCAAAAGTAAGGAGGATATTAAAGATGTTCATTAACCCAAGCAATGAAAGCATATGGCGAAATGAAACGATGTCCCTCTACATGTCCAAACTTTATCCCGTTTCTCTACAGGGTCGGGTATGAAGCGAGATGGATCTTCGTAGCGAGGTTTTACGACCGGATGCCCTCGCTATTTCATGTAAAACTGGAGCCTCTGGCTGCTGTCACAATATCGACTGTCATCTAAAACCACAAGCTTATTTTGCTTTCTTACTTCCATTTAAGAAAATATATTTGCTCGTCTCAAACATAAATACGCATAATAAACGTTTCTGTAGACTTTTGTGTGGAACACGGCATTGAGAAAGGAAGCATAGATAATAAGTTGTGCATAATGAAACGATAACTGAAGCATTTGCAGTGTGCTGTTACAGGAGTATTCTGAAGGCGAACTGGGTAGATCGGATCCCAAATTTTGAGAAGAACAATGAGGTGAAATTCAACTTTCTTTTTTTTTAAAGGAGAGAATTATGAATTATAATAACAGAAGGAGAGACCAAGACATGAGCGAGTGAGTTGGCTGAGTGGTTCAGGGACTGTAGTTGTGAGGTTGAGTTTAGAAGCCAATGGGCTCGAACATAACTGTCAGACGCCTTGAAAATGGTTTTCCGTGGTTTCCTACTTTGACACAAGGTAAATTCAGGGGCATGAATATGGCAGGAAGAAATTTTTTCTTGTTGCTTAACATCGCACCGACACAGATAGGTCTTATGGGGACAATGGGACAAGAAATGGCTAGGAGTGAGACGGAAGCGGCCGTGGCCTTAATTAACGTACAGCTCAAGAATTTGCCTGGTATGAAAATTGGAAACCACGGAAAACCATCTTTTAGGGCTGCCGACAGTCGGGTTCGAACCCACTGTCTCCCGAAAGCAAGCTCACAGCTGCGCGACCCTAAACACACGGCTTATTTCTTGGTACAGAAATAACAGATTGGAGTATATATGTAATAGAACAGTTGAAGAAGTTAGCACCGGATATGGTGACTTAGAGAGCTGCATCAAACCAGTTCAGTTCATGGACTGATAACTGAAAGAAAAATTTAGAAAAATGTGAAGGTAGAAAGTGTTACGTTAAGTCATTATCACTGAATGTTTCAGAATATTGCATTAGAGTAATCTGGAAATCTGGTGATAAGCTGTACAGGGCGCCACGAACGTTTTCTCACCCCTAGAGGATGAAGAGGTAACCGAGTTAGAAGTTGCTTGCAGGCGAAGCAGCCATCTTCACATCAAGATGCAAACTTCAGCCCTCCCCAGGGCTCCTTTCTCTGTCCCTTGCTCTTGCCTTCCTTCGTTCGGTTTAGCTTCATATTAAACCTCTAATAACGGCCTGGCTTCTCTATCCTACGTTCACTCACTCACTCTTGCTTTCAGTTTCAAGATCGGAAATTCGCCGTCAGATGCACGGAAGAGGGCACAGAGACCAGGAAGAAAATTAAACAAAGAAAAAAAAATCCAGTAGATTAATCGGGATGACCGGGTTCGTAGGTCACCAGGTAAAACACTAATGCTCTTACGACTGAGCGTTTTGACCGTGCGGTTAGGGTCGCGTAGCTGTGAGCTTGCATTCGGGAGATGGTGGGTTCAAACCCCACTGTCGGCAGCCCTGAAGATGGTTTTCCGTTGTTTCCCATTTTCGCACCAGGCAAATGCGAGGGTTGTACCTTAACTAAGACCACGGTCGCTTCCTTCCCATTCCTAGCCCGTTCCTATCCCATCGTTACCACAAGACCTATCTGTGTCGGCGCGACGAAAAGCAATTAAATTTATATGTATTTAATAATCTGACCTAAAATTTTAGGTTTGTCAAAGGAGGCAGAACAGCTCGCAAACTTTGATATAAAAATATAAAAACAATATGTTTAGATAATAGGTTATTTTCTTAATTAGCTTATAGCTTTTAGTGCTGGAACTGGGCGACCTGCGTGTCAGGGTCTGGGATGATGATGATGATGATGATGATGATGATGATGATGATGATGAGGTAAGGAGAGGATGAAACCAGGTGTCGGCACACAGCCTACTTCTGTTTAATCCTACGGAGCCTGCTCAAGGCTTAACGTCTCCATCCGACGGACGAATCACCATTAATAGTGACATATCTCCTCGCTCCATATAAACACTACGGAGAGGTTTGGAATTAAGTCCAGAATTTTGGCATGCAATCTAGTGATTAGAAATTGTACACCACCACCTCATCGACCCTGCCGGCCAACATTCTAATTTGTTTTCCATTATGCCCGTTATACTTGCTTTACGCCACATCGACACACACAGGTCAAATAGCAAGGGCTAGGAATGGGAAGGAAGCGACCGTCGTCTTACTTAAGGTACAGCCCCAGCATTTGCCTGGTGTGAACATGGGAAACGGAAGACCATTTTCAGGGCTGCCGACAGTGGGGTTCGAACCCACTATCTTCCGAATGCAAGCTCACAGTTGCGCACCCCCAACCGTACTGCCAACTCGCTCGGTGACAGTACGGTTCGAATCCAATATAATCCGTATGCACGCTCACACCTACGTAACTCAAACCGCGTGGACAACTTGCTCGGTTCCAGCAATTTTCTCTTCTCGCTACCTCCTTCAATAGGTCGATGTTTGTTTCTTTTTCTGTCCAACTTGTTCGTAACATCATCCGCCAAATCCATATCAGTACAGCTTGTAGTTGTTTTCTTTCCTTTTTACCAGCTGCCCAACTCTCACTTTCGTATAGCAACGCTCTCAAAACTTTAATTCGTGTAGAAACAAATTGGACACTTACTTAATATTAACAAAAGGGTATTATTTATTTTTATGCCTTTGAGTGTGGCGAAGTTAGGGCTCACGGCCCTCTCTTGCACTTAAGCACAACATACAGTAAATAGTCACATGATTTGGAAAAAAAAACATTGTTATTTTTTAATGATTAATATTATCTATCTACACCACCTAGCTCTAAATCATACTTGCACTCATACACACTAACATTCATACAAGCTGATCACGTATTTAAGAGGAAATCTCGACAAGACCGTTTAAATGAGACTATTGAAGTGCTATTACGCATACTGACAGGGAGTGTGCTCCATAGCCTTGCCCCCAGACACTTGGAAAGAGTGGCTGTATACAGATGAATAATTAACCGGTATCATAAGGGTAGAAGTCGATCTGGTATTATCTCCATGGATGGATGAGAGCAAGTTAAAATATAAGGATAGGTATTCAGGTGTAGATTCATTCAGAAGTCGAAAAATTAGTGTCGCAGTATGTAGATTTCTTAGTTGATCGATTTTCAGCCAGGATAGCTTCTCATAATAAGGGGAAATATGTGTCCTACAGTTCAAAGAAAATATAAATCGTATGCAAGAGTTCATTGTCCTTTGAAGTTTCATAGTTTGTTCTACAGTTGTATCGGTTAATACGACATCACAGTAATAAATTATTGGAAAAATGAGAGTTTGAATAAGTTTCATTTTCATGCTATGTGGAAGAATGGATTGTTTCATTTTTACGGGGTGAAGAGATGCATATACCTTTCTGCAGACTCTTGTTATATGGTCATTCCAGTTTAATGTGCCATTCATGACAACGCCTAGGGTATTTTTACAGACTTCTGACAAGGTATAGCTTCACCACAGAGCATGAGAGTAGCCTGTTGTGTATATGTAACGTTGATGATGACCAAAAGCCAACTGGAGAGAGGGAGAGAGAGAGAGAGAGAGAGAGAGAGAGAGAGAGAGAGAAAGATCGGGCGTATCTGAACGCAGCTAAAATATTCAGATGAAAACATACATTTCCATTTCTTTGGAAACTCATTACCAAGTATCGGCAAAGAATAAAGTTTTATAGAAGATTGAAACAACTAGATAGAGAGAGAGAAAAAAGTGTACAGCCTTGTGCCGAGAGAGATATAATTTGATTAGGCGACATCCCTCCAGCTACGAGAAGTCTTGCCAACAAAAACACAGTAACGGCAATCAATAAGGACACACGGGCCAATAAAAATCTCAAAGAAATAGGAAAAAATTCTCAGTTGCTTTAGAGTGGGGCAGAAAGGAAAGAACGGCTCTCATTAAAATTGCCATTACTTGGAGATATAGCAGTTTTGCTTTGTTACCAGTCAGTCAGGTAATAAGTAGGCCTACACTAGATCTATGCTGCTTGGGGTGGAGGGGAAGCAATTAAGAAGACACTGTTTCATGAGGTTAAATGTCCGACTCGTCGGCTGAATGGTCAGTGTACTGGCCTTTGGTTTAGAGGGTCCCGGGTTCGATTCCCGGCCGGATCGGGGATTTTAACCTTCATTGGTTGATTACAATGGCCCAGGGGCTGGGTGTTTGTGCTGTCCCCAACATCCCGGCAACTTACACACCACACATAACACTATCCTCCACCACAATAACATGCAGTTATCTACACATGACAGATGCCGCTCACCCTCATCGGAGGGTCTGCCTTACAAGGGCTGCACTCGGCTAGAAGTAGCCGCACGAAATTATTATTATGATGATTTTAAATAATAAAGAATATTCCTATACTGATAATAGAAATCCAGATGTAGCGATATATCAATCCATAGACTTGTTTGATGCAGCTCTCCATACCACTCTATTCTGTGCTACCTTTTCATTTCTACAAAACTGCTACATCCTACATCTAATCTACTCTAATCTGGTTGTCGTATTCACACCTTGGTCTATCCCTGCCGCTCTTACCGCCTACACTTTCCTCAAAATGTAACTGAATAAGACCTGGGTGTCTTAAGATCTGCCTTCAGGAGTAAAACACACACAGCTATTAAACTGGCCTTATAATTGTAGAAAGTATGCATTCCTGCACATTAATATGCAGTTCCACCAACACTGTGCCAGGAAAGAGTGTTGCAATATCGCTGGTTTCAGTGTAGTGTCAATGACCTAACTGTTCTAACAGTGGAACGGCTATAGCGTCACACTGTCGCGC
Organism: Anabrus simplex; assembly: GCF_040414725.1. NCBI lineage: Eukaryota > Metazoa > Arthropoda > Insecta > Orthoptera > Tettigoniidae > Anabrus > Anabrus simplex. The sequence continues at coordinate 676,830,699 of NC_090265.1, forward strand.
CGAAGGTCGTGGTTTCATTTCTCAACCGCAACTGTCGATTTCATTAATTCGACCCATATTAAGCGCTACTGACAGTATTCTGCCACTAGATGACCCGAAGCATTCCAGACTCGCCCCCCCCCCCCCAGGGGGATTTCAAACTTGAGAGCTCACGGTGCGACCATGGGGTTCCTGACACAGCTTCCACGTTTTCTTTTATCAGGTTCATAATAATAATAATAATAATAATAATAATAATAATAATAATAATAATAATAATAATAATAATAATAATAATAATAATAATAATAATACGGAAAATGGCGTGTTGGAGGTTATACGCGAATGGAAAAAATAATTTAACAAGAGAAGTATACTGAACGAAGTATACATTGAAGTTTCGAAGAACGGTGTCAAGATTAACTGTCTAGGTTTTGCTGATGATTTAGCGACCCTTTCTAGAAAAACATACGCAGCTGTAGAACAGATAAATCCTTTGAAACAACAGGCAGAAAAGGCTGGACTTAGGATTTCCTTTGAATACTTGGCTGATATGCCCACAGGTCTACAACAAGTAAAGACAAGGTACGGTAATATAGAAATAGTTAACAGCTTGAAATATCTCGGTGAGATTGTGCAGATGGGATCCAATGAAAGAGAAGCTAACAACAGTAGGCGAGATAGGATGGCCGCGGCGTTTCGCGGAACTCACGGACCTGTACACGAAAAAGGTAATTTCAATGCAAGCTAAACTCAGACATTACAACACAGCGATTAAATCCCAATGTCTCTATGGAAATGAATACCTCCAAGTTACTGAAAGGGCTGGTCTGAGAGAAGCTGAGAAGTTTGAGAGGAATATCCTTTGAAAGATAACGGGTCCAAAGATCGTGGCTGGACAATACAAGATGCGAGGACGACAGGAACTATATCAGAAAACTGAACGACTGATGGAATCCATCAAGAAGCGATGACTCAAGTTCTATGGTCATCTATTTTGATTGGGTGACAAGCGGTAGATTAAGAAAATTGTTACCATACTCAAAAGTAGACCTAACACATGTGATAAGTGGTTCAGGGAGATCAGGAAGGATCTGAAAACAAAATGGACTAAACAGAACCAAGCACTAACAAATAGATCAATAACTTCAAGGGCTTTCATGAAGAACAGCAGAACAGCGGGTGGACAGCAGACAGGCTGCCAGAGAGAGAATGCAACGATACTGGGCTGCAAAGAAGGCTGCTAAAAATGGGTAACAATTGCTTATTGTGATCTCTAACGACTGTCAACGTATACACTACTACTACTTTTTTACGAGTTGCTTTATGTCGCAATGACACACGTAGGTCTTATGGCGACGAAGGGTCAGGGAAGGATTACGAGTGGGAAAGACGCGGCCGTAGCGTTAAGATACACCCCCAGCATTCGCCTAGTGTGAAAATGAAAACCACGGAAAACCATGTCCAGGGCTACCGACGGTGGGGTTCGTACCCATTATCTCCCAAATACTGGATACTGGCCGCACTTAAGCGACCGCACCTATCGAGCTCGGTGCTACTACTACTACTACTACTACTACTACTACTACTAATAATAACAATAATAATAATAATAATAATAAGTATATGTATCAACTACCGTGTGCAGGAATTTATATTCGACACTATTTAGGTTGCCTGCGTGTCAATTTCGACGTTCCCTTTTACACTACCAGATGGCAGCGAAACCAGATCCCAGTCGGGCAACCTGCGGCTGAGTTTTAATTTATTTATTTTGTCGGATAAAAACCAGATGTATCAATTCCAAGCAAAGTGTTCACAAGATTACTGTTCAACCGAATTATAAATATTGTGGACCAGAAGCTGAGAAGAGAGCTAACTGGGTTCCGTTAGAAGAGGTTCTGCATCGATCAGATCAATACGCTGAGGAGCGGTGCACGGGGAGGAATGCAATGTTACCTTGTATGTTTGTGGACTCCTTTCAAAGGGAGCTCATGTGGAAGACAACAGCCAAAGACGGAATATCTGAGAAGATCATCAATCTCTTCAAGAGGTTCTATGAAAACTGCAAGTGGTCCACGAAGGAAATCTGATCGAATCAATCCGTGTCAATTCAGGAGTGAAACAGGGGTGTATCCTCTCTCCTACCATCTCCCTCATCGCTACGGATGCAATGCCTGGACGATCTCGACTTTGCCGATGACGTTTGCGCAATCTCACAGAACTTCACGGATATGGAGGACAAGGTGATTCGCATTCAAGAGCAGGGAGCTAGAGAAGGAAGGAAGATCAATTGCAAGAAAAGGAAAAGCGAGTAAATAGTAAGATCAACCCAAACCGCAGCTCGAAATCAATGGAGAGGATATTGAAATTGTGGCAGCATTTACGTATCTTGACAATAATGTGGCAGAGGACGGTGGTGCCGGTGCATGTTAGGAGCCGCATCAAGAAAGCAAATTCCTCATTCGTCCACCTGTAATCCGTATGGAAAGCCCACGACACTTCAACCAGGACAAAGCTTTGGATCATTCGTAGTAATGTAAAAGCAGTTCTCTTGTACGGACGTGGAATATGGGAAGTTACAACGAAAATGACAAGTCTAAATCAACCACTGAGTCAGAAGAATCCTTTGGATTCACTGGTCGGAGAGCATCTCGAACGAAGAACTTTTGAAAAGGACTGAGGAAATGCAATATATCTACAGATAAAACGCAGAAAGTGGGGCTGGACAGGCCAGTGTCAGAGGAAGGAAGGCCCGAGATGGGAACATCATAAGAGGGAGAGGTCCAGGATGGTCTAGAGGAAGAGATGAAGGAGGCTGACAAATCCTGGGCAGACCTGGAGACGATTTCCAGGGAAGGGGACCAGTGAACGAACTCTGTTGCAGCCCTTTGCTCCGAAGGGGGAGATAAGACATAAGTATGTGAAGTGAAACACCAAATGTGTCACCACGCACATGCCGACGTCGTACGACATGTAGTGTCGAATGTCAACCCTTCAAAACCCTCACTATCTCTGCAGGGTCTGAATCCACGATCTTGAGATTCGGAGGCCGACACTCAACCACTGATACACCGGCGCTAGATGGACATCATACACAAGCACAGCCCTCTATTCTGACGCAAGCTGCGGGTTGAACAACTGTCGTCCTGGTAAACCAAAGCCCTTAATCATATTTTATTTAAAATTTTTGGCATAAATATGTCTTATGGCTGTGGGTCATCTGGAAATTTGTGTAACGTGATACGACAAAATGTGTGACGGAAGTGTAACTATAGCAACCGTGAAGGCAGTGATGTAAGGTATGGATGGATGGTCAGACAATGTTACCTAACAACCGAACGGGCTATATCTTCTGGCTGGATGCCATCTGAAAACAGCCGTTGATGGATGGCCATGACCGGAGGACATATTTATGATCATTTATTTTTCACAAAGGGAAAAGTGATTATTATTATTATTATTATTATTATTATTATTATTAATCCTTTTCGTGAGCAACGCCAAGGAATACTTAAAAACACTTCTTCGTAGCTCAAGGTAGAATGACCATTGGCTGCTTGCTGCTATATTCACCAACGGAGAAGGAAAGAGCGATCAATATGGCGGAGGAGACAGTGCGACGACCCCAATCTGTCTGACCATGTTGACACGCACCTCACACAACAGCGACATCTGTCAATTTAGCCGCAGCATGAGATCTTCCTTGTGTTCCACACTTCAACGTCTAGTCTAATATGTCTCTCGTGGAGGAAACTAAATGCAGCAAGGAGAAAATCTGCCACGCAGCTGTCTTAACTTACATAGGCGTCTGCCTTAAATAAATCATCGTAAAGATTGTATACATTTCACCTCTTTCAAAGACGAATTTTAGGTAAATATATAATAAAGTATGAGAATATATTCTTTATTTATTCCAAAAATTACAATTGCTCTCTTACTCAACCTTATCCGGTCGATTAGATTAGCAGTTTACCTTTATCTACCACTACGAACGCTAATGTGAGTCAATGCATTGTTTCCTTCAAACATCATTACGAGCGCTAATGTCAGTCAATGCAGAGTTTCACTCAAAGTCTTTATAAGTACATTCGGTGCGAATATTTTTCAAAAATCAATCATCGCCTGAAGATATTGAACCAAGGAACACATTATTACAGAAAGAATTATGTAAATAAGTTATAGTTCGGCTATGATTTGAATCAAAATGAAAACGAGTAAAGAAACAAGCGATTTTAGGCTGTTTTTCCGGAAATGCATTTAGGCCGAAAGTGTAATTTTTTAATTTGATAGAGATATCCAAGACTCACAATTTGAAACCTTCTCGGGCCCTTTAGCTTGCTTGCTTGTTGTTTAAAGGGGCCTAACATCGAAGGTCATCGGCCCGGACCCTTTATTTCTTGAACTTTCGGCACAATTGAGGATTGATTAATTTTTACGTTTTTAGTAGTATTGGCACCCCTACTTTGCTAAGAAATGTTTTCAACAGTTAAATAAACTTTTCCTTTGTGAAAAGCTAATGGTCATGAATATGTCTTCCAATAACTGAAAATCAATATGATATCAAGAACTTCAACTCTACGACAAAGGAACTTAACTTGTAGTCGCAGCATCTTTGGAGACCAAAGCCTACGATAACGACTAATGTGACGTCACTGACGGTGCACTTTCTAAATCAACACACACTATTTATTCAAATCCACAGCCGCAGCATCTTTGGCTACATACATCTACGGTAACGACTAATGTGACGTCACATCCGTCACACATTTTCTCGCGTCACGTTACACAAATTTTCGGATGACCCTCAGCCATAAGATATATTCATGTCAACGGTATGATTGTGATTTACAAACCTACTACAGCGCCTACATTGATAAGATAAATCATTGCTGATACTTAATTCTAACTCGTAATCAACAACTTTTGAGATAAATTCCGCGTTGCGATGAAACTGGGAGAACATTCCCGTGCAGACCCCCATTTCAGCTCTGAAACGAAATAAAATTGGCCCCTCGTCATGTAATTAGCCATTGGACAATAGTTAATTGCCGAAGCTGTCAGAGGAATGCTCATTCATTTCCGCTCCTCAAATCCAGTTGCGCGCTCGAATGGACCGGAAAATGGTATCCATTATCGATTCCAGGTATAATCCACTGCTTTCTGCAGCACATCACTGCCAGGCAAAACTTCCGCTACATTTCGAGGCCCCTTCTGTTCAAATTCCACAAGACGTAATCAAGAAATTGGTCATTCTCTTGAAACAATAACCACCACCACCACCGATCAAGGCATCCCTTTCCTTTATTATACACAGTCCAGTCTATAGAAAATCAATTCAAAGAGTGACGATGATGAAATTTATCCCGTTCCTTTCTTTCCCCAAACTTCGCCAAACAGCAAAGCTCACTTCAAATTGCCCACGCCAAAGAAAATCATAGTAGGTATAAAAATATGTTTAAAACATTAAAAATGAAGCGCATGGTATTACATTTATTTCTTTATCAGTTTTAATTTTAATGATCAAGATATAATTCACCTCCCACATAAATGCAAACCCTTTCGATAGCCGAAACAAACACTGTATAGGTTAAATTGTTTCTGAGAAACGTACAGTATACCTGTGAGGAACTTCGTACAATACTATGAGCTCGTTTTTTAAGCGACTATACAGGAAGTTCCGAAAAAGAGATAAGAATTTGCTAGGACGAGTAGTCATGATTAAATTAACTAAGACCTGGAAGAACAGGGGAATACGTAATAATACAATGATCCGTCTCGTTGAAACCTTGTATTGTCTGTTTACTCTTCTTGGACCGTAAAGGTTTTAGACATAAAACGCATCGATGCCTTTGAAATGTGGTGTTGGCGTAGAATGCTACGCGTACCTTGAACTGCAAGAAGAATCAATGCGTCCATTCTTCAGGAGCTGAAGATTTTAAAACACCTTTCTTCTCGTATCAATGAAAGAATACTGCAGTTCCTGCAGTCAGAAAGGGCGTCCGGACGTAAAAAAATCGCTACGAAGATTCATCTCACTTCATACGAGACTCAGTCGAGAAACGAGATAAGGGTGGGACAGACACATATCTTCCTCTTCCATCGAGTTTCTCACATTCTCGTTGGATTGGGGCGAACTTCGCCCTGTTTTACGGCCCGGATGCCCTTCTGGCCATCAACAACATGTGGAGGGATGTATTCACTGTTGCTTGTTTCTGTGATGGTGAGCTTCTGTGTGTAAATGAAGATGAGTTGTCTTGGGACAAACATCCAGTATCAGATACAAATTCATTCACTAGGCGCGATTAAATTCCCCAATCCGCCCGGGAAACGAACCCGAAGGCCTCTAAGCTGACTAATCAACCAAGGAGCCAGGCATTCAAAAATCTATGTAAATGTACTTATTAACCTTATGATATCGAGAAGATGATAGCGTTTGCCAAACGAGCGTTCATCAACAAAAGATATTTGCTGGCAAGTACACTGACTGACAGAGCAAATGCAACACCAAGAAGGAGTGGTCAGAACTTTATGCCAATTGCAGGGTAGACTGACGTCACTGAGGTATGCTCATGATGTGAAATGCGCCGCTGTGCTGCGCACGTACCGAACGATAAATGGGACACGGCGTTGGCGAATGGCCCACTTCGTACCGTGATTTCTCAGCCGACAGTCATTGTAGAACGTGTTGTCGTGTGCCACAGGACACGTGTATAGCTAAGAATGCCAGGCCGCCGTCAACGGAGGCATTTCCAGCAGACAGACGACTTTACGAGGGGTATGGTGATCGGGCTGAGAAGGGCAGGTTGGTCGCTTCGTCAAATCGCAGCCGATACCCATAGGGATGTGTCCACGGTGCAGCGCCTGTGGCGAAGATGGTTGGCGCAGGGACATGTGGCACGTGCGAGGGGTCCAGGCGCAGCCCGAGTGACGTCAGCACGCGAGGATCGGCGCATCCGCCGCCAAGCGGTGGCAGCCCCGCACGCCACGTCAACCGCCATTCTTCAGCATGTGCAAGACACCCCATATCGATCAGAACAATTTCCCGTCGATTGGTTGAAGGAGGCCTACACTCCCGGCGTCCGCTCAGAAGACTACCATTGACTCCACAGCATAGACGTGCACGCCTGGCATGGTGCCGGGCTAGAGCGACTTGGATGAGGGAATGGCGGAACGTCGTGTTCTCCGATGAGTCACGCTTCTGTTCTGTCAGTGATAGTCACCGCAGACGAGTGTGGCGTCGGCGTGGAGAAAGGTCAAATCCGGCAGTAACTGTGGAGCGCCCTACCGCTAGACAACGCGGCATCATGGTTTGGGGCGCTATTGCGTATGATTCCACGTCACCTCTAGTGCGTATTCAAGGCACGTTAAATGCCCACCGCTATGTGCAGCCTGTGCTGCGGCCGGTGGCACTCCCGTACCTTCAGGGGCTGCCCAATGCTCTGTTTCAGCAGGATAATGCCCGCCCACACACTGCTCGCATCTCCCGACAGGCTCTACGAGGTGTACAGATGCTTCCGTGGCCAGCGTACTCTCCGGATCTCTCACCAATCGAACACGTGTGGGATCTCATTGGACGCCGTTTGCAAACTCTGCCCCAGCCTCGTACGGACGACCAACTGTGGCAAATGGTTGACAGAGAATGGAGAACCATCCCTCAGGACACCATCCGCACTCTTATTGACTGTGTACCTCGACGTGTTTCTGCGTGCATCGCCGCTCGCGGTGGTCCTACATCCTACTGAGTCGATGCCGTGCGCATTGTGTAACCTGCATATCGGTTTGAAATAAACATCAATTATTCGTCAGTGCCGTCTCTGTTTTTTCCCCAACTTTCATCCCTTTCGAACCACTCCTTCTTGGTGCTGCCTTTGCTCTGTCAGTCAGTGTAAATCAGAAAGTGCATCGCAACATCCTTTGTCAGTAGCGTGCTCCTACCTGGCTGTGAATTCTAGACATCAACTAAATAAGATAGGAACCGCCTCAAAACTTACAAAATGTGGTCCTGGAGACAAGTCTGACGAAAATGAGATCCCATGAAAACGTCCTGAACGAAATCAAAGGCAAGAGAGAGAACTACTCAGAATGATGAGGAAAAGGAGGCCAAATTCTTTGGACACACTCTACGACATAACAGCTTCCTGACCAACCTTATTGAAAAGTTCTAGGAAAGATAGGGCGAGGAATACCAAGGAACAAGTAACTTCATCTTCGGTATCAAGCACGAAGCCGGAGACAGGGATTGTGGTTGTGACAATAAGCCATCGAGTTTAGAAATTAACAATAAATCTCATGGTGATTCACCGTCTAGAAGAAAACGTCTACTTTCAAGAGGAGTTTAAAAATTGCCTGGTTTTTTCTTTACTTTCGTATATATCATGTTCTTTGAACAATGTGGGAAGAAAAACTGTAAATAACTAATATTTCATAACAAAAATATATTTTCACAGCTACGAAATGCTCAATAATAATGTTCATAGGGCACGAATTACAAGAAAATCCCTCAAATAGTTGCAAAGGTGTTGGATATTTCCTGAAATGTACTTTCGTTAATGTACGAAACCCCTTCATGAATAAACATTACTATTATTTCCAAGTAGGACAGCGGTGGGTTTTGTTGTGTTAATATTGTGCAAATTATTACGAACTAATTGGATGGTGCGGAGAGTTTGTGGGAAGATCAAACTAATGTAAATTTTATATTCTCCATGAATATTGGATTTAGCGGAAAAATAATAGAGACGCAATAGAAAATAATTTTAAAACCTTCACCCAACGCAAAAAATAAAATCTCGATAAAGTGAATAATCAGAGAGATGGCTATAGGAGAGATGTGTGGTTTCACAGCATTCACTGTCAGGCGAAGTATTACCATTCCCTCAATACTTTGTTGTGTTACACGGTAACGAATGATTAAAGTTACCGATGAATGAGGCCTACTTTACTACTATATTTTATTGAAAACAAATTACCGTCTTATAGGGCTTACAACCGACTCTTGGAAGAGTTCTTGAGGATGAGGAGACGATAACGTGGAGACTGTTATTGTTATTTTCACGATTTTTTATTTACATAAATGTCTTATGACTGGGGGCCATCCAAAAATGTGTGTAACGTAACGCGACGAAATGCGTGACGGAAGTGTAACCATGGCAACCGTGCAGGCTGTGATGTAAAGTATGGAGGCTATGTCTTATGGATGGTTGCCATCTGAAATTAGCAGCCGTTGATGGATGACCATGACTGAGACACATATTTATGATCATTTGATTTTCACAAAGGGAAAAGTAGGTTTTTTATTTTTTTTACAATTCGCTTTACGTCTCGCACCGGCACGACGGGATAGCAAAGGGCTTAGGAGTGAGAAGGAAGCGGCCATGGCCATAATTAAGGTACGGGCCCAGCATCTGCCTGGTGTGAAAAAGGGGGAGCCATGGAAAACTATCTTCAGGACTACCGACAGCAGGGTTTGAACCCACTATCTACCGAATGCAAGCTCACACTTTCATGATTTTGTGTTTTGTCCTTGTCTCTGTTGTTTTCCGCTGCTCGCTCTTCCCACACTGAGTTGTCACTGTGTGTTCCTACCATTCTATTTTGTTGTTGAGGGGGTGGGCATTGTTTAGGCTGACTATGGACCAACATAGTTCTTCTCCCGCGGTCTTACAAGTACAGTGCTCTCATCCTCCCGCTGGGAGGGTCTTTTCGTTCCTGTGTCGTTTAATCCTAGTCCAGGGTGTAGTATTTTGGCTGTTAGCGATGGGAGAAATTATGATGATCCTATCTTTCTCTATACTGTTTAATAATAATAATAATAATAATAATAATAATAATAATAATAATAATAATAATAGCACTGGAAAACGAACACTACGAAAATTGTTCTGATCGCCTGCATATCCATATGTGGCTGGGAGGCGTGACTAGTCTTAAGAAAAAAATGAATAGGAAGAGCATTGTCAGATAGGCGGTATTGTTTCTTCAGAGACAATATGAAAGTGAATGAAGTATGAGGGTACTATTTATAGTAATGCCATTCCTCATGCAGTCAGTCCCTGCCATGACATATGTGAAAAAATGCGCTCATAGGGTTGGTTTGTGTGTGCATTTCATCGGACTTGACAGCAACTTCTGGCTCAGTGAGGAAAGCAGAGGGAAACTACGTCAATACTCTTTTACCTAGTATACCTCTTTAGTAATGCCTAGGTCATATATGAAAGCTGATGGCAGAGCTGTTGTCTTTGGGCTGAATTCTCAACATACAGGGTTAACTGAGAGGAACAGGGATATGTCGTTAGTAGTTGAAACATTATAATCACTGAAAAGTGTGAATAGTAATAATCAGTCGACTAGCCGGCTACAAAAAACTCCGGTAAGCTATAACATATTCCAAACGCACTTAAAGTAACTGAGAGAAAAGACAGTTCTGCCTTAGTAAATACAACATGTATTAACCACAACATTCCTTACAGGCATTTCTAGTTTCACAGGTGTAGTAGATTCAACAAGAAAAGAAAAGAAGGCGGCGAAAGTGAAGCAGCCAGCAAACACTTTTACTTGCCGGACCACACTTGGTTACTGTACACCTTGGAAGTCAGGAAAAAACTGAGTAGTTCTGAAAAAGAATATTAAAAAAATAGAGATATCCGATTCCTGTCCTACTCCGTGTTTGATCGCGGTGTTATCTTTCCAGAATCCTCTGCGAGGACGGAGTATAGTATCATACAACTGACCAGCCTGCTAGTACGAAAAAGAAAAAAACTGTAACTCGGTAAGAGAAAGGACAGTTCTGCCAATGTCCATTATGTCGTTCCTTCCGTTCCCACGCTTGCACTGAACATTATTTATTCGACACTTTGTGGGCTAGTTCAGTTTCTGCACAACTTTTTGAAACACCCTGTATAATCATCAATACAGACCAGATATTCAGACATTTATAGGGTTAGAGGAATGCAAGCGAGTAACAAGTATAGTCTAGCCCGGACAACAGTTCTGTTATGAGACTTGCATAAAGATTACAGATTTTCTAACCCCTAGAAGTTATGTTACTCTCAGTACATTACGGAAGAGCGGGCTACGCGACACTTCCTAGTAGACAAATTTACTTGTATCCTCAACTATTACTATCTGAACATCTGAGCTTTAATCATCAATGATATCTGAAAAACCGATCAATATATATGATCATTTAATTTTTAACGGCCACACAATTTTAAAAATAATAATACTGTTACTGGCTTTATGTCCCACTAACTACTTTTACGGTTTTCGGAGACGCCGAGGTGCCGGAATTTAATCCCGAAGGAGTTCTTTCACGTGCCAACAACTCTACCGACACGAGTCTGACGTATTTGAGCACCTTCAAATACCACCGGACTGAGCCAGGATCGAATCCGCCAAGTTGGGGTCAGAAGGCGAGCGCCTCAAACCGTCTGAGCCACTCAGTCCGGCAATAATAATAATAATAATAATAATAATAATAATAATAATAATAATAATAATAATAATAATAATAATAATAATAATAATAAATAGTTTCATGGAAATGAAAATAGAATTTCTTCCTTTTCTGGCTTTTAAAACCAATTATCCGTTGATTAATCCCAGTGAAATGAAATGGCGTATGGCTTTCAGTGCCGGGAGTGTCCGAGGACAAGTTCGGCTCGCCAGATGCAGGTCTTTTGATTTGACACCCGTAGGCGACCTGCGCGTCGTGAAGAGGATGAAATGATGATGAAGATGACACATACACCCAGCCCAGTGCCAGCGAAATTAACCAATTACGGTTAAAATTCCCGACCCTGCCGGGAATCGAACCCGGGACCCCTGTGACCAAAGGCCAGCACGCTAACCATTTAGCCATGGAGCCAGACATTAATCCCAGTTTTAGGGGCGAATGACCTTCCTGATGCCAATCCTATATCGAGGGATGTATTCACAACTGTGTTTCTGCAATGGTTGGTAGTGGGATGCAATGTACGTAAGTTTAAATATGTATTGAGAATATCACAAACACCCAATGGTGAACTAGAGGAATTATCCAAACCCGGCTAAAATACCTGGCCCGGCCGGCCGGGAATCGAACCTCGGATCCTATGAAACGAAGATCACACTACGCTGAACATTCGGCTAATGAGCGGGATAAAAAACAAATATGAAATATATTCAAATTACATGAACATTTTAAATACGTGGAAATAAGTTTATAGCTGACAGCATTAAAAGGCCGTGTCAGAAAAATATATCTCTCAAATTCGTGGAATATCAGTGTTGTTGGTATAAAAAAAAAGAGGTCAGGAAGATGAAATGTTATTTTAGCCGCACAGTATGAACACTTCCATAACGTACCGATAAAATGCAAATTTTATTTACAAATATATTGATTGAAGCGAAAAATCCACATATACGTATAACATGGATTACAGTGCTTGTACTGCAATCTCTCCCGAATGACGGTGGTAAACCACCAATGCGTGTTAAAACCTTATTTTAAAATGCTACTCTCCGAACAAATGCAACCGCAAATATTTCCATTCCTACTGCGTAGTGTAAATATTTAACTCCCATGACGCCAAGTTTCATCAATGTTTTGGAACACGTAGCAGAGTGTTGGTTTTGTTGTTGTTGTTGTTGTTGTCGTTTATTTAACCACCGTTCCAAATGCTACCAACCATCTTAAAAACTGTGTACAGAACAAGAACGAATCACTCTGCAGAAAAAGCTATCAAGAAAGGCTTTCGCTAACCATCAGGAGAATGAGACTGACTTATATTCACTGTCGAAACAGTCAGCGTATTAGGACAAAGGCTATGGCCGGCCCCATATTGAATAGTTACAAAAATCGAGAATTTCCAACGCGTATTAAAAGTATCCTCCTAACATACAGTGAGTGACAGGAGACTGGAAAGCAATACAGTAACATATGACTCATATTTCGAAAGATCGTTCTTTCGTGTTGACATGTTTTGCGGTTGGGGGTCATCTGAAAATTTGCGTCATGAAATTAGCGATAAAAAATGTGTGACGCACTGTTACCTAGAAACCGCGCAGCCTGTGATGTGAAGTATTGATGGATGGCCATGACTGAGAAACATATTATTAAACGCGTTAGAGTACAGATGGGCGATGTGATCTTGCAGGCTGTGATGCGAAGTATTAATGGATGGCCATGACTGAGAGACACTCTTTCTTCAAAGAGGCCCCATCCCATCATACTCTAGATAAATTATTTCATTCGTGGTAGTTTCACAGGCCATGAGTCAGATTCCCTTCGTCGATGCACTGAATTCTACACTTACCGACTCCAAATGTCATACAGATATCTCTCGAAAACGTTAGATGAAAATAATTTAATCTTCATCAATTTGAGTTTCATTAACTGAAAGACATATTTATGATCATTTGATTCCAAAGGAAATGTTTCACAGTTTCTTTCATCTAATTCTGAAAGTCAAAATTATCTTCTTAATCTATAGGGGGTAATAACGACGTGGATTCGCAGCTTATAAAAGCAACAATCAAGACAACAAGCAATCACCATCGGCAGTTAGTTCGTAACCATGACGACTGAACAATGTTTCCAAAACAGCGACTCTCGCCGTTGTTCGACTTAGCAATAAAAATCTAACTTCATGAATTTCTGCATTATTATAGCTCGTACGATATCAGTGTATTGGCAATTGCATTTTCTATTATGTTAGTTGTGCACAGTTCTTAGGTAGATATTGGGAATTTTTTAAAATGTAGAATGGAGAATATCTTCCTTATTATTCCTCTTATGGTAAACAGCCATGAAACATAAAAGATTGGGAATGATAATTTGTAATACTTTTGTTGATCTTCAGCCTGCTGAAACTAATTTTTTGAATCAATAAAATTATAAACTATCTGGAAAAGAAATCATATGGTAACAGAATTATATTTGAAAAACAAATTAATCAAAACATTCTTGAATGCACATCATGATTAGTTTCGTCAGACTGAAGTTACTTTTCTGAGTCGTAACTGAAAAAATGGCTTCAGATATCACGGACTATTTTCGTTATGTACAGTTTTTCGATACAGCTAAAATGAATCGAGTAATTTGACTTTTCCTGTCTTGTCCCCTTAATATTGTTACGCCACTGCACACTAATCAAATAATATACCGGTATAGCTATCCCTGAACTCTACCGAGTTTCAAGAAATTCTGTCGCTTGATGTTGACGCAAACAAACAAACAAACAAACAAACAAACAAACAAACAAACAAACAAACAAACAAACAAACAAACAAAAATGGAATTAAATCTACTTTCGACTTTTGTACATTTAATTCGTGATAAAGAAGTAGGCCTACGAAATATGTAAAGTGCACAGACAACATTATGTTATTTGTATACGTTTTGTTTCCAGCCTACGTATTTTAAGTGTAAGGGATATACTATACAGTTTGATACATTTTGGTTTTTAGCATAACAAAACCTATTTCCACGTCCCATACAGACGTGGGGAAACAGAATGACCTTCTGCCCCAAGGGTGTCTTTAGAGCTTGCGGCATGGACACGCGCCAACCCGCAGCCTGGGGGTAAAGGGGATTTCAATTATATTAGTAAGCAGATAAGGCAGGGATGTTAACAAATGTCCGGTTACCATGTATGAAGATAACGACTACATTACAACACAAATGCATTTAAAAGATGTATTCACTCTGATAAGTGTGCATCTGGCGGAGGGGTGAATCATCGTTCATGCCAACAGCGCAAAGTAACAGATCCTGATGTTAGTTTTCACCCTTCTATCTCAACTAGCAAGACTGTCCTTCGAAGCCGATGGGGTGCTCATCATCATTAGGCTATTTAATTATTGACAATGATAATAATATTTAATGGCGCGTGGCCTCCGAAGAGGCCTGGTGCAGGTCTTTCGAGCTGACGCCGTATAGTCGACCTGCGCGTCTATGAGGATGGGGCCCTACTTATGATGAATTTTAATGATGAAGACGGCATACACATCCAGCCCGAGCTATCGGAGTTAACCAATGGAGGTTAAAATCCTCAAATCTGGCGGGAATCGAACCCGGGACCCCCTAGACCAAAGACTAGCACGCTAACCATTTAGCCGTGGGAATGAACAGAAGAATATGGGAGACAACGTGTAGGACGAGAGGAAAGATGGTAACCTAGTGGGTTGTCGATCTCCGGAAGGACTGGAATGAAATGGGGATCAAGGTGGAAGGGAAAGGAACTGGAGAAATAAAATATACACAAACCAATATGCCAGAGCTCAATGACAGAGAAAGGTACAGGAAGAGGAAAGAGAAGCACCAATGGGGACGAGAAGAAGATCCTGAAAATTTCAACTGAAGAATGGGAGAGAAGATGCTGCTCGTGGTCCTACAGAGGCCGTAACGAAAGAAGAAGAAGAAGAGTCCTAAAACCATAACAGTGGTAGTTAGTGGGACGTAAAAAGCAATAAAACTATTAAGGAGAAATGGCATAGGAACTACCTCCGAAACAAAAATGAACTTTTAGGAATGTGACGTTGTACACATGCGTGAGTACGTGTCAAACAGCCTCGGCGAGAACGTAAAAAGATGCGGCTGAAAATAAACTCTTTGAACGCTTAAACAGATTCAAATATGCACCGCGAAGCACGTAATAAAGGACCGAATCAGCTAATTCTCCACAATAGCAGCTATGAGGTCTCTTCAGTGTGGTAGCCATTTACAGTAACGTTTCTGGCTGTGATCCCGCATATGGAGAACAGAGCGGGGGAGAGGGATCGCCATCGTCAAAATAAAATTCAACCACTGCAGATGGATGTGGGCAGTAGAGATGGCAGGGAGGAAAATGTCCAATGCGGAACGGAATGTAATAAAAAGAAAGAAAAAAAGTTTGCTCGGTTGGGAATGGCTGGGCGATGGTAACCCTTTACGAGCTGCAATTTGTTTGTGAATGGGGGGCGGCCCACACAGGCTATTCCCATTCAACGAATACCAGACAGGGCGCTACTGATGACAGCGCGAACATCTCTTGCGGGAACAGTAACACTTGAAACTCCTGAGAGACTATCGCGACAACACGTGTACTGTACTCTCTACCCGTAGCGAACGATTCTCCAAAGAATGAGAGATAATTAATATTACCATTAAGTCAGACTTCCGTCACTCAAAATTCGTAACTAAACAAACACTGCTAGCGAAAGAAATGTGCGCAGCAGCACGCCGCGCGGGTGCATTTGGAAGGACGTGGGTTCGATTCTCTGCTAGGAAGCCGACAAGATATAGAAACGAAACTTCCACTCCTTAAGAGGTACGTGGCCTTGAGGTTCACTAACCCTGCACCAAAAAAAAGTACCAGATTAATTGCTGGGGTCCAAGGCGGCCGGGCACAGAGGTAACCAATCTATCCTACGTTACTTAGCGGACTGCTGAGGTTACAGAGTGTGGGAGCCTTTAGCTTCTTCTTCTTCTTCTTCTTCTTCTTCTTCTTCTTCTTCTTCTGTTTACCCTCCAGGGTAGGTTTTCCCTCGGACTCAGCGAGGGATCCCACCTCTACCGCCTTAAGGGCAGTGTCCTGGAGCTTCAGACTCTGGGTCGGGGGATACAACTGGGGAGAATGACAAGTACCTAGTCCAGGGAGTACTGCTATGCTGAACAGGGGCCTTGTGGAGGGATGGGAAGACTGGAAGGGACAAGCAAGGAAGAGGGAAGGAAGCGGACGTGGCCTCACCCCCAGTTGACCTCCCGAGGCTGAGTGGACCCCGTTCCAGCCCTCGTACCACTTTTCAAATTTCGTGGCAGAGCCGGGAATCGAACGCGGGCCTCCGGGGGTGTCAGCTAATCACGCTAACCACTACACCACAGAACCTTTACCTTCCGCTCATAAAAAAAGAAACCCCTTTTCCCCTTGCAAAAATCAAATGTTCATAAATATGTCTCCCGGTCATGGCCTTCCATCAGCGGCTGCTAATTTCAGATGGCCACCAGCCACAAAACATATTCTGCACGGTTGCTAAGTAACATTGTCTGACTATCTCTCTCTCTCTTTCTCTACATCACTGCCTGCATGTTGCTATGGTTACATTTCCGTCACACATTTTGTTGCGTCACGTTACACACATATTCGGATAACCCCCAGCCACGAGACATATTTATGTCAGAAGTCTCTTCATAGCCCGTATGGAAAATGATCTTTACTTACATTTTTCCGGTTACTTGTTAACAGTTTTCTGAGACGCCGAGGTGCCAGAATTTTGTCCCGCAGGAGTTATTTTACGTGTCAGTCCGACACGAGGCTTACGCATTTGAGCATCTTTCAAATACCACCGGACTGAGCCAGAATCGAACCCACAAAAGTTGGAGTTGGACTCAACCGTCGGAACCACTCAGCCCAGCTCCTTACAGAAAATTTATGTTTAATTGATATTTGGTTGGTTGGAAATTCCGCCTATAAACCTTTATTCATCATGTAGAGGAAAACAGAATGGGCTCAATGGTCAGCAACGGCTTTTGACCCGAAGTTCCTTAGTTCGATTCCGGTAAGTTAATTCCTCTGGCTCGTGACTGGGTGATCGTGTTCTTCTTAATATTTATATACACCCAACTACCAACCACCGCAAGAACACTTAACAGCGTACCGGTATACATGCCTTCACATAGAGTGCCAACGGTAGCAACCAGCCGTAAAACTTGTGATGTAACGTCCACCCTAGATAACTGGAAAAAGCCAGAAAGAAAAAGAAAGAAAGAAAGAAAGAAAGAAAGAAAGAAAGAAAGAAAGAAAGAAAAATAATAATAATAATAATAAGAAGAAGAAGAACAACAACAAAATTGTCGCAGATAATATGAGCTTCAGGGGAGTAAGTACGCCCTATTCCAACAGCGTTAAATTTGCGATAGCCGTGCGGTCAGGAACTCGCATCCGGGAGATAGTGGGTTCGAACTCTACTGTCGGCAGCCCTGAAAATGGTTTTCCGTGGTTTACCATTTTCACACCAGGCAAATGCTGGGGCTGTACCTTAATTAAAGCCACGGCCACTTCCTTCCCATTCCTAGGCCTTTCCTGTCCCATCGTCGCCATAAGACATCTGTGTCGGTACGACGTAAAGCAACTAGCAAAAAAAAAAAAAAGCTATATTGATGACTCATTATCTCAGAAACTTTGACCATCTTCAGGGCTGCCGACAGTGGGGTTCGAACCAACTATCTCTCGGATGCATGCTCACAGCTACGCGACCGTAAACGCCCGGCCATCTCGGTCGGTGAAGCTTAGTGGGCGTGTCCGTGCCACGTATCTATGAAAGATCTGCACTGTTTGCATTACTTTCGGGATCAGTACCGAATTCAGATTGAGTCGTACGTTAATTTCCGTGGAAACGTTCTTTTCGTCAAGTTGAAAGAGAAGTATGAGAACCTACGACAACACTCTGAACTACAATGTTTCCAACCTACAAAGCACTAGAACCACGAATTACATCCACAAGATGTGATGCAATGCCACCACTTCTGTTTACACGGTGCATCCAACATGAACATGAAATCAAGGAGTAAATAACTGAAAAGCACGGCGTTTTAAATTGAAAGCTTCCAGAGAAAGAGATATTTAGGTAAGTCAGTGCATAACGACCGGATTTTATTACATATGCATTATTAACTTTGAAATGATAAAAACTACACTTAACATTGGAATTATTCGACGAATAATGCATGAAGTTGCTCAGGAAAAGTCGACTATTATACAGAGATAATAATTGTAAGTTATGGTGAGTTTTAAGTAACCCACATAAGCTACAGTTGGGCAAACAGAGAAATCGAAGCATAATTAACCTGGCTGTGCTTCACCACATTTCTTTGCAGAACACTGTATTGAACCGTACAAGAAAATATTGGCGTAGATACAGCTTTAGTTTCAGTCTTAAGTGGTATACAAATCAAAAACCATGGAGAGAAAGCCTCGTAAAGATAAAGGATAAAGACACGGTATGCCGTGAATGTGCAATAGTAGGCGCCAACCTCTCAATAATATTGACATGTTGACGATGTGGTAAGAGATGGCACGTGACGATAATACCACGCGCGTACCTCGGTAGCCGAGTGGAGAAAGCGTTATAATGTTTGTTATGTATGGCCGGTCCTGACTCTGAGCCTTGCGGTAACTAACGTGTTGGTCTGTCTCCCACGAGCGGAGAAAGGCCTCATCACTCAAGCAGAGCAATTTCTCTGCATTCAATGATTGGCTGCACTGATTTCCATGCTACGCTTCGCTTTACAGACGGTAGGAAGCTGATTCATTCTGGTCACACGAAGATGAACGAATCGATTGATTTCCGGCCATACGGAAATATCTACTTTATAACGATTCCCCTTGTATAAAGAATTATAATATTTTCTAAGCAAAAATAAATTGAGAGTGGCGATCGTAGCCCTCGAAAAAGCATTCTCCCGTTTTTTGAGACTCTCTGGAAAAGCAATCCTTTACTTAGAGTGACTTTTTAACAGCCTGATCAAAACACACTCAAAATAAAGTTACATGAGAGTCCTCAAAATAAATACAGTATTCGAGGATTACTTTATAATACATGGGATCAAATTTGCTGAACCCAAATAATCGATAAAAAGGCGCGGAAGAAAAAGAATGTTGATTAACATAAGAACAATCTTCTTCTTCTTCCTCCTGACATTTTCCCAATTATTGAAGTGGTCGCTCATGGTGGATTTGGCAGAGTTTTACGGACGGATGTCTGTCCTGACGCCAATTCTATACGGAGGCTACTGCGTTTCTGTGGTGGTTGGTAGTGTGATATGTGTACTTTTGAGAACCTAACAAACAGGCTAGACTTCACTGGTTATCTTAAGCGAAATAAAATATAATTTGGACTGCAGCGACTTATTTTTACTACAGCATCCGCTAATATGTATACGTGGATTGAGGCCGATTGTTATCGGGTGGCAGTAGAACTTCAGTTCATACTATACTCCAGTAGATGGCAGGCCGATCGCGCACTTGTGGCCTCATTCAACACGCTCCGTCGCCTTTAATGCCCTATTCTCTTCCTTTCAGTAACACTTACTTACTGCTGAATTCATTACCTTTTAAAAAGTCTGGCAAACTGTTATGAGAGCCGATTTACGAGGGCGTTAAATAACGCTGCGTGAGCGCTTAACTGGTCCACGGGCGGGGGAGTAAAAGAGGACGACACTGTAACTAAGCCATTCCCTACATGATTTAATAGCTGTATGGTGCACCGGCTATGGTACAGTTGTCGTATTAATCATATGCTACAAAAAATGAAGCCAGTCTAGTATTCATTACTAAGCATCAGGGATCTTGTTTAATGAGGGGATCCTCCATTATTCCATTATGGGAGGTTCTCCTGCGGCGATTACCCCCAGCGAGCTAATCTGAACCGGCGCAGTTCCATCAGGGATACACCTTCATATTGCCCCACAGGGCGAAGAACGGCCGAGACGTTTCTACCGGCACATTGCAATGGTTCACAATGTGGATGCTGCAATCCCACGGTCCGACTGAGCTTCAACTTAGTAATGACAGGGTCCTCCATTCGATCTTCTGACTTCAATCCCGCCCTGGTCTACAGATAGATTAGACAGATGTGACCAAGCGTTGACACGGATTATACACTTATCTAGCCACAATGAATCCCTCTGAGGCCGGAACACTCCGCCCCTTCCCCTATCGCAGGCTAGTCAAGGATACTGACCACTAGGAGTGTGTTATTACGGCAAGCAAGGCAGGCAGACTTGAAAAACGGCTACGGTACTTAGTAATGTTTTTTATCCTAGGTTAATATGCTGTACATTCAGATGTCTCTACAGTATAAACAGAGCACTATAACCTTGGGATATATATTTATCAATGATGATGATTGCTCTTTAAAAGGCCTCTTTAAGAAGGCCTGAATGCCTTAATCTTGCCAGGTAAAATAAAACATTACTAATATATAAGACTTCTGCCCAATACTTAACTTATAGATGAAAGCTCTCACGTTTAATTCAATATTGTATGTACAAGTATAAACAATATGTTCGTTCTCATTTAAATAGACTTCACATAATGGTATTACGAAAAAACCCTGTGAGTAAACATTCTTATTGCATAGTTGATTCCCCATCAAAATAATTAAGAATACGTATGAATTATTTTCATAATGACATAAATATGTCTTATGACTGGGGATCATCTGAACATTTGCGTTACGAAATTAGTAATACAAAATATGTGACGTGATGTTACTTAGCAACCGTGCAGGCTGTGATGTGAAGTACTGATAGATACTGAGAGATTATCAAATACGGGCGTTACAGTACAGATGGTTGATGTGATAACGCACGCCGTGATGTGAAGTATTTATGGATGGCCATGACTGAGAGACATATAGAAGGCTCTTTTATCAATTAAGCCACATCTCATCACACTCTAGACAACTGATTATTTCATTTGTAGCAGTTCCGAAGGCCTTGAGTCAGTTTCCCACTTTCAATGAACAGAATCCTACTTGTCGACTCCAAATTCCATACAGATGTCACTCGAAAACGATTTGTTAGATGCAAATAAATTATTCGTTCTCAATTTGAGTTGCGTTTTTTGAAAACATATCTGTGACCATTTGATTTTCCTGAAGGGAAATTCGACACTTTTTTAAAAAAAGTGAATGACAGGGGAGTGCGTGTGTGCCAAGCGAGTTGGCCGTGCGGTTAGGGACACACAGCTGCGAGCTTGCATTCAGGAGATAGTGGGTTCGAACCCCACCGTCGACATGGTTTTCCGTGGTTTCCCATTTTCACACCAGGCAAACGGTGGGGCTGTACCTCAATTAAGGCCAAGACCGCTTCCTTCCAACTCCTAGCACTTTCCTATCCTATCGTCGGCGTAAGATCATCTGTGTCGGTGCGACGTAAAGCAACTTGAAGGAAAAAAGTGCTTGTGTATACAGATGCATGTTTAGTAACCGAAATTATGTTGATCATGCATCAGTAACAAATACTTTAACGTACATTCACCAGAAAACATTTCGTAAGTTTCTCGTAATAAGAAATGTATAGTAAATAAATGTCCCTCATTAATTACAAATGGCCGACGCCTTGGCTGATTGTTCAACGAACTGGTCTTCGGCTCAGAGGACCCCAGGTTCGGTTTTCAGCCGGGCCAAGGATTTTTTTTTTTGCTAGTTGCTTTACGTCGCACCGACACAGATAGGTCTTATGGCGACGATGGGGCAGGGAAGGGCTAGGAGTGGGAAGGAAGCGGCCGTGGCCTTAATTAAGGTACAGCCCCAGCATTTGCCTGGTGTGAAAATGGGGAAACCACGGAAAACCATCTTCAGGGCTGCCGACAGTGGGGTTCGAACCTACTATCTCCCGAATACTGGATACTGGCCGCACTTAAGCGACTGCAGCTATCGAGTTCGGTCCAAGGATTTTAACTGCGGTCGGGTGTAACTCTTCGTCTTAATACTCTTCTCTTCATCTACATACAACAGGCCATACTACCAACTACCACAGAAACATGCAAAAGTTATTCGTCCCTCCATATAGAGATAGTGTGAAGAAGGTCGTCTAGCCGTGAAACTGGGCCAATTCCACTCAAGCGCTGACCCCAGTAAATTGGGAAAAGTCTAGGAAGAAGAAGAGACCACAAAATGTCAGATGAGAGAAAAGTCAGGTAAATAACAGGAGATAAATAATAAAATTAAAATAGAATAAATAAAACAGACATGAAACTAACTTGCATGAACATTGACACTGTTACTCAATGGACAAAATCACGTCGCGTTTGCATTCATACCTTAGTTTATTGTACATAAATGAAAATCCACAGGCTGATTCCAGTCATTCGGCCGGGTCAGGAATGGAATGACTGAAGCCCTCTTCTAGCGGCGAGGATGTAAATTGTGCCGGGTGCCGAAGCCTGTCGCACTCGTCTGGGGCAATGATTAATGACTGACAGATGAAATGAAATGATATTGGAGAGTGTTGCTGGAATGAAAGATAACAGGGAAAACCCGGAGAAAAACCTGTCTCGCCTCCGCTTTAACCAGCACAAATCTCACGTGGAGTGCCCGGGTTTTGAACAATGGAACCCAGTGGCGAGGCCGGCGCACTGCCCTTTAGTTTCACCCTCATTGGGGTATGTTGAATCAATCATTTCTCTGTGTGTTGTTCTTTTCTTAGTGCCCTTCATTCCTTCTAATCTCCGTTTCCTCTCGTCTTCCCAGATAATAGGTTTGGCTTTTAACGTAGATTTGTCTTGGAACCTTATATTTTCGTCTTTATTTATTACTCTAGCTGTTCGATCGAATAGTAAATTTTCTGTCATTTTAAATTCTACTAGGTCTTTTTCCTGCCTGCTGTCATTTCTTGATGGATACAGTACTTTTGCATCCATCTCTTGGCACAGGCCAGAGTAAAGTGTAGCTTCCACCGAAGTCCCAGTCAACATCCATGGCTGTGACAATATGGGAGTAGCTGGGGTATGGGTAGTGCTGAGTAATGACTTTCAGAGCATGACTAGTGCATCTGAGTGTTATGAAAGGTGCTGCTCATAGGGTCAGTCGTGCTGCAATAGAACTTTCTGACCCATTGAGGAAAGCAATGGCAAACTACCTCACTCCTCATCTTGCCTAGTACGCCTCATTTTGGTGCTGTCATTGGTTTTTGGGGTTTCCTTATAACCGCATAACCTTTGGTGGTGCTATTTGAGGATCCAACCAGCCTCTGGGCTGATGACCTAACAGACAGACAGAGGTCTTTTTCAGTTTCTTTAAACCAGTTGGATTTTGTTTTGCCGTTACGGAAAAAGTCAAACATTTGTTTGGTTAATCTATTAGAGCTCATTCTGAGAAGGTCACCGTAAAAATGTATCCTTTTTCGCATAGTATCTGAGAGTTTTTCATTTCTCTTTTAGAGCGTTTTATTCTTGATGTATAAGTTATCTCACTTTTTTACATAAATAAACAAAAATAATTTGCAAATTTGCACACCAATAATTATAGTACTGTACTGTAATGTCCGACCCATTGGCTGAATGGTGAGCATTGAGGCCTACGGTTCAGAGGGTCCCGGGTTCGATTCCCGGTCGGGTCGGGGATTTTAATAGCGTGTGATTCATTCTTATGGCTTGCGGACTGGGTGTTTGTGTTTGTTCCAACACTTTCATCTTCATATTAAGACAACTCACTACACTACCGATCACCACAGAAACACGCAATAGTGATTACATCCCTCCATATAGAGTTGGCGTCAGGAAGGGCATCCGGCCGTAAAACAGGACCACAGGACCAAATCCATATGTGTGACACAGTTCGCACCCACAACTCCACGAGTGTGGGAAAAGCGGTAGTATAAGAATAGTACTGTATTATAATGTCTTAATGAACAAAATGAAATGTGATTGAGTTGTGACATCACTGGGTAAATGTGATGCCCATGAGCTTGGACAATATGAGTGAAGATGTTAATAAAATCACTGCAATCAACTGATTATAAAACATAAAATAAAGAAAGTAGCAAGTTGCGTCTAATAGCCATGATTGTTGTGAAATACTGCAAGTCTCTTCTCTTCAGAAGCGCACGGTATTGATAAAACTGCATTCGATAAGCTTCAGCATGACTAACCTATTTACTCATTTCCGAGTGCCGCGACCCCACCGGTTTTGTCTTTGCTGGTCACATCTCTGCTGTAGTCACCATCCCGGACGATCTTGGATTTTCCGCCGGCCACATTGCAAAGATAAACAGCCGATTGTCCCATCTGCCTGTCTCGGAATGTGTCCAAAGAACTACCTGAAGAATGGACGCATTAGTACTTCTTGCGCTCCAAGGCACGAGTAGCATTCTACGCCAGTACCACATTTCAAAGGCCTTGATAAAGTAAACTCGTGTCATCATCCCGAGGTGGTGCACCCCCACTGGAGGTGAGGCATGCACCATTTCAACCACATACCAGCGCTCCTGCCAGTCTTAAATATCTGGCAGTACAGGGAATCTAACCCGGGCCCCCATTACACTACGGAGGAGGTCAAATGTATTCATGATTATACTACTACTACTACTACTACTACTACTACTACTACTACTACTATTATTATTACTACTACTACTACTTCTACAGCTTCTTTTTTCTTTTTCTAGTCCTCTTCTTTTGTCTTCTTCTGCTTCTTTTTCTGGTGTTACTCCGGGTCCGTCTTCTTCTAGTTTTTTTCTTGCCCTCTTCTGTTTTGTTCTGTTCTATTCTCATCTTCATTCTCTATCATTATTTTTGGTCTTCATTCTTTCTTTCCTACTCTTGATCCTTCATCATCATCATCATCATCATCATCTCCTTCTTCTTCTACTTCTTCTTCTACTTCTTCTCCTATTATTTTCGTTTTCTGTCGTTCAGTTCTTTTTCTATTCTATTCTCTAGTTTTCTGTCGTTATTTTTAGTGCTTCTTCTTCTATTCTCTCCTTCGTTTTCTGTCGTTAGTCTTATTTCTTCTTCTATTCTATCTTCTCTTCTTCGTTTTTTGTCGTTTTTGTTCTTATTCTTCTCTTCTATTCTCGTCTTCGTTTTCTGTCGTTACTTTTAGCTCTTCTTATTATTCTCCTCTGTTCACTTCTTCGTTTTCTGTCGTTACTTTTAGTTAGTTTTCTTCTATCTATTCTATTCTCTTCTACGTTTTGTGTCGTTTACTTTAGTTCTTCTTCTACTTCTTTTTCTTCTAATGTTACCCTGTGTCCTTTTCCTCTAGTTCTTTTTTCTCGTCCTCTTCTTTTTATTTTCTATTCAATTTCATTTATCCTTTTTCTTTACTTTAGTTCATCTCTACCTCGTCCTCTTTTCTTGTTTCTTGTTTACTTTACGGTCCAGGTCTCACAGCCATATAAGAAAACAGACAACTTCGTCAGCTATTAAATAAAAGTCCTGGTTCCAAAACGATCTG